>NC_134689.1:260297689-261498939 GCF_050947455.1 Rhinoderma darwinii | reverse complement strand
CCTGGGGGTCTTTGTTAGACCCCCGGCTGTCATGGAAACCCGACGGAGACCCGCGATTTGTTTGCGGGGGCGCCGATCGGGAGACAGAGGGAGTTCCCCCTTCTGTCAAACACATTAAATGCCGCTGTCACTGTTGACAGCGGCATTTAATGGGTTAAACTGCCGGAATCGGCGCGTGCTTCGATTCCGGCAGTTGCAGCAGGAGCCAGGCTGTGTATAACAGCCGTGCTCCTGCCGCTGATCGCGTGGGTAAACTGTCAGTACCCGCGCGATCACAGGACGGATATATCCGTCCTCCTGCGCGAACTAGCAGCTGCTGAGGACGGATATATCCGTCCTTCGGCGTTAAGGGGTTAAAGGACCTCATCACAGATGGGGATTCTTTACTGTAAGAGAAGTTCTACGATTGAACTCTCTGCCACATTGAAAAGTGTTTTTTTGAAAAATATAAAATTTAAAATATAAATAGGACGGAAAAATAATAAAGTTATGACTATCGGAATACAAAGAGGCAAAATCAAGATATTATTTTTGTCCTTAAGGTTGAAAGTGGACCTCTAAGATGATTTCATGCAACAAACTCTGCATTGCTATAAATCACCGGTTAGACCATACATGGAATATTGTGTACAGTTTTGAGCACCTGTGTATGAGAAGGACATTGCTGAACTAGAATGCGTGCAAAGAAGGGAAAGCAAGGTAATTAAAGGACCTCATCACAGACGGGGATTCTTTACTGTAAGAGCAGTTCGACGATTGAACTCTCTGCCACATTGAAAAGTGTTTTTTTGAAAAATATAAAATTTCATCATATTTGTACCAGATTCTGGAGATGGAACTTTGATCCAGGAATTTATTCTAATAGCCATATTTGGAGTAAGGGAGGAATTTTTCCCCTAATGACAACATTGGAATGCACTCCAAGACAGTTTTTGCCTTCCTCTGGATCAACACGGCAGGTTTACAGGTTGAATTTGATGGACCTTTTTTCAATATTATCAACTATTCAACTCTGTAACAAGCATGTAACAAAAGTGAGCTTCCATGGCCCGTACAGGGATCGAACCCGTGACCTTGACATTATTAGCACCACGCTCTAACCAACTGAGCTAACCGGCCACTTTTACACCAAAGATTCACGTCACATCAGTAGAAAATACATGCAAACGTGTATTCATATTGATATCCTATTAACCTGAATAATAAAATAAACTTGCAATTTTTACTACTCAAAAAGCATTGGACAAATTGCTTTTGTGTTTTCCATTCCACCCCACAAAGCTTTTTCTTTCAGTACATTATATGGTACATTAAATGCTGCCATTAAAAACAAGAACTTGTCTTGCTAAAAACAAGCCCTTATATGACTATGAGGACGGAAAAATAATAAAGTTATGACTATCGGAATACAAAGAGGCAAAATCAAGATATTATTTTTGTCCTTAAGGTTGAAAGTGGACCTCTAAGATGATTTCATGCAACAAACTCTGCATTTCTATAAATCACCGGTTAGACCATACATGGAATATTGTGTACAGTTTTGAGCACCTGTGTATGAGAAGGACATTGCTGAACTAGAATGCGTGCAAAGAAGGGAAAGCAAGGTAATTAAAGGACCTCATCACAGACGGGGATTCTTTACTGTAAGAGCAGTTCGACGATTGAACTCTCTGCCACATTGAAAAGTGTTTTTTTGAAAAATATAAAATGTCATCATATTTGTACCAGATTCTGGAGATGGAACTTTGATCCAGGAATTTATTCTAATAGCCATATTTGGAGTAAGGGAGGAATTTTTCCCCTAATGACAACATTGGAATGCACTCCAAGACAGTTTTTGCCTTCCTCTGGATCAACACGGCAGGTTTACAGGTTGAATTTGATGGACCTTTTTTCAATATTATCAACTATTCAACTCTGTAACAAGCATGTAACAAAAGTGAGCTACCATGGCCCGAACCCGTGACCTTAGTGTTATTAGCACCACGCTCTAACCAACTGAGCTAACCGGCCACTTTTACACCAAAGATTCACGTCACGTCAGTAGAAAATACATGCAAACGTGTATTCATATTGATATCCTATTAACCTGAATAATAAAATAAACTTGAAATTTTTACTACTCAAAAAGCATTGGACAAATTGCTTTTGTGTTTTCCATTCCACCCCACAAAGAGTTTTCTTTCAGTACATTATATGGTACATTAAATACTGCCATTAAAAACAAGAAATTGTCTCGCTAAAAACAAGCCCTTATATGACTATGAGGACGGAAAAATAATAAAGTTATGACTATCGGAATACAAAGAGGCAAAATCAAGATATTATTTTTGTCCTTAAGGTTGAAATTGGACCTCTAAGATGATTTCATGCAACAAACTCTGCATTTCTATAAATCACCGGTTAGACCATACATGGAATATTGTGTACAGTTTTGAGCACCTGTGTATGAGAAAGACATTGCTGAACTAGAATGCGTGCAAAGAAGGGAAAGCAAGGTAATTAAAGGACCTCATCACAGACGGGGATTCTTTACTGTAAGAGAAGTTCGACGATTGAACTCTCTGCCACATTGAAAAGTGTTTTTTTGAAAAATATAAAATTTCATCATATTTGTACCAGATTCTGGAGATGGAACTTTGATCCAGGAATTTATTCTAATAGCCATATTTGGAGTAAGGGAGGAATTTTTCCCCTAATGACAACATTGGAATGCACTCCAAGACAGTTTTTGCCTTCCTCTGGATCAACACGGCAGGTTTACAGGTTGAATTTGATGGACCTTTTTTCAATATTATCAACTATTCAACTCTGTAACAAGCATGTAACAAAAGTGAGCTACCATGGCCCGAACCCGTGACCTTAGCGTTATTAGCACCACGCTCTAACCAACTGAGCTAACCGGCCACTTTTACACCAAAGATTCACGTCACGTCAGTAGAAAATACATGCAAACGTGTATTCATATTGATATCCTATTAACCTGAATAATAAAATAAACTTGAAATTTTTACTACTCAAAAAGCATTGGACAAATTGCTTTTGTGTTTTCCATTCCACCCCACAAAGAGTTTTCTTTCAGTACATTATATGGTACATTAAATGCTGCCATTAAAAACAAGAACTTGTCTCGCTAAAAACAAGCCCTTATATGACTATGAGGACGGAAAAATAATAAAGTTATGACTATCGGAATACAAAGAGGCAAAATCAAGATATTATTTTTGTCCTTAAGGTTGAAATTGGACCTCTAAGATGATTTCATGCAACAAACTCTGCATTTCTATAAATCACCGGTTAGACCATACATGGAATATTGTGTACAGTTTTAAGCACCTGTGTATGAGAAGGACATTGCTGAACTAGAATGCGTGCAAAGAAGGGAAAGCAAGGTAATTAAAGGACCTCATCACAGACGGGGATTCTTTACTGTAAGAGAAGTTCGACGATTGAACTCTCTGCCACATTGAAAAGTGTTTTTTTGAAAAATATAAAATTTCATCATATTTGTACCAGATTCTGGAGATGGAACTTTGATCCAGGAATTTATTCTAATAGCCATATTTGGAGTAAGGGAGGAATTTTTCCCCTAATGACAACATTGGAATGCACTCCAAGACAGTTTTTGCCTTCCTCTGGATCAACACGGCAGGTTTATAGGTTGAATTTGATGGACCTTTTTTCAATATTATCAACTATTCAACTCTGTAACAAAAGTGAGCTTCCATTGCCCGTACGGGGATCGAACCCGTGACCTTGGCGTTATTAGCACCACGCTCTAACCAACTGAGCTAACCGGCCACTTTTACACCAAAGATTCACGTCACGTCAGTAGAAAATACATGCAAACGTGTATTCATATTGATATCCTATTAACCTGAATAATAAAATAAACTTGCAATTTTTACTACTCAAAAAGCATTGGACAAATTGCTTTTGTGTTTTCCATTCCACCCCACAAAGAGTTTTCTTTCAGTACATTATATGGTACATTAAATGCTGCCATTAAAAACAAGAACTTGTCTCGCTAAAAACAAGCCCTTATATGACTATGAGGACGGAAAAATAATAAAGTTATGACTATCGGAATACAAAGAGGCAAAATCAAGATATTATTTTTGTCCTTAAGGTTGAAATTGGACCTCTAAGATGATTTCATGCAATAAACTCTGCATTTCTATAAATCACCGGTTAGACCATACATGGAATATTGTGTACAGTTTTGAGCACCTGTGTATGAGAAGGACATTGCTGAACTACAATGCGTGCAAAGAAGGGAAAGCAAGGTAATTAACCCCTTAATTACCGGGCCATTTTGCACGTTAATGACCAAGGATTATTTTTTGTTTTTCCACGGTCGCATTCCAAGAGTCGTAACTGTTTTTGTATTCCGTCTATATAGCCGTATAAGGGCTTGTTTTTTCCGGGACGAGTTGTATTTTGTAATTGTACCATTTTTAGATGCTTATAACATATTGATTAACTTTTATTAACTTTATTTTAGGAGAGAATTGAAAATAAGCAGCTATTCCAGCATTAATTTTCACGTTATAAATTTACGCCGTTTACTATGCAGCGTAAATAACATGTTAACTTTATTCTATGGGTCGGCACGATTACAGGGATACCAAATGTATAAAGGTTTTATATGTTTTTTCTACGTTTGCACAATAAAAACCCTTTTAGAAAAAAATTACTTGTTTTTGCATCGCCGCGTTCCAAGAGCCGTCATTTTTTTATTTTTCCGTCGATGTGGCCGTACGTGGGCTTGATTTTTGCGGGACAATGTGTAGTTTTCATTAGTACTATTTTGGGGTACATAGGACTTATAGATGAACTTTTATTTTATTTTTTATGGGGGGAATGGGAGAAAAGAGAGAATTTTGCCGTTGTTTTTTGCGTTTTCTTTGGACGCCGTTCATCCGGCGGTTTAATTAATGTGTTCATTTTATTGGTCAAGTTGTTACGATCGCGGGGATACCATATATGTGTATGTGTGATTTGTTTTGACCGTTTTATTAAATAAAACCACTTTTTGGGGCAAAAAAGTAGTTTTATTTGACTTTGACTGTAATTTTTTTTATTTTTTTTTTCACAAACTTTATTTAACGGTTTTACTTTTTTTTTTTTAGTCCCACCAGGGGACTTCACTATGCGATGTGCAGATCGCATATATAATGCTTTGGTATACTTCGTATACCAAAGCATTATTGCCTGTCAGTGTAAAACTGACAGGCAACCTGTTAGGTCATGCCTCTGGCATCGCCTAACAGGCAGATGCTGAAGACAGACCTGGGGGTCTTTGTTAGACCCCCGGCTGTCATGGAAACCCGACGGAGACCCGCGATTTGTTTGCGGGGGCGCCGATCGGGAGACAGAGGGAGTTCCCCCTTCTGTCAAACACATTAAATGCCGCTGTCACTGTTGACAGCGGCATTTAATGGGTTAAACTGCCGGAATCGGCGCGTGCTTCGATTCCGGCAGTTGCAGCAGGAGCCAGGCTGTGTATAACAGCCGTGCTCCTGCCGCTGATCGCGTGGGTAAACTGTCAGTACCCGCGCGATCACAGGACGGATATATCCGTCCTCCTGCGCGAACTAGCAGCTGCTGAGGACGGATATATCCGTCCTTCGGCGTTAAGGGGTTAAAGGACCTCATCACAGATGGGGATTCTTTACTGTAAGAGAAGTTCTACGATTGAACTCTCTGCCACATTGAAAAGTGTTTTTTTGAAAAATATAAAATTTAAAATATAAATAGGACGGAAAAATAATAAAGTTATGACTATCGGAATACAAAGAGGCAAAATCAAGATATTATTTTTGTCCTTAAGGTTGAAAGTGGACCTCTAAGATGATTTCATGCAACAAACTCTGCATTTCTATAAATCACCGGTTAGACCATACATGGAATATTGTGTACAGTTTTGAGCACCTGTGTATGAGAAGGACATTGCTGAACTAGAATGCGTGCAAAGAAGGGAAAGCAAGGTAATTAAAGGACCTCATCACAGACGGGGATTCTTTACTGTAAGAGCAGTTCGACGATTGAACTCTCTGCCACATTGAAAAGTGTTTTTTTGAAAAATATAAAATTTCATCATATTTGTACCAGATTCTGGAGATGGAACTTTGATCCAGGAATTTATTCTAATAGCCATATTTGGAGAAAGGGAGGAATTTTTCCCCTAATGACAACATTGGAATGCACTCCAAGACAGTTTTTGCCTTCCTCTGGATCAACACGGCAGGTTTACAGGTTGAATTTGATGGACCTTTTTTCAATATTATCAACTATTCAACTCTGTAACAAGCATGTAACAAAAGTGAGCTTCCATGGCCCGTACAGGGATCGAACCCGTGACCTTGACATTATTAGCACCACGCTCTAACCAACTGAGCTAACCGGCCACTTTTACACCAAAGATTCACGTCACATCAGTAGAAAATACATGCAAACGTGTATTCATATTGATATCCTATTAACCTGAATAATAAAATAAACTTGCAATTTTTACTACTCAAAAAGCATTGGACAAATTGCTTTTGTGTTTTCCATTCCACCCCACAAAGAGTTTTCTTTCAGTACATTATATGGTACATTAAATGCTGCCATTAAAAACAAGAACTTGTCTCGCTAAAAACAAGCCCTTATATGACTATGAGGACGGAAAAATAATAAAGTTATGACTATCGGAATACAAAGAGGCAAAATCAAGATATTATTTTTGTCCTTAAGGTTGAAAGTGGACCTCTAAGATGATTTCATGCAACAAACTCTGCATTTCTATAAATCACCGGTTAGACCATACATGGAATATTGTGTACAGTTTTGAGCACCTGTGTATGAGAAGGACATTGCTGAACTAGAATGCGTGCAAAGAAGGGAAAGCAAGGTAATTAAAGGACCTCATCACAGACGGGGATTCTTTACTGTAAGAGCAGTTCGACGATTGAACTCTCTGCCACATTGAAAAGTGTTTTTTTGAAAAATATAAAATGTCATCATATTTGTACCAGATTCTGGAGATGGAACTTTGATCCAGGAATTTATTCTAATAGCCATATTTGGAGTAAGGGAGGAATTTTTCCCCTAATGACAACATTGGAATGCACTCCAAGACAGTTTTTGCCTTCCTCTGGATCAACACGGCAGGTTTACAGGTTGAATTTGATGGACCTTTTTTCAATATTATCAACTATTCAACTCTGTAACAAGCATATAACAAAAGTGAGCTACCATGGCCCGAACCCGTGACCTTAGCGTTATTAGCACCACGCTCTAACCAACTGAGCTAACCGGCCACTTTTACACCAAAGATTCACGTCACGTCAGTAGAAAATACATGCACACGTGTATTCATATTGATATCCTATTAACCTGAATAATAAAATAAACTTGAAATTTTTACTACTCAAAAAGCATTGGACAAATTGCTTTTGTGTTTTCCATTCCACCCCACAAAGAGTTTTCTTTCAGTACATTATATGGTACATTAAATGCTGCCATTAAAAACAAGAACTTGTCTCGCTAAAAACAAGCCCTTATATGACTATGAGGACGGAAAAATAATAAAGTTATGACTATCGGAATACAAAGAGGCAAAATCAAGATATTATTTTTGTCCTTAAGGTTGAAATTGGACCTCTAAGATGATTTCATGCAACAAACTCTGCATTTCTATAAATCACCGGTTAGACCATACATGGAATATTGTGTACAGTTTTAAGCACCTGTGTATGAGAAGGACATTGCTGAACTAGAATGCGTGCAAAGAAGGGAAAGCAAGGTAATTAAAGGACCTCATCACAGACGGGGATTCTTTACTGTAAGAGAAGTTCGACGATTGAACTCTGCCACATTGAAAAGTGTTTTTTTGAAAAATATAAAATTTCATCATATTTGTACCAGATTCTGGAGATGGAACTTTGATCCAGGAATTTATTCTAATAGCCATATTTGGAGTAAGGGAGGAATTTTTCCCCTAATGACAACATTGGAATGCACTCCAAGGCAGTTTTTGCCTTCCTCTGGATCAACACGGCAGATTTATAGGTTGAATTTGATGGACCTTTTTTCAATATTATCAACTATTCAACTCTGTAACAAAAGTGAGCTTCCATGGCCCGTACGGGGATCGAACCCGTGACCTTGGCGTTATTAGCACCACGCTCTAACCAACTGAGCTAACCAGCCACTTTTACACCAAAGATTCACGTCACGTCAGTAGAAAATACATGCAAACGTGTATTCATATTGATATCCTATTAACCTGAATAATAAAATAAACTTGCAATTTTTACTACTCAAAAAGCATTGGACAAATTGCTTTTGTGTTTTCCATTCCACCCCACAAAGAGTTTTCTTTCAGTACATTATATGGTACATTAAATGCTGCCATTAAAAACAAGAACTTGTCTCGCTAAAAACAAGCCCTTATATGACTATGAGGACGGAAAAATAATAAAGTTATGACTATCGGAATACAAAGAGGCAAAATCAAGATATTATTTTTGTCCTTAAGGTTGAAATTGGACCTCTAAGATGATTTCATGCAATAAACTCTGCATTTCTATAAATCACCGGTTAGACCATACATGGAATATTGTGTACAGTTTTGAGCACCTGTGTATGAGAAGGACATTGCTGAACTACAATGTGTGCAAAGAAGGGAAAGCAAGGTAATTAACCCCTTAATGACCGGGCCATTTTGCACGTTAATGACAAAGGATTATTTTTTGTTTTTCCACGGTCGCATTCCAAGAGTCGTAACTGTTTTTGTATTCCGTCTATATAGCCGTATAAGGGCTTGTTTTTTCCGGGACGAGTTGTATTTTGTAATTGTACCATTTTTAGATGCTTATAACATATTGATTAACTTTTATTAACTTTATTTTAGGAGAGAATTGAAAATAAGCAGCTATTCCAGCATTAATTTTCACGTTATAAATTTACGCCGTTTACTATGCAGCGTAAATAACATGTTAACTTTATTCTATGGGTCGGCACGATTACAGGGATACCAAATGTATAAAGGTTTTATATGTTTTTTCTACGTTTGCACAATAAAAACCCTTTTAGAAAAAAATTACTTGTTTTTGCATCGCCGCGTTCCAAGAGCCGTCATTTTTTTATTTTTCCGTCGATGTGGCCGTACGTGGGCTTGATTTTTGCGGGACAATGTGTAGTTTTCATTAGTACTATTTTGGGGTACATAGGACTTATAGATGAACTTTTATTTTATTTTTTATGGGGGGAATGGGAGAAAAGAGAGAATTTTGCCGTTGTTTTTTGCGTTTTCTTTGGACGCCGTTCATCCGGCGGTTTAATTAATGTGTTCATTTTATTGGTCAAGTTGTTACGATCGCGGGGATACCATATATGTGTATGTGTGATTTGTTTTGACCGTTTTATTAAATAAAACCACTTTTTGGGGCAAAAAAGTAGTTTTATTTGACTTTGACTGTAATTTTTTTTATTTTTTTTTTCACAAACTTTATTTAACGGTTTTACTTTTTTTTTTTTAGTCCCACCAGGGGACTTCACTATGCGATGTGCAGATCGCATATATAATGCTTTGGTATACTTCGTATACCAAAGCATTATTGCCTGTCAGTGTAAAACTGACAGGCAACCTGTTAGGTCATGCCTCTGGCATCGCCTAACAGGCAGATGCTGAAGACAGACCTGGGGGTCTTTGTTAGACCCCCGGCTGTCATGGAAACCCGACGGAGACCCGCGATTTGTTTGCGGGGGCGCCGATCGGGAGACAGAGGGAGTTCCCCCTTCTGTCAAACACATTAAATGCCGCTGTCACTGTTGACAGCGGCATTTAATGGGTTAAACTGCCGGAATCGGCGCGTGCTTCGATTCCGGCAGTTGCAGCAGGAGCCAGGCTGTGTATAACAGCCGTGCTCCTGCCGCTGATCGCGTGGGTAAACTGTCAGTACCCGCGCGATCACAGGACGGATATATCCGTCCTCCTGCGCGAACTAGCAGCTGCTGAGGACGGATATATCCGTCCTTCGGCGTTAAGGGGTTAAAGGACCTCATCACTGATGGGGATTCTTTACTGTAAGAGAAGTTCTACGATTGAACTCTCTGCCACATTGAAAAGTGTTTTTTTGAAAAATATAAAATTTAAAATATAAATAGGACGGAAAAATAATAAAGTTATGACTATCGGAATACAAAGAGGCAAAATCAAGATATTATTTTTGTCCTTAAGGTTGAAATTGGACCTCTAAGATGATTTCATGCAATAAACTCTGCATTTCTATAAATCACCGGTTAGACCATACATGGAATATTGTGTACAGTTTTGAGCACCTGTGTATGAGAAGGACATTGCTGAACTACAATGTGTGCAAAGAAGGGAAAGCAAGGTAATTAACCCCTTAATGACCGGGCCATTTTGCACGTTAATGACAAAGGATTATTTTTTGTTTTTCCACGGTCGCATTCCAAGAGTCGTAACTGTTTTTGTATTCCGTCTATATAGCCGTATAAGGGCTTGTTTTTTCCGGGACGAGTTGTATTTTGTAATTGTACCATTTTTAGATGCTTATAACATATTGATTAACTTTTATTAACTTTATTTTAGGAGAGAATTGAAAATAAGCAGCTATTCCAGCATTAATTTTCACGTTATAAATTTACGCCGTTTACTATGCAGCGTAAATAACATGTTAACTTTATTCTATGGGTCGGCACGATTACAGGGATACCAAATGTATAAAGGTTTTATATGTTTTTTCTACGTTTGCACAATAAAAACCCTTTTAGAAAAAAATTACTTGTTTTTGCATCGCCGCGTTCCAAGAGCCGTCATTTTTTTATTTTTCCGTCGATGTGGCCGTACGTGGGCTTGATTTTTGCGGGACAATGTGTAGTTTTCATTAGTACTATTTTGGGGTACATAGGACTTATAGATGAACTTTTATTTTATTTTTTATGGGGGGAATGGGAGAAAAGAGAGAATTTTGCCGTTGTTTTTTGCGTTTTCTTTGGACGCCGTTCATCCGGCGGTTTAATTAATGTGTTCATTTTATTGGTCAAGTTGTTACGATCGCGGGGATACCATATATGTGTATGTGTGATTTGTTTTGACCGTTTTATTAAATAAAACCACTTTTTGGGGCAAAAAAGTAGTTTTATTTGACTTTGACTGTAATTTTTTTTATTTTTTTTTTCACAAACTTTATTTAACGGTTTTACTTTTTTTTTTTTAGTCCCACCAGGGGACTTCACTATGCGATGTGCAGATCGCATATATAATGCTTTGGTATACTTCGTATACCAAAGCATTATTGCCTGTCAGTGTAAAACTGACAGGCAACCTGTTAGGTCATGCCTCTGGCATCGCCTAACAGGCAGATGCTGAAGACAGACCTGGGGGTCTTTGTTAGACCCCCGGCTGTCATGGAAACCCGACGGAGACCCGCGATTTGTTTGCGGGGGCGCCGATCGGGAGACAGAGGGAGTTCCCCCTTCTGTCAAACACATTAAATGCCGCTGTCACTGTTGACAGCGGCATTTAATGGGTTAAACTGCCGGAATCGGCGCGTGCTTCGATTCCGGCAGTTGCAGCAGGAGCCAGGCTGTGTATAACAGCCGTGCTCCTGCCGCTGATCGCGTGGGTAAACTGTCAGTACCCGCGCGATCACAGGACGGATATATCCGTCCTCCTGCGCGAACTAGCAGCTGCTGAGGACGGATATATCCGTCCTTCGGCGTTAAGGGGTTAAAGGACCTCATCACAGATGGGGATTCTTTACTGTAAGAGAAGTTCTACGATTGAACTCTCTGCCACATTGAAAAGTGTTTTTTTGAAAAATATAAAATTTAAAATATAAATAGGACGGAAAAATAATAAAGTTATGACTATCGGAATACAAAGAGGCAAAATCAAGATATTATTTTTGTCCTTAAGGTTGAAAGTGGACCTCTAAGATGATTTCATGCAACAAACTCTGCATTTCTATAAATCACCGGTTAGACCATACATGGAATATTGTGTACAGTTTTGAGCACCTGTGTATGAGAAGGACATTGCTGAACTAGAATGCGTGCAAAGAAGGGAAAGCAAGGTAATTAAAGGACCTCATCACAGACGGGGATTCTTTACTGTAAGAGCAGTTCGACGATTGAACTCTCTGCCACATTGAAAAGTGTTTTTTTGAAAAATATAAAATTTCATCATATTTGTACCAGATTCTGGAGATGGAACTTTGATCCAGGAATTTATTCTAATAGCCATATTTGGAGTAAGGGAGGAATTTTTCCCTTAATGACAACATTGGAATGCACTCCAAGACAGTTTTTGCCTTCCTCTGGATCAACACGGCAGGTTTACAGGTTGAATTTGATGGACCTTTTTTCAATATTATCAACTATTCAACTCTGTAACAAGCATGTAACAAAAGTGAGCTACCATGGCCCGAACCCGTGACCTTAGTGTTATTAGCACCACGCTCTAACCAACTGAGCTAACCGGCCACTTTTACACCAAAGATTCACGTCACGTCAGTAGAAAATACATGCAAACGTGTATTCATATTGATATCCTATTAACCTGAATAATAAAATAAACTTGAAATTTTTACTACTCAAAAAGCATTGGACAAATTGCTTTTGTGTTTTCCATTCCACCCCACAAAGAGTTTTCTTTCAGTACATTATATGGTACATTAAATACTGCCATTAAAAACAAGAAATTGTCTCGCTAAAAACAAGCCCTTATATGACTATGAGGACGGAAAAATAATAAAGTTATGACTATCGGAATACAAAGAGGCAAAATCAAGATATTATTTTTGTCCTTAAGGTTGAAATTGGACCTCTAAGATGATTTCATGCAACAAACTCTGCATTTCTATAAATCACCGGTTAGACCATACATGGAATATTGTGTACAGTTTTGAGCACCTGTGTATGAGAAAGACATTGCTGAACTAGAATGCGTGCAAAGAAGGGAAAGCAAGGTAATTAAAGGACCTCATCACAGACGGGGATTCTTTACTGTAAGAGAAGTTCGACGATTGAACTCTCTGCCACATTGAAAAGTGTTTTTTTGAAAAATATAAAATTTCATTAAATTTGTACCAGATTCTGGAGATGGAACTTTGATCCAGGAATTTATTCTAATAGCCATATTTGGAGTAAGGGAGGAATTTTTCCCCTAATGACAACATTGGAATGCACTCCAAGACAGTTTTTGCCTTCCTCTGGATCAACACAGCAGGTTTATAGGTTGAATTTGATGGACCTTTTTTCAATATTATCAACTATTCAACTCTGTAACAAGCATGTAACAAAAATGAGCTTCCACGGCCCGTACGGGGATCGAACCCGTGGCCTTGGGGTTATTAGCACCACACTCTAACCAACTGAGCTAACCGGCCACTTTTACACCAAAGATTCACGTCACGTCAGTAGAAAATACATGCAAACGTGTATTCATATTGATATCCTATTAACCTAAATAATAAAATAAACTTGCAATTTTTACTACTCAAAAAGCATTGGACAAATTGCTTTTGTGTTTTCCATTCCACCCCACAAAGAGTTTTCTTTCAGTACATTATATGGTACATTAAATGCTGCCATTAAAAACAAGAACTTGTCTCGCTAAAAACAAGCCCTTATATAACTATGAGGACGGAAAAATAATAAAGTTATGACTATCGGAATACAAAGAGGCAAAATCAAGATATTATTTTTGTCCTTAAGGTTGAAATTGGACCTCTAAGATGATTTCATGCAACAAACTCTGCATTTCTATAAATCACCGGTTAGACCATACATGGAATATTGTGTACAGTTTTGAGCACCTGTGTATGAGAAGGACATTGCTGAACTAGAATGCGTGAAAAGAAGGGAAAGCAAGGTAATTAAAGGACCTCATCACAGACGGGGATTCTTTACTGTAAGAGCAGTTCGACGATTGAACTCTCTGCCACATTGAAAAGTGTTTTTTTGAAAAATATAAAATTTCATCATATTTGTACCAGATTCTGGAGATGGAACTTTGATCCAGGAATTTATTCTAATAGCCATATTTGGAGTAAGGGAGGAATTTTTCCCCTAATGACAACATTGGAATGCACTCCAAGACAGTTTTTGCCTTGCTCTGGATCAACACGGCAGGTTTATAGGTTGAATTTGATGGACCTTTTTTCAATATTATCAACTATTCAACTCTGTAACAAGCATGTAACAAAATTGAGCTTCCATGGCCCGTACGGGGATCGAACCCGTGACCTTGGCGTTATTAGCACCACGCTCTAACCAACTGAGCTAACCGGCCACTATTACACCAAAGATTCACGTCACGTCAGTAGAAAATACATGCAAACGTGTATTCATATTGATATCCTATTAACCTGAATAATAAAATAAACTTGCAATTTTTACTACTCAAAAAGCATTGGACAAATTGCTTTTGTGTTTTCCATTCCACCCCACAAAGAGTTTTCTTTCAGTACATTATATGGTACATTAAATGCTGCCATTAAAAACAAGAACTTGTCTCGCAAAAAACAAGCCCTTATATGACTATGAGGACGGAAAAATAATAAAGTTATGACTATCGGAATACAAAGAGGCAAAATCAAGATATTATTTTTGTCCTTAAGGTTGAAATTGGACCTCTAAGATGATTTCATGCAACAAACTCTGCATTTCTATAAATCACCGGTTAGACCATACATGGAATATTGTGTACAGTTTTGAGCACCTGTGTATGAGAAGGACATTGCTGAACTAGAATGCGTGCAAAGAAGGGAAAGCAAGGTAATTAAAGGACCTCATCACAGACGGGGATTCTTTACTGTAAGAGCAGTTCGACGATTGAACTCTCTGCCACATTGAAAAGTGTTTTTTTGAAAAATATAAAATTTCATCATATTTGTACCAGATTCTGGAGATGGAACTTTGATCCAGGAATTTATTCTAATAGCCATATTTGGAGTAAGGGAGGAATTTTTCCCCTAATGACAACATTGGAATGCACTCCAAGACAGTTTTTGCCTTCCTCTGGATCAACACGGCAGGTTTATAGGTTGAATTTGATGGACCTTTTTTCAATATTATCAACTATTCAACTCTGTAACAAAAGAGAGCTTCCATGGCCCGTACGGGGATCGAACCCGTGACCTTGGTGTTATTAGCACCACGCTCTAACCAACTGAGCTAACCGGCCACTTTTACACCAAAGATACACGTCACGTCAGTAGAAAATACATGCAAACGTGTATTCATATTGATATCCTATTAACCTGAATAATAAAATAAACTTGCAATTTTTACTACTCAAAAAGCATTGGACAAATTGCTTTTGTGTTTTCCATTCCACCCCACAAAGAGTTTTCTTCAGTACATTATATGGTACATTAAATGCTGCCATTAAAAACAAGAACTTGTCTCGCTAAAAACAAGCCCTTATATGACTATGAGGACGGAAAAATAATAAAGTTATGACTATCGGAATACAAAGAGGCAAAATCAAGATATTATTTTTCCATTCCACCCCACAAAGAGTTTTCTTTCAGTACATTATATGGTACATTAAATGCTGCCATTAAAAACAAGAACTTGTCTCGCTAAAAACAAGCCCTTATATGACTATGAGGACGGAAAAATAATAAAGTTATGACTATCAGAATACAAAGAGGCAAAATCAAGATATTATTTTTGTCCTTAAGGTTGAAATTGAACCTCTAAGATGATTTCATGCAACAAACTCTGCATTTCTATAAATCAACGGTTAGACCATACATGGAATATTGTGTACAGTTTTAAGCACCTGTGTATGAGAAGGACATTGCTGAACTAGAATGCGTGCAAAGACGGGAAAGCAATGTAATTAAAGGACCTCATCACAGACGGGGATTCTTTACTGTAAGAGCAGTTCGACGATTGAACTCTCTGCCACATTGAAAAGTGTTTTTTTGAAAAATATAAAATTTGATCATATTTGTACCAGATTCTGGAGATGGAACTTTGATCCAGGAATTTATTCTAATAGCCATATTTGGAGTAAGGGAGGAATTTTTCCCCTAATGACAACATTGGAATGCACTCCAAGACAGTTTTTGCCCTCCTCTGGATCAACACGGCAGGTTTATAGGTTGAATTTGATGGACCTTTTTTCAATATTATCAACTATTCAACTCTGTAACAAGCATGTAACAAAAGTGAGCTTCCATGGCCCGTACGGGGATCGAACCCATGACCTTGGCGTTATTAGCACCACGCTCTAACAAACTGAGCTAACCGGCCACTTTTACACCAAAGATTCACGTCACGTCAGTAGAAAATACATGCAAACGTGTATTCATATTGATATCCTATTAACCTGAATAATAAAATAAACTTGCAATTTTTACTACTCAAAAAGCATTGGACAAATTGCTTTTGTGTTTTCCATTCCACCCCACAAAGAGTTTTCTTCAGTACATTATATGGTACATTAAATGCTGCCATTAAAAACAAGAACTTGTCTCGCTAAAAACAAGCCCTTATATGACTATGAGGACGGAAAAATAATAAAGTTATGACTATCGGAATACAAAGAGGCAAAATCAAGATATTATTTTTCCATTCCACCCCACAAAGAGTTTTCTTTCAGTACATTATATGGTACATTAAATGCTGCCATTAAAAACAAGAACTTGTCTCGCTAAAAACAAGCCCTTATATGACTATGAGGACGGAAAAATAATAAAGTTATGACTATCGGAATACAAAGAGGCAAAATCAAGATATTATTTTTGTCCTTAAGGTTGAAATTGGACCTCTAAGATGATTTCATGCAACAAACTCTGCATTTCTATAAATCACCGGTTAGACCATACATGGAATATTGTGTACAGTTTTGAGCACCTGTGTAAGAGAAGGACATTGCTGAACTAGAATGCGTGCAAAGAAGGGAAAGCAAGGTAATTAAAGGACCTCATCACAGACGGGGATTCTTTACTGTAAGAGCAGTTCGACGATTGAACTCTCCGCCACATTGAAAAGTGTTTTTTTGAAAAATATAAAATTTCATCATATTTGTACCAGATACTGGAGATGGAACTTTGATCCAGGAATTTATTCTAATAGCCAAATATGGAGTAAGGGAGGAATTTTTCCCCTAATGACAACATTGGAATGCACTCCAAGACAGTTTTTGCCTTCCTCTGGATCAACACAGCAGGTTTATAGGTTGAATTTGATGGACCTTTTTTCAATATTATCAACTATTCAACTCTGTAACAAGCATGTAACAAATGTGAGCTTCCATGGCCCGTACGGGGATCGAACCCGTGACCTTGGTGTTATTAGCACCACGCTCTAACCAACTGAGCTAACCGGCCACTTTACACCAAAGATTCACGTCACGTCAGTAGAAAATACATGCAAACGTGTATTCATATTGATATCCTATTAACCTGAATAATAAAATAAACTTGCAATTTTTACTACTCAAAAAGCATTGGACAAATTGCTTTTGTGTTTTCCATTCCACCCCACAAAGAGTTTTCTTCAGTACATTATATGGTACATTAAATGCTGCCATTAAAAACAAGAACTTGTCTCGCTAAAAACAAGCCCTTATATGACTATGAGGACGGAAAAATAATAAAGTTATGACTATCGGAATACAAAGAGGCAAAATCAAGATATTATTTTTCCATTCCACCCCACAAAGAGTTTTCTTTCAGTACATTATATGGTACATTAAATGCTGCCATTAAAAACAAGAACTTGTCTCGCTAAAAACAAGCCCTTATATGACTATGAGGACGGAAAAATAATAAAGTTATGACTATCAGAATACAAAGAGGCAAAATCAAGATATTATTTTTATCCTTAAGGTTGAAATTGAACCTCTAAGATGATTTCATGCAACAAACTCTGCATTTCTATAAATCACCGGTTAGACCATACATGGAATATTGTGTACAGTTTTAAGCACCTGTGTATGAGAAGGACATTGCTGAACTAGAATGCGTGCAAAGACGGGAAAGCAAGGTAATTAAAGGACCTCATCACAGACGGGGATTCTTTACTGTAAGAGCAGTTCGACGATTGAACTCTCTGCCACATTGAAAAGTGTTTTTTTGAAAAATATAAAATTTGATCATATTTGTACCAGATTCTGGAGATGGAACTTTGATCCAGGAATTTATTCTAATAGCCATATTTGGAGTAAGGGAGGAATTTTTCCCCTAATGACAACATTGGAATGCACTCCAAGACAGTTTTTGCCTTCCTCTGGATCAACACGGCAGGTTTATAGGTTGAATTTGATGGACCTTTTTTCAATATTATCAACTATTCAACTCTGTAACAAGCATGTAACAAAAGTGAGCTTCCATGGCCCGTACGGGGATCGAACCCATGACCTTGGCGTTATTAGCACCACGCTCTAACAAATTGAGCTAACCGGCCACTTTTACACCAAAGATTCACGTCACGTCAGTAGAAAATACATGCAAACGTGTATTCATATTGATATCCTATTAACCTGAATAATAAAATAAACTTGCAATTTTTACTACTCAAAAAGCATTGGACAAATTGCTTTTGTGTTTTCCATTCCACCCCACAAAGAGTTTTCTTCAGTACATTATATGGTACATTAAATGCTGCCATTAAAAACAAGAACTTGTCTCGCTAAAAACAAGCCCTTATATGACTATGAGGATGGAAAAATAATAAAGTTATGACTATCGGAATACAAAGAGGCAAAATCAAGATATTATTTTTCCATTCCACCCCACAAAGAGTTTTCTTTCAGTACATTATATGGTACATTAAATGCTGCCATTAAAAACAAGAACTTGTCTCGCTAAAAACAAGCCCTTATATGACTATGAGGACGGAAAAATAATAAAGTTATGACTATCAGAATACAAAGAGGCAAAATCAAGATATTATTTTTGTCCTTAAGGTTGAAATTGAACCTCTAAGATGATTTCATGCAACAAACTCTGCATTTCTATAAATCACCGGTTAGACCATACATGGAATATTGTGTACAGTTTTAAGCACCTGTGTATGAGAAGGACATTGCTGAACTAGAATGCGTGCAAAGACGGGAAAGCAAGGTAATTAAAGGACCTCATCACAGACGGGGATTCTTTACTGTAAGAGCAGTTCGACGATTGAACTCTCTGCCACATTGAAAAGTGTTTTTTTGAAAAATATAAAATGTCATCATATTTGTACCAGATTCTGGAGATGGAACTTTGATCCAGGAATTTATTCTAATAGCCATATTTGGAGTAAGGGAGGAATTTTTCCCCTAATGACAACATTGGAATGCACTCCAAGACAGTTTTTGCCTTCCTCTGGATCAACACGGCAGGTTTATAGGTTGAATTTGATGGACCTTTTTTCAATATTATCAACTATTCAACTCTGTAACAAGCATGTAACAAAAGTGAGCTTCCATGGCCCGTACGGGGATCGAACCCATGACCTTGGTGTCATTAGCACCACGCTCTAACCAACTGAGCTAACCGGCCACTTTTACCCCAAAGATTCACGTCACGTCAGTAGAAAATACATGCAAACGTGTATTCATATTGATATCCTATTAACCTGAATAATAAAATAAACTTGCAATTTTTACTACTCAAAAAGCATTGGACAAATTGCTTTTGTGTTTTCCATTCCACCCCACAAAGAGTTTTCTTTCAGTACATTATATGGTACATTAAATGCTGCCATTAAAAACAAGAACTTGTCTCGCTAAAAACAAGCCCTTATATGACTATGAGGACGGAAAAATAATAAAGTTATGACTATCGGAATACAAAGAGGCAAAATCAAGATATTATTTTTGTCCTTAAGGTTGAAATTGGACCTCTAAGATGATTTCATGCAACAAACTCTGCATTTCTATAAATCACCGGTTAGACCATACATGGAATATTGTGTACAGTTTTGAGCACCTGTGTATGAGAAGGACATTGCTGAACTAGAATGCGTGCAAAGAAGGGAAAGCAAGGTAATTAAAGGACCTCATCACAGACGGGGATTCTTTACTGTAAGAGCAGTTCGACGATTGAACTCTCTGCCACATTGAAAAGTGTTTTTTTGAAAAATATAAAATGTCATCATATTTGTACCAGATTCTGGAGATGGAACTTTGATCCAGGAATTTATTCTAATAGCCATATTTGGAGTAAGGGAGGAATTTTTCCCCTAATGACAACATTGGAATGCACTCCAAGACAGTTTTTGCCTTCCTCTGGATCAACACGGCAGGTTTATTGGTTGAATTTGATGGACCTTTTTTCAATATTATCAACTATTCAACTCTGTAACAAAAGTGAGCTTCCATGACCCGTACGGGGAACGAACCCGTGACCTTGGCGTTATTAGCACCACGCTCTAACCAACTGAGCTAACCGGCCACTTTTACACCAAAGATTCACGTCACGTCAGTAGAAAATACATGCAAACGTGTATTCATATTGATATCCTATTAACCTGAATAATAAAATAAACTTGCAATTTTTACTACTCAAAAAGCATTGGACAAATTGCTTTTGTGTTTTCCATTCCACCCCACAAAGAGTTTTCTTCAGTACATTATATGGTACATTAAATGCTGCCATTAAAAACAAGAACTTGTCTCGCTAAAAACAAGCCCTTATATGACTATGAGGACGGAAAAATAATAAAGTTATGACTATCGGAATACAAAGAGGCAAAATCAAGATATTATTTTTGTCCTTAAGGTTGAAATTGGACCTCTAAGATGATTTCATGTAACAAACTCTGCATTTCTATAAATCACCGGTTAGACCATACATGGAATATTGTGTACAGTTTTGAGCACCTGTGTATGAGAAGGACATTGCTGAACTAGAATGCGTGCAAAGAAGGGAAAGCAAGGTAATTAAAGGACCTCATCACAGACGGGGATTCTTTACTGTAAGAGCAGTTCGACGATTGAACTCTCTGCCACATTGAAAAGTGTTTTTTTGAAAAATATAAAATGTCATCATATTTGTACCAGATTCTGGAGATGGAACTTTGATCCAGGAATTTATTCTAATAGCCATATTTGGAGTAAGGGAGGAATTTTTCCCCTAATGACAACATTGGAATGCACTCCAAGACAGTTTTTGCCTTCCTCTGGATCAACACGGCAGGTTTATAGGTTGAATTTGATGGACCTTTTTTCAATATTATCAACTATTCAACTCTGTAACAAGCATGTAACAAAAGTGAGCTTCCATGGCCCGTACGGGGATCGAACCCATGACCTTGGTGTCATTAGCACCACGCTCTAACCAACTGAGCTAACCGGCCACTTTTACCCCAAAGATTCACGTCACGTCAGTAGAAAATACATGCAAACGTGTATTCATATTGATATCCTATTAACCTGAATAATAAAATAAACTTGCAATTTTTACTACTCAAAAAGCATTGGACAAATTGCTTTTGTGTTTTCCATTCCACCCCACAAAGAGTTTTCTTTCAGTACATTATATGGTACATTAAATGCTGCCATTAAAAACAAGAACTTGTCTCGCTAAAAACAAGCCCTTATATGACTATGAGGACGGAAAAATAATAAAGTTATGACTATCGGAATACAAAGAGGCAAAATCAAGATATTATTTTTGTCCTTAAGGTTGAAATTGGACCTCTAAGATGATTTCATGCAACAAACTCTGCATTTCTATAAATCACCGGTTAGACCATACATGGAATATTGTGTACAGTTTTGAGCACCTGTGTATGAGAAGGACATTGCTGAACTAGAATGCGTGCAAAGAAGGGAAAGCAAGGTAATTAAAGGACCTCATCACAGACGGGGATTCTTTACTGTAAGAGCAGTTCGACGATTGAACTCTCTGCCACATTGAAAAGTGTTTTTTTGAAAAATATAAAATGTCATCATATTTGTACCAGATTCTGGAGATGGAACTTTGATCCAGGAATTTATTCTAATAGCCATATTTGGAGTAAGGGAGGAATTTTTCCCCTAATGACAACATTGGAATGCACTCCAAGACAGTTTTTGCCTTCCTCTGGATCAACACGGCAGGTTTATAGGTTGAATTTGATGGACCTTTTTTCAATATTATCAACTATTCAACTCTGTAACAAAAGTGAGCTTCCATGACCCGTACGGGGATCGAACCCGTGACCTTGGCGTTATTAGCACCACGCTCTAACCAACTGAGCTAACCGGCCACTTTTACACCAAAGATTCACGTCACGTCAGTAGAAAATACATGCAAACGTGTATTCATATTGATATCCTATTAACCTGAATAATAAAATAAACTTGCAATTTTTACTACTCAAAAAGCATTGGACAAATTGCTTTTGTGTTTTCCATTCCACCCCACAAAGAGTTTTCTTCAGTACATTATATGGTACATTAAATGCTGCCATTAAAAACAAGAACTTGTCTCGCTAAAAACAAGCCCTTATATGACTATGAGGACGGAAAAATAATAAAGTTATGACTATCGGAATACAAAGAGGCAAAATCAAGATATTATTTTTGTCCTTAAGGTTGAAATTGGACCTCTAAGATGATTTCATGTAACAAACTCTGCATTTCTATAAATCACCGGTTAGACCATACATGGAATATTGTGTACAGTTTTGAGCACCTGTGTATGAGAAGGACATTGCTGAACTAGAATGCGTGCAAAGAAGGGAAAGCAAGGTAATTAAAGGACCTCATCACAGACGGGGATTCTTTACTGTAAGAGCAGTTCGACGATTGAACTCTCTGCCACATTGAAAAGTGTTTTTTTTAAAAATATAAAATGTCATCATATTTGTACCAGATTCTGGAGATGGAACTTTGATCCAGGAATTTATTCTAATAGCCATATTTGGAGTAAGGGAGGAATTTTTCCCCTAATGACAACATTGGAATGCACTCCAAGACAGTTTTTGCCTTCCTCTGGATCAACACGGCAGGTTTATAGGTTGAATTTGATGGACCTTTTTTCAATATTATCAACTATTCAACGCTGTAACAAAAGTGAGCTTCCATGGCCCATACGGGGATCGAACCCGTGACCTTGGCGTTATTAGCACCACGCTCTAACCAACTGAGCTAACCGGCCACTTTTACACCAAAGATTCACGTCACGTCAGTAGAAAATACATGCAAACGTGTATTCATATTGATATCCTATTAACCTGAATAATAAAATAAACTTGCAATTTTTACTACTCAAAAAGCATTGGACAAATTGCTTTTGTGTTTTCCATTCCACCCCACAAATTGTTTTCTTCAGTACATTATATGGTACATTAAATGCTGCCATTAAAAACAAGAACTTGTCTCGCTAAAAACAAGCCCTTATATGACTATGAGGACGGAAAAATAATAAAGTTATGACTATCGGAATACAAAGAGGCAAAATCAAGATATTATTTTTGTCCTTAAGATTGAAATTGGACCTCTAAGATGATTTCATGCAACAAACTCTGCATTTCTATAAATCACCGGTTACACCATACATCGAATATTGTGTACAGTTTTGAGCACCTGTGTATGAGAAGGACATTGCTGAACTAGAATGCGTGCAAAGAAGGGAAAGCAAGGTAATTAAAGGACCTCATCACAGACGGGGATTCTTTACTGTAAGAGCAGTTCGACGATTGAACTCTCTGCCACATTGAAAAGTGTTTTTTTGAAAAATATAAAATTTCATCATATTTGTACCAGATTCTGGAGATGGAACTTTGATCCAGGAATTTATTCTAATAGCCATATTTGGAGTAAGGGAGGAATTTTTCCCCTAATGACAACATTGGAATGCACTCCAAGACAGTTTTTGCCTTCCTCTGGATCAACACGGCAGGTTTATAGGTTGAATTTGATGGACCTTTTTTCAATATTATCAACTATTCAACTCTGTAACAAGCATGTAACAAAAGTGAGCTAACCATGGCCCATACAGGGACCGAACCCGTGACCTTGGTGTTATTAGCACCACGCTCTAACCAACTGAGCTAACCGGCCACTTTTACACCAAAGATTCACGTCACGTCAGTAGAAAATACATGCAAACGTGTATTCATATTGATATCCTATTAACCTGAATAATAAAATAAACTTGCAATTTTTACTACTCAAAAAGCATTGGACAAATTGCTTTTGTGTTTTCCATTCCACCCCACAAAGAGTTTTCTTTCAGTACATTATATGGTACATTAAATGCTGCCATTAAAAACAAGAACTTGTCTCGCTAAAAACAAGCCCTTATATGACTATGAGGACGGAAAAATAATAAAGTTATGACTATCGGAATACAAAGAGGCAAAATCAAGATATTATTTTTGTCCTTAAGGTTGAAATTGGACCTCTAAGATGATTTCATGCAACAAACTCTGCATTTCTATAAATCACCGGTTAGACCATACATGGAATATTGTGTACTGTTTTGAGCACCTGTGTATGAGAAGGACATTGCTGAACTAGAATGCGTGCAAAGAAGGGAAAGCAAGGTAATTAAAGGACCTCATCACAGACGGGGATTCTTTACTGTAAGAGCAGTTCGACGATTGAACTCTCTGCCACATTGAAAAGTGTTTTTTTGAAAAATATAAAATGTCATCATATTTGTACCAGATTCTGGAGATGGAACTTTGATCCAGGAATTTATTCTAATAGCCATATTTGGAGTAAGGGATGAATTTTTCCCCTAATGACAACATTGGAATGCACTCCAAGACAGTTTTTGCCTTCCTCTGGATCAACACGGCAGGTTTATAGGTTGAATTTGATGGACCTTTTTTCAATATTATCATCTATTCAACTCTGTAACAAGCATGTAACAAAAGTGAGCTTCCATAGCCCGTACGTGGATCGAACCCGTGACCTTGGCGTTATTAGCACCACGCTCTAACCAACTGAGCTAACCGGCCACTTTTACACCAAAGATTCACGTCACATCAGTAGAAAATACATGCAAACGTGTATTCATATTGATATCCTATTAACCTGAATAATAAAATAAACTTGCAATTTTTACTACTCAAAAAGCATTGGACAAATTGCTTTTGTGTTTTCCATTCCACCCCACAAAGAGTTTTATTTCAGTACATTATATGGTACATTAAATGCTGCCATTAAAAACAAGAACTTGTCTCGCTAAAAACAAGCCCTTATATGACTATGAGGACGGAAAAATAATAAAGTTATGACTATCGGAATACAAAGAGGCAAAATCAAGATATTATTTTTGTCCTTAAGGTTGAAATTGGACCTCTAAGATGATTTCATGTAACAAACTCTGCATTTCTATAAATCACCGGTTAGACCATACATGGAATATTGTGTACAGTTTTGAGCACCTGTGTATGAGAAGGACATTGCTGAACTAGAATGCGTGCAAAGAAGGGAAAGCAAGGTAATTAAAGGACCTCATCACAGACGGGGATTCTTTACTGTAAGAGCAGTTCGACGATTGAACTCTCTGCCACATTGAAAAGTGTTTTTTTGAAAAATATAAAATGTCATCATATTTGTACCAGATTCTGGAGATGGAACTTTGATCCAGGAATTTATTCTAATAGCCATATTTGGAGTAAGGGAGGAATTTTTCCCCTAATGACAACATTGGAATGCACTCCAAGACAGTTTTTGCCTTCCTCTGGATCAACACGGCAGGTTTATAGGTTGAATTTGATGGACCTTTTTTCAATATTATCAACTATTCAACTCTGTAACAAGCATGTAACAAAAGTGAGCTTCCATGGCCCATACGGGGATCGAACCCATGACCTTGGCGTTATTAGCACCACACTCTAACCAACTGAGCTAGCCGGCCACTTTTACACCAAAGATTCACGTCACGTCAGTAGAAAATACATGCAAACGTGTATTCATATTGATATCCTATTAACCTGAATAATAAAATAAACTTGCAATTTTTACTACTCAAAAAGCATTGGACAAATTGCTTTTGTGTTTTCCATTCCACCTCACAAAGAGTTTTCTTTCAGTACATTATATGGTACATTAAATGCTGCCATTAAAAACAAGAACTTGTCTCGCTAAAAACAAGCCCTTATATGACTATGAGGACGGAAAAATAATAAAGTTATGACTATCGGAATACAAAGAGGCAAAATCAAGATATTATTTTTGTCCTTAAGGTTGAAATTGGACCTCTAAGATGATTTCATGCAACAAACTCTGCATTTCTATAAATCACTGGTTAGACCATACATGGAATATTGTGTACAGTTTTGAGCACCTGTGTATGAAAAGGACATTGCTGAACTAGAATGCGTGCAAAGAAGGGAAAGCAAGGTAATTAAAGGACCTCATCACAGACGGGGATTCTTTACTGTAAGAGCAGTTCGACGATTGAACTCTCTGCCACATTGAAAAGTGTTTTTTTGAAAAATATAAAATGTCATCATATTTGTACCAGATTCTGGAGATGGAACTTTGATCCAGGAATTTATTCTAATAGCCATATTTGGAGTAAGGGAGGAATTTTTCCCCTAATGACAACATTGGAATGCACTCCAAGACAGTTTTTGCCTTCCTCTGGATCAACACGGCAGGTTTATAGGTTGAATTTGATGGACCTTTTTTTAATATTATCAACTATTCAACTCTGTAACAAGCATGTAACAAAAGTGAGCTTCCATGGCCCATACGGGGATCGAACCCGTGACCTTGGCGTTATTAGCACCACACTCTAACCAACTGAGCTAACCGGCCACTTTTATACCAAAGACACACTTCACGTCACGTCAGTAGAAAATACATGCAAACGTGTATTCATATTGATATCCTATTAACCTGAATAATAAAATAAACTTGCAATTTTTACTACTCAAAAAGCATTGGACAAATTTCTTTTGTGTTTCCCATTCCACCCCACAAAGAGTTTTCTTTCAGTACATTATATGGTACATTAAATGCTGCCATTAAAAACAAGAACTTGTCTCGCTAAAAACAAGCCCTTATATGACTATGAGGACGGAAAAATAATAAAGTTATGACTATCGGAATACAAAGAGGCAAAATCAAGATATTATTTTTGTCCTTAAGGTTGAAATTGGACCTCTAAGATGATTTCATGCAACAAACTCTGCATTTCTATAAATCACCGGTTAGACCATACATGGAATATTGTGTACAGTTTTGAGCACCTGTGTATGAGAAGGACATTGCTGAACTAGAATGCGTGCAAAGAAGGGAAAGCAAGGTAATTAAAGGACCTCATCACAGACGGGGATTCTTTACTGTAAGAGCAGTTCGACGATTGAACTCTCTGCCACATTGAAAAGTGTTTTTTTGAAAAATATAAAATTTCATCATATTTGTACCAGATTCTGGAGATGGAACTTTGATCCAGGAATTAATTCTAATAGCCATATTTGGAGTAAGGGAGGAATTTTTCCCCTAATGAGAAAATTGGAATGCACTCCAAGTCAGTTTTTGCCTTCCTCTGGATCAACACGGCAGGTTTATAGGTTTAATTTGATGGACCTTTTTTCAATATGATCAACTATTCAACTCTGTAACAAGCATGTACCTTGTATGCTAACAAAAGTGAGCTTCCATGGCCCGTACGGCGATCAAACCCGCGACCTTGGCGTTATTAGCACAATGCTCTAACCAACTGAGCTAACCGGCCACTTTTATACAAAAGCTTCACGTCACGTCAGTAGAAAATACATGCAAACGTGTATTCATATTGATATCCTATTAACCTGAATAATAAAATAAACTTGCAATTTTTACTACTCAAAAAGCATTGGACAAATTGCTTTTGTGTTTCCCATTCCACCCCACAAAGAGTTTTCTTTCAGTACATTATATGGTACATTAAATGCTGCCATTAAAAACAAGAACTTGTCTCGCTAAAAACAAGCCCTTATATGACTATGAGGACGGAAAAATAATAAAGTTATGACTATCGGAATACAAAGAGGCAAAATCAAGATATTATTTTTGTCCTTAAGGTTGAAATTGGACCTCTAAGATGATTTCATGCAACAAACTCTGCATTTCTATAAATCACCGGTTAGACCATACATGGAATATTGTGTACAGTTTTGAGCACCTGTGTATGAGAAGGACATTGCTGAACTAGAATGCGTGCAAAGAAGGGAAAGCAAGGTAATTAAAGGACCTCATCACAGATGGGGATTCTTTACTGTAAGAGCAGTTCGACGATTGAACTCTCTGCCACATTGAAAAGTGTTTTTTTGAAAAATATAAAATTTCATCATATTTGTACCAGATTCTGGAGATGGAACTTTGATCCAGGAATTTATTCTGATAGCCATATTTGGAGTAAGGGAGGAATTTTTCCCCTAATGAGAAAATTGGCATGCACTCCTAGGCAGTTTTTGCCTTCCTCTGGATCAACACGGCAGGTTTATAAGTTGAATTTGATGGACCTTTTTTCAATATTATCAACTATTCAACTCTGTAACAAGCATGTACCTTGTATGCTAACAAAAGTGAGCTTCCATGGCCCGTACGGCGATCAAACCCGCGACCTTGGCGTTATTAGCACCACGCTCTAACAAACTGAGCTAACCGGCCACTTTTATACCAAAGATTCACGTCACGTCAGTAGAAAATACATGCAAACGTGTATTCATATTGATATCCTATTAACCTGAATAATAAAATAAACTTGCAATTTTTACTACTCAAAAAGCATTGGACAAATTGCTTTTGTGTTTTCCATTCCACCCCACAAAGAGTTTTCTTTCAGTACATTATATGGTACATTAAATGCTGCCATTAAAAACAAGAACTCGTCTCGCTTAAAACAAGCCCTTATATGACTATGAGGACGGAAAAATAATAAAGTTATGACTATCGGAATACAAAGAGGCAAAATCAAGATATTATTTTTGTCCTTAAGGTTGAAATTGGACCTGTAAGATGATTTCATGCAACAAACTCGGCATTTCAATAAATAACCGGTTAGACCATACATGGAATATTGTGTACAGTTTTGAGCACCTGTGTATGAGAAGGACATTGCTGAACTAGAATGCGTGCAAAGAAGGGAAAGCAAGGTAATTAAAGGACCTCATCACAGATGGGGATTCTTTACTGTAAGAGCAGTTCGACGATTGAACTCTCTGCCACATTGAAAAGTGTTTTTTTGAAAAATATAAAATTTCATCATATTTGTACCAGATTCTGGAGATGGAACTTTGATCCAGGAATTTATTCTGATAGCCATATTTGGAGTAAGGGAGGAATTTTTCCCCTAATGAGAAAATTGGCATGCACTCCTAGGCAGTTTTTGCCTTCCTCTGGATCAACACGGCAGGTTTATAAGTTGAATTTGATGGACCTTTTTTCAATATTATCAACTATTCAACTCTGTAACAAGCATGTACCTTGTATGTTAACAAAAGTGAGCTTCCATGGCCCGTACGGCGATCAAACCCGCGACCTTGGCGTTATTAGCACCACGCTCTAACAAACTGAGCTAACCGGCCACTTTTATACCAAAGATTCACGTCACTTCAGTAGAAAATACATGCAAACGTGTATTCATATTGATATCCTATTAACCTGAATAATAAAATAAACTTGCAATTTTTACTACTCAAAAAGCATTGGACAAATTGCTTTTGTGTTTTCCATTCCACCCCACAAAGAGTTTTCTTTCAGTACATTATATGGTACATTAAATGCTGCCATTAAAAACAAGAACTCGTCTCGCTTAAAACAAGCCCTTATATGACTATGAGGACGGAAAAATAATAAAGTTATGACTATCGGAATACAAAGAGGCAAAATCAAGATATTATTTTTGTCCTTAAGGTTGAAATTGGACCTGTAAGATGATTTCATGCAACAAACTCGGCATTTCAATAAATAACCGGTTAGACCATACATGGAATATTGTGTACAGTTTTGAGCACCTGTGTATAAGAAGGATATTGCTGAATTAGAATGCGTGCAAAGAAGGGAAAGCAAGGTAATTAAAGGACCTCATCACAGACGGGGATTCTTTACTGTAAGAGCAGTTCGACGATTGAACTCTCTGCCACATTGAAAAGTGTTTTTTTGAAAAATATAAAATGTCATCATATTTGTACCAGATTCTGGAGATGGAACTTTGATCCAGGAATTTATTCTGATAGCCATATTTGGAGTAAGGGAGGAATTTTTCCCCTAATGAGAAAATTGGCATGCACTCCTAGGCAGTTTTTGCCTTCCTCTGAATCAACACGGCAGGTTTATAAGTTGAATTTGATGGACCTTGTTTCAATATTATCAACTATTCAACTCTGTAACAAGCATGTACCTTGTGTGCTAACAAAAGTGAGCTTCCATGGCCCGTACGGCGATCAAACCCGCGACCTTGGCATTATTAGCACCACGCTCTAACAAACTGAGCTAACCAGCCACTTTTATACCAAAGATTCACGTCACGTCAGTAGAAAATACATGCAAACGTGTATTCATATTGATATCCTATTAACCTGAATAATAAAATAAACTTGCAATTTTTACTACTCAAAAAGCATTGGACAAATTGCTTTTGTGTTTTCCATTCCACCCCACAAAGAGGAGTTTTCTTTCAGTACATTATATGGTACATTAAATGCTGCCATTAAAAACAAGAACTTGTCTCGCTAAAAACAAGCCCTTATATGACTATGAGGACGGAAAAATAATAAAGTTATGACTATCGGAATACAAAGAGGCAAAATCAAGATATTATTTTTGTCCTTAAGGTTGAAATTGAACCTCTAAGATGATTTCATGCAACAAACTCTGCATTTCTATAAATCACCGGTTAGACCATACATGGAATATTGTGTACAGTTTTAAGCACCTGTGTATGAGAAGGACATTGCTGAACTAGAATGCGTGCAAAGAAGGGAAAGCAAGGTAATTAAAGGACCTCATCACAGACGGGGATTCTTTACTGTAAGAGCAGTTCGACGATTGAACTCTCTGCCACATTGAAAAGTGTTTTTTTGAAAAATATAAAATGTCATCATATTTGTACCAGATTCTGGAGATGGAACTTTGATCCAGGAATTTATTCTAATAGCCATATTTGGAGTAAGGGAGGAATTTTTCCCCTAATGACAACATTGGAATGCACTCCAAGACAGTTTTTGCCTTCCTCTGGATCAACACGGCAGGTTTATAGGTTGAATTTGATGGACCTTTTTTCAATATTATCAACTATTCAACTCTGTAACAAGCATGTAACAAGCATGTAACAAAAGTGAGCTTCCATGGCCCGTACGGGGATCGAACCCATGACCTTGGTGTTATTAGCACCACGCTCTAACCAACTGAGCTAACCGGCCACTTTTACACCAAAGATTCACGTCACGTCAGTAGAAAATACATGCAAACGTGTATTCATATTGATATCCTATTAACCTGAATAATAAAATAAACTTGCAATTTTTACTACTCAAAAAGCATTGGACAAATTGCTTTTGTGTTTTCCATTCCACCCCACAAAGAGTTTTCTTTAAGTACATTATATGGTACATTAAATGCTGCCATTAAAAACAAGAACTTGTCTCGCTAAAAACAAGCCCTTATATGACTATGAGGACGGAAAAATAATAAAGTTATGACTATCGGAATAAAAAGAGGCAAAATCAAGATATTATTTTTGTCCTTAAGGTTGAAATTGGACCTCTAAGATGATTTCATGCAACAAACTCTGCATTTCTATAAATCACCGGTTAGACCATACATGGAATATTGTGTACAGTTTTGAGCACCTGTGTATGAGAAGGACATTGCTGAACTAGAATGCGTGCAAAGAAGGGAAAGCAAGGTAATTAAAGGACCTCATCACAGACGGGGATTCTTTACTGTAAGAGCAGTTCGACGATTGAACTCTCTGCCACATTGAAAAGTGTTTTTTTGAAAAATATAAAATGTCATCATATTTGTACCAGATTCTGGAGATGGAACTTTGATCCAGGAATTTATTCTGATAGCCATATTTGGAGTAAGGGAGGAATTTTTCCCCTAATGAGAAAATTGGCATGCACTCCTAGGCAGTTTTTGCCTTCCTCTGAATCAACACGGCAGGTTTATAAGTTGAATTTGATGGACCTTGTTTCAATATTATCAACTATTCAACTCTGTAACAAGCATGTACCTTGTGTGCTAACAAAAGTGAGCTTCCATGGCCCGTACGGCGATCAAACCCGCGACCTTGGCATTATTAGCACCACGCTCTAACAAACTGAGCTAACCAGCCACTTTTATACCAAAGATTCACGTCACGTCAGTAGAAAATACATGCAAACGTGTATTCATATTGATATCCTATTAACCTGAATAATAAAATAAACTTGCAATTTTTACTACTCAAAAAGCATTGGACAAATTGCTTTTGTGTTTTCCATTCCACCCCACAAAGAGGAGTTTTCTTTCAGTACATTATATGGTACATTAAATGCTGCCATTAAAAACAAGAACTTGTCTCGCTAAAAACAAGCCCTTATATGACTATGAGGACGGAAAAATAATAAAGTTATGACTATCGGAATACAAAGAGGCAAAATCAAGATATTATTTTTGTCCTTAAGGTTGAAATTGAACCTCTAAGATGATTTCATGCAACAAACTCTGCATTTCTATAAATCACCGGTTAGACCATACATGGAATATTGTGTACAGTTTTAAGCACCTGTGTATGAGAAGGACATTGCTGAACTAGAATGCGTGCAAAGAAGGGAAAGCAAGGTAATTAAAGGACCTCATCACAGACGGGGATTCTTTACTGTAAGAGCAGTTCGACGATTGAACTCTCTGCCACATTGAAAAGTGTTTTTTTGAAAAATATAAAATGTCATCATATTTGTACCAGATTCTGGAGATGGAACTTTGATCCAGGAATTTATTCTAATAGCCATATTTGGAGTAAGGGAGGAATTTTTCCCCTAATGACAACATTGGAATGCACTCCAAGACAGTTTTTGCCTTCCTCTGGATCAACACGGCAGGTTTATAGGTTGAATTTGATGGACCTTTTTTCAATATTATCAACTATTCAACTCTGTAACAAGCATGTAACAAGCATGTAACAAAAGTGAGCTTCCATGGCCCGTACGGGGATCGAACCCATGACCTTGGTGTTATTAGCACCACGCTCTAACCAACTGAGCTAACCGGCCACTTTTACACCAAAGATTCACGTCACGTCAGTAGAAAATACATGCAAACGTGTATTCATATTGATATCCTATTAACCTGAATAATAAAATAAACTTGCAATTTTTACTACTCAAAAAGCATTGGACAAATTGCTTTTGTGTTTTCCATTCCACCCCACAAAGAGTTTTCTTCAGTACATTATATGGTACATTAAATGCTGCCATTAAAAACAAGAACTTGTCTCGCTAAAAACAAGCCCTTATATGACTATGAGGACGGAAAAATAATAAAGTTATGACTATCGGAATACAAAGAGGCAAAATCAAGATATTATTTTTGTCCTTAAGGTTGAAATTGAACCTCTAAGATGATTTCATGCAACAAACTCTGCATTTCTATAAATCACCGGTTAGACCATACATGGAATATTGTGTACAGTTTTGAGCACCTGTGTATGAGAAGGACATTGCTGAACTAGAATGCGTGCAAAGAAGGGAAAGCAAGGTAATTAAAGGACCTCATCACAGACGGGGATTCTTTACTGTAAGAGCAGTTCGACGATTGAACTCTCTGCCACATTGAAAAGTGTTTTTTTGAAAAATATAAAATGTCATCATATTTGTACCAGATTCTGGAGATGGAACTTTGATCCAGGAATTTATTCTAATAGCCATATTTGGAGTAAGGGAGGAATTTTTCCCCTAATGACAACATTGGAATGCACTCCAAGACAGTTTTTGCCTTCCTCTGGATCAACACGGCAGGTTTATAGGTTGAATTTGATGGACCTTTTTTCAATATTATCAACTATTCAACTCTGTAACAAGCATGTAACAAAAGTGAGCTTCCATGGCCCGTACGGGGATCGAACCCGTGACCTTGGCGTTATTAGCACCACGCTCTAACCAACTGAGCTAACAGGCCACTTTTACACCAAAGATTCACGTCACGTCAGTAGAAAATACATGCAAACGTGTATTCATATTGATATCCTATTAACTTGAATAATAAAATAAACTTGCAATTTTTACTACTCAAAAAGCATTGGACAAATTGCTTTTGTGTTTTCCATTCCACCCCACAAAGAGTTTTCTTCAGTACATTATATGGTACATTAAATGCTGCCATTAAAAACAAGAACTTGTCTCGCTAAAAACAAGCCCTTATATGACTATGAGGACGGAAAAATAATAAAGTTATGACTATCGGAATACAAAGAGGCAAAATCAAGATATTATTTTTGTCCTTAAGGTTGAAATTGAACCTCTAAGATGATTTCATGCAACAAACTCTGCATTTCTATAAATCACCGGTTAGACCATACATGGAATATTGTGTACAGTTTTGAGCACCTGTGTATGAGAAGGACATTGCTGAACTAGAATGCGTGCAAAGAAGGGAAAGCAAGGTAATTAAAGGACCTCATCACAGACGGGGATTCTTTACTGTAAGAGCAGTTCGACGATTGAACTCTCTGCCACATTGAAAAGTGTTTTTTTGAAAAATATAAAATGTCATCATATTTGTACCAGATTCTGGAGATGGAACTTTGATCCAGGAATTTATTCTAATAGCCATATTTGGAGTAAGGGAGGAATTTTTCCCCTAATGACAACATTGGAATGCACTCCAAGACAGTTTTTGCCTTCCTCTGGATCAACACGGCAGGTTTATAGGTTGAATTTGATAGACCTTTTTTCAATATTATCAACTATTCAACTCTGTAACAAGCATGTAACAAAAGTGAGCTTCCATGGCCCGTACGGGGATCGAACCCGTGACCTTGGCGTTATTAGCACCACGCTCTAACCAACTGAGCTAACCGGCCACTTTTACACCAAAGATTCACGTCACGTCAGTAGAAAATACATGCAAACGTGTATTCATATTGATATCCTATTAACCTGAATAATAAAATAAACTTGCAATTTTTACTACTCAAAAAGCATTGGACAAATTGCTTTTGTGTTTTCCATTCCACCCCACAAAGAGTTTTCTTTCAGTACATTATATGGTACATTAAATGCTGCCATTAAAAACAAGAACTTGTCTCGCTAAAAACAAGCCCTTATATGACTATGAGGACGGAAAAATAATAAAGTTATGACTATCGGAATACAAAGAGGCAAAATCAAGATATTATTTTTGTCCTTAAGGTTGAAATTGGACCTCTAAGATGATTTCATGCAACAAACTCTGCATTTCTATAAATCACCGGTTAGACCATACATGGAATATTGTGTACAGTTTTGAGCACCTGTGTATGAGAAGGACATTGCTGAACTAGAATGCGTGCAAAGAAGGGAAAGCAAGGTAATTAAAGGACCTCATCACAGACGGGGATTCTTTACTGTAAGAGCAGTTCAACGATTGAACTCTCTGCCACTTTGAAAAGTGTTTTTTTGAAAAATATAATCATATTTGTACCAGATTCTGGAGATGGAACTTTGATCCAGGAATTTATTCTAATAGCCATATTTGGAGTAAGGGAGGAATTTTTCCCCTAATGACAACATTGGAATGCACTCCAAGACAGTTTTTGCCTTCCTCTGGATCAACACGGCAGGTTTATAGGTTGAATTTGATGGACCTTTTTTCAATATTATCAACTATTCAACTCTGTAACAAGCATGTAACAAAAGTGAGCTTCCATGGCCCGTACGGGGATCGAACCCGTGACCTTGGCGTTATTAGCACCACGCTCTAACCAACTGAGCTAACCGGCCACTTTTACACCAAAGATTCACGTCACGTCAGTAGAAAATACATGCAAACGTGTATTCATATTGATATCCTATTAACCTGAATAATAAAATAAACTTGCAATTTTTACTACTCAAAAAGCATTGGACAAATTGCTTTTGTGTTTTCCATTCCACCCCACAAAGAGTTTTCTTTCAGTACATTATATGGTACATTAAATGCTGCCATTAAAAACAAGAACTTGTCTCGCTAAAAACAAGCCCTTATATGACTATGAGGACGGAAAAATAATAAAGTTATGACTATCGGAATACAAAGAGGCAAAATCAAGATATTATTTTTGTCCTTAAGGTTGAAATTGAACCTCTAAGATGATTTCATGCAACAAACTCTGCATTTCTATAAATCACCGGTTACACCATACATGGAATATTGTGTACAGTTTTGAGCACCTGTGTATGAGAAGGACATTGCTGAACTAGAATGCGTGCAAAGAAGGGAAAGCAAGGTAATTAAAGGACCTCATCACAGACGGGGATTCTTTACTGTAAGAGCAGTTCGACGATTGAACTCTCTGCCACATTGAAAAGTGTTTTTTTGAAAAATATAAAATTTCATCATATTTGTACCAGATTCTGGAGATGGAACTTTGATCCAGGAATTTATTCTAATAGCCATATTTGGAGTAAGGGAGGAATTTTTCCCCTAATGACAACATTGGAATGCACTCCAAGACAGTTTTTGCCTTCCTCTGGATCAACACGGCAGGTTTATATGTTGAATTTGATGGACCTTTTTTCAATATTATCAACTATTCAACTCTGTAACAAGCATGTAACAAAAGTGAGCTTCCATGGCCCATACGGGGATCGAACCCATGACCTTGGCGTTATTAGCCCCACGCTCTAACCAACTGAGCTAACCGGCCACTTTTACACCAAAGATTCACGTCACGTCAGTAGAAAATACATGCAAACGTGTATTCATATTGATATCCTATTAACCTGAATAATAAAATAAACTTGCAATTTTTACTACTCAAAAAGCATTGGACAAATTGCTTTTGTGTTTTCCATTCCACCCCACAAAGAGTTTTCTTTCAGTACATTATATGGTACATTAAATGCTGCCATTAAAAACAAGAACTTGTCTCGCTAAAAACAAGCCCTTATATGACTATGAGGACGGAAAAATAATAAAGTTATGACTATCGGAATACAAAGAGGCAAAATCAAGATATTATTTTTGTCCTTAAGGTTGAAATTGAACCTCTAAGATGATTTCATGCAACAAACTCTGCATTTCTATAAATCACCGGTTACACCATACATGGAATATTGTGTACAGTTTTGAGCACCTGTGTATGAGAAGGACATTGCTGAACTAGAATGCGTGCAAAGAAGGGAAAGCAAGGTAATTAAAGGACCTCATCACAGACGGGGATTCTTTACTGTAAGAGCAGTTCGACGATTGAACTCTCTGCCACATTGAAAAGTGTTTTTTTGAAAAATATAAAATTTCATCATATTTGTACCAGATTCTGGAGATGGAACTTTGATCCAGGAATTTATTCTAATAGCCATATTTGGAGTAAGGGAGGAATTTTTCCCCTAATGACAACATTGGAATGCACTCCAAGACAGTTTTTGCCTTCCTCTGGATCAACACGGCAGGTTTATATGTTGAATTTGATGGACCTTTTTTCAATATTATCAACTATTCAACTCTGTAACAAGCATGTAACAAAAGTGAGCTTCCATGGCCCATACGGGGATCGAACCCATGACCTTGGCGTTATTAGCCCCACGCTCTAACCAACTGAGCTAACCGGCCACTTTTACACCAAAGATTCACGTCACGTCAGTAGAAAATACATGCAAACGTGTATTCATATTGATATCCTATTAACCTGAATAATAAAATAAACTTGCAATTTTTACTACTCAAAAAGCATTGGACAAATTGCTTTTGTGTTTTCCATTCCACCCACAAAGAGTTTTCTTTCAGTACATTATATGGTACATTAAATGCTGCCATTAAAAACAAGAACTTGTCTCGCTAAAAACAAGCCCTTATATGACTATGAGGACGGAAAAATAATAAAGTTATGACTATCGGAATACAAAGAGGCAAAATCAAGATATTATTTTTGTCCTTAAGGTTGAAATTGGACCTCTAAGATGATTTCATGCAACAAACTCTGCATTTCTATAAATCACCGGTTACACCATACATGGAATATTGTGTACAGTTTTGAGCACCTGTGTATGAGAAGGACATTGCTGAACTAGAATGCGTGCAAAGAAGGGAAAGCAAGGTAATTAAAGGACCTCATCACAGACGGGGATTCTTTACTGTAAGAGCAGTTCGACGATTGAACTCTCTGCCACATTGAAAAGTGTTTTTTTGAAAAATATAAAATTTCATCATATTTGTACCAGATTCTGGAGATGGAACTTTGATCCAGGAATTTATTCTAATAGCCATATTTGGAGTAAGGGAGGAATTTTTCCCCTAATGACAACATTGGAATGCACTCCAAGACAGTTTTTGCCTTCCTCTGGATCAACACGGCAGGTTTATATGTTGAATTTGATGGACCTTTTTTCAATATTATCAACTATTCAACTCTGTAACAAGCATGTAACAAAAGTGAGCTTCCATGGCCCATACGGGGATCGAACCCATGACCTTGGCGTTATTAGCCCCACGCTCTAACCAACTGAGCTAACCGGCCACTTTTACACCAAAGATTCACGTCACGTCAGTAGAAAATACATGCAAACGTGTATTCATATTGATATCCTATTAACCTGAATAATAAAATAAACTTGCAATTTTTACTACTCAAAAAGCATTGGACAAATTGCTTTTGTGTTTTCCATTCCACCCACAAAGAGTTTTCTTTCAGTACATTATATGGTACATTAAATGCTGCCATTAAAAACAAGAACTTGTCTCGCTAAAAACAAGCCCTTATATGACTATGAGGACGGAAAAATAATAAAGTTATGACTATCGGAATACAAAGAGGCAAAATCAAGATATTATTTTTGTCCTTAAGGTTGAAATTGGACCTCTAAGATGATTTCATGCAACAAACTCTGCATTTCTATAAATCACCGGTTAGATCATACATGGAATATTGTGTACAGTTTTGAGCACCTGTGTATGAGAAGGACATTGCTGAACTAGAATGCGTGCAAAGAAGGGAAAGCAAGGTAATTAAAGGACCTCATCACAGACGGGGATTCTTTACTGTAAGAGCAGTTCGACGATTGAACTCTCTGCCACATTGAAAAGTGTTTTTTTGAAAAATATAAAATGTCATCATATTTGTACCAGATTCTGGAGATGGAACTTTGATCCAGGAATTTATTCTAATAGCCATATTTGAAGTAAGGGAGGACTTTTTCCCCTAATGACAACATTGGAATGCACTCCAAGACAGTTTTTGCCTTCCTCTGGATCAACACGGCAGGTTTATAGGTTGAATTTGATGGACCTTTTTTCAATATTATCAACTATTCAACTCTGTAACAAAAGTAAGCTTCTATGGCCCATACGGGGATCGAACCCATGACCTTGGCATTATTAGCCCCACGCTCTAACCAACTGAGCTAACCGGCCACTTTTACACCAAAGATTCACGTCACGTCAGTAGAAAATACATGCAAACGTGTATTCATATTGATATCCTATCAACCTGAATAATAAAATAAACTTGCAATTTTTACTACTCAAAAAGCATTGGACAAATTGCTTTTGTGTTTTCCATTCCACCCCACAAAGAGTTTTCTTCAGTACATTATATGGTACATTAAATGCTGCCATTAAAAACAAGAACTTGTCTCGCTAAAAACAAGCCCTTATATGACTATGAGGACGTAAAAATAATAAAGTTATGACTATCGGAATACAAAGAGGCAAAATCAAGATATTATTTTTGTCCTTAAGGTTGAAATTGGACCTCTAAGATGATTTCATGCAACAAACTCTGCATTTCTATAAATCACCGGTTAGACCATACATGGAATATTGTCTACAGTTTTGAGCACCTGTGTATGAGAAGGACATTGCTGAACTAGAATGCGTGCAAAGAAGGGAAAGCAAGGTAATTAAAGGACCTCATCACAGACGGGGATTCTTTACTGTAAGGGCATGACCACACATGGCGGAATTCCTCCGCAACTGTCCGCATCCATGCCGCACAGAATCTGCGTTGCAGATTCTGCTGCGGATCTGCACAAAATGTGCAGTACATTGATGCGGACTAGCTGCTGCGGACTGCGGGAAAAGTGCTTCCCTTCTCCCTATCAGTGCAGGATAGAGAGAAGGGACAGCACTTTCCCTAGTGAAAGTAAACGACTTTCATACTTACCGGCCGTTGTCTTGGTGACGCGTCCCTCTTTCGGCATCCAGCCCGACCTCCCTGGATGACGCGCCAGTCCATGTGACCGCTGCAGCCTGTGCTTGGCCTGTGATTGGCTGCAGCCGTCACTTACACTGAATCGTCATCCTGGGAGGCCGGACTGGAGACAGACCCAGGGAGTTCTCGGTAAGTATGAACTTATATATTTTTTTACAGATACATGTATATTGAGATCGGTAGTCACTGTCCCGGGTGCAGAAACAGTTACTGCCGATCGCTTAACTCTTTCAGCACCCTGGACAGTGACTATTTACTGACGTCTCCTAGCAACGCTCCCGTCATTACGGGAGCCCCATTGACTTCCTCAGTCTGGCTGTAGACCTAGAAATACATAGGTCCAGCCAGAATGAAGAAATGTCAAGTTAAAAAAGCAAGACGCATCCGCAGCACACATGACATGTGCATGACAGCTGCGGACTTCATTGCGGAACTTTGAATCTCCATTGAAGTCAATGGAGAAATTCCGCCATGAGTCCGCCACTGCTCCGCAACAGACAGAGCATGCTGCGGACACCAAATTCCGCTCCGCAGCCTATGCTCCGCAGCGGAATTGTACGCCTCGTGTAAACGAACACTGCTAAATTAAAGTGAAAGTCAATGGAGAAACGGCTCCGCTGCGGATTAACGCTGCGGAGTGTCCGCAGCGGAATTTAAGTGAAATTCCGCCATGTGTGAACCCGCCCTAAGAGCAGTTCGACGATTGAACTCTCTGCCACATTGAAAAGTGTTTTTTTGAAAAATATAAAATTTCATCATATTTGTACCAGATTCTGGAGATGGAACTTTGATCCAGGAATTTATTCTAATAGCCATATTTGGAGTAAGGGAGGAATTTTTCCCCTAATGACAACATTGGAATGCACTCCAAGACAGTTTTTGCCTTCCTCTGGATCAACACGGCCACATTGAAAAGTGTTTTTTTGAAAAATATAAAATGTCATCATATTTGTACCAGATTCTGGAGATGGAACTTTGATCCAGGAATTTATTCTAATAGCCATATTTGGAGTAAGGGAGGAATTTTTCCCCTAATGACAACATTGGAATGCACTCCAAGACAGTTTTTGCCTTCCTCTGGATCAACACTGCAGGTTTATAGGTTGAATTTGATGGACCTTTTTTCAATATTATCAACTATTCAACTCTGTAACAAGCATGTAACAAAAGTGAGCTTCCATGGCCCGTACGGGGATCGAACCCCTGACCTTGGCATTATTAGCACCACGCTCTAACCAACTGAGCTAACCACCCACTTTTACACCAAAGATTCACGTCACGTCAGTAGAAAATACATGCAAACGTGTATTCATATTGATATCCTATTAACCTGAATAATAAAATAAACTTGCAATTTTTACTACTCAAAAAGCATTGGACAAATTGCTTTTGTGTTTTCCATTCCACCCCACAAAGAGTTTTCTTTCAGTACATTATATGGTACATTAAATGCTGCCATTAAAAACAAGAACTTGTCTCGCTAAAAACAAGCCCTTATATGACTATGAGGACGGAAAAATAATAAAGTTATGACTATCGGAATACAAAGAGGCAAAATCAAGATATTATTTTTGTCCTTAAGGTTGAAATTGGACCTCTAAGATGATTTCATGCAACAAACTCTGCATTTCTATAAATCACCGGTTAGACCATACATGGAATATTGTGTACAGTTTTGAGCACCCGTGTATGAGAAGGACATTGCTGAACTAGAATGTGTGCAAAGAAGGGAAAGCAAGGTAATTAAAGGACCTCATCACAGACGGGGATTCTTTACTGTAAGAGCAGTTCGACGATTGAACTCTCTACCACATTGAAAAGTGTTTTTTTGAATAATATAAAATTTCATCATATTTGTACCAGATTCTGGAGATGGAACTTTGATCCAGGAATTTATTCTAATAGCCATATTTGGAGTAAGGGAGGACTTTTTCCCCTAATGACAACATTGGAATGCACTCCAAGACAGTTTTTGCCTTCCTCTGGATCAACACGGTAGGTTTATAGGTTGAATTTGATGGACCTTTTTTCAATAATATCAACTATTCAACTCTGTAACAAGCATGTAACAAGCATGTAACAAGCATGTAACAAAAGTGAGCTTCCATGGCCCGTACGATCGAACCCGTGACCTTGGCATTATTAGCACCACGCTCTAACCAACTGAGCTAACCAGCCACTTTTACACCAAAGATTCACGTCACGTCAGTAGAAAATACATGCAAACGTGTATTCATATTGATATCCTATTAACCTGAATAATAAAATAAACTTGCAATTTTTACTACTCAAAAAGCATTGGACAAATTGCTTTTGTGTTTTCCATTCCACCCCACAAAGAGTTTTCTTTCAGTACATTATATAGTACATTAAATGCTGCCATTAAAAACAAGAACTTGTCTCGCTAAAAACAAGCCCTTATATGACTATGAGGACGGAAAAATAATAAAGTTATGACTATCGGAATACAAAGAGGCAAAATCAAGATATTATTTTTGTCCTTAAGGTTGAAATTGGACCTCTAAGATGATTTCATGCAATAAACTCTGCATTTCTATAAATCACCGGTTAGACCATACATGGAATATTGTGTACAGTTTTGAGCACCTGTGTATGAGAAGGACATTGCTGAACTAGAATGCGTGCAAAGAAGGGAAAGCAAGGTAATTAAAGGACCTCATCACAGACGGGGATTCTTTACTGTAAGAGAAGTTCTACGATTGAACTCTCTGCCACATTGAAAAGTGTTTTTTTGAAAAATATAAAATTTAAAATATAAATAGGACGGAAAAATAATAAAGTTATGACTATCGGAATACAAAGAGGCAAAATCAAGATATTATTTTTGTCCTTAAGGTTGAAATTGGGCCTCTAAGATGATTTCATGCAACAAACTCTGCATTTCTATAAATCACCGGTTAGACCATACATGGAATATTGTGTACAGTTTTGAGCACCTGTGTATGAGAAGGACATTGCTGAACTAGAATGCGTGCAAAGAAGGGAAAGCAAGGTAATTAAAGGACCTCATCACAGACGGGGATTCTTTACTGTAAGAGCAGTTCAACGATTGAACTCTCTGCCACATTGAAAAGTGTTTTTTTGAAAAATATAAAATTTCATCATATTTGTACCAGATTCTGGAGATGGAACTTTGATCCAGGAATTTATTCTAATAGCCATATTTGGAGTAAGGGAGGAATTTTTCCCCTAATGACAACTTTGGAATGCACTCCAAGACAGTTTTTGCCTTCCTCTGGATCAACACGGCAGGTTTATAGGTTGAATTTGATGGACCTTTTTTCAATATTATCAACTATTCAACTCTGTAACAAGCATGTAACAAAAGTGAGCTTCCATGGCCCGTACGGGGATCGAACCCGTGACCTTGGCGTTATTAGCACCACGCTCTAACCAACTGAGCTAACCGGCCACTTTTACACCAAAGATTCACGTCACGTCAGTAGAAAATACATGCAAACGTGTATTCATATTGATATCCTATTAACCTGAATAATAAAATAAACTTGAAATTTTTACTACTCAAAAAGCATTGGACAAATTGCTTTTGTGTTTTCCATTCCACCCCACAAAGAGTTTTCTTTCAGTACATTATATGGTACATTAAATGCTGCCATTAAAAACAAGAACTTGTCTCGCTAAAAACAAGCCCTTATATGACTATGAGGACGGAAAAATAATAAAGTTATGACTATCGGAATACAAAGAGGCAAAATCAAGATATTATTTTTGTCCTTAAGGTTGAAATTGGACCTCTAAGATGATTTCATGCAACAAACTCTGCATTTCTGTAAATCACCGGTTAGACCATACATGGAATATTGTGTACAGTTTTGAGCACCTGTGTATGAGAAGGACATTGCTGAACTAGAATGCGTGCAAAGAAGGGAAAGCAAGGTAATTAAAGGACCTCATCACAGACGGGGATTCTTTACTGTAAGAGCAGTTCAACGATTGAACTCTCTGCCACTTTGAAAAGTGTTTTTTTGAAAAATATAATCATATTTGTACCAGATTCTGGAGATGGAACTTTGATCCAGGAATTTATTCTAATAGCCATATTTGGAGTAAGGGAGGAATTTTTCCCCTAATGACAACATTGGAATGCACTCCAAGACAGTTTTTGCCTTCCTCTGGATCAACACGGCAGGTTTATAGGTTGAATTTGATGGACCTTTTTTCAATATTATCAACTATTCAACTCTGTAACAAGCATGTAACAAAAGTGAGCTTCCATGGCCCGTACGGGGATCGAACCCGTGACCTTGGCATTATTAGCACCACGCTCTAACCAACTGAGCTAACCGGCCACTTTTACACCAAAGATTCACGTCACGTCAGTAGAAAATACATGCAAACGTGTATTCATATTGATATCCTATTAACCTGAATAATAAAATAAACTTGCAATTTTTACTACTCAAAAAGCATTGGACAAATTGCTTTTGTGTTTTCCATTCCACCCCACAAAGAGTTTTCTTTCAGTACATTATATGGTACATTAAATGCTGCCATTAAAAACAAGAACTTGTCTCGCTAAAAACAAGCCCTTATATGACTATGAGGACGGAAAAATAATAAAGTTATGACTATCGGAATACAAAGAGGCAAAATCAAGATATTATTTTTGTCCTTAAGGTTGAAATTGAACCTCTAAGATGATTTCATGCAACAAACTCTGCATTTCTATAAATCACCGGTTAGACCATACATGGAATATTGTCTACAGTTTTGAGCACCTGTGTATGAGAAGGACATTGCTGAACTAGAATGCGTGCAAAGAAGGGAAAGCAAGGTAATTAAAGGACCTCATCACAGACGGGGATTCTTTACTGTAAGGGCATGACCACACATGGCGGAATTCCTCCGCAACTGTCCGCATCCATGCCGCACAGAATCTGCGTTGCAGATTCTGCTGCGGATCTGCACAAAATGTGCAGTACATTGATGCGGACTAGCTGCTGCGGACTGCGGGAAAAGTGCTTCCCTTCTCCCTATCAGTGCAGGATAGAGAGAAGGGACAGCACTTTCCCTAGTGAAAGTAAACGACTTTCATACTTACCGGCCGTTGTCTTGGTGACGCGTCCCTCTTTCGGCATCCAGCCCGACCTCCCTGGATGACGCGCCAGTCCATGTGACCGCTGCAGCCTGTGCTTGGCCTGTGATTGGCTGCAGCCGTCACTTACACTGAATCGTCATCCTGGGAGGCCGGACTGGAGACAGACCCAGGGAGTTCTCGGTAAGTATGAACTTATATATTTTTTTACAGATACATGTATATTGAGATCGGTAGTCACTGTCCCGGGTGCAGAAACAGTTACTGCCGATCGCTTAACTCTTTCAGCACCCTGGACAGTGACTATTTACTGACGTCTCCTAGCAACGCTCCCGTCATTACGGGAGCCCCATTGACTTCCTCAGTCTGGCTGTAGACCTAGAAATACATAGGTCCAGCCAGAATGAAGAAATGTCAAGTTAAAAAAGCAAGACGCATCCGCAGCACACATGACATGTGCATGACAGCTGCGGACTTCATTGCGGAACTTTGAATCTCCATTGAAGTCAATGGAGAAATTCCGCCATGAGTCCGCCACTGCTCCGCAACAGACAGAGCATGCTGCGGACACCAAATTCCGCTCCGCAGCCTATGCTCCGCAGCGGAATTGTACGCCTCGTGTAAACGAACACTGCTAAATTAAAGTGAAAGTCAATGGAGAAACGGCTCCGCTGCGGATTAACGCTGCGGAGTGTCCGCAGCGGAATTTAAGTGAAATTCCGCCATGTGTGAACCCGCCCTAAGAGCAGTTCGACGATTGAACTCTCTGCCACATTGAAAAGTGTTTTTTTGAAAAATATAAAATTTCATCATATTTGTACCAGATTCTGGAGATGGAACTTTGATCCAGGAATTTATTCTAATAGCCATATTTGGAGTAAGGGAGGAATTTTTCCCCTAATGACAACATTGGAATGCACTCCAAGACAGTTTTTGCCTTCCTCTGGATCAACACGGCCACATTGAAAAGTGTTTTTTTGAAAAATATAAAATGTCATCATATTTGTACCAGATTCTGGAGATGGAACTTTGATCCAGGAATTTATTCTAATAGCCATATTTGGAGTAAGGGAGGAATTTTTCCCCTAATGACAACATTGGAATGCACTCCAAGACAGTTTTTGCCTTCCTCTGGATCAACACTGCAGGTTTATAGGTTGAATTTGATGGACCTTTTTTCAATATTATCAACTATTCAACTCTGTAACAAGCATGTAACAAAAGTGAGCTTCCATGGCCCGTACGGGGATCGAACCCCTGACCTTGGCATTATTAGCACCACGCTCTAACCAACTGAGCTAACCACCCACTTTTACACCAAAGATTCACGTCACGTCAGTAGAAAATACATGCAAACGTGTATTCATATTGATATCCTATTAACCTGAATAATAAAATAAACTTGCAATTTTTACTACTCAAAAAGCATTGGACAAATTGCTTTTGTGTTTTCCATTCCACCCCACAAAGAGTTTTCTTTCAGTACATTATAGGGTACATTAAATGCTGCCATTAAAAACAAGAACTTGTCTCGCTAAAAACAAGCCCTTATATGACTATGAGGACGGAAAAATAATAAAGTTATGACTATCGGAATACAAAGAGGCAAAATCAAGATATTATTTTTGTCCTTAAGGTTGAAATTGGACCTCTAAGATGATTTCATGCAACAAACTCTGCATTTCTATAAATCACCGGTTAGATCATACATGGAATATTGTGTACAGTTTTGAGCACCTGTGTATGAGAAGGACATTGCTGAACTAGAATGCGTGCAAAGAAGGGAAAGCAAGGTAATTAAAGGACCTCATCACAGACGGGGATTCTTTACTGTAAGAGCAGTTCGACGATTGAACTCTCTGCCACATTGAAAAGTGTTTTTTTGAAAAATATAAAATGTCATCATATTTGTACCAGATTCTGGAGATGGAACTTTGATCCAGGAATTTATTCTAATAGCCATATTTGAAGTAAGGGAGGACTTTTTCCCCTAATGACAACATTGGAATGCACTCCAAGACAGTTTTTGCCTTCCTCTGGATCAACACGGCAGGTTTATAGGTTGAATTTGATGGACCTTTTTTCAATAATATCAACTATTCAACTCTGTAACAAGCATGTAACAAAAGTGAGCTTACATGGCACGTACGGGGATCGAACCCGTGACCTTGGTGTTATTAGCACCACGCTCTAACCAACTGAGCTAACCGGCCACTTTAACACCAAAGATTCACGTCACGTCAGTAGAAAATACATGCAAACGTGTATTCATATTGATATCCTATTAACCTGAATAATAAAATAAACTTGCAATTTTTACTACTCAAAAAGCATTGGACAAATTGCTTTTGTGTTTTCCATTCCACCCCACAAAGAGTTTTCTTTCAGTACATTATATGGTACATTAAATGCTGCCATTAAAAACAAGAACTTGTCTCGCTAAAAACAAGCCCTTATATGACTATGAGGACGGAAAAATAATAAAGTTATGACTATCGGAATACAAAGAGGCAAAATGAAGATATTATTTTTGTCCTTAAGGTTGAAATTGGACCTCTAAGATGATTTCATGCAACAAACTCTGCATTTCTATAAATCACCGGTTAGACCATACATGGAATATTGTGTACAGTTTTAAGCACCTGTGTATGAGAAGGACATTGCTGAACTAGAATGCGTACAAAGAAGGGAAAGCAAGGTAATTAAAGGACCTCATCACAGACGGGGATTCTTTACTGTAAGAGAAGTTCGACGATTGAACTCTCTGCCACATTGAAAAGTGTTTTTTTGAAAAATATAAAATTTCATCATATTTGTACCAGATTCTGGAGATGGAACTTTGATCCAGGAATTTATTCTAATAGCCATATTTGGAGTAAGGGAGGAATTTTTCCCCTAATGACAACATTGGAATGCACTCCAAGACAGTTTTTGCCTTCCTCTGGATCAACACGGCCACATTGAAAAGTGTTTTTTTGAAAAATATAAAATGTCATCATATTTGTACCAGATTCTGGAGATGGAACTTTGATCCAGGAATTTATTCTAATAGCCATATTTGGAGTAAGGGAGGAATTTTTCCCCTAATGACAACATTGGAATGCACTCCAAGACAGTTTTTGCCTTCCTCTGGATCAACACTGCAGGTTTATAGGTTGAATTTGATGGACCTTTTTTCAATATTATCAACTATTCAACTCTGTAACAAGCATGTAACAAAAGTGAGCTTCCATGGCCCGTACGGGGATCGAACCCCTGACCTTGGCATTATTAGCACCACGCTCTAACCAACTGAGCTAACCACCCACTTTTACACCAAAGATTCACGTCACGTCAGTAGAAAATACATGCAAACGTGTATTCATATTGATATCCTATTAACCTGAATAATAAAATAAACTTGCAATTTTTACTACTCAAAAAGCATTGGACAAATTGCTTTTGTGTTTTCCATTCCACCCCACAAAGAGTTTTCTTTCAGTACATTATAGGGTACATTAAATGCTGCCATTAAAAACAAGAACTTGTCTCGCTAAAAACAAGCCCTTATATGACTATGAGGACGGAAAAATAATAAAGTTATGACTATCGGAATACAAAGAGGCAAAATCAAGATATTATTTTTGTCCTTAAGGTTGAAATTGGACCTCTAAGATGATTTCATGCAACAAACTCTGCATTTCTATAAATCACCGGTTAGATCATACATGGAATATTGTGTACAGTTTTGAGCACCTGTGTATGAGAAGGACATTGCTGAACTAGAATGCGTGCAAAGAAGGGAAAGCAAGGTAATTAAAGGACCTCATCACAGACGGGGATTCTTTACTGTAAGAGCAGTTCGACGATTGAACTCTCTGCCACATTGAAAAGTGTTTTTTTGAAAAATATAAAATGTCATCATATTTGTACCAGATTCTGGAGATGGAACTTTGATCCAGGAATTTATTCTAATAGCCATATTTGAAGTAAGGGAGGACTTTTTCCCCTAATGACAACATTGGAATGCACTCCAAGACAGTTTTTGCCTTCCTCTGGATCAACACGGCAGGTTTATAGGTTGAATTTGATGGACCTTTTTTCAATAATATCAACTATTCAACTCTGTAACAAGCATGTAACAAGCATGTAACAAGCATGTAACAAGCATGTAACAAAAGTGAGCTTCCATGGCCCGAACGGGGATCGAACCCGTGACCTTGGCGTTATTAGCACCACGCTCTAACCAACTGAGCTAACCGGCCACTTTTACACCAGAGATTCACGTCACGTCAGTAGAAAATACATGCAAACGTGTATTCATATTGATATCCTATTAACCTGAATAATAAAATAAACTTGCAATTTTTACTACTCAAAAAGCATTGGACAAATTGCTTTTGTGTTTTCCATTCCACCCCACAAAGAGTTTTCTTTCAGTACATTATATGGTACATTAAATGCTGCCATTAAAAACAAGAACTTGTCTCGCTAAAAACAAGCCCTTATATGACTATGAGGACGGAAAAATAATAAAGTTATGACTATCGGAATACAAAGAGGCAAAATCAAGATATTATTTTTGTCCTTAAGGTTGAAATTGGACCTCTAAGATGATTTCATGCAACAAACTCTGCATTTCTATAAATCACCGGTTAGACCATACATGGAATATTGTGTACAGTTTTAAGCACCTGTGTATGAGAAGGACATTGCTGAACTAGAATGCGTGCAAAGAAGGGAAAGCAAGGTAATTAAAGGACCTCATCACAGACGGGGATTCTTTACTGTAAGAGAAGTTCGACGATTGAACTCTCTGCCACATTGAAAAGTGTTTTTTTGAAAAATATAAAATGTCATCATATTTGTACCAGATTCTGGAGATGGAACTTTGATCCAGGAATTTATTCTAATAGCCATATTTGGAGTAAGGGAGGAATTTTTCCCCTAATGACAATATTGGAATGCACTCCAAGACAGTTTTTGCCTTCCTCTGGATCAACACGGCAGGTTTATAGGTTGAATTTGATGGACCTTTTTTCAATATTATCAACTATTCAACTCTGTAACAAAAGTGAGCTTCCATGGCCCGTACGGGGATCGAACCCGTGACCTTGGCGTTATTAGCACCACGCTCTAACCAACTGAGCTAACCGGCCACTTTAACACCAAAGATTCACGTCACATCAGTAGAAAATACTTGCAAACGTGTATTCATATTGATATCCTATTAACCTGAATAATAAAATAAACTTGCAATTTTTACTACTCAAAAAGCATTGGACAAATTGCTTTTGTGTTTTCCATTCCACCCCACAAAGAGTTTTCTTTCAGTACATTATATGGTACATTAAATGCTGCCATTAAAAACAAGAACTTGTCTCGCTAAAAACAAGCCCTTATATGACTATGAGGACGGAAAAATAATAAAGTTATGACTATCGGAATACAAAGAGGCAAAATGAAGATATTATTTTTGTCCTTAAGGTTGAAATTGGACCTCTAAGATGATTTCATGCAACAAACTCTGCATTTCTATAAATCACCGGTTAGACCATACATGGAATATTGTGTACAGTTTTAAGCACCTGTGTATGAGAAGGACATTGCTGAACTAGAATGCGTGCAAAGAAGGGAAAGCAAGGTAATTAAAGGACCTCATCACAGACGGGGATTCTTTACTGTAAGAGAAGTTCGACGATTGAACTCTCTGCCACATTGAAAAGTGTTTTTTTGAAAAATATAAAATGTCATCATATTTGTACCAGATTCTGGAGATGGAACTTTGATCCAGGAATTTATTCTAATAGCCATATTTGGAGTAAGGGAGGAATTTTTCCCCTAATGACAATATTGGAATGCACTCCAAGACAGTTTTTGCCTTCCTCTGGATCAACACGGCAGGTTTATAGGTTGAATTTGATGGACCTTTTTTCAATATTATCAACTATTCAACTCTGTAACAAAAGTGAGCTTCCATGGCCCGTACGGGGATCGAACCCATGACCTTGGCGTTATTAGCACCACGCTCTAACCAACTGAGCTAACCGGCCACTTTAACACCAAAGATTCACGTCACATCAGTAGAAAATACTTGCAAACGTGTATTCATATTGATATCCTATTAACCTGAATAATAAAATAAACTTGCAATTTTTACTACTCAAAAAGCATTGGACAAATTGCTTTTGTGTTTTCCATTCCACCCCACAAAGAGTTTTCTTTCAGTACATTATATGGTACATTAAATGCTGCCATTAAAAACAAGAACTTGTCTCGCTAAAAACAAGCCCTTATATGACTATGAGGACGGAAAAATAATAAAGTTATGACTATCGGAATACAAAGAGGCAAAATGAAGATATTATTTTTGTCCTTAAGGTTGAAATTGGACCTCTAAGATGATTTCATGCAACAAACTCTGCATTTCTATAAATCACCGGTTAGACCATACATGGAATATTGTGTACAGTTTTAAGCACCTGTGTATGAGAAGGACATTGCTGAACTAGAATGCGTGCAAAGAAGGGAAAGCAAGGTAATTAAAGGACCTCATCACAGACGGGGATTCTTTACTGTAAGAGAAGTTCGACGATTGAACTCTCTGCCACATTGAAAAGTGTTTTTTTGAAAAATATAAAACTTCATCATATTTGTACCAGATTCTGGAGATGGAACTTTGATCCAGGAATTTATTCTAATAGCCATATTTGGAGTAAGGGAGGAATTTTTCCCCTAATGACAACATTGGAATGCACTCCAAGACAGTTTTTGCCTTCCTCTGGATCAACACGGCAGGTTTACAGGTTGAATTTGATGGACCTTTTTTCAATATTATCAACTATTCAACTCTGTAACAAGCATGTAACAAAAGTGAGCTTCCATGGCCCGTACAGGGATCGAACCCGTGACCTTAGCGTTATTAGCACCACGCTCTAACCAACTGAGCTAACCGACCACTTTTACACCAAAGATTCACGTCACGTCAGTAGAAAATACATGCAAATGTGTATTCATATTGATATCCTATTAACCTGAATAATAAAATAAACTTGCAATTTTTACTACTCAAAAAGCATTGGACAAATTGCTTTTGTGTTTTCCATTCCACCCCACAAAGAGTTTTCTTTCAGTACATTATATGGTACATTAAATGCTGCCATTAAAAACAAGAACTTGTCTCGCTAAAAACAAGCCCTTATATGACTATGAGGACGGAAAAATAATAAAGTTATGACTATCGGAATACAAAGAGGCAAAATCAAGATATTATTTTTGTCCTTAAGGTTGAAATTGGACCTCTAAGATGATTTCATGCAACAAACTCTGCATTTCTATAAATCACCGGTTAGACCATACATGGAATATTGTGTACAGTTTTGAGCACCTGTGTATGAGAAGGACATTGCTGAACTAGAATGCGTGCAAAGAAGGGAAAGCAAGGTAATTAAAGGACCTCATCACAGACGGGGATTCTTTACTGTAAGAGCAGTTCGACGATTGAACTCTCTGCCACATTGAAAAGTGTTTTTTTGAAAAATATAAAATTTCATCATATTACTACCAGATTCTGGAGATGGAACTTTGATCCAGGAATTTATTCTAATAGCCATATTTGGAGTAAGGGAGGAATTTTTCCCCTAATGACAACTTTGGAATGCACTCCAAGACAGTTTTTGCCTTCCTCTGGATCAACACGGCAGGTTTATATGTTGAATTTGATGGACCTTTTTTCAATATTATCAACTATTCAACTCTGTAACAAGCATGTAACAAAAGTGAGCTTCCATGGCCCATACGGGGATCGAACCCGTGACCTTGGCAATATTAGCACCACGCTCTAACCAACTGAGCTAACCGGCCACTTTTACACCAAAGATTCACGTCACGTCAGTAGAAAATACATGCAAACGTGTATTCATATTGATATCCTATTAACCTGAATAATAAAATAAACTTGAAATTTTTACTACTCAAAAAGCATTGGACAAATTGCTTTTGTGTTTTCCATTCCACCCCACAAAGAGTTTTCTTTCAGTACATTATATGGTACATTAAATGCTGCCATTAAAAACAAGAACTTGTCTCGCTAAAAACAAGCCCTTATATGACTATGAGGACGGAAAAATAATAAAGTTATGACTATCGGAATACAAAGAGGCAAAATCAAGATATTATTTTTGTCCTTAAGGTTGAAATTGGACCTCTAAGATGATTTCATGCAACAAACTCTGCATTTCTATAAATCACCGGTTAGACCATACATGGAATATTGTGTACAGTTTTAAGCACCTGTGTATGAGAAGGACATTGCTGAACTAGAATGCGTGCAAAGAAGGGAAAGCAAGGTAATTAAAGGACCTCATCACAGACGGGGATTCTTTACTGTAAGAGCAGTTCGACGATTGAACTCTCTGCCACATTGAAAAGTGTTTTTTTGAAAAATATAAAATTTCATCATATTACTACCAGATTCTGGAGATGGAACTTTGATCCAGGAATTTATTCTAATAGCCATATTTGGAGTAAGGGAGGAATTTTTCCCCTAATGACAACATTGGAATGCACTCCAAGACAGTTTTTGCCTTCCTCTGGATCAACACGGCAGGTTTATAGGTTGAATTTGATGGACCTTTTTTCAATATTATCAACTATTCAACTCTGTAACAAAAGTGAGCTTACATTGCCCGTATGGGGATCGAACCCGTGACCTTGGCGTTATTAGCACCACGCTCTAACCAACTGAGCTAACCGGCCACTTTTACACCAGAGATTCACGTCACGTCAGTAGAAAATACATGCAAACGTGTATTCATATTGATATCCTATTAACCTGAATAATAAAATAAACTTGCAATTTTTACTACTCAAAAAGCATTGGACAAATTGCTTTTGTGTTTTCCATTCCACCCCACAAAGAGTTTTCTTCAGTACATTATATGGTACATTAAATGCTGCCATTAAAAACAAGAACTTGTCTCGCTAAAAACAAGCCCTTATATGACTATGAGGACGGAAAAATAATAAAGTTATGACTATCGGAATACAAAGAGGCAAAATCAAGATATTATTTTTGTCCTTAAGGTTGAAATTGGACCTCTAAGATGATTTCATGCAACAAACTCTGCATTTCTATAAATCACCGGTTAGACCATACATGGAATATTGTGTACAGTTTTAAGCACCTGTGTATGAGAAGGACATTGCTGAACTAGAATGCGTGCAAAGAAGGGAAAGCAAGGTAATTAAAGGACCTCATCACAGACGGGGATTCTTTACTGTAAGAGCAGTTCGACGATTGAACTCTCTGCCACATTGAAAAGTGTTTTTTTTGAAAAATATAAAATTTCATCATATTACTACCAGATTCTGGAGATGGAACTTTGATCCAGGAATTTATTCTAATAGCCATATTTGGAGTAAGGGAGGAATTTTTCCCCTAATGACAACTTTGGAATGCACTCCAAGACAGTTTTTGCCTTCCTCTGGATCAACACGGCAGGTTTATATGTTGAATTTGATGGACCTTTTTTCAATATTATCAACTATTCAACTCTGTAACAAGCATGTAACAAAAGTGAGCTTCCACGGCCTGTACGGGGATCGAACCTATGACCTTGGCGTTATTAGCACCACACTCTAACCAACTGAGCTAACCGGCCACTTTTACACCAAAGATTCACGTCACGTCAGTAGAAAATACATGCAAACGTGTATTCATATTGATATCCTATTAACCTGAATAATAAAATAAACTTGCAATTTTTACTACTCAAAAAGCATTGGACAAATTGCTTTTGTGTTTTCCATTCCACCCCACAAAGAGTTTTCTTCAGTACATTATATGGTACATTAAATGCTGCCATTAAAAACAAGAACTTGTCTCGCTAAAAACAAGCCCTTATATGACTATGAGGACGGAAAAATAATAAAGTTATGACTATCGGAATACAAAGAGGCAAAATCAAGATATTATTTTTGTCCTTAAGGTTGAAATTGGACCTCTAAGATGATTTCATGCAACAAACTCTGCATTTCTATAAATCACCGGTTAGACCATACATGGAATATTGTGTACAGTTTTGAGCACCTGTGTATGAGAAGGACATTGCTGAACTAGAATGCGTGCAAAGAAGGGAAAGCAAGGTAATTAAAGGACCTCATCACAGACGGGGATTCTTTACTGTAAGAGCAGTTCGACGATTGAACTCTCTGCCACATTGAAAAGTGTTTTTTTGAAAAATATAAAATTTCATCATATTTGTACCAGATTCTGGAGATGGAACTTTGATCCAGGAATTTATTCTAATAGCCATATTTGGAGTAAGGGAGGAATTTTTCCCCTAATGACAACATTGGAATGCACTCCAAGACAGTTTTTGCCTTCCTCTGGATCAACACGGCAGGTTTATAGGTTGAATTTGATGGACCTTTTTTCAATATTATCAACTATTCAAATCTGTAACAAAAGTGAGCTTCCATGGCCCATACGGGGATCGAACCCGTGACCTTGGTGTTATTAGCACCACGCTCTAACCAACTGAGCTAACCGGCCACTTTTACACCAAAGATTCACGTCACGTCAGTAGAAAATACATGCAAACGTGTATTCATATTGATATCCTATTAACCTGAATAATAAAATAAACTTGAAATTTTTACTACTCAAAAAGCATTGGACAAATTGCTTTTGTGTTTTCCATTCCACCCCACAAAGAGTTTTCTTTCAGTACATTATATGGTACATTAAATGCTGCCATTAAAAACAAGAACTTGTCTCGCTAAAAACAAGCCCTTATATGACTATGAGGACGGAAAAATAATAAAGTTATGACTATCAGAATACAAAGAGGCAAAATCAAGATATTATTTTTATCCTTAAGGTTGAAATTGAACCTCTAAGATGATTTCATGCAACAAACTCTGCATTTCTATAAATCACCGGTTAGACCATACATGGAATATTGTGTACAGTTTTAAGCACCTGTGTATGAGAAGGACATTGCTGAACTAGAATGCGTGCAAAGAAGGGAAAGCAAGGTAATTAAAGGACCTCATCACAGACGGGGATTCTTTACTGTAAGAGCAGTTCGACGATTGAACTCTCTGCCACATTGAAAAGTGTTTTTTTGAAAAATATAAAATTTCATCATATTTGTACCAGATTCTGGAGATGGAACTTTGATCCAGGAATTTATTCTAATAGCCATATTTGGAGTAAGGGAGGAATTTTTCCCCTAATGAGAAAATTGGAATGCACTCCAAGACAGTTTTTGCCTTCCTCTGGATCAACACGGCAGGTTTATAGGTTGAGTTTGATGGACCTTTTTTCAATATTATCAACTATTCAACTCTGTAACAAGCATGTAACAAAAGTGAGCTTCCATGGCCCGTACGGGGACCGAACCCGTGACCTTGGCGTTATTAGCACCACGCTCTAACCAACTGAGCTAACCGGCCACTTTTACACCAAAGATTCACGTCACGTCAGTAGAAAATACATGCAAACGTGTATTCATATTGATATCCTATTAACCTGAATAATAAAATAAACTTGCAATTTTTACTACTCAAAAAGCATTGGACAAATTGCTTTTGTGTTTTCCTTTCCACCCCACAAAGAGTTTTCTTTCAGTACATTATATGGTACATTAAATGCTGCCATTAAAAACAAGAACTTGTCTCGCTAAAAACAAGCCCTTATATGACTATGAGGACGGAAAAATAATAAAGTTATGACTATCGGAATACAAAGAGGCAAAATCAAGATATTATTTTTATCCTTAAGGTTGAAATTGAACCTCTAAGATGATTTCATGCAACAAACTCTGCATTTCTATAAATCACCGGTTAGACCATACATGGAATATTGTGTACAGTTTTAAGCACCTGTGTATGAGAAGGACATTGCTGAACTAGAATGCGTGCAAAGAAGGGAAAGCAAGGTAATTAAAGGACCTCATCACAGACGGGGATTCTTTACTGTAAGAGCAGTTCGACGATTGAACTCTCTGCCACATTGAAAAGTGTTTTTTTGAAAAATATAAAATTTCATCATATTTGTACCAGATTCTGGAGATGGAACTTTGATCCAGGAATTTATTCTAATAGCCATATTTGGAGTAAGGGAGGAATTTTTCCCCTAATGACAACATTGGAATGCACTCCAAGACAGTTTTTGCCTTCCTCTGGATCAACACGGCAGGTTTATAGGTTGAATTTGATGGACCTTTTTTCAATATTATCAACTATTCAACTCTGTAACAAAAGTGAGCTTCCATGGCCCGTACGTGGATCGAACCCGTGACCTTGGCGTTATTAGCACCACGCTCTAACCAACTGAGCTAACCAGCCACTTTTACACCAAAGATTCACGTCACGTCAGTAGAAAATACATGCAAACGTGTATTCATATTGATATCCTATTAACCTGAATAATAAAATAAACTTGCAATTTTTACTACTCAAAAAGCATTGGACAAATTGCTTTTGTGTTTTCCATTCCACCCCACAAAGAGTTTTCTTCAGTACATTATATGGTACATTAAATGCTGCCATTAAAAACAAGAACTTGTCTCGCTAAAAACAAGCCCTTGCATGACTATGAGGACGGAAAAATAATAAAGTTATGACTATCGGAATACAAAGAGGCAAAATTAAGATATTATTTTTCCATTCCACCCCACAAAGAGTTTTCTTTCAGTACATTATATGGTACATTAAATGCTGCCATTAAAAACAAGAACTTGTCTCGCTAAAAACAAGCCCTTATATGACTATGAGGACGGAAAAATAATAAAGTTATGACTATCGGAATACAAAGAGGCAAAATCAAGGTATTATTTTTGTCCTTAAGGTTGAAATTGAACCTCTAAGATGATTTCATGCAACAAACTCTGCATTTCTATAAATCACCGGTTAGACCATACATGGAATATTGTGTACAGTTTTAAGCACCTGTGTATGAGAAGGACATTGCTGAACTAGAATGCGTGCAAAGAAGGGAAAGCAAGGTAATTAAAGGACCTCATCACAGACGGGGATTCTTTACTGTAAGAGCAGTTCGACGATTGAACTCTCTGCCACATTGAAAAGTGTTTTTTTGAAAAATATAAAATTTCATCATATTTGTACCAGATTCTGGAGATGGAACTTTGATCCAGGAATTTATTCTAATAGCCATATTTGGAGTAAGGGAGGAATTTTTCCCCTAATGACAACATTGGAATGCACTCCAAGACAGTTTTTGCCTTCCTCTGGATCAACACGGCAGGTTTATAGGTTGAATTTGATGGACCTTTTTTCAATATTATCAACTATTCAACTCTGTAACAAGCATGTAACAAGCATGTAACAAGCATGTAACAAAAGTGAGCTTCCATGGCCCGTACGGGGATCGAACCCGTGACCTTGGCGTCATTAGCACCACGCTCTAACCAACTGAGCTAACCGGCCACTTTTACACCAAAGATTCACGTCACGTCAGTAGAAAATACATGCAAACGTGTATTCATATTGATATCCTATTAACCTGAATAATAAAATAAACTTGCAATTTTTACTACTCAAAAAGCATTGGACAAATTGCTTTTGTGTTTTCCATTCCACCCCACAAAGAGTTTTCTTTCAGTACATTATATGGTACATTAAATGCTGCCATTAAAAACAAGAACTTGTCTCGCTAAAAACAAGCCCTTATATGACTATGAGGACGGAAAAATAATAAAGTTATGACTATCGGAATACAAAGAGGCAAAATCAAGATATTATTTTTCCATTCCACCCCACAAAGAGTTTTCTTTCAGTACATTATATGGTACATTAAATGCTGCCATTAAAAACAAGAACTTGTCTCGCTAAAAACAAGCCCTTATATGACTATGAGGACGGAAAAATAATAAAGTTATGACTATCAGAATACAAAGAGGCAAAATCAAGATATTATTTTTGTCCTTAAGGTTGAAATTGAACCTCTAAGATGATTTCATGCAACAAACTCTGCATTTCTATAAATCACCGGTTAGACCATACATGGAATATTGTGTACAGTTTTAAGCACCTGTGTATGAGAAGGACATTGCTGAACTAGAATGCGTGCAAAGAAGGGAAAGCAAGGTAATTAAAGGACCTCATCACAGACGGGGATTCTTTACTGTAAGAGCAGTTCGACGATTGAACTCTCTGCCACATTGAAAAGTGTTTTTTTGAAAAATATAAAATTTCATCATATTTGTACCAGATTCTGGAGATGGAACTTTGATCCAGGAATTTATTCTAATAGCCATATTTGGAGTAAGGGAGGAATTTTTCCCCTAATGAGAAAATTGGAATGCTTTCTGTGATCGCAATGAGGTCACTTTACGCCTTGATCTCCATGCAGGTTCAAATCAGGTGGGGGGGTGCGAGCTCGGAGAAGCAAAGACACACTGAGACGTTTCTCAAGGCAAAAATACTTCTGACTTTATTTGCAGAGACACAGAGTTTATATAGTAAAAATATCATATAATTACGTGCAGACACATATGAGTCATTTAGACATATACATTCTTGTGGTTTCTTTCCTCATTATTCTTATCTCTACATACATTGTTTCTTATTCCTTACATCTAATTTTTAATCCGGTGTTCTACCCATATCTATCTTGGCTGTACGCCCAGAACCCAAAAATGCTGGTAACAAACTCCCTAGTTCCTGGTAGTACACTCATAACATAATGAATTCGCAATTCCCAGTTTCAGCAGAACATCTGCAGATTATCACATTCCATAACCTTTCAATAATACCCAAAATATAGACTCGTTTATCCTTCTACCTTGAAGTAGTACATACATTACACTTATATCATTGATTATAGGTTGTTCTATACCATCACAATCCCTCCTTTTGTGATTTTACCAACACCTAAATTCCAATGCTACTTCTATCTCCTGATAGCAAGGCTTCGATCCATTTCTTCACTTGATTCACACAGGTATGTAGGTGGGGTAATCTCACAACACTCTTTCATCATAATATATAGGCCTCTGACTGAATGCTTCCCTTATCTTGCAAAATACATAACAATTGAAACATGTAAGCAATACAAATAATATCATTAAACAAATCAATGGTTGGAAAAGCACATGCAATATCTTAGTGGCAGTGGGAGAAAATCCTGTAAAAACGTCATACCAATGATGGGCACTGGCATCTTTTATTGCTGACAATAAATTTATTACTTCCCTAGCTGCTATTGTAGCCAATACTTTCACTTTACTTAGAGTTACATTATGGGCTGCTATCAATTTCTTTACGTCTTTAGACTTTTGTAACACTTGTTTTAACTCTTCCAGTGGCAAACTAAAATTTCCATAGGGCAAAGGTTCAGGTACCCATACAGTGGACATTATTTCTTCTAAAGTAGGCAGGAACACTATAGTTTGGTTCCCCCAAGTCAAATGCGTCACATTGTATAGACATCCTGAAAATGGTCCTGTGAGATTAAACTGGCTAAGGGTCTGCTTGTTGTTAGTTATTAAACATACATGCTGTGGACCTACTTCAATATAAACCTGTAGGTTAACTTCTGGGATTATAGTGAGTGCGCATACATTATCCTGGTGCTGCATTAGACAGGGTTCATATATCCCTGACTGTTCATTACATACATATCCTTGCTCTGTTAACTGGCACAAATCTATATTCCTTGTCTTATTTTGAGAATCTATGTGTGTTCCTTTCATTTCCAGGATACAATATTGTCCTAATAATGTCACCCAATCAATCATTACCATTGGCATAACAATAAATTTGCATAATAGAGTAGGATTTTTCACATGAAATGCTATTAGTCTTCCTGCACACCATTTAGGTGTACACTCAGTATACTCAGGCTGGAACAATAACCACGTATCATTTCTCTTTCCTATGGGCAGAATGTCTGTCCATTGCCTAACATGACTACTAAACAATTTATTCTTACAATTATTCATCTGTTCTTGTTGCCACATCGTTTTAAGCGTACATACTGTCCAATTTACTAAAGTTGATACATTCTGTAATGTTCTATATTCGGTTAGCATACTTTCATTAAAAACATTTAGAAACAGTTCATCTATAGCTAACCCTTTTTGCTGTAAGTGAAAGGTAGTAGGTAACCATGAGGCACCTATCCTTAATGCAGTAGATGTGTCATCTCCCACTGAGTTTAATTTGTTCATAACTGTTTCTAACTGTATACCATTCAATACTCCTAATCCCGTTCCTACCCCTCCTAATAGCGGGTCATACCATTCTCTTTTTTGTCTATGACAGCTGGGGGATTCAGGGAAGGAAATATTGAAGTGTACATTCTTTTTCTGCTGTTGGGTTACAGCGCTCTTACAAGTGTGTGGGATTCTTTCCAGACTTTGTACTGTTATATGTGGCTTAAAACTATCTCTTAAAATTATTATCAAGAATACAAAATATCTTCTATTTCTTATTTGGCTATTATTCATACATAATATAATCCCATCAGTTTCTTTTATTACAATCGTAGAGTTGAGCCTCTCCTTGTTGCATCTTTCATAAGTCTTATTTATCATTTCGTTTCTATTTTTCCTGGTTGTATATTTCTGTCGATACTGTAAATCTGGTTCATAACAACAAAGCAACAGCCCCGGCGTCTCTTCTTGTATGCTAATGTTGGCTGTTTTGTCTATGTGAAGGTACACAGTCCCTCCATGTGGTCCCTTCGGTTGTAGTCACATTTGTAGTATAACACGGGGCATTGGCCTTACAGGTGTAGTTACCCTGCTTTCTATCCACTGTGGCATTCGCCCACCCTGTCCTGAACTGTTCCAGTGATTCTGTACTGATTACGTGTACAGGAGTAGCAGTTCTGCCTTTTTGTATAAGAGCACACGCAACAACCGCCGCAACAACCACAAAGATCTTCATTCTTCTGGCTGAAGAACCTTTTTACAATGACTGGCGTGAATCCAGCTTGCCTTTCCTTCGAGCTTCACTGAGGTGCTTGTAACGAGTAAAACTTGAAAAGGACCATCAAACCGTGGCTCAAGGCTCTTCCTCACGTGTCTTTTGACAACGACCCAATCTCCTGGTTCTAGCTTATACGTCCCTTCAACTGAATCAGGACCTGGAATGGAAGCAAAGACTTGTGCATGCACCTTGGTCAATTGTTTGTTCAGCGTTGATACATAATCTGTTAGTCTACCATACTGCATTTGGAGCACCTGTGGAAAATAACATCCTAATCTGGGAGCCGACCCAAATAAGATCTCATATGGGCTGAGACCTGTTCTTTTTGTGGGCGTGTATCTTACTGAGAACAAGGCTAATGGTAGACACTCGGTCCATGGTTTCCCGGTTTCTACCATTGCTTTTTGGATTTTCAATTTGAGAGTCCCATTTAGTCTCTCAACCTTCCCACTGCTTTGTGGATGGTATGGTGTATGTAGGGCTTGACTTATGCCTAGAGCTGACAACACATGGTTCATGATTTCACCCGTAAAATGAGTTCCTCTGTCGCTCTCGATCACCTCTGGTACTCCATATCTGCACACCACCTCGTTGATCAGTTTCTTTGCTGTGGCTACGGCTGTAGCTTTGGTTACTGGAAAAGCTTCTGGCCATCCTGAAAAGAGATCAATACAAACAAGCACATACTCATAGGTACCGACTTTTGGTAATTGATTATAGTCTATCTGTAGTCTCTGGAATGGGTAAATTGGTCTGGGTGTGTGCTTCTGTGGTACTTTTACAGTTCTTCCAATATTATGTGTTGCACAGATCATGCATCCTTGTGTAAAACTGCTGGCCATCACACTAAACCCTGGAGCATACCACACCTTGTTTACCAAGTCCATCATTGCCGTTTTTGATTGGTGAGTCGCTCCATGTGTTATTTGGGCCATCATTGGGAACATTGTCTTAGGCAGGCACAGTTTATTCTGGCATTGCCAGAGGCCATCTTTTCGTAGCGTTGCTCCTTGGGCCGTCCACTTGTCTTTTTCTTCTTTTGTTGCTTGTCCTTGAAGTTTTTGCAGTAGTTCCGGGCTTACAGCTGGTCTTGTTTCCTCTGGATCGTTTATCTGAAATACGGCTGCTAACACGGGTAGCTTCTGTGCTGCTTGCTTTGCCGCTTCGTCTGCCAGGGCATTTCCTTTTGTCTCTGGTGAACTCACCTTAGTGTGAGCTTTTATCTTTATTACTACTGCTACTTCTGTGGGTAACATCAGGGTCTCCATCAAGTAGTTTACAAAGTCTGCATTCTTTACAGGTGTACCTGCAGAGGTCAAAAACTGTCTAGCCTTCCATATAGGGCCATAATCGTGTGCAATCCCAAATGCATACCGAGAGTCAGTGTATATATTTGCTGTCTTTCCTTCTGCATGTTGGCATGCTGCTGCCAGGGCCTTAAGCTCCGCTTCTTGTGCTGAGCGGGACGCTGGTAAGGAGGCTGCTTCTAGGACTACATCTTCGGTGGTTACTGCATATCCTGTAAGAAAAGATCCTTCTACAAAATACCTTGAACCATCCACAAAGAGTATTAGGTCTGGGTTTTGGAGTGGGGTATCTTTTACATGTGCGAACCCCACTGTTTCCTGGGCCATAAGGGCCATACAATCATGTTCATCAGTTTCAGACAAAAATTGTGACCATACTTTACCTACGTCTTCTCCCCCTTGCTCCAAAGGCAGTAAGGTAGCTGGGTTCAATGTAGTACAGCGGTATAAAGTAACCTGCTCAGAAAGAAGAAGTGCACAGGTTAATCTCAAATGTCTTGCAGTGGACAAATGCTTAGGTTGTACTTGAGTAAGAATAGCAGTAATAACATGTGGTGCAAAAACTTGGACTGGAAATGCCAGGACCAAATCTGAGGCCTTGTTTAACATTGAATTTGCAGCAATGATAGCTCTCACACATGATGGGGAACCTCAGGCCACAGGGTCTAGTCTAGCTGAATAATATGCTACCGGGCGCTGCTGTGGTCCATGACTTTGTGTGAGAACTGCAGTGGCATGTCCATTTTGTTCAGTACAGTACAAAGTATATGCTTGCGTAGAGGTACTCCATGGATTGGTGTCACGAGCCGCTACCAAACACAACTCCTCCTCATTCAGCTGATAATCCAGAATACTTTGAGAATCTCACTTTTATCAGGTTCTGCAAATACTTGATTAATACAAAAACAAATAAAAATAAAACATCCCTAAAAACTTTACATCAAATTAACAATGTCCAGACAAGTTTTGTTTTGCCTTCTCCCTCATCTAAATCCATAAAAACTCGTGTGAGTGATGTCACATCGCCTCCTGTGTAACTTTGCTGGAGGGGGATGGTCTCTTACACATAAACCACAATTGTACCTGATCAGTTCCTTCACCCTTCCCCCCTTTGTGGACTCTGCGAGAGTGATGTAGCAGAGTTCAAAACTACATCTCAACATAACACTAATTTAACCCCCTGTAATGTACAACAGCCTGAAACAAAAATAACTTTTTCGTGACAAACATTTGATCTTTACAATAACATAACTCATGTGTGAAATCAAAAATAAAACAATTGTAGTTAGTTATTCAATAAAACAGAAAATATTATCTCTGATAACATTAATTACTGCAAACCAATAAACAGTATATAAAAATAAGGAACGGTGGGGGCACATACATTTTCAAAACCCCGTCTCTCACAGTATCTGTAGTTTAATACATCTGAATTAACATCAAAACACATGAAATCTGATCACATCATAGCACATAAATATCGTAACTTTTATAAACAACAGCGCTTGCGCAAAAGAGAAGAAATGTATTTCGGTTTGTAGACATTACTGATATATATATATCTCAGCAGTGCATATTGAGATCCCTTTGTCTCATCAGCCCTGCAGACTGCACCCAGTCAGCCCCCCTCCTCCTCCTCCCAAACACAGCACACTTTAGGGGGAGGGAGGGGGGGGGGGGGGTCACTAACTCACAGCTTCTCACAACTTCTCACAACTTCTCACAATCTTAACACTTTCAATGCCGGCAAAACAACATACGTATCTGCAATCATTTATCACACCATTGTACAGGAATTATCTACGTTAATGTTTAACAGTACAATCTGTTGGCCACCATCTCTATATTATGATTACGTGTTGCTTCATCAGTGAACTAGACTGGAACTTCTGTAAATAGAAAAAACACTACAAATGACAAAATTAACAAGGTGATTATTTCATACTGATTTGGTTGGGCCGGGCGTGGCCACATCAGGGGCAGGGGGGGCAGCCTCTCCCATTGGAAACAGTGCGCAGGGGGTTTCCCACCAACAATGAGGACACACTCAACATGAGGTACGGATGCCATTACCGGGCGTCGGCTGGTCCTGTTCTCTAATACATACAATACCTTTCTTATTCCTAACTTCCTCTTCTGCAAATCCCTCTAAAGCACTTTTCATCAACTTTCTACCTTCCAACTTCCCTTTGTTCTCCAGTATACCTTTTGCCCAATCTGCGGCTTGGAGCCGCCCTCCTCTTTTTCCCTCTGCCAGTTTACATGCCTTGATCAGGGCAAACAACTGCACTCTGTGCAGAATGTATGACAGGATCAAGGGTCTCATCATATAAGACAGAGGTGTCTGGTGGTTTGGCTGTGAAGGACTGCTTATACATTATTACATTTATCACTTTTCCTGATTCAATCTACAAAATGACACAAAGTCATACAAAATATCTATATCAGCATTTAATGTTGTGTTCATTCATTTTAAAAACAAGATTACATTTCTTATCTCACTAGCAGCTGGTCTTCACCTCCCCCTTCTCTTGTCACACTAGTTAATTCTAAATTATACCATATGGGAATTTACTATAAGGTCATTTGCAACATTAAAACAACTACTACTTCTATAACTTCCTTTGCTTTAAACTTTACTTTATAAAATATGAATTTCCTCTGGCAACCTCCTTGTACTACTTCTTCTGACACTTTTCTCCATGCTTCTGCTTTCCCCTGTAACTTTTTATCTTTCAACCATCCACGTTTTGTGTCACAACATTCATTCCATTTTTCTGCGTCTAACCGTCCATGGGATTCTAGACCACATGCTTTCATTATTTTATTTTTTTTTCTTCGTTCCCTGCGTTGCCTTTTTACCTTCTCTTTCTGCTACTGCCTGTTTGGCGGTTTGTCCTTTGGGGTGCTCATCTCGTACTCTTGTTACAGATTTTAGCTACTGACAGATGAATTCCATTCTCATCTGTTTTAGACAGTTTCTAGTTTCCGTACTTACTCTTGTTACAGATTTTAGCTACTGACAGATGAATTCCATTCTCATCTGTTTTAGACAGTTTCTAGCTTCCGTACTTAATAGGGACACCAAGTTCAACATTGTTGCCTAGTTATAAGTGGTCGCCTATAGGCAGACCCTAAGTTATGTAGGGGGTAATTTTCCTGATAGGTGAATTCCTTTCTCACCTATTTTAGACAGTTACTTATCCCCTCGAAACTCCTTTTCAACTTCTACTCTGGCCAGAGAATTAAATTCCTTTTATAACTAGCTTACTTTCTTCTTATTCACTTTAAACACCACTCAAGGAGATATCCTCCACACCATAACAGTAATATGACAAATATTACTAATCCAAATAACAAGGCAAACGTAAAATCAAGCTATTCATTTGACATGCCGGATTATCGGATTGCAGAAAATTCTGGAATTTTGAGCTGAAAATCAGTGCATGATAATCCCCGCAAGTACTCCAATCGTGTACACACATTTTCGGTATTTTTCCGGATTATCAGATTGCACAAAATTTTCGATTTCCGGGCTTAAATTTAGCCTATCATAATCCCCGTAGTCACCTGAAGCATGTACACATGTTTCTGGTAATTTGCCGGATTATCGGAAGTTTTTTCCAAAAACAATTTCCTTATTCTAAAATGCATTTGTGACACAAAACTGGGTTTCTACAACATTCATACAAATACTGCCATGGAGATCAGGCACTTTATCCTGAGGGTAGGATTACATATAGACTTGACCAGATTTTTACACTAAAAACACCCTCATGTGGCCCCTCTATTCCTCAGGAGTACTACCGGGAAGGTGACCTACCAGACAGGAAGGTGCAGAGCAGAGTTTGTAAGAATTAAGTCTTCTTACCTTGCTGCAGCTGTGGTCTGCACGTTCCTTCGTCCGGGAGGTCGCCATTCAAGTCCCGGGAGATCCCCTAGGTGGGGTGCCGTCCTTCTGGTCAAGTCCCTGTTCGGGCGCCAATTTCTGTGATCGCAATGAGGTCACTTTACGCCTTGATCTCCATGCAGGTTCAAATCAGGTGGGGGGGGTGCGAGCTCGGAGAAGCAAAGACACACTGAGACGTTTCTCAAGGCAAAAATACTTCTGACTTTATTTGCAGAGACACAGAGTTTATATAGTAAAAATATCATATAATTACGTGCAGACACATATGAGTCATTTAGACATATACATTCTTGTGGTTTCTTTCCTCATTATTCTTATCTCTACATACATTGTTTCTTATTCCTTACATCTAATTTTTAATCCGGTGTTCTACCCATATCTATCTTGGCTGTACGCCCAGAACCCAAAAATGCTGGTAACAAACTCCCTAGTTCCTGGTAGTACACTCATAACATAATGAATTCGCAATTCCCAGTTTCAGCAGAACATCTGCAGATTATCACATTCCATAACCTTTCAATAATACCCAAAATATAGACTCGTTTATCCTTCTACCTTGAAGTAGTACATACATTACACTTATATCATTGATTATAGGTTGTTCTATACCATCACAACTCCAAGACAGTTTTTGCCTTCCTCTGGATCAACACGGCAGGTTTATAGGTTGAATTTGATGGACCTTTTTTCAATATTATCAACTATTCAACTATACAAGCATGTAACAAAAGTGAGCTTCCATGGCCCATACGGGGATCAAACCCGTGACCTTGGCGTTATTAGCACCACGCTCTAACCAACTGAGCTAACCGGCCACTTTTACACCAAAGATTCACGTCACGTCAGTAGAAAATACATGCAAACGTGTATTCATATTGATATCCTATTAACCTGAATAATAAAATAAACTTGCAATTTTTACTACTCAAAAAGCATTGGACAAATTGCTTTTGTGTTTTCCATTCCACCCCACAAAGAGTTTTCTTTCAGTACATTATATGGTACATTAAATGCTGCCATTAAAAACAAGAACTTGTCTCGCTAAAAACAAGCCCTTATATGACTATGAGGACGGAAAAATAATAAAGTTATGACTATCGGAATACAAAGAGGCAAAATCAAGATATTATTTTTATCCTTAAGGTTGAAATTGAACCTCTAAGATGATTTCATGCAACAAACTCTGCATTTCTATAAATCACCGGTTAGACCATACATGGAATATTGTGTACAGTTTCAAGCACCTGTGTATGAGAAGGACATTGCTGAACTAGAATGCGTGCAAAGAAGGGAAAGCAAGGTAATTAAAGGACCTCATCACAGACGGGGATTCTTTACTGTAAGAGCAGTTCGACGATTGAACTCTCTGCCACATTGAAAAGTGTTTTTTTGAAAAATATAAAATTTCATCATATTTGTACCAGATTCTGGAGATGGAACTTTGATCCAGGAATTTATTCTAATAGCCATATTTGGAGTAAGGGAGGAATTTTTCCCCTAATGACAACATTGGAATGCACTCCAAGACAGTTTTTGCCTTCCTCTGGATCAACACGGCAGGTTTATAGGTTGAATTTGATGGACCTTTTTTCAATATTATCAACTATTCAACTCTGTAACAAAAGTGAGCTTCCATGGCCCATACGGGGATCGAACACGTGACCTTGGCGTTATTAGCACCACGCTCTAACCAACTGAGCTAACCAGCCACATTTACACCAAAGATTCACGTCACGTCAGTAGAAAATACATGCAAACGTGTATTCATATTGATATCCTATTAACCTGAATAATAAAATAAACTTGCAATTTTTACTACTCAAAAAGCATTGGACAAATTGCTTTTGTGTTTTCCATTCCACCCCACAAAGAGTTTTCTTCAGTACATTATATGGTACATTAAATGCAGCCATTAAAAACAAGAACTTGTCTCGCTAAAAACAAGCCCTTATATGACTATGAGGACGGAAAAATAATAAAGTTATGACTATCGGAATACATAGAGGCAAAATCAAGATATTATTTTTCCATTCCACCCCACAAAGAGTTTTCTTTCAGTACATTATATGGTACATTAAATGCTGCCATTAAAAACAAGAACTTGTCTCGCTAAAAACAAGCCCTTATATGACTATGAGGACGGAAAAATAATAAAGTTATGACTATCAGAATACAAAGAGGCAAAATCAAGATATTATTTTTGTCCTTAAGGTTGAAATTGAACCTCTAAGATGATTTCATGCAACAAACTCTGCATTTCTATAAATCACCGGTTAGACCATACATGGAATATTGTGTACAGTTTTAAGCACCTGTGTATGAGAAGGACATTGCTGAACTAGAATGCGTGCAAAGAAGGGAAAGCAAGGTAATTAAAGGACCTCATCACAGACGGGGATTCTTTACTGTAAGAGCAGTTCGACGATTGAACTCTCTGCCACATTGAAAAGTGTTTTTTTGAAAAATATAAAATTTCATCATATTTGTACCAGATTCTGGAGATGGAACTTTGATCCAGGAATTTATTCTAATAGCCATATTTGGAGTAAGGGAGGAATTTTTCCCCTAATGACAACATTGGAATGCACTCCAAGACAGTTTTTGCCTTCCTCTGGATCAACACGGCTGGTTTATAGGTTGAATTTGATGGACCTTTTTTCAATATTATCAACTATTCAACTCTGTAACAAGCATGTAACAAAAGTGAGCTTCCATGGCCCGTACGGGATCGAACCCGTGACCTTGGCGTTATTAGCACCACGCTCTAACCAACTGAGCTAACCGACCACATTTACACCAAAGATTCACGTCACGTCAGTAGAAAATACATGCAAACGTGTATTCATATTGATATCCTATTAACCTGAATAATAAAATAAACTTGCAATTTTTACTACTCAAAAAGCATTGGACAAATTGCTTTTGTGTTTTCCATTCCACCCCACAAAGAGTTTTCTTTCAGTACATTATATGGTACATTAAATGCTGCCATTAAAAACAAGAACTTGTCTCGCTAAAAACAAGCCCTTATATGACTATGAGGACGGAAAAATAATAAAGTTATGACTATCGGAATACAAAGAGGCAAAATCAAGATATTATTTTTATCCTTAAGGTTGAAATTGAACCTCTAAGATGATTTCATGCAACAAACTCTGCATTTCTATAAATCACCGGTTAGACCATACATGGAATATTGTGTACAGTTTCAAGCACCTGTGTATGAGAAGGACATTGCTGAACTAGAATGCGTGCAAAGAAGGGAAAGCAAGGTAATTAAAGGACCTCATCACAGACGGGGATTCTTTACTGTAAGAGCAGTTCGACGATTGAACTCTCTGCCACATTGAAAAGTGTTTTTTTGAAAAATATAAAATTTCATCATATTTGTACCAGATTCTGGAGATGGAACTTTGATCCAGGAATTTATTCTAATAGCCATATTTGGAGTAAGGGAGGAATTTTTCCCCTAATGACAACATTGGAATGCACTCCAAGACAGTTTTTGCCTTCCTCTGGATCAACACGGCAGGTTTATAGGTTGAATTTGATGGACCTTTTTTCAATATTATCAACTATTCAACTCTGTAACAAAAGTGAGCTTACATTGCCCGTATGGGGATCGAACCCGTGACCTTGGCGTTATTAGCACCACGCTCTAACCAACTGAGCTAACCGGCCACTTTTACACCAAAGATTCACGTCACGTCAGTAGAAAATACATGCAAACGTGTATTCATATTGATATCCTATTAACCTGAATAATAAAATAAACTTGCAATTTTTACTACTCAAAAAGCATTGGACAAATTGCTTTTGTGTTTTCCATTCCACCCCACAAAGAGTTTTCTTTCAGTACATTATATGGTACATTAAATGCTGCCATTAAAAACAAGAACTTGTCTCGCTAAAAACAAGCCCTTATATGACTATGAGGACGGAAAAATAATAAAGTTATGACTATCAGAATACAAAGAGGCAAAATCAAGATATTATTTGTGTCCTTAAGGTTGAAATTGAACCTCTAAGATGATTTCATGCAACAAACTCTGCATTTCTATAAATCACCGGTTAGACCATACATGGAATATTGTGTACAGTTTTAAGCACCTGTGTATGAGAAGGACATTGCTGAACTAGAATGCGTGCAAAGACGGGAAAGCAAGGTAATTAAAGGACCTCATCACAGACGGGGATTCTTTACTGTAAGAGCAGTTCGACGATTGAACTCTCTGCCACATTGAAAAGTGTTTTTTTGAAAAATATAAAATTTCATCATATTTGTACCAGATTCTGGAGATGGAACTTTGATCCAGGAATTTATTCTAATAGCCATATTTGGAGTAAGGGAGGAATTTTTCCCCTAATGACAACATTGGAATGCACTCCAAGACAGTTTTTGCCTTCCTCTGGATCAACACGGCAGGTTTATAGGTTGAATTTGATGGACCTTTTTTCAATATTATCAACTATTCAACTCTGTAACAAAAGTGAGCTTCCATGGCTCATACGGGGATCGAACCCGTGACCTTGGCGTTATTAGCACCACGCTCTAACCAACTGAGCTAATCGGCCACTTTTACACCAAAGATTCACGTCACGCAGTAGAAAATACATGCAAACGTGTATTCATATTGATATCCTATTAACCTGAATAATAAAATAAACTTGCAATTTTTACTACTCAAAAAGCATTGGACAAATTGCTTTTGTGTTTTCCATTCCACCCCATAAAGAGTTTTCTTCAGTACATTATATGGTACATTAAATGCTGCCATTAAAAACAAGAACTTGTCTCGCTAAAAACAAGCCCTTATATGACTATGAGGACGGAAAAATAATAAAGTTATGATTATCGGAATACAAAGAGGCAAAATCAAGATATTATTTTTGTCCTTAAGGTTGAAATTGGACCTCTAAGATGATTTCATGCAACAAACTCTGCATTTCTATAAATCACCGGTTAGACCATACATGGAATATTGTGTACAGTTTCAAGCACCTGTGTATGAGAAGGACATTGCTGAACTAGAATGCGTGCAAAGAAGGGAAAGCAAGGTAATTAAAGGACCTCATCACAGACGAGGATTCTTTACTGTTAGAGCAGTTCGACGATTGAACTCTCTGCCACATTGAAAAGTGTTTTTTTGAAAAATATAAAATTTCATCATATTTGTACCAGATTCTGGAGATGGAACTTTGATCCAGGAATTTATTCTAATAGCCATATTTGGAGTAAGGGAGGAATTTTTCCCCTAATGACAACATTGGAATGCACTCCAAGACAGTTTTTGCCTTCCTCTGGATCAACACGGCAGGTTTATAGGTTGAATTTGATGGACCTTTTTTCAATATTATCAACTATTCAACTCTGTAACAAAAGTGAGCTTTCATGGCCCGTACAGGGATCGAACCCGTGACCTTGGCGTTATTAGCACCACGCTCTAACCAACTGAGCTAAACAGCCACTTTTACACCAAAGATTCACGTCACGTCAGTAGAAAATACATGCAAACGTGTATTCATATTGATATCCTATTAACCTGAATAATAAAATAAACTTGCAATTTTTACTACTCAAAAAGCATTGGACAAATTGCTTTTGTGTTTTCCATTCCACCCCACAAAGAGTTTTCTTCAGTACATTATATGGTACATTAAATGCTGCCATTAAAAACAAGAACTTGTCTCGCTAAAAACAAGCCCTTATATGACTATGAGGACGGAAAAATAATAAAGTTATGACTATCGGAATACAAAGAGGCAAAATCAAGATATTATTTTTGTCCTTAAGGTTGAAATTGGACCTCTAAGATGATTTCATGCAACAAACTCTGCATTTCTATAAATCACCGGTTAGACCATACATGGAATATTGTGTACAGTTTTGAGCACCTGTGTATGAGAAGGACATTGCTGAACTAGAATGCGTGCAAAGAAGGGAAAGCAAGGTAATTAAAGGACCTCATCACAGACGGGGATTCTTTACTGTAAGAGCAGTTCGACGATTGAACTCTCTGCCACATTGAAAAGTGTTTTTTTGAAAAATATAAAATTTCAACATATTTGTACCAGATTCTGGAGATGGAACTTTGATCCAGGAATTTATTCTAATAGCCATATTTGGAGTAAGGGAGGAATTTTTCCCCTAATGACAACATTGGAATGCACTCCAAGACAGTTTTTGCCTTCCTCTGGATCAACACGGCAGGTTTATAGGTTGAATTTGATGGACCTTTTTTCAATATTATCAACTATTCAACTCTGTAACAAAAGTGAGCTTCCATGGCCCATACGGGGATCGAACCCGTGACCTTGGCGTTATTAGCACCACGCTCTGACCAACTGAGCTAATCGGCCACTTTTACACCAAAGATTCACGTCACGCAGTAGAAAATACATGCAAACGTGTATTCATATTGATATCCTATTAACCTGAATAATAAAATAAACTTGCAATTTTTACTACTCAAAAAGCATTGGACAAATTGCTTTTGTGTTTTCCATTCCACCCCACAAAGAGTTTTCTTCAGTACATTATATGGTACATTAAATGCTGCCATTAAAAACAAGAACTTGTCTCGCTAAAAACAAGCCCTTATATGACTATGAGGACGGAAAAATAATAAAGTTATGACTATCGGAATACAAAGAGGCAAAATCAAGATATTATTTTTGTCCTTAAGGTTGAAATTGGACCTCTAAGATGATTTCATGCAACAAACTCTGCATTTCTATAAATCACCGGTTAGACCATACATGGAATATTGTGTACAGTTTCAAGCACCTGTGTATGAGAAGGACATTGCTGAACTAGAATGCGTGCAAAGAAGGGAAAGCAAGGTAATTAAAGGACCTCATCACAGACGAGGATTCTTTACTGTAAGAGCAGTTCGACGATTGAACTCTCTGCCACATTGAAAAGTGTTTTTTTGAAAAATATAAAATTTCATCATATTTGTACCAGATTCTGGAGATGGAACTTTGATCCAGGAATTTATTCTAATAGCCATATTTGGAGTAAGGGAGGAATTTTTCCCCTAATGACAACATTGGAATGCACTCCAAGACAGTTTTTGCCTTCCTCTGGATCAACACGGCAGGTTTATAGGTTGAATTTGATGGACCTTTTTTCAATATTATCAACTATTCAACTCTGTAACAAAAGTGAGCTTTCATGGCCCGTACGGGGATCGAACCCGTGACCTTGGCGTTATTAGCACCACGCTCTAACCAACTGAGCTAACCAGCCACTTTTACACCAAAGATTCACGTCACGTCAGTAGAAAATACATGCAAACGTGTATTCATATTGATATCCTATTAACCTGAATAATAAAATAAACTTGCAATTTTTACTACTCAAAAAGCATTGGACAAATTGCTTTTGTGTTTTCCATTCCACCCCACAAAGAGTTTTCTTCAGTACATTATATGGTACATTAAATGCTGCCATTAAAAACAAGAACTTGTCTCGCTAAAAACAAGCCCTTATATGACTATGAGGACGGAAAAATAATAAAGTTATGACTATCGGAATACAAAGAGGCAAAATCAAGATATTATTTTTGTCCTTAAGGTTGAAATTGGACCTCTAAGATGATTTCATGCAACAAACTCTGCATTTCTATAAATCACCGGTTAGACCATACATGGAATATTGTGTACAGTTTTGAGCACCTGTGTATGAGAAGGACATTGCTGAACTAGAATGCGTGCAAAGAAGGGAAAGCAAGGTAATTAAAGGACCTCATCACAGACGGGGATTCTTTACTGTAAGAGCAGTTCGACGATTGAACTCTCTGCCACATTGAAAAGTGTTTTTTTGAAAAATATAAAATTTCAACATATTTGTACCAGATTCTGGAGATGGAACTTTGATCCAGGAATTTATTCTAATAGCCATATTTGGAGTAAGGGAGGAATTTTTCCCCTAATGACAACATTGGAATGCACTCCAAGACAGTTTTTGCCTTCCTCTGGATCAACACGGCAGGTTTATAGGTTGAATTTGATGGACCTTTTTTCAATATTATCAACTATTCAACTCTGTAACAAAAGTGAGCTTCCATGGCCCATACGGGGATCGAACCCGTGACCTTGGCGTTATTAGCACCACGCTCTAACCAACTGAGCTAATCGGCCACTTTTACACCAAAGATTCACGTCACGCAGTAGAAAATACATGCAAACGTGTATTCATATTGATATCCTATTAACCTGAATAATAAAATAAACTTGCAATTTTTACTACTCAAAAAGCATTGGACAAATTGCTTTTGTGTTTTCCATTCCACCCCACAAAGAGTTTTCTTCAGTACATTATATGGTACATTAAATGCTGCCATTAAAAACAAGAACTTGTCTCGCTAAAAACAAGCCCTTATATGACTATGAGGACGGAAAAATAATAAAGTTATGACTATCGGAATACAAAGAGGCAAAATCAAGATATTATTTTTGTCCTTAAGGTTGAAATTGGACCTCTAAGATGATTTCATGCAACAAACTCTGCATTTCTATAAATCACCGGTTAGACCATACATGGAATATTGTGTACAGTTTCAAGCACCTGTGTATGAGAAGGACATTGCTGAACTAGAATGCGTGCAAAGAAGGGAAAGCAAGGTAATTAAAGGACCTCATCACAGACGAGGATTCTTTACTGTAAGAGCAGTTCGACGATTGAACTCTCTGCCACATTGAAAAGTGTTTTTTTGAAAAATATAAAATTTCATCATATTTGTACCAGATTCTGGAGATGGAACTTTGATCCAGGAATTTATTCTAATAGCCATATTTGGAGTAAGGGAGGAATTTTTCCCCTAATGACAACATTGGAATGCACTCCAAGACAGTTTTTGCCTTCCTCTGGATCAACACGGCAGGTTTATAGGTTGAATTTGATGGACCTTTTTTCAATATTATCAACTATTCAACTCTGTAACAAAAGTGAGCTTTCATGGCCCGTACGGGGATCGAACCCGTGACCTTGGCGTTATTAGCACCACGCTCTAACCAACTGAGCTAACCAGCCACTTTTACACCAAAGATTCACGTCACGTCAGTAGAAAATACATGCAAACGTGTATTCATATTGATATCCTATTAACCTGAATAATAAAATAAACTTGCAATTTTTACTACTCAAAAAGCATTGGACAAATTGCTTTTGTGTTTTCCATTCCACCCCACAAAGAGTTTTCTTTCAGTACATTATATGGTACATTAAATGCTGCCATTAAAAACAAGAACTTGTCTCGCTAAAAACAAGCCCTTATATGACTATGAGGACGGAAAAATAATAAAGTTATGACTATCGGAATACAAAGAGGCAAAATCAAGATATTATTTTTGTCCTTAAGGTTGAAATTGGACCTCTAAGATGATTTCATGCAACAAACTCTGCATTTCTATAAATCACCGGTTAGACCATACATGGAATATTGTGTACAGTTTTGAGCACCTGTGTATGAGAAGGACATTGCTGAACTAGAATGCGTGCAAAGAAGGGAAAGCAAGGTAATTAAAGGACCTCATCACAGACGGGGATTCTTTACTGTAAGAGCAGTTCGACGATTGAACTCTCTGCCACATTGAAAAGTGTTTTTTTGAAAAATATAAAATTTCAACATATTTGTACCAGATTCTGGAGATGGAACTTTGATCCAGGAATTTATTCTAATAGCCATATTTGGAGTAAGGGAGGAATTTTTCCCCTAATGACAACATTGGAATGCACTCCAAGACAGTTTTTGCCTTCCTCTGGATCAACACGGCAGGTTTATAGGTTGAATTTGATGGACCTTTTTTCAATATTATCAACTATTCAACTCTGTAACAAAAGTGAGCTTTCATGGCCCGTACGGGGATCGAACCCGTGACCTTGGCGTTATTAGCACCACGCTCTAACCAACTGAGCTAACCAGCCACTTTTACACCAAAGATTCACGTCACGTCAGTAGAAAATACATGCAAACGTGTATTCATATTGATATCCTATTAACCTGAATAATAAAATAAACTTGCAATTTTTACTACTCAAAAAGCATTGGACAAATTGCTTTTGTGTTTTCCATTCCACCCCACAAAGAGTTTTCTTTCAGTACATTATATGGTACATTAAATGCTGCCATTAAAAACAAGAACTTGTCTCGCTAAAAACAAGCCCTTATATGACTATGAGGACGGAAAAATAATAAAGTTATGACTATCAGAATACAAAGAGGCAAAATCAAGATATTATTTGTGTCCTTAAGGTTGAAATTGAACCTCTAAGATGATTTCATGCAACAAACTCTGCATTTCTATAAATCACCGGTTAGACCATACATGGAATATTGTGTACAGTTTTAAGCACCTGTGTATGAGAAGGACATTGCTGAACTAGAATGCGTGCAAAGACGGGAAAGCAAGGTAATTAAAGGACCTCATCACAGACGGGGATTCTTTACTGTAAGAGCAGTTCGACGATTGAACTCTCTGCCACATTGAAAAGTGTTTTTTTGAAAAATATAAAATTTCATCATATTTGTACCAGATTCTGGAGATGGAACTTTGATCCAGGAATTTATTCTAATAGCCATATTTGGAGTAAGGGAGGAATTTTTCCCCTAATGACAACATTGGAATGCACTCCAAGACAGTTTTTGCCTTCCTCTGGATCAACACGGCAGGTTTATAGGTTGAATTTGATGGACCTTTTTTCAATATTATCAACTATTCAACTCTGTAACAAAAGTGAGCTTCCATGGCCCATACGGGGATCGAACCCGTGACCTTGGCGTTATTAGCACCACGCTCTAACCAACTGAGCTAATCGGCCACTTTTACACCAAAGATTCACGTCACGCAGTAGAAAATACATGCAAACGTGTATTCATATTGATATCCTATTAACCTGAATAATAAAATAAACTTGCAATTTTTACTACTCAAAAAGCATTGGACAAATTGCTTTTGTGTTTTCCATTCCACCCCATAAAGAGTTTTCTTCAGTACATTATATGGTACATTAAATGCTGCCATTAAAAACAAGAACTTGTCTCGCTAAAAACAAGCCCTTATATGACTATGAGGACGGAAAAATAATAAAGTTATGACTATCGGAATACAAAGAGGCAAAATCAAGATATTATTTTTGTCCTTAAGGTTGAAATTGGACCTCTAAGATGATTTCATGCAACAAACTCTGCATTTCTATAAATCACCGGTTAGACCATACATGGAATATTGTGTACAGTTTCAAGCACCTGTGTATGAGAAGGACATTGCTGAACTAGAATGCGTGCAAAGAAGGGAAAGCAAGGTAATTAAAGGACCTCATCACAGACGAGGATTCTTTACTGTAAGAGCAGTTCGACGATTGAACTCTCTGCCACATTGAAAAGTGTTTTTTTGAAAAATATAAAATTTCATCATATTTGTACCAGATTCTGGAGATGGAACTTTGATCCAGGAATTTATTCTAATAGCCATATTTGGAGTAAGGGAGGAATTTTTCCCCTAATGACAACATTGGAATGCACTCCAAGACAGTTTTTGCCTTCCTCTGGATCAACACGGCAGGTTTATAGGTTGAATTTGATGGACCTTTTTTCAATATTATCAACTATTCAACTCTGTAACAAAAGTGAGCTTTCATGGCCCGTACGGGGATCGAACCCGTGACCTTGGCGTTATTAGCACCACGCTCTAACCAACTGAGCTAACCAGCCACTTTTACACCAAAGATTCACGTCACGTCAGTAGAAAATACATGCAAACGTGTATTCATATTGATATCCTATTAACCTGAATAATAAAATAAACTTGCAATTTTTACTACTCAAAAAGCATTGGACAAATTGCTTTTGTGTTTTCCATTCCACCCCACAAAGAGTTTTCTTTCAGTACATTATATGGTACATTAAATGCTGCCATTAAAAACAAGAACTTGTCTCGCTAAAAACAAGCCCTTATATGACTATGAGGACGGAAAAATAATAAAGTTATGACTATCAGAATACAAAGAGGCAAAATCAAGATATTATTTGTGTCCTTAAGGTTGAAATTGAACCTCTAAGATGATTTCATGCAACAAACTCTGCATTTCTATAAATCACCGGTTAGACCATACATGGAATATTGTGTACAGTTTTAAGCACCTGTGTATGAGAAGGACATTGCTGAACTAGAATGCGTGCAAAGACGGGAAAGCAAGGTAATTAAAGGACCTCATCACAGACGGGGATTCTTTACTGTAAGAGCAATTCGACGATTGAACTCTCTGCCACATTGAAAAGTGTTTTTTTGAAAAATATAAAATTTCATCATATTTGTACCAGATTCTGGAGATGGAACTTTGATCCAGGAATTTATTCTAATAGCCATATTTGGAGTAAGGGAGGAATTTTTCCCCTAATGACAACATTGGAATGCACTCCAAGACAGTTTTTGCCTTCCTCTGGATCAACACGGCAGGTTTATAGGTTGAATTTGATGGACCTTTTTTCAATATTATCAACTATTCAACTCTGTAACAAAAGTGAGCTTCCATGGCCCATACGGGGATCGAACCCGTGACCTTGGCGTTATTAGCACCACGCTCTAACCAACTGAGCTAATCGGCCACTTTTACACCAAAGATTCACGTCACGCAGTAGAAAATACATGCAAACGTGTATTCATATTGATATCCTATTAACCTGAATAATAAAATAAACTTGCAATTTTTACTACTCAAAAAGCATTGGACAAATTGCTTTTGTGTTTTCCATTCCACCCCATAAAGAGTTTTCTTCAGTACATTATATGGTACATTAAATGCTGCCATTAAAAACAAGAACTTGTCTCGCTAAAAACAAGCCCTTATATGACTATGAGGACGGAAAAATAATAAAGTTATGATTATCGGAATACAAAGAGGCAAAATCAAGATATTATTTTTGTCCTTAAGGTTGAAATTGGACCTCTAAGATGATTTCATGCAACAAACTCTGCATTTCTATAAATCACCGGTTAGACCATACATGGAATATTGTGTACAGTTTCAAGCACCTGTGTATGAGAAGGACATTGCTGAACTAGAATGCGTGCAAAGAAGGGAAAGCAAGGTAATTAAAGGACCTCATCACAGACGAGGATTCTTTACTGTAAGAGCAGTTCGACGATTGAACTCTCTGCCACATTGAAAAGTGTTTTTTTGAAAAATATAAAATTTCATCAGATTTGTACCAGATTCTGGAGATGGAACTTTGATCCAGGAATTTATTCTAATAGCCATATTTGGAGTAAGGGAGGAATTTTTCCCCTAATGACAACATTGGAATGCACTCCAAGACAGTTTTTGCCTTCCTCTGGATCAACACGGCAGGTTTATAGGTTGAATTTGATGGACCTTTTTTCAATATTATCAACTATTCAACTCTGTAACAAAAGTGAGCTTTCATGGCCCGTACGGGGATCGAACCCGTGACCTTGGCGTTATTAGCACCACGCTCTAACCAACTGAGCTAACCAGCCACTTTTACACCAAAGATTCACGTCACGTCAGTAGAAAATACATGCAAACGTGTATTCATATTGATATCCTATTAACCTGAATAATAAAATAAACTTGCAATTTTTACTACTCAAAAAGCATTGGACAAATTGCTTTTGTGTTTTCCATTCCACCCCACAAAGAGTTTTCTTCAGTACATTATATGGTACATTAAATGCTGCCATTAAAAACAAGAACTTGTCTCGCTAAAAACAAGCCCTTATATGACTATGAGGACGGAAAAATAATAAAGTTATGACTATCAGAATACAAAGAGGCAAAATCAAGATATTATTTTTGTCCTTAAGGTTGAAATTGAACCTCTAAGATGATTTCATGCAACAAACTCTGCATTTCTATAAATCACCGGTTAGACCATACATGGAATATTGTGTACAGTTTTAAGCACCTGTGTATGAGAAGGACATTGCTGAACTAGAATGCGTGCAAAGAAGGGAAAGCAAGGTAATTAAAGGACCTCATCACAGACGGGGATTCTTTACTGTAAGAGCAGTTCGACGATTGAACTCTCTGCCACATTGAAAAGTGTTTTTTTGAAAAATATAAAATTTCATCATATTTGTACCAGATTCTGGAGATGGAACTTTGATCCAGGAATTTATTCTAATAGCCATATTTGGAGTAAGGGAGGAATTTTTCCCCTAATGAGAAAATTGGAATGCACTCCAAGACAGTTTTTGCCTTCCTCTGGATCAACACGGCTGGTTTATAGGTTGAATTTGATGGACCTTTTTTCAATATTATCAACTATTCAACTCTGTAACAAGCATGTAACAAAAGTGAGCTTCCATGGCCCGTACGGGGATCGAACCCGTGACCTTGGCGTTATTAGCACCACGCTCTAACCAACTGAGCTAACCAGCCACTTTTACACCAAAGATTCACGTCACGTCAGTAGAAAATACATGCAAACGTGTATTCATATTGATATCCTATTAACCTGAATAATAAAATAAACTTGCAATTTTTACTACTCAAAAAGCATTGGACAAATTGCTTTTGTGTTTTCCATTCCACCCCACAAAGAGTTTTCTTCAGTACATTATATGGTACATTAAATGCTGCCATTAAAAACAAGAACTTGTCTCGCTAAAAACAAGCCCTTATATGACTATGAGGACGGAAAAATAATAAAGTTATGACTATCAGAATACAAAGAGGCAAAATCAAGATATTATTTTTGTCCTTAAGGTTGAAATTGAACCTCTAAGATGATTTCATGCAACAAACTCTGCATTTCTATAAATCACCGGTTAGACCATACATGGAATATTGTGTACAGTTTTAAGCACCTGTGTATGAGAAGGACATTGCTGAACTAGAATGCGTGCAAAGAAGGGAAAGCAAGGTAATTAAAGGACCTCATCACAGACGGGGATTCTTTACTGTAAGAGCAGTTCGACGATTGAACTCTCTGCCACATTGAAAAGTGTTTTTTTGAAAAATATAAAATTTCATCATATTTGTACCAGATTCTGGAGATGGAACTTTGATCCAGGAATTTATTCTAATAGCCATATTTGGAGTAAGGGAGGAATTTTTCCCCTAATGAGAAAATTGGAATGCACTCCAAGACAGTTTTTGCCTTCCTCTGGATCAACACGGCTGGTTTATAGGTTGAATTTGATGGACCTTTTTTCAATATTATCAACTATTCAACTCTGTAACAAGCATGTAACAAAAGTGAGCTTCCATGGCCCGTACGGGGATCGAACCCGTGACCTTGGCGTTATTAGCACCACGCTCTAACCAACTGAGCTAACCGGCCACTTTTACACCAAAGATTCACGTCACGTCAGTAGAAAATACATGCAAACGTGTATTCATATTGATATCCTATTAACCTGAATAATAAAATAAACTTGCAATTTTTACTACTCAAAAAGCATTGGACAAATTGCTTTTGTGTTTTCCATTCCACCCCACAAAGAGTTTTCTTTCAGTACATTATATGGTACATTAAATGCTGCCATTAAAAACAAGAACTTGTCTCGCTAAAAACAAGCCCTTATATGACTATGAGGACGGAAAAATAATAAAGTTATGACTATCGGAATACAAAGAGGCAAAATCAAGATATTATTTTTATCCTTAAGGTTGAAATTGAACCTCTAAGATGATTTCATGCAACAAACTCTGCATTTCTATAAATCACCGGTTAGACCATACATGGAATATTGTGTACAGTTTCAAGCACCTGTGTATGAGAAGGACATTGCTGAACTAGAATGCGTGCAAAGAAGGGAAAGCAAGGTAATTAAAGGACCTCATCACAGACGGGGATTCTTTACTGTAAGAGCAGTTCGACGATTGAACTCTCTGCCACATTGAAAAGTGTTTTTTTGAAAAATATAAAATTTCATCATATTTGTACCAGATTCTGGAGATGGAACTTTGATCCAGGAATTTATTCTAATAGCCATATTTGGAGTAAGGGAGGAATTTTTCCCCTAATGACAACATTGGAATGCACTCCAAGACAGTTTTTGCCTTCCTCTGGATCAACACGGCAGGTTTATAGGTTGAATTTGATGGACCTTTTTTCAATATTATCAACTATTCAACTCTGTAACAAAAATGAGCTTACATTGCCCGTATGGGGATCAAACCCGTGACCTTGGCGTTATTAGCACCACGCTCTAACCAACTGAGCTAACCGGCCACTTTTACACCAAAGATTCACGTCACGTCAGTAGAAAATACATGCAAACGTGTATTCATATTGATATCCTATTAACCTGAATAATAAAATAAACTTGCAATTTTTACTACTCAAAAAGCATTGGACAAATTGCTTTTGTGTTTTCCATTCCACCCCACAAAGAGTTTTCTTCAGTAAATTATATGGTACATTAAATGCTGCCATTAACCCCTTAAGGACGCAGCCTAGTTTGGGCCTTAAGGCTCAGAGCCCATTTTTCAAATCTGACATATTTCACTTTATGTGGTAATAACGTCGGAATGCTTAAACCTATCCAAGCGATTCTGAGATTGTTTTCTCGTGACACTTTGGGCTTCATGTTCGTGGTAAAATTTGGTCGATATATTCAGTCTTTATTTGTGAAAAATTGCAAAATTTAGAGAAAATTTACAAAAAATAGCATTTTTCAGAATTGAAATGCATCTGCTTGAAAAACAGACGGTTATACCACCCAAAATAGTTACTAGTTCACATTTCCCATATGTCTACTTTAGATTGGCATCGTTTTTTGAACATTCTTTTATTTTTCTTGGACGTTACAAGGCTTAGAACATAAACAGCAATTTCTCATATTCTTAAGAAAATTTCAAAAGCCTTTTTTTGAAGGTGCCAGTTCAGTTCTGAAGTGGATTTGAGGGGCCTATGTATTAGAAACCCCCATAAAACACCCCATTTTAAAAACTAGACCCCTCAAAGTATTCAAAACAGCATATAGAAAGTTTTTTAACCCTTCAGGCATTTCACAGGAATTAAAGCAAAGTGGAAATTAAATTTGCAAATTTCATTTTTTCTGCTGAATTTCAATTTTATTCAATTTTTTTTAGTAACAGAGAAGGTTTTACCAGAGAAACACTACTAAATATGTATTGTCCAGATTCTGCAGTTTTTAGAAATGTCCCACATGTGGCCCTACTGCGCTCGTGGACTAAAACACAAGCCCTAGAAGCAAAGAAGCACCTAGTGCATTTTGAGGCCTCTTTTTTATTAGAATATATTTTAGGCAGCATGCCAGGTTTGAAGAGGCGTTGAGGTATCAAAACAATGGAAACCCACCAGAAGTGACCCCATTTTGGAAATTACACCCCTCAAGGAATTCATTTATGGTTTTTGTTATCATTTTGACCGCACAGTTTTTTCACAGCACCTATTTGAATTGGGCTGTGAAATGAAAAAAATGATATTTTTTCCAATAAAATGTCATTTTTTATCAAATTTTCTTATTTTCACAGGGAACAACATACCCCATTTTGTTGCCCAATTTGTCCTTAGTGCGGCAATACCCCATTTGTGGTGATAAACTGCCGTTTGGGCCCATGGGAGGGCTCAGAAGGAAAGGAGCGCTATGTGTTTGTTGGAGTCCAGATTTTGCTGGATTGGTTTTCGGGTGCCATGTCGCATTTGCAGAGCCCCAGAGGTATCAAAGCAATGGAAACCCACCAGAAGTGACCCCATTTTGGAAACTACACCCCTCAAGGAATTCATTTATGGTTTTTGTTATCATTTTGACCGCACAGGTTTTTCACAGCACCTATTTGAATTGGGCTGTGAAATGAAAAAAATTAGATTTTTTCCAATAAGATGTCATTTTTGATCAAAATTTCTTATTTTCACAGGGAACAACATACCCCATTTTGTTGCCCAATTTGTCCTTAGTGCGGCAATACCCCATTTGTGGTGATAAACTGCCGTTTGGGCCCATGGGAGGGCTCAGACGGAAAGGAGCGCTATGTGTTTGTTGGAGTCCAGATTTTGCTGGATTGGTTTTCGGGTGCCATGTTGCATTTGCAGAGCCCCAGAGGTATCAAAGCAATGGAAACCCACCAGAAGTGACCCCATTTTGGAAACTACACCCCTCAAGGAATTCATTTATGGTTTTTGTTATCATTTTGACCGCACAGTTTTTTCACAGCACCTATTTGAATTGGGCTGTGAAATGAAAAAAATGATATTTTTTCCAATAAGATGTCATTTTTGATCAAAATTTCTTATTTTCACAAGGAACAACATACCCCATTTTGTTGCCCAATTTGTCCTTAGTGCGGCAATACCCCATTTGTGGTGATAAACTGCCCTTTGGGCCCATGGGAGGGCTCAGAAGGAAAGGACCACCATTTGGCCTACTGGAGCTTTTCTGGTGCTAAGTCATGTGTGCAGAAGCCCCTGAGGTACCAGTACAGTTGAAACCCCCGAGAAGTGACCCCATTTTAAAAACTACACCCCTTAAGACATTCATCTAGAGGTGTAGTGAGCATTTTGACCCCACAGGTACTGTGTAAAAGATAATGCGCAGCAGATGGTGCAGTGTGAGATTTGCAATTTTATATATGTATATGCCATTTCAGTGTCCAATATAGTGTGCCCAGCATGCGCCACCGGAGATATACACCCCTTAAATTGTAATGTGGGTTCTCCTGGGTACGACAATACCCTACATGTGGCTGTTATCAGCTGCCTGGGCATACGGCAGGGCTCAGAAGGGAAAGATGAGGGGGGTAAGCTGTGCGGAGTGCATCAGGGTAAATTGAAAATCAAGGGATGTATGATACATTTTAAAACAATCTTTTATACAGAGCCCTGGTTTTTCGGGACACGTGTCACATTGGTATATTGTGTTCTTCCTTATCCCCCTCTTATAGCAGACTCTGCACCTCTTTTGACTCTTTCCCTTTCCACCGGTTTGGGGACCTTCTCCTGGAAAGTGTTGCCCTGGTACGATGCGCCCCCCCTTCCTGGTCCCTAAAGATTAGATCTTGAAATTCCAGGAAAGTTCCCCTCTGGCCTGCACATCGACGTAGCACATACGCATTGTACAAAGCCATCTGTATGATGTGCCCGGCCAGCTTCTTATACTACACCGCATGGCGCTGTAGGGCTTCAGGACTTGATTTGACAAGTCCATCCCTCCCATGTACCTATTGTAGTCCAGGATGCAGTCTGGTTTGGGGGTGGCCTTTCCTTCATATATCCTAAACCTGTAGGTATACCCTGATGCACTCTCGCACAGCTTATACATCTTCACGCCATACCTTGCCCTCTTACCTGGCAGGTACTGGCGGAATTGAACCCTCCCTTTAAAATGTACCAGGGACTCATCAATAGAAAAACACTTCTCGGGGGTGTATGCTTGGGAAAACCGGGCACTGGAACGGTCTAATAGGGGTCTCCGTTTATACAAACGGTCAAAACTGGGGTCATCTCGGAGTGGGCACGGCTCATTATCAGTATAATGTAAGAAGCGAAGTATTGCCTCATTTATTTATTTTTTTAGGTTCCAGTTCATTTCTGAAGTTGCTTTGAGGGGCCCATATATTAGAAACCCCTATCAAACACCCCATTTTAGAAACTAGACCCCTCAAAGTATTCACAACAGCATTTAGAAAGTTTATGAACCCTTTAGGTGTTTCACAGAAATTTAGAGGAAAGTAGAGGTGAAATTTACTCTTTTTATACCATTTTTTTTATAACACAAAAGGATTTATCAGAGAAACGCAACTCAATACTTATTGCCCAGATTCTGCAGTTTAGAGAAATATCCCACATGTTGCCCTCGGGCGGTAATGGACTGAAGCACCGGCCTCCGAAGCAAAGGAGCACCTAGCGGATTTTGAGCCCTCTTTTTTATTAGGCACCATGTCCGGTTTGAAGAGGTCTTGTGGTGCCAAAACATTGGAAACCCCCCAAAAGTGACCCCAATTTGGAAACTAGACCCCTTGAGGAATCCATTGTAGTTTTCATGGGGTGCATGCGGCTTTTTGATCAGTTTTTATTCCATTTTTAGGTGGCGTGGTGACTAATAAACAGCAATTCTACTATTGTTTTTGTATACTTTTTTTTTTACAGCGTTCACCGTGCGCTATAAATGATATATTAACTTTATTCTGCGGGGCGATACGATCACGGCGATACCAGATGTTTATAGTTTTTTTTTATGTCTTATGGCGTTTACACAATAAAATATGTTTTGTAAACAATCATTCACTTTTTGTGTTACCTTATTCTAAGAGCCAGAACGTTTTTATTTTTCAATCAATAAAGCCGTGCGAGGACTTATTTTTTGCGTAACGAACTGTATTTTCCATCAGTACCATTTTTAGGTACATGCGACTTTTTGATCTCTTTTTATTACATTTTTTGGGAGGTGAAGTGACCAAACAATTGTGATTGTGGTACGGTTTATTAATATTTTTTTTTACGGCGTTCACCGTGCGGGATAAATAACAAAATAATTTTGTAGTTCAGGCCGTTACGGACGCGGCGATACCAATTATGTATAGTTTATTTGTTTGTTTATATATTTTTATTAATAATAAAGGCCTGATAAGGGAAAAAGTGGGACTTTTACTTTTATTACTTTTAAAACTTTTATTTTCTTATTTTTACACATCTTTTTTTAACTTTTTTTTTACTTTATTACTTTGTCCCACTAGGGGACATCAGGGCAGGAGGCCCTGATCGCTATTCTAATACACTGCACTACATGCGTAGTGCAGTGTATTAGAACTGTCAGCTACTCACTGACAGCAAGCATAGTGGGTCCTGACGTTGTCAGGACCCACTAGGCTTCCGTCTATGGCATAGCCGGACGCCATTGTTTGGTGTCCGGTTGCCATAGTCACCATCGCCGGCCGCTATCGCGTAGCAGGCCGGCGATGGCAGCTTAACCCCTAAAAAGCCGCGATCTCTATAGAACGCGGCTTTTAAGGGGTTAATCAGCGGGGACACAGCGATCGGTCCCCGCTGTAGGAGCTGTGACAGCTGCTGAACAAGACAGCAGCGTCACAGCTCCTGTATGTGTCGGGAGGACGGCCGAAACGGCCGTTACTCCCGTGACGTACTATTACGTCATGGAGCGCGAACGATACAGCTGCCATGACGTAATAGTACGTCAAGGAGCGGGAAGGGGTTAAAAACAAGAACTTGTCTCGCTAAAAACAAGCCCTTATATGACTATGAGGACGGAAAAATAATAAAGTTATGACTATCGGAATACAAAGAGGCAAAATCAAGATATTATTTTTGTCCTTAAGGTTGAAATTGGACCTCTAAGATGATTTCATGCAACAAACTCTGCATTTCTATAAATCACCGGTTAGACCATACATGGAATATTGTGTACAGTTTTGAGCACCTGTGTATGAGAAGGACATTGCTGAACTAGAATGCATGCAAAGAAGGGAAAGCAAGGTAATTAAAGGACCTCATCACAGACGGGGATTCTTTACTGTAAGAGCAGTTCGACGATTGAACTCTCTGCCACATTGAAAAGTGTTTTTATGAAAAATATAAAATTTCATCATATTTGTACCAGATTCTGGAGATGGAACTTTGATCCAGGAATTTATTCTAATAGCCATATTTTGAGTAAGGGAGGAATTTTTCCCCTAATGACAACATTGGAATGCACTCCAAGACAGTTTTTGCCTTCCTCTGGATCAACACGGCAGGTTTATAGGTTGAATTTGATGGACCTTTTTTCAATATTATCAACTATTCAACTCTGTAACAAGCATGTAACAAAAGTGAGCTTCCATGGCCCGTACGGGGATCGAACCCGAGACCTTGGCGTTATTAGCACCACGGTTAACCAACTGAGCTAACCGGCCACTTTTACACCAAAGATTCACGTCACGTCAGTAGAAAATACATGCAAACGTGTATTCATATTGATATCCTATTAACCTGAATAATAAAATAAACTTGCAATATTTACTACTCAAAAAGCATTGGACAAATTGCTTTTGTGTTTTCCATTCCACCCCACAAAGAGTTTTCTTCAGTACATTATATGGTACATTAAATGCTGCCATTAAAAACAAGAACTTGTCTCGCTAAAAACAAGCCCTTATATGACTATGAGGACGGAAAAATAATAAAGTTATGACTATCGGAATACAAAGAGGAAAAATCAAGATATTATTTTTGTCCTTAAGGTTGAAATTGGACCTCTAAGATGATTTCATGCAACAAACTCTGCATTTCTATAAATCACCGGTTAGACCATACATGGAATATTGTGTACAGTTTCAAGCACCTGTGTATGAGAAGGACATTGCTGAACTAGAATGCGTGCAAAGAAGGGAAAGCAAGGTAATTAAAGGACCTCATCACAGACGAGGATTCTTTACTGTAAGAGCAGTTCGACGATTGAACTCTCTGCCACATTGAAAAGTGTTTTTTTGAAAAATATAAAATTTCATCATATTTGTACCAGATTCTGGAGATGGAACTTTGATCCAGGAATTTATTCTAATAGCCATATTTGGAGTAAGGGAGGAATTTTTCCCCTAATGACAACATTGGAATGCACTCCAAGACAGTTTTTGCCTTCCTCTGGATCAACACGGCAGGTTTATAGGTTGAATTTGATGGACCTTTTTTCAATATTATCAACTATTCAACTCTGTAACAAAAGTGAGCTTCCATGGCCCATACGGGGATCGAACACGTGACCTTGGCGTTATTAGCACCACGCTCTAACCAACTGAGCTAACCAGCCACATTTACACCAAAGATTCACGTCACGTCAGTAGAAAATACATGCAAACGTGTATTCATATTGATATCCTATTAACCTGAATAATAAAATAAACTTGCAATTTTTACTACTCAAAAAGCATTGGACAAATTGCTTTTGTGTTTTCCATTCCACCCCACAAAGAGTTTTCTTCAGTACATTATATGGTACATTAAATGCAGCCATTAAAAACAAGAACTTGTCTCGCTAAAAACAAGCCCTTATATGACTATGAGGACGGAAAAATAATAAAGTTATGACTATCGGAATACATAGAGGCAAATTCAAGATATTATTTTTCCATTCCACCCCACAAAGAGTTTTCTTTCAGTACATTATATGGTACATTAAATGCTGCCATTAAAAACAAGAACTTGTCTCGCTAAAAACAAGCCCTTATATGACTATGAGGACGGAAAAATAATAAAGTTATGACTATCAGAATACAAAGAGGCAAAATCAAGATATTATTTTTGTCCTTAAGGTTGAAATTGAACCTCTAAGATGATTTCATGCAACAAACTCTGCATTTCTATAAATCACCGGTTAGACCATACATGGAATATTGTGTACAGTTTTAAGCACCTGTGTATGAGAAGGACATTGCTGAACTAGAATGCGTGCAAAGAAGGGAAAGCAAGGTAATTAAAGGACCTCATCACAGACGGGGATTCTTTACTGTAAGAGCAGTTCGACGATTGAACTCTCTGCCACATTGAAAAGTGTTTTTTTGAAAAATATAAAATTTCATCATATTTGTACCAGATTCTGGAGATGGAACTTTGATCCAGGAATTTATTCTAATAGCCATATTTGGAGTAAGGGAGGAATTTTTCCCCTAATGACAACATTGGAATGCACTCCAAGACAGTTTTTGCCTTCCTCTGGATCAACACGGCAGGTTTATAGGTTGAATTTGATGGACCTTTTTTCAATATTATCAACTATTCAACTCTGTAACAAGCATGTAACAAAAGTGAGCTTCCATGGCCCGTACGGGATCGAACCCGTGACCTTGGCGTTATTAGCACCACGCTCTAACCAACTGAGCTAACCGGCCACATTTACACCAAAGATTCACGTCACGTCAGTAGAAAATACATGCAAACGTGTATTCATATTGATATCCTATTAACCTGAATAATAAAATAAACTTGCAATTTTTACTACTCAAAAAGCATTGGACAAATTGCTTTTGTGTTTTCCATTCCACCCCACAAAGAGTTTTCTTTCAGTACATTATATGGTACATTAAATGCTGCCATTAAAAACAAGAACTTGTCTCGCTAAAAACAAGCCCTTATATGACTATGAGGACGGAAAAATAATAAAGTTATGACTATCGGAATACAAAGAGGCAAAATCAAGATATTATTTTTATCCTTAAGGTTGAAATTGAACCTCTAAGATGATTTCATGCAACAAACTCTGCATTTCTATAAATCACCGGTTAGACCATACATGGAATATTGTGTACAGTTTCAAGCACCTGTGTATGAGAAGGACATTGCTGAACTAGAATGCGTGCAAAGAAGGGAAAGCAAGGTAATTAAAGGACCTCATCACAGACGGGGATTCTTTACTGTAAGAGCAGTTCGACGATTGAACTCTCTGCCACATTGAAAAGTGTTTTTTTGAAAAATATAAAATTTCATCATATTTGTACCAGATTCTGGAGATGGAACTTTGATCCAGGAATTTATTCTAATAGCCATATTTGGAGTAAGGGAGGAATTTTTCCCGTAATGACAACATTGGAATGCACTCCAAGACAGTTTTTGCCTTCCTCTGGATCAACACGGCAGGTTTATAGGTTGAATTTGATGGACCTTTTTTCAATATTATCAACTATTCAACTCTGTAACAAAAGTGAGCTTACATTGCCCGTATGGGGATCGAACCCGTGACCTTGGCGTTATTAGCACCACGCTCTAACCAACTGAGCTAACCGGCCACTTTTACACCAAAGATTCACGTCACGTCAGTAGAAAATACATGCAAACGTGTATTCATATTGATATCCTATTAACCTGAATAATAAAATAAACTTGCAATTTTTACTACTCAAAAAGCATTGGACAAATTGATTTTGTGTTTTCCATTCCACCCCACAAAGAGTTTTCTTCAGTACATTATATGGTACATTAAATGCTGCCATTAAAAACAAGAACTTGTCTCGCTAAAAACAAGCCCTTATATGACTATGAGGACGGAAAAATAATAAAGTTATGACTATCGGAATACAAAGAGGCAAAATCAAGATATTATTTTTGTCCTTAAGGTTGAAATTGGACCTCTAAGATGATTTCATGCAACAAACTCTGCATTTCTATAAATCACCGGTTAGACCATACATGGAATATTGTGTACAGTTTTGAGCACCTGTGTATGAGAAGGACATTGCTGAACTAGAATGCGTGCAAAGAAGGGAAAGCAAGGTAATTAAAGGACCTCATCACAGACGGGGATTCTTTACTGTAAGAGCAGTTCGACGATTGAACTCTCTGCCACATTGAAAAGTGTTTTTTTGAAAAATATAAAATTTCAACATATTTGTACCAGATTCTGGAGATGGAACTTTGATCCAGGAATTTATTCTAATAGCCATATTTGGAGTAAGGGAGGAATTTTTCCCCTAATGACAACATTGGAATGCACTCCAAGACAGTTTTTGCCTTCCTCTGGATCAACACGGCAGGTTTATAGGTTGAATTTGATGGACCTTTTTTCAATATTATCAACTATTCAACTCTGTAACAAAAGTGAGCTTCCATGGCCCATACGGGGATCGAACCCGTGACCTTGGCGTTATTAGCACCACGCTCTAACCAACTGAGCTAATCGGCCACTTTTACACCAAAGATTCACGTCACGCAGTAGAAAATACATGCAAACGTGTATTCATATTGATATCCTATTAACCTGAATAATAAAATAAACTTGCAATTTTTACTACTCAAAAAGCATTGGACAAATTGCTTTTGTGTTTTCCATTCCACCCCACAAAGAGTTTTCTTCAGTACATTATATGGTACATTAAATGCTGCCATTAAAAACAAGAACTTGTCTCGCTAAAAACAAGCCCTTATATGACTATGAGGACGGAAAAATAATAAAGTTATGACTATCGGAATACAAAGAGGCAAAATCAAGATATTATTTTTGTCCTTAAGGTTGAAATTGGACCTCTAAGATGATTTCATGCAACAAACTCTGCATTTCTATAAATCACCGGTTAGACCATACATGGAATATTGTGTACAGTTTTGAGCACCTGTGTATGAGAAGGACATTGCTGAACTAGAATGCGTGCAAAGAAGGGAAAGCAAGGTAATTAAAGGACCTCATCACAGACGGGGATTCTTTACTGTAAGAGCAGTTCGACGATTGAACTCTCTGCCACATTGAAAAGTGTTTTTTTGAAAAATATAAAATTTCATCATATTTGTACCAGATTCTGGAGATGGAACTTTGATCCAGGAATTTATTCTAATAGCCATATTTGGAGTAAGGGAGGAATTTTTCCCCTAATGACAACATTGGAATGCACTCCAAGACAGTTTTTGCCTTCCTCTGGATCAACACGGCAGGTTTATAGGTTGAATTTGATGGACCTTTTTTCAATATTATCAACTATTCAACTCTGTAACAAAAGTGAGCTTCCATGGCCCATACGGGGATCGAACCCGTGACCTTGGCGTTATTAGCACCACGCTCTAACCAACTGAGCTAATCGGCCACTTTTACACCAAAGATTCACGTCACGTCAGTAGAAAATACATGCAAACGTGTATTCATATTGATATCCTATTAACCTGAATAATAGAATAAACTTGCAATTTTTACTACTCAAAAAGCATTGGACAAATTGCTTTTGTGTTTTCCATTCCACCCCACAAAGAGTTTTCTTCAGTACATTATATGGTACATTAAATGCTGCCATTAAAAACAAGAACTTGTCTCGCTAAAAACAAGCCCTTATATGACTATGAGGACGGAAAAATAATAAAGTTATGACTATCGGAATACAAAGAGGCAAAATCAAGATATTATTTTTCCATTCCACCCCACAAAGAGTTTTCTTTCAGTACATTATATGGTACATTAAATGCTGCCATTAAAAACAAGAACTTGTCTCGCTAAAAACAAGCCCTTATATGACTATGAGGACGGAAAAATAATAAAGTTATGACTATCGGAATACAAAGAGGCAAAATCAAGATATTATTTTTGTCCTTAAGGTTGAAATTGGACCTCTAAGATGATTTCATGCAACAAACTCTGCATTTCTATAAATCACCGGTTAGACCATACATGGAATATTGTGTACAGTTTTGAGCACCTGTGTATGAGAAGGACATTGCTGAACTAGAATGCGTGCAAAGAAGGGAAAGCAAGGTAATTAAAGGACCTCATCACAGACGGGGATTCTTTACTGTAAGAGCAGTTCGACGATTGAACTCTCTGCCACATTGAAAAGTGTTTTTTTGAAAAATATAAAATTTCATCATATTTGTACCAGATTCTGGAGATGGAACTTTGATCCAGGAATTTATTCTAATAGCCATATTTGGAGTAAGGGAGGAATTTTTCCCCTAATGACAACATTGGAATGCACTCCAAGACAGTTTTTGCCTTCCTCTGGATCAACACGGCAGGTTTATAGGTTGAATTTGATGGACCTTTTTTCAATATTATCAACTATTCAACTCTGTAACAAGCATGTAACAAAAGTGAGCTTCCATGGCCCATAAGGTGACCAAACCCGTGACCTTGGCGTTATTAGCACCACGCTCTAACCAACTGAGCTAACCGGCCACTTTTACACCAAAGATTCACGTCACGTCAGTAGAAAATACATGCAAACGTGTATTCATATTGATATCCTATTAACCTGAATAATAAAATAAACTTGCAATTTTTACTACTCAAAAAGCATTGGACAAATTGCTTTTGTGTTTTCCATTCCACCCCACAAAGAGTTTTCTTCAGTACATTATATGGTACATTAAATGCTGCCATTAAAAACAAGAACTTGTCTCGCTAAAAACAATCCCTTATATGACTATGAGGCCGAAAAATAATAAAGTTATGACTATCGGAATACAAAGAGGCAAAATCAAGATATTATTTTTGTCCTTAAGGTTGAAATTGGACCTCTAAGATGATTTCATGCAACAAACTCTGCATTTCTATAAATCACCGGTTAGACCATACATGGAATATTGTGTACAGTTTTGAGCACCTGTGTATGAGAAGGACATTGCTGAACTAGAATGCGTGCAAAGAAGGGAAAGCAAGGTAATTAAAGGACCTCATCACAGACGGGGATTCTTTACTGTAAGAGCAGTTCGACGATTGAACTCTCTGCCACATTGAAAAGTGGTTTTTTGAAAAATATAAAATTTCATCATATTTGTACCAGATTCTGGAGATGGAACTTTGATCCAGGAATTTATTCTAATAGCCATATTTGTTGTAAGGGAGGAATTTTTCCCCTAATGACAACATTGGAATGCACTCCAAGACAGTTTTTGCCTTCCTCTGGATCAACACGGCAGGTTTATAGGTTGAATTTGATGGACCTTTTTTCAATATTATCAACTATTCAACTCTGTAACAAGCATGTAACAAAAGTGAGCTTCCATGGCCCATACGGGGACCGAACCCATGACCTTGGCGTTATTAGCACCACGCTCTAACCAACTGAGCTAACAGGCCACTTTTACACCAAAGATTCACGTCACGTCAGTAGAAAATACATGCAAACGTGTATTCATATTGATATCCTATTAACCTGAATAATAAAATAAACTTGCAATTTTTACTACTCAAAAAGCATTGGACAAATTGCTTTTGTGTTTTCCATTCCACCCCACAAAGAGTTTTCTTCAGTACATTATATGGTACATTAAATGCTGCCATTAACCCCTTCCCTCTTTGGCCGCTTTTGACCTTCCTGACAGAGCCTCATTTTTCAAATCTGACATGTTTCACTTTATGTGGTAATAACTCCGGGATGCTTTTACCTATCCAAGTGATTCTGAGATTGTTTTCTCGTGACACATTGGACTTTATGTTACTGGCAAAATTTGCCCGATACATTCAGTATTTAATTGTGAAAAACACCAAAATTCAGCGAAAAATTGCAAAAATTTGCATTTTTCTCAATTTAAATGTATCTGCTTGTAAGACAGGCAGTTATATCACACAAAAATGTTGCTAACTAACATCCCCCATATGTCTACTTTAGATTGGCATCGTTTTTTGAACATCATTTTATTTTTCAAGGACGTTACAAGGCTTAGAACTTTAGCAGCAATTTCTCACATTTTCAAGAAAATTTCAAAATGCTATTTTTACAGGGGCCAGTTCAGTTGTGAAGTGGGTTTGAGGTCCTTAGATATTAGAAACCCCCAATAAGTCACCCCATTTTAAAAAATGCACCCCTCAAAGTATTCAAAACAGCATTTAGAAAGTTTCTTAACCCTTTAGACATTGCGCAGGAATTAAGGCAACGTAGAGGTGAAATTTACAAAGTTAATTATTTTTTTCCAGAAATTCATTTTGAATCCATTTTTTTTGTACCACAGAATGTTTTACCCAAGAAATGCAACTCAATATTTATTGCCCAGGTTCTGCAGTTTTAGGAAATATCCCACATGTGGCTCTAGTGTGCTACTGGACTGAAGCACCGGCCTCAGAAGCAAAGGAGCACCTGGTGGATTTTGGGCCTCCTTTTTATTAGAATATATTTTAGGCACCATGTCAGCTTTGAACAGGTCTTGTGGAACTAAAACAGTGGAAACCCCCCAAAAGTGACCCCATTTGGGAAACTACACCCCTCGAGGAATTTATATAGGGGTGTAGCAAGCATTTTGACCGGCCAGTTTTTTTGCAAAAATGTTTGGAACTAGGCCATGAAAATGAAAATCTAAATTTTTTCAAATAAAATTTAGGTTTAGCTAATTTTTTTTCATTTCCAAAAGAACTAAAGTAGAAAAAGCACCACAACATTTGTAGAGCAATTTCTCCCGAGTAAAACAATACCCCACATGTCGTAATAAACGGTTATTTGGACACACGGCAGGGCTTAGAATGGAAAGAGCGCCATTTGGCTCTTGGAGCTCAAATTTAGCAGGAATGGTTTGCAGAGGCCATGTCGCATTTGCAAAGCCCCCTAGGGGACAAAACAGTGGAAACCCCCAACAAGTGACCCCATTTTGGAAACTATACCCCTCGAGGAATTTATCTAGGGGTGTAGCAAGCATTTTGACCGGCCAGTTTTTTTGCAAACATTTTTGGAACTAGGCCATGAAAATGAAAATCTAAATTTTTTCAAATAAAATGTAGGTTTAGCTAATTTTTTTTCATTTCCACAAGGACTAAAGGAGAAAAAGCACCATAAAATTTGTAAAGAAATTTCTCCCGAGTAAAACAATACCCCACATGTAGTAATAAAAGGCTGTTTGGACACACGGCGAGGCTGAGAAGGGAAAGAGCGCCATTTGGCTTTTGGAACTCAAATTTAGCAGGAATGGTTTGCGGAGGCCATGTCGCATTTACAAAGCCCCTGAGGGGACAAAACAGTGGAAACCCCCAACAAGTGACCCCATTTTGGAAACTACACCCCATGAGGAAATTATCTAGGAGTACAGTGAGCAGTTTGACCCCACAGGTGTTTTACAGAACTTATTGGAAGTAGGCCGTAAAAATGAAAATCTACATTTTTTGAAATAAAATGTAGGTTTAGGTTTTTTTTTTTCATTTCCACAAGGACTGAAGGAGAAAAAGCACCATAAAATTAGTAAATCAACTTCTCCCGAGTAAAACAATGCCCCACATGTGGTCATAAACGGCTGTTTGGACACACGGTAGGGCTCAGAATGGAACTAGCACCATTTGGATTTTGGATAGTGTCTGGGCGCCATGTCACATTTGCTGAGCCCCTGTAGTACTAGTACAGTGGAAACACCCCAAAATTGACTCAATTTGGGAAACTGCACCCCCTGAGGAATCATCTAGGGGTATAGTGAAAATTTTGATCCCAAAGGTTTTTTGCTGAATTAAGCCATGAAAATGAAAAATAATTTTTTTTTCCAACAAGATGTCGTTTTAGATCAACATTTTTCATTTTTACAAGGAATAGAGAAGAAAAAGCACCCCAACATTTGTAAAGTAATTTCTCCCGAGTACGGTAACACCCCATATGTGGTTATAATCGGCTGATTACGTATATGGGAGCATTCAGAAGAAAAGGAGCGGTATTTATCTTTCGGAGCGTAGATTTTGCTGGAATGGTTTGCGGACGCCATGTTGCATTTGCAAAACCACTGATGTACCAAACAAAAGTGACCCCGTTTTAGAAACTACACCCCTAAAGGCATTTATCAAGGGATGTAGTGAGAATTTAGACTCCACAGGTGTTTTTCAGAAATGAATACGCAGTGGATGGTGCAAAGTGAAAATTGCAATTTTTCCACTGATCTGCCCATTCACCGCACAAGATGTTGTGCCCCTGGAGAATGTTACCCCATAAATTGTTAAGCGGGTTCTCCCGGGTATGGTAATGCCTTACTTGTGGCCATAAATTGCTGTTTGGGCACACTGTAGGGCTAAGAAGGAATAGACCGCCATTTTGAGCATGGATTTTGCTTGGTAGTTTTGTTTGAGTTTTGCTGGTATTCAGTTTATAATGTGGTGGCATATGTAATCTGTGCGGAGAACATCAGGGTATATGTAATCTGTGCGGAGAACATCAGGGTATATGTAATCTGTGCGGAGAACATCAGGGTATATGTAATCTGTGCGGGTACATCAGGGCATAATAAGAGGGTATAATAATGGGGTAAATAATACAATTATCCATAGATGTGTGTTACGATGTGAAGCCATCCGTTATGCGCAGGCCGGTGTCACACTGATAAACGGTTTTCTTTCTTGTCCCCCTTCTGTAACGCTCTGCACCTTTTGGGGACTTTTTCTCCTTCGTAGTTTTCGGAAATATTGCTGGGAAAGTTTTGCGCTAGTATAATACGGGCGCCCTCGCTTCCAGCGGATGTGCTATGTCCCTTCCCTTTCCTAGTTCCTAAATACTAGGGCCCTGAAACTGAAGAAATGTTCCCCTCCGGCCTGCGCATTGAGATGTTTTTTCATCACCGCATTACTAGTGCCATAACTTTTTTGTTTTTCAGTTGATTGGGCGGTGTGCGGGCTTGTTTTTTGCGAGACGGGCTGTAGATTTTATTGGTACCATTTTAGAACACATACGACTTTTTGATCACTTTTTATTTCATTTTTTGGTAAAGGAAATTACCAAAAACAAGCAATTCTGGAATCGTTTTTTATTGGTTTTTTTTTATCGGCATCCACAGTGCGCCCTAAATTACATGTTAGATTTATTCTGCGGGTCGATACGATTACGGCGATACCAAATTTATATAGTTTTTTTTATGTATTGCGGCTTTTGCACAATAAAATCACTTTTTTTATAAAATCATTTGTTTTCTGTGTCGCCATATTCTAAGACACATAACGTTATTATTTTTGCGTGCACAAAGCGGTGTCAGGGATTATTTTTTGCGGGACGGATTGCCGTTTTTATTGGTACAATTTTGGAGTAAATGTGACTTTTTGATCACTTTTTATAGCATTTTTTGGAAGGAGATGTGACCTAAAAACAAAGATTCTGGCGTTGTTTTTCATGGTTTTTTTTTACGGCGTTTACCGTGCGGGATAAATTACATAATAGTTTTGTAGTTTGGGTCGTTACGGACGCGGCGATACCAATTATGTATAGTTTTTTTAATTTTTACGGTTTTTCCCATAATAAAAGACTTACTATGGGAAAAAAGTCAGTTTAGCTTTATTTTTATTTGAAATGTGTGTGTTTTTATTGTTTTACCACATTTTTATTAACTTTTTTTTACTTTTTTGACTTGTCCCACTAGGGGACATGAGGGCCTGATGCCCCGATCGCTACTCTAATACACTGCACTACATACGTAGTGCAGTGTATTAGCGCTGTCAGTTATTCACTGACAGCAAGCCTATGAGGACACGCCGAAGGCGGGTCCTCATCGGCTCCCGTACAAGGCAGACTCGGACGCCATTTTCTATTGAGCGCAGCATCTGAGGGGTTAATCTGCCGGGTCGGAGAATAGCTCCGGTCCTGGCAGTTACAGGAGGGTGCCAGCTGTATAATACAGCTGTCACCCCGCGGTGATGGTGCCGGCTCTGCTTCTGAGCCCGCACAATCACTGCGCCGTACATGTACGGCGCTTTGCGGGAAGCACCTCCCGACAGCGCCGTACATGTATTTGAATTTGATGGACCTTTTTTCAATATTATCAACTATTCAACTCTGTAACAAGCATGTAACAAGCATGTAACAAGCATGTAACAAAAGTGAGCTTACATGGCCCGTACGGGGATCAAACCCGTGACCTTGGCGTTATTAGCACCACGCGCTAACCAACTGAGCTAACCGGCCACTTTTACACCAAAGATTCACATCACGTCAGTAGAAAATACATGCAAACGTGTATTCATATTGATATCCTATTAACCTGAATAATAAAATAAACTTGCAATTTTTACTACTCAAAAAGCATTGGACAAATTGCTTTTGTGTTTTCCATTCCACCCCACAAAGAGTTTTCTTTCAGTACATTATATGGTACATTAAATGCTGCCATTAAAAACAAGAACTTGTCTCGCTAAAAACAAGCCCTTATATGACTATGAGGACGGAAAAATAATAAAGTTATGACTATCGGAATACAAAGAGGCAAAATCAAGATATTATTTTTGTCCTTAAGGTTGAAATTGAACCTCTAAGATGATTTCATGCAACAAACTCTGCATTTCTATAAATCACCGGTTACACCATACATCGAATATTGTGTACAGTTTTGAGCACCTGTGTATGAGAAGGACATTGCTGAACTAGAATGCGTGCAAAGAAGGGAAAGCAAGGTAATTAAAGGACCTCATCACAGACGGGGATTCTTTACTGTAAGAGCAGTTCGACGATTGAACTCTCTGCCACATTGAAAAGTGTTTTTTTGAAAAATATAAAATTTCATCATATTTGTACCAGATTCTGGAGATGGAACTTTGATCCAGGAATTTATTCTAATAGCCATATTTGGAGTAAGGGAGGAATTTTTCCCCTAATGACAACATTGGAATGCACTCCAAGACAGTTTTTGCCTTCCTCTGGATCAACACGGCAGGTTTATAGGTTGAATTTGATGGACCTTTTTTCAATAGTATCAACTATTCAACTCTGTAACAAAAGTGAGCTTCCATGGCCGGTATGGGGATCGAACCCGTGACCTTGGCGTTATTAGCACCACGCTCTAACCAACTGAGCTAACCGGCCACTTTTACACCAAAGATTCACGTCACGTCAGTAGAAAATACATGCAAACGTGTATTCATATTGATATCCTATTAACCTGAATAATAAAATAAACTTGCAATTTTTACTACTCAAAAAGCATTGGACAAATTGCTTTTGTGTTTTCCATTCCACCCCACAAAGAGTTTTCTTCAGTACATTATATGGTACATTAAATGCTGCCATTAAAAACAAGAACTTGTCTCGCTAAAAACAAGCCCTTATATGACTATAAGGACGGAAAAATAATAAAGTTATGACTATCGGAATACAAAGAGGCAAAATCAAGATATTATTTTTGTCCTTAAGGTTGAAATTGGACCTCTAAGATGATTTCATGCAACAAACTCTGCATTTCTATAAATCACCGGTTAGACCATACATGGAATATTGTGTACAGTTTTGAGCACCTGTGTATGAGAAGGACATTGCTGAACTAGAATGCGTGCAAAGAAGGGAAAGCAAGGTAATTAAAGGACCTCATCACAGATGGGGATTCTTTACTGTAAGAGCAGTTCGACGATTGAACTCTCTGCCACATTGAAAAGTGTTTTTTTGAAAAATATAAAATTTCATCATATTTGTACCAGATTCTGGAGATGGAACTTTGATCCAGGAATTTATTCTAATAGCCATATTTGGAGTAAGGGAGGAATTTTTCCCCTAATGACAACATTGGAATGCACTCCAAGACAGTTTTTGCCTTCCTCTGGATCAACACGGCAGGTTTATAGGTTGAATTTGATGGACCTTTTTTCAATAGTATCAACTATTCAACTCTGTAACAAATGTGAGCTTCCATGGCCGGTATGGGGATCGAACCCGTGACCTTGGCGTTATTAGCACCACGCTCTAACCAACTGAGCTAACCGGCCACTTTTACACCAAAGATTCACGTCACGTCAGTAGAAAATACATGCAAACGTGTATTCATATTGATATCCTATTAACCTGAATAATAAAATAAACTTGCAATTTTTACTACTCAAAAAGCATTGGACAAATTGCTTTTGTGTTTTCCATTCCACCCCACAAAGAGTTTTCTTCAGTACATTATATGGTACATTAAATGCTGCCATTAAAAACAAGAACTTGTCTCGCTAAAAACAAGCCCTTATATGACTATAAGGACGGAAAAATAATAAAGTTATGACTATCGGAATACAAAGAGGCAAAATCAAGATATTATTTTTGTCCTTAAGGTTGAAATTGGACCTCTAAGATGATTTCATGCAACAAACTCTGCATTTCTATAAATCACCGGTTAGACCATACATGGAATATTGTGTACAGTTTTGAGCACCTGTGTATGAGAAGGACATTGCTGAACTAGAATGCGTGCAAAGAAGGGAAAGCAAGGTAATTAAAGGACCTCATCACAGACGGGGATTCTTTACTGTAAGAGCAGTTTGACGATTGAACTCTCTGCCACATTGAAAAGTGTTTTTTTGAAAAATATAAAATTTCATCATATTTGTACCAGATTCTGGAGATGGAAATTTGATCCAGGAATTTATTCTAATAGCCATATTTGGAGTAAGGGAGGAATTTTTCCCCTAATGACAACATTGGAATGCACTCCAAGACAGTTTTTGCCTTCCTCTGGATCAACACGGCAGGTTTATAGGTTGAATTTGATGGACCTTTTTTCAATATTATCAACTATTCAACTCTGTAACAAAAGTGAGCTTCCATGGCCCATACGGGGATCGAACCCGTGACCTTGGCGTTATTAGCACCACGCTCTAACCAACTGAGCTAATCGGCCACTTTTACACCAAAGATTCACGTCACGTCAGTAGAAAATACATGCAAACGTGTATTCATATTGATATCCTATTAACCTGAATAATAAAATAAACTTCAATTTTTACTACTCAAAAAGCATTGGACAAATTGCTTTTGTGTTTTCCATTCCACCCCACAAAGAGTTTTCTTCAGTACATTATATGGTACATTAAATGCTGCCATTAAAAACAAGAACTTGTCTCGCTAAAAACAAGCCCTTATATGACTATAAGGACGGAAAAATAATAAAGTTATGACTATCGGAATACAAAGAGGCAAAATCAAGATATTATTTTTGTCCTTAAGGTTGAAATTGGACCTCTAAGATGATTTCATGCAACAAACTCTGCATTTCTATAAATCACCGGTTAGACCATACATGGAATATTGTGTACAGTTTTGAGCACCTGTGTATGAGAAGGACATTGCTGAACTAGAATGCGTGCAAAGAAGGGAAAGCAAGGTAATTAAAGGACCTCATCACAGACGGGGATTCTTTACTGTAAGAGCAGTTCGACGATTGAACTCTCTGCCACATTGAAAAGTGTTTTTTTGAAAAATATAAAATTTCATCATATTTGTACCAGATTCTGGAGATGGAAATTTGATCCAGGAATTTATTCTAATAGCCATATTTGGAGTAAGGGAGGAATTTTTCCCCTAATGACAACATTGGAATGCACTCCAAGACAGTTTTTGCCTTCCTCTGGATCAACACGGCAGGTTTATAGGTTGAATTTGATGGACCTTTTTTCAATATTATCAACTATTCAACTCTGTAACAAGTATGTAACAAGCATGTAACAAGCATGTAACAAAAGGGAGCTTCCATGGCCCATACGGGATCGAACCCGTGACCTTGGCGTTATTAACACCACGCTCTAACCAACTGAGCTAACCGGCCACTTTTACACCAAAGATTCACGTCACGTCAGTAGAAAATACATGCAAACGTGTATTCATATTGATATCCTATTAACCTGAATAATAAAATAAACTTGCAATTTTTACTACTCAAAAAGCATTGGACAAATTGCTTTTGTGTTTTCCATTCCACCTCACAAAGAGTTTTCTTTCAGTACATTATATGGTACATTAAATGCTGCCATTAAAAACAAGAACTTGTCTCGCTAAAAACAAGCCCTTATATGACTATGAGGACGGAAAAATAATAAAGTTATGACTATCGGAATACAAAGAGGCAAAATCAAGATATTATTTTTGTCCTTAAGGTTGAAATTGGACCTCTAAGATGATTTCATGCAACAAACTCTGCATTTCTATAAATCACCGGTTAGACCATACATGGAATATTGTGTACAGTTTTGAGCACCTGTGTATGAGAAGGACATTGCTGAACTAGAATGCGTGCAATGAAGGGAAAGCAAGGTAATTAAAGGACCTCATCACAGACGGGGATTCTTTACTGTAAGAGCAGTTCGACGATTGAACTCTCTGCCACATTGAAAAGTGTTTTTTTGAAAAATATAAAATTTCATCATATTTGTACCAGATTCTGGAGATGGAACTTTGATCCAGGAATTTATTCTAATAGCCATATTTGGAGTAAGGGAGGAATTTTTCCCCTAATGACAACATTGGAATGCACTCCAAGACAGTTTTTGCCTTCCTCTGGATCAACACGGCAGGTTTATAGGTTGAATTTGATGGACCTTTTTTCAATATTATCAACTATTCAACTCTGTAACAAGCATGTAACAAAAGGGAGCTTCCATGGCCCATACGGGGATCGAACCCGTGACCTTGGCGTTATTAGCACCACGCTCTAACCAACTGAGCTAACCGGCCACTTTTACACCAAAGATTCACGTCACGTCAGTAGAAAATACATGCAAACGTGTATTCATATTGATATCCTATTAACCTGAATAATAAAATAAACTTGCAATTTTTACTACTCAAAAAGCATTGGACAAATTGCTTTTGTGTTTTCCATTCCACCCCACAAAGAGTTTTCTTTCAGTACATTATATGGTACATTAAATGCTGCCATTAAAAACAAGAACTTGTCTCGCTAAAAACAAGCCCTTATATGACTATGAGGACGGAAAAATAATAAAGTTATGACTATCGGAATACAAAGAGGCAAAATCAAGATATTATTTTTGTCCTTAAGGTTGAAATTGGACCTCTAAGATGATTTCATGCAACAAACTCTGCATTTCTATAAATCACCGGTTAGACCATACATGGAATATTGTGTACAGTTTTGAGCACCTGTGTATGAGAAGGACATTGCTGAACTAGAATGCGTGCAAAGAAGGGAAAGCAAGGTAATTAAAGGACCTCATCACAGACGGGGATTCTTTACTGTAAGAGCAGTTCGACGATTGAACTCTCTGCCACATTGAAAAGTGTTTTTTTGAAAAATATAAAATTTCATCATATTTGTACCAGATTCTGGAGATGGAACTTTGATCCAGGAATTTATTCTAATAGCCATATTTGGAGTAAGGGAGGAATTTTTCCCCTAATGACAACATTGGAATGCACTCCAAGACAGTTTTTGCCTTCCTCTGGATCAACACGGCAGGTTTATAGGTTGAATTTGATGGACCTTTTTTCAATATTATCAACTATTCAACTCTGTAACAAAAGTGAGCTTCCATGGCCCATACGGGGATCGAACCCGTGACCTTGGCGTTATTAGCACCACGCTCTAACCAATAAAATAATAATAAAATAAACTTGCAATTTTTACTACTCAAAAAGCATTGGACAAATTGCTTTTGTGTTTTCCATTCCACCCCACAAAGAGTTTTCTTTCAGTACATTATATGGTACATTAAATGCTGCCATTAAAAACAAGAACTTGTCTCGCTAAAAACAAGCCCTTATATGACTATGAGGACGGAAAAATAATAAAGTTATGACTATCGGAATACAAAGAGGCAAAATCAAGATATTATTTTTGTCCTTAAGGTTGAAATTGGACCTCTAAGATGATTTCATGCAACAAACTCTGCATTTCTATAAATCACCGGTTAGACCATACATGGAATATTGTGTACAGTTTTGAGCACCTGTGTATGAGAAGGACATTGCTGAACTAGAATGCGTGCAAAGAAGGGAAAGCAAGGTAATTAAAGGACCTCATCACAGACGGGGATTCTTTACTGTAAGAGCAGTTCGACGATTGAACTCTCTGCCACATTGAAAAGTGTTTTTTTGAAAAATATAAAATTTCATCATATTTGTACCAGATTCTGGAGATGGAACTTTGATCCAGGAATTTATTCTAATAGCCATATTTGGAGTAAGGGAGGAATTTTTCCCCTAATGACAACATTGGAATGCACTCCAAGACAGTTTTTGCCTTCCTCTGGATCAACACGGCAGGTTTATAGGTTGAATTTGATGGACCTTTTTTCAATATTATCAACTATTCAACTCTGTAACAAAAGTGAGCTTCCATGGCCCATACGGGGATCGAACCCGTGACCTTGGCGTTATTAGCACCACGCTCTAACCAATAAAATAATAATAAAATAAACTTGCAATTTTTACTACTCAAAAAGCATTGGACAAATTGCTTTTGTGTTTTCCATTCCACCCCACAAAGAGTTTTCTTTCAGTACATTATATGGTACATTAAATGCTGCCATTAAAAACAAGAACTTGTCTCGCTAAAAACAAGCCCTTATATGACTATGAGGACGGAAAAATAATAAAGTTATGACTATCGGAATACAAAGAGGCAAAATCAAGATATTATTTTTGTCCTTAAGGTTGAAATTGGACCTCTAAGATGATTTCATGCAACAAACTCTGCATTTCTATAAATCACCGGTTAGACCATACATGGAATATTGTGTACAGTTTTGAGCACCTGTGTATGAGAAGGACATTGCTGAACTAGAATGCGTGCAAAGAAGGGAAAGCAAGGTAATTAAAGGACCTCATCACAGACGGGGATTCTTTACTGTAAGAGCAGTTCGACGATTGAACTCTCTGCCACATTGAAAAGTGTTTTTTTGAAAAATATAAAATTTCATCATATTTGTACCAGATTCTGGAGATGGAACTTTGATCCAGGAATTTATTCTAATAGCCATATTTGGAGTAAGGGAGGAATTTTTCCCCTAATGACAACATTGGAATGCACTCCAAGACAGTTTTTGCCTTCCTCTGGATCAACACGGCAGGTTTATAGGTTGAATTTGATGGACCTTTTTTCAATATTATCAACTATTCAACTCTGTAACAAGCATGTAACAAAAGGGAGCTTCCATGGCCCATACGGGGATCGAACCCGTGACCTTGGCGTTATTAGCACCACGCTCTAACCAACTGAGCTAACCGGCCACTTTTACACCAAAGATTCACGTCACGTCAGTAGAAAATACATGCAAACGTGTATTCATATTGATATCCTATTAACCTGAATAATAAAATAAACTTGCAATTTTTACTACTCAAAAAGCATTGGACAAATTGCTTTTGTGTTTTCCATTCCACCCCACAAAGAGTTTTCTTTCAGTACATTATATGGTACATTAAATGCTGCCATTAAAAACAAGAACTTGTCTCGCTAAAAACAAGCCCTTATATGACTATGAGGACGGAAAAATAATAAAGTTATGACTATCGGAATACAAAGAGGCAAAATCAAGATATTATTTTTGTCCTTAAGGTTGAAATTGGACCTCTAAGATGATTTCATGCAACAAACTCTGCATTTCTATAAATCACCGGTTAGACCATACATGGAATATTGTGTACAGTTTTGAGCACCTGTGTATGAGAAGGACATTGCTGAACTAGAATGCGTGCAAAGAAGGGAAAGCAAGGTAATTAAAGGACCTCATCACAGACGGGGATTCTTTACTGTAAGAGCAGTTCGACGATTGAACTCTCTGCCACATTGAAAAGTGTTTTTTTGAAAAATATAAAATTTCATCATATTTGTACCAGATTCTGGAGATGGAACTTTGATCCAGGAATTTATTCTAATAGCCATATTTGGAGTAAGGGAGGAATTTTTCCCCTAATGACAACATTGGAATGCACTCCAAGACAGTTTTTGCCTTCCTCTGGATCAACACGGCAGGTTTATAGGTTGAATTTGATGGACCTTTTTTCAATATTATCAACTATTCAACTCTGTAACAAAAGTGAGCTTCCATGGCCCATACGGGGATCGAACCCGTGACCTTGGCGTTATTAGCACCACGCTCTAACCAATAAAATAATAATAAAATAAACTTGCAATTTTTACTACTCAAAAAGCATTGGACAAATTGCTTTTGTGTTTTCCATTCCACCCCACAAAGAGTTTTCTTTCAGTACATTATATGGTACATTAAATGCTGCCATTAAAAACAAGAACTTGTCTCGCTAAAAACAAGCCCTTATATGACTATGAGGACGGAAAAATAATAAAGTTATGACTATCGGAATACAAAGAGGCAAAATCAAGATATTATTTTTGTCCTTAAGGTTGAAATTGGACCTCTAAGATGATTTCATGCAACAAACTCTGCATTTCTATAAATCACCGGTTAGACCATACATGGAATATTGTGTACAGTTTTGAGCACCTGTGTATGAGAAGGACATTGCTGAACTAGAATGCGTGCAAAGAAGGGAAAGCAAGGTAATTAAAGGACCTCATCACAGACGGGGATTCTTTACTGTAAGAGCAGTTCGACGATTGAACTCTCTGCCACATTGAAAAGTGTTTTTTTGAAAAATATAAAATTTCATCATATTTGTACCAGATTCTGGAGATGGAACTTTGATCCAGGAATTTATTCTAATAGCCATATTTGGAGTAAGGGAGGAATTTTTCCCCTAATGACAACATTGGAATGCACTCCAAGACAGTTTTTGCCTTCCTCTGGATCAACACGGCAGGTTTATAGGTTGAATTTGATGGACCTTTTTTCAATATTATCAACTATTCAACTCTGTAACAAAAGTGAGCTTCCATGGCCCATACGGGGATCGAACCCGTGACCTTGGCGTTATTAGCACCACGCTCTAACCAATAAAATAATAATAAAATAAACTTGCAATTTTTACTACTCAAAAAGCATTGGACAAATTGCTTTTGTGTTTTCCATTCCACCCCACAAAGAGTTTTCTTTCAGTACATTATATGGTACATTAAATGCTGCCATTAAAAACAAGAACTTGTCTCGCTAAAAACAAGCCCTTATATGACTATGAGGACGGAAAAATAATAAAGTTATGACTATCGGAATACAAAGAGGCAAAATCAAGATATTATTTTTGTCCTTAAGGTTGAAATTGGACCTCTAAGATGATTTCATGCAACAAACTCTGCATTTCTATAAATCACCGGTTAGACCATACATGGAATATTGTGTACAGTTTTGAGCACCTGTGTATGAGAAGGACATTGCTGAACTAGAATGCGTGCAAAGAAGGGAAAGCAAGGTAATTAAAGGACCTCATCACAGACGGGGATTCTTTACTGTAAGAGCAGTTCGACGATTGAACTCTCTGCCACATTGAAAAGTGTTTTTTTGAAAAATATAAAATTTCATCATATTTGTACCAGATTCTGGAGATGGAACTTTGATCCAGGAATTTATTCTAATAGCCATATTTGGAGTAAGGGAGGAATTTTTCCCCTAATGACAACATTGGAATGCACTCCAAGACAGTTTTTGCCTTCCTCTGGATCAACACGGCAGGTTTATAGGTTGAATTTGATGGACCTTTTTTCAATATTATCAACTATTCAACTCTGTAACAAAAGTGAGCTTCCATGGCCCATACGGGGATCGAACCCGTGACCTTGGCGTTATTAGCACCACGCTCTAACCAATAAAATAATAATAAAATAAACTTGCAATTTTTACTACTCAAAAAGCATTGGACAAATTGCTTTTGTGTTTTCCATTCCACCCCACAAAGAGTTTTCTTTCAGTACATTATATGGTACATTAAATGCTGCCATTAAAAACAAGAACTTGTTTCGCTAAAAACAAGCCCTTATATGACTATGAGGACGGAAAAATAATAAAGTTATGACTATCGGAATACAAAGAGGCAAAATCAAGATATTATTTTTGTCCTTAAGGTTGAAATTGGACCTCTAAGATGATTTCATGCAACAAACTCTGCATTTCTATAAATCACCGGTTAGACCATACATGGAATATTGTGTACAGTTTTGAGCACCTGTGTATGAGAAGGACATTGCTGAACTAGAATGCATGCAAAGAAGGGAAAGCAAGGTAATTAAAGGACCTCATCACAGACGGGGATTCTTTACTGTAAGAGCAGTTCGACGATTGAACTCTCTGCCACATTGAAAAGTGTTTTTTTGAAAAATATAAAATTTCATCATATTTGTACCAGATTCTGGAGATGGAACTTTGATCCAGGAATTTATTCTAATAGCCATATTTGGAGTAAGGGAGGAATTTTTCCCCTAATGACAACATTGGAATGCACTCCAAGACAGTTTTTGCCTTCCTCTGGATCAACACGGCAGGTTTATAGGTTGAATTTGATGGACCTTTTTTCAATATTATCAACTATTCAACTCTGTAACAAAAGTGAGCTTCCATGGCCCATACGGGGATCGAACCCGTGACCTTGGCGTTATTAGCACCACGCTCTAACCAATAAAATAATAATAAAATAAACTTGCAATTTTTACTACTCAAAAAGCATTGGACAAATTGCTTTTGTGTTTTCCATTCCACCCCACAAAGAGTTTTCTTTCAGTACATTATATGGTACATTAAATGCTGCCATTAAAAACAAGAACTTGTTTCGCTAAAAACAAGCCCTTATATGACTATGAGGACGGAAAAATAATAAAGTTATGACTATCGGAATACAAAGAGGCAAAATCAAGATATTATTTTTGTCCTTAAGGTTGAAATTGGACCTCTAAGATGATTTCATGCAACAAACTCTGCATTTCTATAAATCACCGGTTAGACCATACATGGAATATTGTGTACAGTTTTGAGCACCTGTGTATGAGAAGGACATTGCTGAACTAGAATGCGTGCAAAGAAGGGAAAGCAAGGTAATTAAAGGACCTCATCACAGACGGGGATTCTTTACTGTAAGAGCAGTTCGACGATTGAACTCTCTGCCACATTGAAAAGTGTTTTTTTGAAAAATATAAAATTTCATCATATTTGTACCAGATTCTGGAGATGGAACTTTGATCCAGGAATTTATTCTAATAGCCATATTTGGAGTAAGGGAGGAATTTTTCCCCTAATGACAACATTGGAATGCACTCCAAGACAGTTTTTGCCTTCCTCTGGATCAACACGGCAGGTTTATAGGTTGAATTTGATGGACCTTTTTTCAATATTATCAACTATTCAACTCTGTAACAAAAGTGAGCTTCCATGGCCCATACGGGGATCGAACCCGTGACCTTGGCGTTATTAGCACCACGCTCTAACCAATAAAATAATAATAAAATAAACTTGCAATTTTTACTACTCAAAAAGCATTGGACAAATTGCTTTTGTGTTTTCCATTCCACCCCACAAAGAGTTTTCTTTCAGTACATTATATGGTACATTAAATGCTGCCATTAAAAACAAGAACTTGTTTCGCTAAAAACAAGCCCTTATATGACTATGAGGACGGAAAAATAATAAAGTTATGACTATCGGAATACAAAGAGGCAAAATCAAGATATTATTTTTGTCCTTAAGGTTGAAATTGGACCTCTAAGATGATTTCATGCAACAAACTCTGCATTTCTATAAATCACCGGTTAGACCATACATGGAATATTGTGTACAGTTTTGAGCACCTGTGTATGAGAAGGACATTGCTGAACTAGAATGCGTGCAAAGAAGGGAAAGCAAGGTAATTAAAGGACCTCATCACAGACGGGGATTCTTTACTGTAAGAGCAGTTCGACGATTGAACTCTCTGCCACATTGAAAAGTGTTTTTTTGAAAAATATAAAATTTCATCATATTTGTACCAGATTCTGGAGATGGAACTTTGATCCAGGAATTTATTCTAATAGCCATATTTGGAGTAAGGGAGGAATTTTTCCCCTAATGACAACATTGGAATGCACTCCAAGACAGTTTTTGCCTTCCTCTGGATCAACACGGCAGGTTTATAGGTTGAATTTGATGGACCTTTTTTCAATATTATCAACTATTCAACTCTGTAACAAGCATGTAACAAAAGTGAGCTTCCATGGCCCATACGGGGATCGAACCCGTGACCTTGGCGTTATTAGCACCACGCTCTAACCAACTGAGCTAACCGGCCACTTTTACACCAAAGATTCACGTCACGTCAGTAGAAAATACATGCAAACGTGTATTCATATTGATATCCTATTAACCTGAATAATAAAATAAACTTGCAATTTTTACTACTCAAAAAGCATTGGACAAATTGCTTTTGTGTTTTCCATTCCACCCCACAAAGAGTTTTCTTCAGTACATTATATGGTACATTAAATGCTGCCATTAAAAACAAGAACTTGTCTCGCTAAAAACAAGCCCTTATATGACTATGAGGATGGAAAAATAATAAAGTTATGACTATCGGAATACAAAGAGTCAAAATCAAGATATTATTTTTGTCCTTAAGGTTGAAATTGGACCTCTAAGATGATTTCATGCAACAAACTCTGCATTTCTATAAATCACCGGTTAGACCATACATGGAATATTGTGTACAGTTTTGAGCACCTGTGTATGAGAAGGACATTGCTGAACTAGAATGCGTGCAAAGAAGGGAAAGCAAGGTAATTAAAGGACCTCATCACAGACGGGGATTCTTTACTGTAAGAGCAGTTCGACGATTGAACTCTCTGCCACATTGAAAAGTGTTTTTTTGAAAAATATAAAATTTCATCATATTTGTACCAGATTCTGGAGATGGAACTTTGATCCAGGAATTTATTCTAATAGCCATATTTGGAGTAAGGGAGGAATTTTTCCCCTAATGACAACATTGGAATGCACTCCAAGACAGTTTTTGCCTTCCTCTGGATCAACACGGCAGGTTTATAGGTTGAATTTGATGGACCTTTTTTCAATATTATCAACTATTCAACTCTGTAACAAAAGTGAGCTTCCATGGCCCATACGGGGATCGAACCCGTGACCTTGGCGTTATTAGCACCACGCTCTAACCAATAAAATAATAATAAAATAAACTTGCAATTTTTACTACTCAAAAAGCATTGGACAAATTGCTTTTGTGTTTTCCATTCCACCCCACAAAGAGTTTTCTTCAGTACATTATATGGTACATTAAATGCTGCCATTAAAAACAAGAACTTGTCTCGCTAAAAACAAGCCCTTATATGACTATGAGGATGGAAAAATAATAAAGTTATGACTATCGGAATACAAAGAGTCAAAATCAAGATATTATTTTTGTCCTTAAGGTTGAAATTGGACCTCTAAGATGATTTCATGCAACAAACTCTGCATTTCTATAAATCACCGGTTAGACCATACATGGAATATTGTGTACAGTTTTGAGCACCTGTGTATGAGAAGGACATTGCTGAACTAGAATGCGTGCAAAGAAGGGAAAGCAAGGTAATTAAAGGACCTCATCACAGACGGGGATTCTTTACTGTAAGAGCAGTTCGACGATTGAACTCTCTGCCACATTGAAAAGTGTTTTTTTGAAAAATATAAAATTTCATCATATTTGTACCAGATTCTGGAGATGGAACTTTGATCCAGGAATTTATTCTAATAGCCATATTTGGAGTAAGGGAGGAATTTTTCCCCTAATGACAACATTGGAATGCACTCCAAGACAGTTTTTGCCTTCCTCTGGATCAACACGGCAGGTTTATAGGTTGAATTTGATGGACCTTTTTTCAATATTATCAACTATTCAACTCTGTAACAAAAGTGAGCTTCCATGGCCCATACGGGGATCGAACCCGTGACCTTGGCGTTATTAGCACCACGCTCTAACCAATAAAATAATAATAAAATAAACTTGCAATTTTTACTACTCAAAAAGCATTGGACAAATTGCTTTTGTGTTTTCCATTCCACCCCACAAAGAGTTTTCTTTCAGTACATTATATGGTACATTAAATGCTGCCATTAAAAACAAGAACTTGTTTCGCTAAAAACAAGCCCTTATATGACTATGAGGACGGAAAAATAATAAAGTTATGACTATCGGAATACAAAGAGGCAAAATCAAGATATTATTTTTGTCCTTAAGGTTGAAATTGGACCTCTAAGATGATTTCATGCAACAAACTCTGCATTTCTATAAATCACCGGTTAGACCATACATGGAATATTGTGTACAGTTTTGAGCACCTGTGTATGAGAAGGACATTGCTGAACTAGAATGCGTGCAAAGAAGGGAAAGCAAGGTAATTAAAGGACCTCATCACAGACGGGGATTCTTTACTGTAAGAGCAGTTCGACGATTGAACTCTCTGCCACATTGAAAAGTGTTTTTTTGAAAAATATAAAATTTCATCATATTTGTACCAGATTCTGGAGATGGAACTTTGATCCAGGAATTTATTCTAATAGCCATATTTGGAGTAAGTGAGGAATTTTTCCCCTAATGATAACATTGGAATGCACTCCAAGACAGTTTTTGCCTTCCTCTGGATCAACACGGCAGGTTTATAGGTTGAATTTGATGGACCTTTTTTCAATATTATCAACTATTCAACTCTGTAACAAAAGTGAGCTTCCATGGCCCATACGGGGATCGAACCCGTGACCTTGGCGTTATTAGCACCACGCTCTAACCAACTGAGCTAACCAGCCACTTTTACACCAAAGATTCACGTCACGTCAGTAGAAAATACATGCAAACGTGTATTCATATTGATATCCTATTAACCTGAATAATAAAATAAACTTGCAATTTTTACTACTCAAAAAGCATTGGACAAATTGCTTTTGTGTTTTCCATTCCACCCCACAAAGAGTTTTCTTCAGTACATTATATGGTACATTAAATGCTGCCATTAAAAACAAGAACTTGTCTCGCTAAAAACAAGCCCTTATATGACTATGAGGACGGAAAAATAATAAAGTTATTACTATCGGAATACAAAGAGGCAAAATCAAGATATTATTTTTGTCCTTAAGGTTGAAATTGGACCTCTAAGATGATTTCATGCAACAAACTCTGCATTTCTATAAATCACCGGTTAGACCATACATGGAATATTGTGTACAGTTTTGAGCACCTGTGTATGAGAAGGACATTGCTGAACTAGAATGCGTGCAAAGAAGGGAAAGCAAGGTAATTAAAGGACCTCATCACAGACGGGGATTCTTTACTGTAAGAGCAGTTCGACGATTGAACTCTCTGCCACATTGAAAAGTGTTTTTTTGAAAAATATAAAATGTCATCATATTTGTACCAGATTCTGGAGATGGAACTTTGATCTAGGAATTTATTCTAATAGCCATATTTGGAGTAAGGGAGGAATTTTTACCCTAATGACAACATTGGAATGCACTCCAAGACAGTTTTTGCCTTCCTCTGGATCAACACGGCAGGTTTATAGGTTGAATTTGATGGACCTTTTTTCAATATTATCAACTATTCAACTCCGTAACAAAAGTGAGCTTCCATGGCCCATACGGGGATCGAAGCCGTGACCTTGGCGTTATTAGCACCACACTCTAACCAACTGAGCTAACCGGCCACATTTACACCAAAGATTCACGTCACGTCAGTAGAAAATACATGCAAACGTGTATTCATATTGATATCCTATTAACCTGAATAATAAAATAAACTTGCAATTTTTACTACTCAAAAAGCATTGGACAAATTGCTTTTGTGTTTTCCATTCCACCCCACAAAGAGTTTTCTTCAGTACATTATATGGTACATTAAATGCTGCCATTAAAAACAAGAACTTGTCTCGCTAAAAACAAGCCCTTATATGACTATGAAGACGGAAAAATAATAAAGTTATGACTATCGGAATACAAAGAGGCAAAATCAAGATATTATTTTTGTCCTTAAGGTTGAAATTGGACCTCTAAGATGATTTCATGCAACAAACTCTGCATTTCTATAAATCACCGGTTAGACCATACATGGAATATTGTGTACAGTTTTGAGCACCTGTGTATGAGAAGGACATTGCTGAACTAGAATGCGTGCAAAGAAGGGAAAGCAAGGTAATTAAAGGACCTCATCACAGACGGGGATTCTTTACTGTAAGAGCAGTTCGACGATTGAACTCTCTGCCACATTGAAAAGTGTTTTTTTGAAAAATATAAAATGTCATCATATTTGTACCAGATTCTGGAGATGGAACTTTGATCCAGGAATTTATTCTAATAGCCATATTTGGCGTAAGGGAGGAATTTTTCCCCTAATGACAACATTGGAATGCACTCCAAGACAGTTTTTGCCTTCCTCTGGATCAACACGGCAGGTTTATAGGTTGAATTTGATGGACCTTTTTTCAATATTATCAACTATTCAACTCTGTAACAAGCATGTAACAAAAGGGAGCTTCCATGGCCCGTACGGGGATCGAACCTGTGACCTTGGCGTTATTAGCACCACGCTCTAACCAACTGAGCTAACCAGCCACTTTTACACCAAAGATTCACGTCACGTCAGTAGAAAATACATGCAAACGTGTATTCATATTGATATCCTATTAACCTGAATAATAAAATAAACTTGCAATATTTACTACTCAAAAAGCATTGGACAAATTGCTTTTGTGTTTTCCATTCCACCCCACAAAGAGTTTTATTTCAGTACATTATATGGTACATTAAATGCTGCCATTAAAAACAAGAACTTGTCTCGCTAAAAACAAGCCCTTATATGACTATGAGGACGGAAAAATAATAAAGTTATGACTATCGGAATACAAAGAGGCAAAATCAAGATATTATTTTTGTCCTTAAGGTTGAAATTGGACCTCTAAGATGATTTCATGCAACAAACTCTGCATTTCTATAAATCACCGGTTAGACCATACATGGAATATTGTGTACAGTTTTGAGCACCTGTGTATGAAAAGGACATTGCTGAACTAGAATGCGTGCAAAGAAGGGAAAGCAACGTAATTAAAGGACCTCATCACAGACGGGGATTCTTTACTGTAAGAGCAGTTCGACGATTGAACTCTCTGCCACATTGAAAAGTGTTTTTTTGAAAAATATAAAATTTCATCATATTTGTACCAGATTCTGGAGATGGAACTTTGATCCAGGAATTTATTCTAATAGCCATATTTGGCGTAAGGGAGGAATTTTTCCCCTAATGACAACATTGGAATGCACTCCAAGACAGTTTTTGCCTTCCTCTGGATCAACACGGCAGGTTTATAGGTTGAATTTGATGGACCTTTTTTCAATATTATCAACTATTCAACTCTGTAACAAGCATGTAACAAAAGGGAGCTTCCATGGCCCGTATGGGGATCTAACCCGTGACCTTGGCGTTATTAGCACCACGCTCTAACCAACTGAGCTAACCGGCCACTTTTACACCAAAGATTCACGTCACGTCAGTAGAAAATACATGCAAACGTGTATTCATATTGATATCCTATTAACCTGAATAATAAAATAAACTTGCAATATTTACTACTCAAAAAGCATTGGACAAATTGCTTTTGTGTTTTCCATTCCACCCCACAAAGAGTTTTATTTCAGTACATTATATGGTACATTAAATGCTGCCATTAAAAACAAGAACTTGTCTCGCTAAAAACAAGCCCTTATATGACTATGAGGACGGAAAAATAATAAAGTTATGACTATCGGAATACAAAGAGGCAAAATCAAGATATTATTTTTGTCCTTAAGGTTGAAATTGGACCTCTAAGATGATTTCATGCAACAAACTCTGCATTTCTATAAATCACCGGTTAGACCATACATGGAATATTGTGTACAGTTTTGAGCACCTGTGTATGAAAAGGACATTGCTGAACTAGAATGCGTGCAAAGAAGGGAAAGCAACGTAATTAAAGGACCTCATCACAGACGGGGATTCTTTACTGTAAGAGCAGTTCGACGATTGAACTCTCTGCCACATTGAAAAGTGTTTTTTTGAAAAATATAAAATTTCATCATATTTGTACCAGATTCTGGAGATGGAACTTTGATCCAGGAATTTATTCTAATAGCCATATTTGGCGTAAGGGAGGAATTTTTCCCCTAATGACAACATTGGAATGCACTCCAAGACAGTTTTTGCCTTCCTCTGGATCAACACGGCAGGTTTATAGGTTGAATTTGATGGACCTTTTTTCAATATTATCAACTATTCAACTCTGTAACAAGCATGTAACAAAAGGGAGCTTCCATGGCCCGTATGGGGATCTAACCCGTGACCTTGGCGTTATTAGCACCACGCTCTAACCAACTGAGCTAACCGGCCACTTTTACACCAAAGATTCACGTCACGTCAGTAGAAAATACATGCAAACGTGTATTCATATTGATATCCTATTAACCTGAATAATAAAATAAACTTGCAATATTTACTACTCAAAAAGCATTGGACAAATTGCTTTTGTGTTTTCCATTCCACCCCACAAAGAGTTTTATTTCAGTACATTATATGGTACATTAAATGCTGCCATTAAAAACAAGAACTTGTCTCGCTAAAAACAAGCCCTTATATGACTATGAGGACGGAAAAATAATAAAGTTATGACTATCGGAATACAAAGAGGCAAAATCAAGATATTATTTTTGTCCTTAAGGTTGAAATTGGACCTCTAAGATGATTTCATGCAACAAACTCTGCATTTCTATAAATCACCGGTTAGACCATACATGGAATATTGTGTACAGTTTTGAGCACCTGTGTATGAGAAGGACATTGCTGAACTAGAATGCGTGCAAAGAAGGGAAAGCAAGGTAATTAAAGGACCTCATCACAGACGGGGATTCTTTACTGTAAGAGCAGTTCGACGATTGAACTCTCTGCCACATTGAAAAGTGTTTTTTTGAAAAATATAAAATGTCATCATATTTGTACCAGATTCTGGAGATGGAACTTTGATCCAGGAATTTATTCTAATAGCCATATTTGGAGTAAGGGAGGAATTTTTCGCCTAATGACAACATTGGAATGCACTCCAAGACAGTTTTTGCCTTCCTCTGGATCAACACGGCAGGTTTATAGGTTGAATTTGATGGACCTTTTTTCAATATTATCAACTATTCAACTCTGTAACAAAAGTGAGCTTCCATGGCCCGTACGGGGATCGAACCCATGACCTTGGCGTTATTAGCACCACGCTCTAACCAACTGAGCTCACCAGCCACTTTTACACCAAAGATTCTCGTCACGTCAGTAGAAAATACATGCAAACGTGTATTCATATTGATATCCTATTAACCTGAATAATAAAATAAACTTGCAATTTTTACTACTCAAAAAGCATTGGACAAATTGCTTTTGTGTTTTCCATTCCTCCCCACAAAGAGTTTTATTTCAGTACATTATATGGTACATTAAATGCTGCCATTAAAAACAAGAACTTGTCTCGCTAAAAACAAGCCCTTATATGACTATGAGGACGGAAAAATAATAAAGTTATGACTATCGGAATACAAAGAGGCAAAATCAAGATATTATTTTTGTCCTTAAGGTTGAAATTGGACCTCTAAGATGATTTCATGCAACAAACTCTGCATTTCTATAAATCACCGGTTAGACCATACATGGAATATTGTGTACAGTTTTGAGCACCTGTGTATGAGAAGGACATTGCTGAACTAGAATGCGTGCAAAGAAGGGAAAGCAAGGTAATTAAAGGACCTCATCACAGACGGGGATTCTTTACTGTAAGAGCAGTTCGACGATTGAACTCTCTGCCACATTGAAAAGTGTTTTTTTGAAAAATATAAAATGTCATCATATTTGTACCAGATTCTGGAGATGGAACTTTGATCCAGGAATTTATTCTAATAGCCATATTTGGAGTAAGGGAGGAATTTTTCCCCTAATGACAACATTGGAATGCACTCCAAGACAGTTTTTGCCTTCCTCTGGATCAACACGGCAGGTTTATAGGTTGAATTTGATGGACCTTTTTTCAATATTATCAACTATTCAACTCTGTAACAAGCATGTAACAAAAGTGAGCTTCCATGGCCCGTACGGGGATCGAACCCGTGACCTTGGCGTTATTAGCACCACGCTCTAACCAACTGAGCTAACCGGCCACTTTTACACCAAAGATTCACGTCACGTCAGTAGAAAATACATGCAAACGTGTATTCATATTGATATCCTATTAACCTGAATAATAAAATGAACTTGCAATTTTTACTACTCAAAAAGCATTGGACAAATTGCTTTTGTGTTTTCCATTCCACCCCACAAAGAGTTTTATTTCAGTACATTATATGGTACATTAAATGCTGCCATTAAAAACAAGAACTTGTCTCGCTAAAAACAAGCCCTTATATGACTATGAGGACGGAAAAATAATAAAGTTATGACTATCGGAATACAAAGAGGCAAAATCAAGATATTGTTTTTGTCCTTAAGGTTGAAATTGGACCTCTAAGATGATTTCATGCAACAAACTCTGCATTTCTATAAATCACCGGTTAGACCATACATGGAATATTGTGTACAGTTTTGAGCACCTGTGTATGAGAAGGACATTGCTGAACTAGAATGCGTGCAAAGAAGGGAAAGCAAGGTAATTAAAGGACCTCATCACAGACGGGGATTCTTTACTGTAAGAGCAGTTCGACGATTGAACTCTCTGCCACATTGAAAAGTGTTTTTTTGAAAAATATAAAATGTCATCATATTTGTACCAGATTCTGGAGATGGAACTTTGATCCAGGAATTTATTCTAATAGCCATATTTGGAGTAAGGGAGGAATTTTTCCCCTAATGACAACATTGGAATGCACTCCAAGACAGTTTTTACCTTCCTCTGGATCAACACGGCAGGTTTATAGGTTGAATTTGATGGACCTTTTTTCAATATTATCAACTATTCAACTCTGTAACAAGCATGTAACAAAAGTGAGCTTCCATGGCCCATACGGGGATCGAACCCGTGACCTTGGCGTTATTAGCACCACGCTCTAAGCAACTGAGCTAACCGGCCACTTTTACAAGAAAGATTCACGTCACGTCAGTAGAAAATTAATGCAAACGTGTATTCATATTGATATCCTATTAACCTGAATAATAAAATAAACTTGCAATTTTTACTACTCAAAAAGCATTGGACAAATTGCTTTTGTGTTTTCCATTCCACCCCACATAGAGTTTTCTTTCAGTACATTATATGGTACATTAAATGCTGCCATTAAAAACAAGAACTTGTCTCGCTAAAAGCAAGCCCTTATATGACTATGAGGACGGAAAAATAATAAAGTTATGACTATCGGAATACAAAGAGGCAAAATCAAGATATTATTTTTGTCCATTAAGGTTGAAATTGGACCTCTAAGATGATTTCATGCAACAAACTCTGCATTTCTATAAATCACCGGTTAGACCATACATGGAATATTGTGTACAATTTTGAGCACCTGTGTATGAGACGGACATTGCTGAACTAGAATGCGTGCAAAGAAGGGAAAGCAAGGTAATTAAAGGACCTCATCACAGACGGGGATTATTTACTGTAAGAGCAGTTCGACGATTGAACTCTCTGCCACATTGAAAAGTGTTTTTTTGAAAAATATAAAATTTCATCATATTTGTACCAGATTCTGGAGATGGAACTTTGATCCAGGAATTTATTCTAATAGCCATATTTGGAGTAAGGGAGGAATTTTTCCCCTAATGACAACATTGGAATGCACTCCAAGACAGTTTTTGCCTTCCTCTGGATCAACACGGCAGGTTTACAGGTTGAATTTGATGGACCTTTTTTCAATATTATCAACTATTCAACTCTGTAACAAGCATGTAACAAAAGTGAGCTTCCATGGCCCGTACAGGGATCGAACCCGTGACCTTGACATAATTAGCACCACGCTCTAACCAACTGAGCTAACCGGCCACTTTTACACCAAAGATTCACGTCACATCAGTAGAAAATACATGCAAACGTGTATTCATATTGATATCCTATTAACCTGAATAATAAAATAAACTTGCAATTTTTACTACTCAAAAAGCATTGGACAAATTGCTTTTGTGTTTTCCATTCCACTCCACAAAGAGTTTTCTTTCAGTACATTATATGGTACATTAAATGCTGCCATTAAAAACAAGAACTTGTCTCGCTAAAAACAAGCCCTTATATGACTATGAGGACGGAAAAATAATAAAATTATGACTATCGGAATACAAAGAGGCAAAATCAAGATATTATTTTTGTCCTTAAGGTTGAAATTGGACCTCTAAGATGATTTCATGCAACAAACTCTGCATTTCTTTAAATCACCGGTTAGACCATACATGGAATATTGTGTACAGTTTTGAGCATCTGTGTATGAGAAGGACATTGCTGAACTAGAATGCGTGCAAAGAAGGGAAAGCAAGGTAATTAAAGGACCTCATCACAGACGGGGATTCTTTACTGTAAGAGCAGTTCGACGATTGAACTCTCTGCCACATTGAAAAGTGTTTTTTTGAAAAATATAAAATTTCATCATATTTGTACCAGATTCTGGAGATGGAACTTTGATCCAGGAATTTATTCTAATAGCCATATTTAGAGTAAGGGAGTAATTTTTCCCCTAATGACAACATTGGAATGCACTCCAAGACAGTTTTTGCCTTCCTCTGGATCAACACGGCAGGTTTATAGGTTGAATTTGATGGACCTTTTTTCAATATTATCAACTATTCAACTCTGTAACAAGCATGTAACAAAAGTGAGCTTCCATGGCCCATACGGGGATCAAACCCGTGACCTTGGCGTTATTAGCACCACGCTCTAACCAACTGAGCTAACCGGCCACTTTTACAAGAAAGATTCACGTCACGTCAGTAGAAAATTAATGCAAACGTGTATTCATATTGATATCCTATTAACCTGAATAATAAAATAAACTTGAAATTTTTACTACTCAAAAAGCATTGGACAAATTGCTTTTGTGTTTTCCATTCCACCCCACAAAGAGTTTTATTTCACTACATTATATGGTACATTAAATGCTGCCATTAAAAACAAGAACTTGTCTCGCTAAAAACAAGCCCTTATATGACTATGAGGACGGAAAAATAATAAAATTATGACTATCGGAATACAAAGAGGCAAAATCAAGATATTATTTTTGTCCTTAAGGTTGAAATTGGACCTCTAAGATGATTTCATGCAACAAACTCTGCATTTCTTTAAATCACCGGTTAGACCATACATGGAATATTGTGTACAGTTTTGAGCATCTGTGTATGAGAAGGACATTGCTGAACTAGAATGCGTGCAAAGAAGGGAAAGCAAGGTAATTAAAGGACCTCATCACAGACGGGGATTCTTTACTGTAAGAGCAGTTCGACGATTGAACTCTCTGCCACATTGAAAAGTGTTTTTTTGAAAAATATAAAATTTCATCATATTTGTACCAGATTCTGGAGATGGAACTTTGATCCAGGAATTTATTCTAATAGCCATATTTGGAGTAAGGGAGTAATTTTTCCCCTAATGACAACATTGGAATGCACTCCAAGACAGTTTTTGCCTTCCTCTGGATCAACAAAGCAGGTTTATAGGTTGAATTTGATGGACCTTTTTTCAATATTATCAACTATTCAACTCTGTAACAAGCATGTAACAAAAGTGAGCTTCCATGGACCATACGGGGATCGAACCCGTGACCTTGGCGTTATTAGCACCACGCTCTAACCAACTGAGCTAACCGGCCACTTTTACAAGAAAGATTCACGTCACGTCAGTAGAAAATTAATGCAAACGTGTATTCATATTGATATCCTATTAACCTGAATAATAAAATAAACTTGCAATTTTTACTACTCAAAAAGCATTGGACAAATTGCTTTTGTGTTTTCCATTCCACCCCACATAGAGTTTTCTTTCAGTACATTATATGGTACATTAAATGCTGCCATTAAAAACAAGAACTTGTCTCGCTAAAAGCAAGCCCTTATATGACTATGAGGACGGAAAAATAATAAAGTTATGACTATCGGAATACAAAGAGGCAAAATCAAGATATTATTTTTGTCCATTAAGGTTGAAATTGGACCTCTAAGATGATTTCATGCAACAAACTCTGCATTTCTATAAATCACCGGTTAGACCATACATGGAATATTGTGTACAATTTTGAGCACCTGTGTATGAGACGGACATTGCTGAACTAGAATGCATGCAAAGAAGGGAAAGCTAGGTAATTAAAGGACCTCATCACAGACGGGGATTATTTACTGTAAGAGCAGTTCGACGATTGAACTCTCTGCCACATTGAAAAGTGTTTTTTTGAAAAATATAAAATTTCATCATATTTGTACCAGATTCTGGAGATGGAACTTTGATCCAGGAATTTATTCTAATAGCCATATTTGGAGTAAGGGAGGAATTTTTCCCCTATTGACAACATTGGAATGCACTCCAAGACAGTTTTTGCCTTCCTCTGGATCAACACGGCAGGTTTATAGGTTGAATTTGATGGACCTTTTTTCAATATTATCAACTATTCAACTCTGTAACAAGCATGTAACAAAAGTGAGCTTCCATGGCCCATACGGGGATCAAACCCGTGACCTTGGCGTTATTAGCACCACGCTCTAACCAACTGAGCTAACCGGCCACTTTTACAAGAAAGATTCACGTCACGTCAGTAGAAAATTAATGCAAACGTGTATTCATATTGATATCCTATTAACCTGAATAATAAAATAAACTTGAAATTTTTACTACTCAAAAAGCATTGGACAAATTGCTTTTGTGTTTTCCATTCCACCCCACAAAGAGTTTTATTTCACTACATTATATGGTACATTAAATGCTGCCATTAAAAACAAGAACTTGTCTCGCTAAAAACAAGCCCTTATATGACTATGAGGACGGAAAAATAATAAAATTATGACTATCGGAATACAAAGAGGCAAAATCAAGATATTATTTTTGTCCTTAAGGTTGAAATTGGACCTCTAAGATGATTTCATGCAACAAACTCTGCATTTCTTTAAATCACCGGTTAGACCATACATGGAATATTGTGTACAGTTTTGAGCATCTGTGTATGAGAAGGACATTGCTGAACTAGAATGCGTGCAAAGAAGGGAAAGCAAGGTAATTAAAGGACCTCATCACAGACGGGGATTCTTTACTGTAAGAGCAGTTCGACGATTGAACTCTCTGCCACATTGAAAAGTGTTTTTTTGAAAAATATAAAATTTCATCATATTTGTACCAGATTCTGGAGATGGAACTTTGATCCAGGAATTTATTCTAATAGCCATATTTGGAGTAAGGGAGTAATTTTTCCCCTAATGACAACATTGGAATGCACTCCAAGACAGTTTTTGCCTTCCTCTGGATCAACACGGCAGGTTTATAGGTTGAATTTGATGGACCTTTTTTCAATATTATCAACTATTCAACTCTGTAACAAGCATGTAACAAAAGTGAGCTTCCATGGCCCATACGGGGATCGAACCCGTGACCTTGGGGTTATTAGCACCACGCTCTAACCAACTGAGCTAACCGGCCACTTTTACAAGAAAGATTCACGTCACGTCAGTAGAAAATTAATGCAAACGTGTATTCATATTGATATCCTATTAACCTGAATAATAAAATAAACTTGCAATTTTTACTACTCAAAAAGCATTGGACAAATTGCTTTTGTGTTTTCCATTCCACCCCACATAGAGTTTTCTTTCAGTACATTATATGGTACATTAAATGCTGCCATTAAAAACAAGAACTTGTCTCGCTAAAAGCAAGCCCTTATATGACTATGAGGACGGAAAAATAATAAAGTTATGACTATCGGAATACAAAGAGGCAAAATCAAGATATTATTTTTGTCCATTAAGGTTGAAATTGGACCTCTAAGATGATTTCATGCAACAAATTCTGCATTTCTATAAATCACCGGTTAGACCATACATGGAATATTGTGTACAATTTTGAGCACCTGTGTATGAGACGGACATTGCTGAACTAGAATGCGTGCAAAGAAGGGAAAGCAAGGTAATTAAAGGACCTCATCACAGACGGGGATTATTTACTGTAAGAGCAGTTCGACGATTGAACTCTCTGCCACATTGAAAAGTGTTTTTTTGAAAAATATAAAATTTCATCATATTTGTACCAGATTCTGGAGATGGAACTTTGATCCAGGAATTTATTCTAATAGCCATATTTGGAGTAAGGGAGGAATTTTTCCCCTAATGACAACATTGGAATGCACTCCAAGACAGTTTTTGCCTTCCTCTGGATCAACACGGCAGGTTTACAGGTTGAATTTGATGGACCTTTTTTCAATATTATCAACTATTCAACTCTGTAACAAGCATGTAACAAAAGTGAGCTTCCATGGCCTGTACAGGGATTGAACCCGTGACCTTGACATAATTAGCACCACGCTCTAACCAACTGAGCTAACCGGCCACTTTTACACCAAAGATTCACGTCACATCAGTAGAAAATACATGCAAACGTGTATTCATATTGATATCCTATTAACCTGAATAATAAAATAAACTTGCAATTTTTACTACTCAAAAAGCATTGGACAAATTGCTTTTGTGTTTTCCATTCCACCCCACAAAGAGTTTTCTTTCAGTACATTATATGGTACATTAAATGCTGCCATTAAAAACAAGAACTTGTCTCGCTAAAAACAAGCCCTTATATGACTATGAGGACGGAAAAATAATAAAATTATGACTATCGGAATACAAAGAGGCAAAATCAAGATATTATTTTTGTCCTTAAGGTTGAAATTGGACCTCTAAGATGATTTCATGCAACAAACTCTGCATTTCTTTAAATCACCGGTTAGACCATACATGGAATATTGTGTACAGTTTTGAGCATCTGTGTATGAGAAGGACATTGCTGAACTAGAATGCGTGCAAAGAAGGGAAAGCAAGGTAATTAAAGGACCTCATCACAGACGGGGATTCTTTACTGTAAGAGCAGTTCGACGATTGAACTCTCTGCCACATTGAAAAGTGTTTTTTTGAAAAATATAAAATTTCATCATATTTGTACCAGATTCTGGAGATGGAACTTTGATCCAGGAATTTATTCTAATAGCCATATTTAGAGTAAGGGAGTAATTTTTCCCCTAATGACAACATTGGAATGCACTCCAAGACAGTTTTTGCCTTCCTCTGGATCAACACGGCAGGTTTATAGGTTGAATTTGATGGACCTTTTTTCAATATTATCAACTATTCAACTCTGTAACAAGCATGTAACAAAAGTGAGCTTCCATGGCCCATACGGGGATCAAACCCGTGACCTTGGCGTTATTAGCACCACGCTCTAACCAACTGAGCTAACCGGCCACTTTTACAAGAAAGATTCACGTCACGTCAGTAGAAAATTAATGCAAACGTGTATTCATATTGATATCCTATTAACCTGAATAATAAAATAAACTTGAAATTTTTACTACTCAAAAAGCATTGGACAAATTGCTTTTGTGTTTTCCATTCCACCCCACAAAGAGTTTTATTTCACTACATTATATGGTACATTAAATGCTGCCATTAAAAACAAGAACTTGTCTCGCTAAAAACAAGCCCTTATATGACTATGAGGACGGAAAAATAATAAAATTATGACTATCGGAATACAAAGAGGCAAAATCAAGATATTATTTTTGTCCTTAAGGTTGAAATCGGACCTCTAAGATGATTTCATGCAACAAACTCTGCATTTCTTTAAATCACCGGTTAGACCATACATGGAATATTGTGTACAGTTTTGAGCATCTGTGTATGAGAAGGACATTGCTGAACTAGAATGCGTGCAAAGAAGGGAAAGCAAGGTAATTAAAGGACCTCATCACAGACGGGGATTCTTTACTGTAAGAGCAGTTCGACGATTGAACTCTCTGCCACATTGAAAAGTGTTTTTTTGAAAAATATAAAATTTCATCATATTTGTACCAGATTCTGGAGATGGAACTTTGATCCAGGAATTTATTCTAATAGCCATATTTGGAGTAAGGGAGTAATTTTTCCCCTAATGACAACATTGGAATGCACTCCAAGACAGTTTTTGCCTTCCTCTGGATCAACACGGCAGGTTTATAGGTTGAATTTGATGGACCTTTTTTCAATATTATCAACTATTCAACTCTGTAACAAGCATGTAACAAAAGTGAGCTTCCATGGCCCATACGGGGATCGAACCCGTGACCTTGGCGTTATTAGCACCACGCTCTAACCAACTGAGCTAACCGGCCACTTTTACAAGAAAGATTCACGTCACGTCAGTAGAAAATTAATGCAAACGTGTATTCATATTGATATCCTATTAACCTGAATAATAAAATAAACTTGCAATTTTTACTACTCAAAAAGCATTGGACAAATTGCTTTTGTGTTTTCCATTCCACCCCACATAGAGTTTTCTTTCAGTACATTATATGGTACATTAAATGCTGCCATTAAAAACAAGAACTTGTCTCGCTAAAAGCAAGCCCTTATATGACTATGAGGACGGAAAAATAATAAAGTTATGACTATCGGAATACAAAGAGGCAAAATCAAGATATTATTTTTGTCCATTAAGGTTGAAATTGGACCTCTAAGATGATTTCATGCAACAAATTCTGCATTTCTATAAATCACCGGTTAGACCATACATGGAATATTGTGTACAATTTTGAGCACCTGTGTATGAGACGGACATTGCTGAACTAGAATGCGTGCAAAGAAGGGAAAGCAAGGTAATTAAAGGACCTCATCACAGACGGGGATTATTTACTGTAAGAGCAGTTCGACGATTGAACTCTCTGCCACATTGAAAAGTGTTTTTTTGAAAAATATAAAATTTCATCATATTTGTACCAGATTCTGGAGATGGAACTTTGATCCAGGAATTTATTCTAATAGCCATATTTGGAGTAAGGGAGGAATTTTTCCCCTAATGACAACATTGGAATGCACTCCAAGACAGTTTTTGCCTTCCTCTGGATCAACACGGCAGGTTTACAGGTTGAATTTGATGGACCTTTTTTCAATATTATCAACTATTCAACTCTGTAACAAGCATGTAACAAAAGTGAGCTTCCATGGCCTGTACAGGGATTGAACCCGTGACCTTGACATAATTAGCACCACGCTCTAACCAACTGAGCTAACCGGCCACTTTTACACCAAAGATTCACGTCACATCAGTAGAAAATACATGCAAACGTGTATTCATATTGATATCCTATTAACCTGAATAATAAAATAAACTTGCAATTTTTACTACTCAAAAAGCATTGGACAAATTGCTTTTGTGTTTTCCATTCCACCCCACAAAGAGTTTTCTTTGAGTACATTATATGGTACATTAAATGCTGCCATTAAAAACAAGAACTTGTCTCGCTAAAAACAAGCCCTTATATGACTATGAGGACGGAAAAATAATAAAATTATGACTATCGGAATACAAAGAGGCAAAATCAAGATATTATTTTTGTCCTTAAGGTTGAAATTGGACCTCTAAGATGATTTCATGCAACAAACTCTGCATTTCTTTAAATCACCGGTTAGACCATACATGGAATATTGTGTACAGTTTTGAGCATCTGTGTATGAGAAGGACATTGCTGAACTAGAATGCGTGCAAAGAAGGGAAAGCAAGGTAATTAAAGGACCTCATCACAGACGGGGATTCTTTACTGTAAGAGCAGTTCGACGATTGAACTCTCTGCCACATTGAAAAGTGTTTTTTTGAAAAATATAAAATTTCATCATATTTGTACCAGATTCTGGAGATGGAACTTTGATCCAGGAATTTATTCTAATAGCCATATTTGGAGTAAGGGAGTAATTTTTCCCCTAATGACAACATTGGAATGCACTCCAAGACAGTTTTTGCCTTCCTCTGGATCAACACGGCAGGTTTATAGGTTGAATTTGATGGACCTTTTTTCAATATTATCAACTATTCAACTCTGTAACAAGCATTTAACAAAAGTGAGCTTCCATGGCCCATACGGGGATCAAACCCGTGACCTTGGCGTTATTAGCACCACGCTCTAACCAACTGAGCTAACCAGCCACTTTTACACCAAAGATTCACGTCACGTCAGTAGAAAATACATGCAAACGTGTATTCATATTGATATCCTATTAACCTGAATAATAAAATAAACTTGCAATTTTTACTACTCAAAAAGCATTGGACAAATTGCTTTTGTGTTTTCCATTCCACCCCACAAAGAGTTTTCTTCAGTACATTATATGGTACAGTAAATGCTGCCATTAAAAACAAGAACTTGTCTCGCTAAAAACAAGCCCTTATATGACTATGAGGACGGAAAAATAATAAAGTTATGACTATCGGAATACAAAGAGGCAAAATCAAGATATTATTTTTCCATTCCACCCCACAAAGAGTTTTCTTTCAGTACATTATATGGTACATTAAATGCTGCCATTAAAAACAAGAACTTGTCTCGCTAAAAACAAGCCCTTATATGACTATGAGGACGGAAAAATAATAAAGTTATGACTATCAGAATACAAAGAGGCAAAATCAAGATATTATTTTTGTCCTTAAGGTTGAAATTGAACCTCTAAGATGATTTCATGCAACAAACTCTGCATTTCTATAAATCACCGGTTAGACCATACATGGAATATTGTGTACAGTTTTAAGCACCTGTGTATGAGAAGGACATTGCTGAACTAGAATGCGTGCAAAGAAGGGAAAGCAAGGTAATTAAAGGACCTCATCACAGACGGGGATTCTTTACTGTAAGAGCAGTTCGACGATTGAACTCTCTGCCACATTGAAAAGTGTTTTTTTGAAAAATATAAAATTTCATCATATTTGTACCAGATTCTGGAGATGGAACTTTGATCCAGGAATTTATTCTAATAGCCATATTTGGAGTAAGGGAGGAATTTTTCCCCTAATGAGAAAATTGGAATGCACTCCAAGACAGTTTTTGCCTTCCTCTGGATCAACACGGCAGGTTTATAGGTTGAATTTGATGGACCTTTTTTCAATATTATCAACTATTCAACTCTGTAACAAGCATGTAACAAAAGTGAGCTTCCATGGCATGTACGGGGATCGAACCCGTGACCTTGGCGTTATTAGCACCACGCTCTAACCAACTGAGCTAACCAGCCACTTTTACACAAAAGATTCACGTCACGTCAGTAGAAAATACATGCAAACGTGTATTCATATTGATATCCTATTAACCTGAATAATAAAATAAACTTGCAATTTTTACTACTCAAAAAGCATTGGACAAATTGCTTTTGTGTTTTCCATTCCACCCCACAAAGAGTTTTCTTCAGTACATTATATGGTACATTAAATGCTGCCATTAAAAACAAGAACTTGTCTCGCTAAAAACAAGCCCTTATATGACTATGAGGACGGAAAAATAATAAAGTTATGACTATCGGAATACAAAGAGGCAAAATCAAGATATTATTTTTCCATTCCACCCCACAAAGAGTTTTCTTTCAGTACATTATATGGTACATTAAATGCTGCCATTAAAAACAAGAACTTGTCTCGCTAAAAACAAGCCCTTATATGACTATGAGGACGGAAAAATAATAAAGTTATGACTATCGGAATACAAAGAGGCAAAATCAAGATATTATTTTTGTCCTTAAGGTTGAAATTGAACCTCTAAGATGATTTCATGCAACAAACTCTGCATTTCTATAAATCACCGGTTAGACCATACATGGAATATTGTGTACAGTTTTAAGCACCTGTGTATGAGAAGGACATTGCTGAACTAGAATGCGTGCAAAGAAGGGAAAGCAAGGTAATTAAAGGACCTCATCACAGACGGGGATTCTTTACTGTAAGAGCAGTTCGACGATTGAACTCTCTGCCACATTGAAAAGTGTTTTTTTGAAAAATATAAAATTTCATCATATTTGTACTAGATTCTGGAGATGGAACTTTGATCCAGGAATTTATTCTAATAGCCATATTTGGAGTAAGGGAGGAATTTTTCCCCTAATGACAACATTGGAATGCACTCCAAGACAGTTTTTGCCTTCCTCTGGATCAACACGGCAGGTTTATAGGTTGAATTTGATGGACCTTTTTTCAATATTATCAACTATTCAACTCTGTAACAAAAGTGAGCTTCCATGGCCCGTACGGGGATCGAACCCGTGACCTTGGCGTTATTAGCACCACGCTCTAACCAACTGAGCTAACCAGCCACTTTTACACAAAAGATTCACGTCACGTCAGTAGAAAATACATGCAAACGTGTATTCATATTGATATCCTATTAACCTGAATAATAAAATAAACTTGCAATTTTTACTACTCAAAAAGCATTGGACAAATTGCTTTTGTGTTTTCCATTCCACCCCACAAAGAGTTTTCTTCAGTACATTATATGGTACATTAAATGCTGCCATTAAAAACAAGAACTTGTCTCGCTAAAAACAAGCCCTTATATGACTATGAGGACGGAAAAATAATAAAGTTATGACTATCGGAATACAAAGAGGCAAAATCAAGATATTATTTTTCCATTCCACCCCACAAAGAGTTTTCTTTCAGTACATTATATGGTACATTAAATGCTGCCATTAAAAACAAGAACTTGTCTCGCTAAAAACAAGCCCTTATATGACTATGATGACGGAAAAATAATAAAGTTATGACTATCGGAATACAAAGAGGCAAAATCAAGATATTATTTTTGTCCTTAAGGTTGAAATTGAACCTCTAAGATGATTTCATGCAACAAACTCTGCATTTCTATAAATCACCGGTTAGACCATACATGGAATATTGTGTACAGTTTTAAGCACCTGTGTATGAGAAGGACATTGCTGAACTAGAATGCGTGCAAAGAAGGGAAAGCAAGGTAATTAAAGGACCTCATCACAGACGGGGATTCTTTACTGTAAGAGCAGTTCGACGATTGAACTCTCTGCCACATTGAAAAGTGTTTTTTTGAAAAATATAAAATTTCATCATATTTGTACCAGATTCTGGAGATGGAACTTTGATCCAGGAATTTATTCTAATAGCCATATTTGGAGTAAGGGAGGAATTTTTCCCCTAATGAGAAAATTGGAATGCACTCCAAGACAGTTTTTGCCTTCCTCTGGATCAACACGGCAGGTTTATAGGTTGAATTTGATGGACCTTTTTTCAATATTATCAACTATTCAACTCTGTAACAAGCATGTTACAAAAGTGAGCTTCCATGGCCCGTACGGGGATCAAACCCGTGACCTTGGCGTTATTAGCACCACGCTCTAACCAACTGAGCTAACCGGCCACTTTTACACCAAAGATTCACGTCACGTCAGTAGAAAATACATGCAAACGTGTATTCATATTGATATCCTATTAACCTGAATAATAAAATAAACTTGCAATTTTTACTACTCAAAAAGCATTGGACAAATTGCTTTTGTGTTTTCCATTCCACCCCACAAAGAGTTTTCTTTCAGTACATTATATGGTACATTAAATGCTGCCATTAAAAACAAGAACTTGTCTCGCTAAAAACAAGCCCTTATATGACTATGAGGACGGAAAAATAATAAAGTTATGACTATCGGAATACAAAGAGGCAAAATCAAGATATTATTTTTGTCCTTAAGGTTGAAATTGGACCTCTAAGATGATTTCATGCAACAAACTCTGCATTTCTATAAATCACCGGTTAGACCATACATGGAATATTGTGTACAGTTTTGAGCACCTGTGTATGAGAAGGACATTGCTGAACTAGAATGCGTGCAAAGAAGGGAAAGCAAGGTAATTAAAGGACCTCATCACAGACGGGGATTCTTTACTGTAAGAGCAGTTCGACGATTGAACTCTCTGCCACATTGAAAAGTGTTTTTTTGAAAAATATAAAATTTCATCATATTTGTACCAGATTCTGGAGATGGAACTTTGATCCAGGAATTTATTCTAATAGCCATATTTGGAGTAAGGGAGGAATTTTTCCCCTAATGACAACATTGGAATGCACTCCAAGACAGTTTTTGCCTTCCTCTGGATCAACACGGCAGGTTTATAGGTTGAATTTGATGGACCTTTTTTCAATATTATCAACTATTCAACTCTGTAAGAAAAGTGAGCTTCTATGGCCCGTACGGGGATCGAACCAGTGACCTTGGCGTTATTAGCACCACGCTCTAACCAACTGAGCTAACCAGCCACTCTTACACCAAAGATTCACGTCACGTCAGTAGAAAATACATGCAAACGTGTATTCATATTGATATCCTATTAACCTGAATAATAAAATAAACTTGCAATTTTTACTACTCAAAAAGCATTGGACAAATTGCTTTTGTGTTTTACATTCCACCCCACAAAGAGTTTTCTTCAGTACATTATTTGGTACATTAAATGCTGCCATTAAAAAAAAGAACTTGTCTCGCTAAAAACAAGCCCTTATATGACTATGAGGACGGAAAAATAATAAAGTTATGACTATCGGAATACAAAGAGGCAAAATCAAGATATTATTTTTCCATTCCACCCCACAAAGAGGTTTCTTTCAGTACATTATATGGTACATTAAATGCTGCCATTAAAAACAAGAACTTGTCTCGCTAAAAACAAGCCCTTATATGACTATGAGGACGGAAAAATAATAAAGTTATGACTATCGGAATACAAAGAGGCAAAATCAAGATATTATTTTTGTCCTTAAGGTTGAAATTGAACCTCTAAGATGATTTCATGCAACAAACTCTGAATTTCTATAAATCACCGGTTAGACCATACATGGAATATTGTGTACAGTTTTAAGCACCTGTGTATGAGAAGGACATTGCTGAACTAGAATGCGTGCAAAGAAGGGAAAGCAAGGTAATTAAAGGACCTCATCACAGACGGGGATTCTTTACTGTAAGAGCAGTTCGACGATTGAACTCTCTGCCACATTGAAAAGTGTTTTTTTGAAAAATATAAAATTTCATCATATTTGTACCAGATTCTGGAGATGGAACTTTGATCCAGGAATTTATTCTAATAGCCATATTTGGAGTAAGGGAGGAATTTTCCCCCTAATGACAACATTGGAATGCACTCCAAGACAGTTTTTGCCTTCCTCTGGATCAACACGGCAGGTTTATAGGTTGAATTTGATGGACCTTTTTTCAATATTATCAACTATTCAACTCTGTAACAAAAGTGAGCTTACATTGCCCATATGGGGATCGAACCCGTGACCTTGGCGTTATTAGCACCACGCTCTAACCAACTGAGCTAACAGGCCACTTTTACACCAAAGATTCACGTCACGTCAGTAGAAAATACATGCAAACGTGTATTCATATTGATATCCTATTAACCTGAATAATAAAATAAACTTGCAATTTTTACTACTCAAAAAGCATTGGACAAATTGCTTTTGTGTTTTCCATTCCACCCCACAAAGAGTTTTCTTCAGTACATTATATGGTACATTAAATGCTGCCATTAAAAACAAGAACTTGTCTCGCTAAAAACAAGCCCTTGTATGACTATGAGGACGGAAAAATAATAAAGTTATGACTATCGGAATACAAAGAGGCAAAATTAAGATATTATTTTTCCATTCCACCCCACAAAGAGTTTTCTTTCAGTACATTATATGGTACATTAAATGCTGCCATTAAAAACAAGAACTTGTCTCGCTAAAAACAAGCCCTTATATGACTATGAGGACGGAAAAATAATAAAGTTATGACTATCGGAATACAAAGAGGCAAAATCAAGATATTATTTTTGTCCTTAAGGTTGAAATTGAACCTCTAAGATGATTTCATGCAACAAACTCTGCATTTCTATAAATCACCGGTTAGACCATACATGGAATATTGTGTACAGTTTTAAGCACCTGTGTATGAGAAGGACATTGCTGAACTAGAATGCGTGCAAAGAAGGGAAAGCAAGGTAATTAAAGGACCTCATCACAGACGGGGATTCTTTACTGTAAGAGCAGTTCGACGATTGAACTCTCTGCCACATTGAAAAGTGTTTTTTTGAAAAATATAAAATTTCATCATATTTGTACTAGATTCTGGAGATGGAACTTTGATCCAGGAATTTATTCTAATAGCCATATTTGGAGTAAGGGAGGAATTTTTCCCCTAATGACAACATTGGAATGCACTCCAAGACAGTTTTTGCCTTCCTCTGGATCAACACGGCAGGTTTATAGGTTGAATTTGATGGACCTTTTTTCAATATTATCAACTATTCAACTCTGTAACAAAAGTGAGCTTCCATGGCCCGTACGGGGATCGAACCCGTGACCTTGGCGTTATTAGCACCACGCTCTAACCAACTGAGCTAACCAGCCACTTTTACACAAAAGATTCACGTCACGTCAGTAGAAAATACATGCAAACGTGTATTCATATTAATATCCTATTAACCTGAATAATAAAATAAACTTGCAATTTTTACTACTCAAAAAGCATTGGACAAATTGCTTTTGTGTTTTCCATTCCACCCCACAAAGAGTTTTCTTCAGTACATTATATGGTACATTAAATGCTGCCATTAAAAACAAGAACTTGTCTCGCTAAAAACAAGCCCTTATATGACTATGAGGACGGAAAAATAATAAAGTTATGACTATCGGAATACAAAGAGGCAAAATCAAGATATTATTTTTCCATTCCACCCCACAAAGAGTTTTCTTTCAGTACATTATATGGTACATTAAATGCTGCCATTAAAAACAAGAACTTGTCTCGCTAAAAACAAGCCCTTATATGACTATGAGGACGGAAAAATAATAAAGTTATGACTATCGGAATACAAAGAGGCAAAATCAAGATATTATTTTTGTCCTTAAGGTTGAAATTGAACCTCTAAGATGATTTCATGCAACAAACTCTGCATTTCTATAAATCACCGGTTAGACCATACATGGAATATTGTGTACAGTTTTAAGCACCTGTGTATGAGAAGGACATTGCTGAACTAGAATGCGTGCAAAGAAGGGAAAGCAAGGTAATTAAAGGACCTCATCACAGACGGGGATTCTTTACTGTAAGAGCAGTTCGACGATTGAACTCTCTGCCACATTGAAAAGTGTTTTTTTGAAAAATATAAAATTTCATCATATTTGTACCAGATTCTGGAGATGGAACTTTGATCCAGGAATTTATTCTAATAGCCATATTTGGAGTAAGGGAGGAATTTTTCCCCTAATGACAACATTGGAATGCACTCCAAGACAGTTTTTGCCTTCCTCTGGATCAACACGGCAGGTTTATAGGTTGAATTTGATGGACCTTTTTTCAATATTATCAACTATTCAACTCTGTAAGAAAAGTGAGCTTCTATGGCCCGTACGGGGATCGAACCAGTGACCTTGGCGTTATTAGCACCACGCTCTAACCAACTGAGCTAACCAGCCACTCTTACACCAAAGATTCACGTCACGTCAGTAGAAAATACATGCAAACGTGTATTCATATTGATATCCTATTAACCTGAATAATAAAATAAACTTGCAATTTTTACTACTCAAAAAGCATTGGACAAATTGCTTTTGTGTTTTACATTCCACCCCACAAAGAGTTTTCTTCAGTACATTATTTGGTACATTAAATGCTGCCATTAAAAAAAAGAACTTGTCTCGCTAAAAACAAGCCCTTATATGACTATGAGGACGGAAAAATAATAAAGTTATGACTATCGGAATACAAAGAGGCAAAATCAAGATATTATTTTTGTCCTTAAGGTTGAAATTGAACCTCTAAGATGATTTCATGCAACAAACTCTGAATTTCTATAAATCACCGGTTAGACCATACATGGAATATTGTGTACAGTTTTAAGCACCTGTGTATGAGAAGGACATTGCTGAACTAGAATGCGTGCAAAGAAGGGAAAGCAAGGTAATTAAAGGACCTCATCACAGACGGGGATTCTTTACTGTAAGAGCAGTTCGACGATTGAACTCTCTGCCACATTGAAAAGTGTTTTTTTGAAAAATATAAAATTTCATCATATTTGTACCAGATTCTGGAGATGGAACTTTGATCCAGGAATTTATTCTAATAGCCATATTTGGAGTAAGGGAGGAATTTTCCCCCTAATGACAACATTGGAATGCACTCCAAGACAGTTTTTGCCTTCCTCTGGATCAACACGGCAGGTTTATAGGTTGAATTTGATGGACCTTTTTTCAATATTATCAACTATTCAACTCTGTAACAAAAGTGAGCTTACATTGCCCATATGGGGATCGAACCCGTGACCTTGGCGTTATTAGCACCACGCTCTAACCAACTGAGCTAACAGGCCACTTTTACACCAAAGATTCACGTCACGTCAGTAGAAAATACATGCAAACGTGTATTCATATTGATATCCTATTAACCTGAATAATAAAATAAACTTGCAATTTTTACTACTCAAAAAGCATTGGACAAATTGCTTTTGTGTTTTACATTCCACCCCACAAAGAGTTTTCTTCAGTACATTATATGGTACATTAAATGCTGCCATTAAAAACAAGAACTTGTCTCGCTAAAAACAAGCCCTTGTATGACTATGAGGACGGAAAAATAATAAAGTTATGACTATCGGAATACAAAGAGGCAAAATTAAGATATTATTTTTCCATTCCACCCCACAAAGAGTTTTCTTTCAGTACATTATATGGTACATTAAATGCTGCCATTAAAAACAAGAACTTTTCTCGCTAAAAACAAGCCCTTATATGACTATGAGGACGGAAAAATAATAAAGTTATGACTATCGGAATACAAAGAGGCAAAATCAAGATATTATTTTTGTCCTTAAGGTTGAAATTGAACCTCTAAGATGATTTCATGCAACAAACTCTGCATTTCTATAAATCACCGGTTAGACCATACATGGAATATTGTGTACAGTTTTAAGCACCTGTGTATGAGAAGGACATTGCTGAACTAGAATGCGTGCAAAGAAGGGAAAGCAAGGTAATTAAAGGACCTCATCACAGACGGGGATTCTTTACTGTAAGAGCAGTTCGACGATTGAACTCTCTGCCACATTGAAAAGTGTTTTTTTGAAAAATATAAAATTTCATCATATTTGTACCAGATTCTGGAGATGGAACTTTGATCCAGGAATTTATTCTAATAGCCATATTTGGAGTAAGGGAGGAATTTTTCCCCTAATGAGAAAATTGGAATGCACTCCAAGACAGTTTTTGCCTTCCTCTGGATCAACACGGCAGGTTTATAGGTTGAATTTGATGGACCTTTTTTCAATATTATCAACTATTCAACTCTGTAACAAGCATGTAACAAAAGTGAGCTTCCATGGCCCGTACGGGGATCAAACCCGTGACCTTGGCGTTATTAGCACCACACTCTAACCAACTGAGCTAACCAGCCACTTTTACACCACAGATTCACGTCACGTCAGTAGAAAATACATGCAAACGTGTATTCATATTGATATCCTATTAACCTGAATAATAAAATAAACTTGCAATTTTTACTACTCAAAAAGCATTGGACAAATTGCTTTTGTGTTTTCCATTCCACCCCACAAAGAGTTTTCTTTCAGTACATTATATGGTACATTAAATGCTGCCATTAAAAACAAGAACTTGTCTCGCTAAAAACAAGCCCTTATATGACTATGAGGACGGAAAAATAATAAAGTTATGACTATTGGAATACAAAGAGGCAAAATCAAGATATTATTTTTGTCCTTAAGGTTGAAATTGAACCTCTAAGATGATTTCATGCAACAAACTCTGCATTTCTATAAATCACCGGTTACACCATACATGGAATATTGTGTACAGTTTTAAGCACCTGTGTATGAGAAGGACATTGCTGAACTAGAATGCGTGCAAAGAAGGGAAAGCAAGGTAATTAAAGGACCTCATCACAGACGGGGATTCTTTACTGTAAGAGCAGTTCGACGATTGAACTCTCTGCCACATTGAAAAGTGTTTTTTTGAAAAATATAAAATTTCATCATATTTGTACCAGATTCTGGAGATGGAACTTTGATCCAGGAATTTATTCTAATAGCCATATTTGGAGTAAGGGAGGAATTTTTCCCCTAATGACAACTTGTCTCGCTAAAAACAAGCCCTTATATGACTATGAGGACGGAAAAATAATAAAGTTATGACTATCGGAATACAAAGAGGCAAAATCAAGATATTATTTTTCCATTCCACCCCACAAAGAGTTTTCTTTCAGTACATTATATGGTACATTAAATGCTGCCATTAAAAACAAGAACTTGTCTCGCTAAAAACAAGCCCTTATATGACTATGAGGACGGAAAAATAATAAAGTTATGACTATCAGAATACAAAGAGGCAAAATCAAGATATTATTTTTGTCCTTAAGGTTGAAATTGAACCTCTAAGATGATTTCATGCAACAAACTCTGCATTTCTATAAATCACCGGTTAGACCATACATGGAATATTGTGTACAGTTTTAAGCACCTGTGTATGAGAAGGACATTGCTGAACTAGAATGCGTGCAAAGACGGGAAAGCAAGGTAATTAAAGGACCTCATCACAGACGGGGATTCTTTACTGTAAGAGCAGTTCGACGATTGAACTCTCTGCCACATTGAAAAGTGTTTTTTTGAAAAATATAAAATTTGATCATATTTGTACCAGATTCTGGAGATGGAACTTTGATCCAGGAATTTATTCTAATAGCCATATTTGGAGTAAGGGAGGAATTTTTCCCCTAATGACAACATTGGAATGCACTCCAAGACAGTTTTTGCCTTCCTCTGGATCAACACGGCAGGTTTATAGGTTGAATTTGATGGACCTTTTTTCAATATTATCAACTATTCAACTCTGTAACAAAACATGTAACAAAAGTGAGCTTCCATGGCCCGTACGGGGATCGAACCCATGACCTTGGCGTTATTAGCACCACGCTCTAACAAACTGAGCTAACCGGCCACTTTTACACCAAAGATTCACGTCACGTCAGTAGAAAATACATGCAAACGTGTATTCATATTGATATCCTATTAACCTGAATAATAAAATAAACTTGCAATTTTTACTACTCAAAAAGCATTGGACAAATTGCTTTTGTGTTTTCCATTCCACCCCACAAAGAGTTTTCTTCAGTACATTATATGGTACATTAAATGCTGCCATTAAAAACAAGAACTTGTCTCGCTAAAAACAAGCCCTTATATGACTATGAGGACGGAAAAATAATAAAGTTATGACTATCGGAATACAAAGAGGCAAAATCAAGATATTATTTTTCCATTCCACCCCACAAAGAGTTTTATTTCAGTACATTATATGGTACATTAAATGCTGCCATTAAAAACAAGAACTTGTCTCGCTAAAAACAAGCCCTTATATGACTATGAGGACGGAAAAATAATAAAGTTATGACTATCGGAATACAAAGAGGCAAAATCAAGATATTATTTTTGTCCTTAAGGTTGAAATTGGACCTCTAAGATGATTTCATGCAACAAACTCTGCATTTCTATAAATCACCGGTTAGACCATACATGGAATATTGTGTACAGTTTTGAGCACCTGTGTATGAGAAGGACATTGCTGAACTAGAATGCGTGCAAAGAAGGGAAAGCAAGGTAATTAAAGGACCTCATCACAGACGGGGATTCTTTACTGTAAGAGCAGTTCGATGATTGAACTCTATGCCACATTGAAAAGTGTTTTTTTGAAAAATATAAAATGTCATCATATTTGTACCAGATTCTGGAGATGGAACTTTGATCCAGGAATTTATTCTAATAGCCATATTTGGCGTAAGGGAGGAATTTTTCCCCTAATGACAACATTGGAATGCACTCCAAGACAGTTTTTGCCTTCCTCTGGATCAACACGGCAGGTTTATAGGTTGAATTTGATGGACCTTTTTTCAATATTATCAACTATTCAACTCTGTAACAAGCATGTAACAAAAGGGAGCTTCCATGGCCCGTATGGGGATCGAACCCATGACCTTGGCGTTATTAGCACCACGCTCTAACCAACTGAGCTAACCGGCCACTTTTACACCAAAGATTCACGTCACGTCAGTAGAAAATACATGCAAACGTGTATTCATATTGATATCCTATTAACCTGAATAATAAAATAAACTTGCAATATTTACTACTCAAAAAGCATTGGACAAATTGCTTTTGTGTTTTCCATTCCACCCCACAAAGAGTTTTATTTCAGTACATTATATGGTACATTAAATGCTGCCATTAAAAACAAGAACTTGTCTCGCTAAAAACAAGCCCTTATATGACTATGAGGACGGAAAAATAATAAAGTTATGACTATCGGAATACAAAGAGGCAAAATCAAGATATTATTTTTGTCCTTAAGGTTGAAATTGGACCTCTAAGATGATTTCATGCAACAAACTCTGCATTTCTATAAATCACCGGTTGGACCATACATGGAATATTGTGTACAGTTTTGAGCACCTGTGTATGAAAAGGACATTGCTGAACTATAATGCGTGCAAAGAAGGGAAAGCAAGGTAATTAAAGGACCTCATCACAGACGGGGATTCTTTACTGTAAGAGCAGTTCGACGATTGAACTCTCTGCCACATTGAAAAGTGTTTTTTTCAAAAATATAAAATGTCATCATATTTGTACCAGATTCTGGAGATGGAACTTTGATCCAGGAATTTATTCTAATAGCCATATTTGGAGTAAGGGAGGAATTTTTCCCCTAATGACAACATTGGAATGCACTCCAAGACAGTTTTTGCCTTTCTCTGGATCAACACGGCAGGTTTATAGGTTGAATTTGATGGACCTTTTTTCAATATTATCAACTATTCAACTCTGTAACAAGCATGTAACAAAAGTGAGCTTCCATGGCCCGCACGGGGATCAAACCCGTGACCTTGGCTTAATTAGCACCACGCTCTAACCAACTGAGCTAACCAGCCACTTTTACACCAAAGATTCTCGTCACGTCAGTAGAAAATACATGCAAACGTGTATTCATATTGATATCCTATTAACCTGAATAATAAAATAAACTTGCAATTTTTACTACTCAAAAAGCATTGGACAAATTGCTTTTGTGTTTTCCATTCCACCCCACAAAGAGTTTTATTTCAGTACATTATATGGTACATTAAATGCTGCCATTAAAAACAAGAACTTGTCTCGCTAAAAACAAGCCCTTATATGACTATGAGGACGGAAAAATAATAAAGTTATGACTATCGGAACACAAAGAGGCAAAATCAAGATATTATTTTTGTCCTTAAGGTTGAAATTGGACCTCTAAGATGATTTCATGCAACAAACTCTGCATTTCTATAAATCACCGGTTAGACCATACATGGAATATTGTGTACAGTTTTGAGCACCTGTGTATGAGAAGGACATTGCTGAACTAGAATGCGTGCAAAGAAGGGAAAGCAAGGTAATTAAAGGACCTCATCACAGACGGGGATTCTTTACTGTAAGAGCAGTTCGACGATTGAACTCTCTGCCACATTGAAAAGTGTTTTTTTGAAAAATATAAAATGTCATCATATTTGTACCAGATTCTGGAGATGGAACTTTGATCCAGGAATTTATTCTAATAGCCATATTTGGAGTAAGGGAGGAATTTTTCCCCTAATGACAACATTGGAATGCACTCCAAGACAGTTTTTGCCTTCCTCTGGATCAACACGGCAGGTTTATAGGTTGAATTTGATGGACCTTTTTTCAATATTATCAACTATTCAACTCTGTAACAAGCACGTAACAAAAGTGAGCTTCCATGGCCCGTACGGGGATCGAACCCATGACCTTGGTGTTATTAGCACCACGCTCTAACCAACTGAGCTAACCGGCCACTTTTCCACCAAAAATTCACGTCACGTCAGCAGAAAATACATGCAAACGTGTATTCATATTGATATCCTATTAACCTGAATAATAAAATAAACTTGCAATTTTTACTACTCAAAAAGCATTGGACAAATTGCTTTTGTGTTTTCCATTCCACCCCACAAAGAGTTTTCTTTCAGTACATTATATGGTACATTAAATGCTGCCATTAAAAACAAGAACTTGTCTCGCTAAAAACAAGCCCTTATATGACTATGAGGACGGAAAAAATAATAAAGTTATGACTATCGGAATACAAAGAGGCAAAATCAAGATACTATTTTTGTCCTTAAGGTTGAAATTGGACCTCTAAGATGATTTCATGCAACAAACTCTGCATTTCTATAAATCACCGGTTAGACCATACATGGAATATTGTGTACAGTTTTGAGCACCCGTGTATGAGAAGGACATTGCTGAACTAGAATGCGTGCAAGGTAATTAAAGGACCTCATCACAGATGGGGATTCTTTACTGTAAGAGCAGTTCGACGATTGAACTCTCTACCACATTGAAAAGTGTTTTTTTGAATAATATAAAATTTCATCATATTTGGACCAGATTCTGGAGATGGAACTTTGATCCAGGAATTTATTCTAATAGCCATATTTGGAGTAAGGGAGGAATTTTTCCCCTAATGACAACATTGGAATGCACTCCAAGACAGTTTTTGCCTTCCTCTGGATCAACACGGCAGGTTTATAGGTTGAATTTGATGGACCTTTTTTCAATATTATCAACTATTCAACTCTGTAACAAGCATGTAACAAAAGTGAGCTTCCATGGCCCATACGGGGATCGAACCCATGACCTTGGCGTTATTAGCCCCACGCTCTGACCAACTGAGCTAAACGGCCACTTTTACACCAAAGATTCACGTCACGTCAGTAGAAAATACATGCAAACGTGTATTCATATTGATATCCTATTAACCTGAATAATAAAATAAACTTGCAATTTTTACTACTCAAAAAGCATTGGACAAATTGCTTTTGTGTTTTCCATTCCACCCCACAAAGAGTTTTTTTCAGTACATTATATGGTACATTAAATGCTGCCATTAAAAACAAGAACTTGTCTCGCTAAAAACAAGCCCTTATATGACTATGAGGACGGAAAAATAATAAAGTTATGACTATCGGAATACAAAGAGGCAAAATCAAGATATTATTTTTGTCCTTAAGGTTGAAATTGGACCTCTAAGATGATTTCATGCAACAAACTCTGCATTTCTATAAATCACCGGTTAGACCATACATGGAATATTGTGTACAGTTTTGAGCACCTGTGTATGAGAAGGACATTGCTGAACTAGAATGCGTGCAAAGAAGGGAAAGCAAGGTAATTAAAGGACCTCATCACAGACGGGGATTCTTTACTGTAAGAGCAGTTCGACGATTGAACTCTCTGCCACATTGAAAAGTGTTTTTTTTGAAAAATATAAAATTTCATCATATTTGTACCAGATTCTGGAGATGGAACTTTGATCCAGGAATTTATTCTAATAGCCATATTTGGAGTAAGGGAGGAATTTTTCCCCTAATGACAACATTGGAATGCACTCCAAGACAGTTTTTGCCTTCCTCTGGATCAACACGGCAGGTTTATAGGTTGAATTTGATGGACCTTTTTTCAATATTATCAACTATTCAACTCTGTAACAAGCACGTAACAAGCACGTAACAAAAGTGAGCTTCCATGGCCCGTACGGGGATCGAACCCATGACCTTGGCGTTATTAGCACCACGCTCTAACCAACTGAGCTAACCGGCCACTTTTCCACCAAAAATTCACGTCACGTCAGCAGAAAATACATGCAAACGTGTATTCATATTGATATCCTATTAACCTGAATAATAAAATAAACTTGCAATTTTTACTACTCAAAAAGCATTGGACAAATTGCTTTTGTGTTTTCCATTCCACCCCACAAAGAGTTTTCTTTCAGTACATTATATGGTACATTAAATGCTGCCATTAAAAACAAGAACTTGTCTCGCTAAAAACAAGCCCTTATATGACTATGAGGACGGAAAAATAATAAAGTTATGACTATCGGAATACAAAGAGGCAAAATCAAGATACTATTTTTGTCCTTAAGGTTGAAATTGGACCTCTAAGATGATTTCATGCAACAAACTCTGCATTTCTATAAATCACCGGTTAGACCATACATGGAATATTGTGTACAGTTTTGAGCACCCGTGTATGAGAAGGACATTGCTGAACTAGAATGCGTGCAAGGTAATTAAAGGACCTCATCACAGATGGGGATTCTTTACTGTAAGAGCAGTTCGACGATTGAACTCTCTACCACATTGAAAATGTTTTTTGAATAATATAAAATTTCATCATATTTGGACCAGATTCTGGAGATGGAACTTTGATCCAGGAATTTATTCTAATAGCCATATTTGGAGTAAGGGAGGAATTTTTCCCCTAATGACAACATTGGAATGCACTCCAAGACAGTTTTTGCCTTCCTCTGGATCAACACGGCAGGTTTATAGGTTGAATTTGATGGACCTTTTTTCAATATTATCAACTATTCAACTCTGTAACAAGCATGTAACAAAAGTGAGCTTCCATGGCCCATACGGGGATCGAACCCATGACCTTGGCGTTATTAGCCCCACGCTCTGACCAACTGAGCTAAACGGCCACTTTTACACCAAAGATTCACGTCACGTCAGTAGAAAATACATGCAAACGTGTATTCATATTGATATCCTATTAACCTGAATAATAAAATAAACTTGCAATTTTTACTACTCAAAAAGCATTGGACAAATTGCTTTTGTGTTTTCCATTCCACCCCACAAAGAGTTTTTTTCAGTACATTATATGGTACATTAAATGCTGCCATTAAAAACAAGAACTTGTCTCGCTAAAAACAAGCCCTTATATGACTATGAGGACGGAAAAATAATAAAGTTATGACTATCGGAATACAAAGAGGCAAAATCAAGATATTATTTTTGTCCTTAAGGTTGAAATTGGACCTCTAAGATGATTTCATGCAACAAACTCTGCATTTCTATAAATCACCGGTTAGACCATACATGGAATATTGTGTACAGTTTTGAGCACCTGTGTATGAGAAGGACATTGCTGAACTAGAATGCGTGCAAACAAGGGAAAGCAAGGTAATTAAAGGACCTCATCACAGACGGGGATTCTTTACTGTAAGAGCAGTTCGACGATTGAACTCTCTGCCACATTGAAAAGTGTTTTTTTGAAAAATATAAAATTTCATCATATTTGTACCAGATTCTGGAGATGGAACTTTGATCCAGGAATTTATTCTAATAGCCATATTTGGAGTAAGGGAGGAATTTTTCCCCTAATGACAACATTGGAATGCACTCCAAGACAGTTTTTGCCTTCCTCTGGATCAACACGGCAGGTTTATAGGTTGAATTTGATGGACCTTTTTTCAATATTATCAACTATTCAACTCTGTAACAAGCAAAAGTGAGCTTCCATGGCCCGTACGGGGATCGAACCCATGACCTTGGCGTTATTAGCACCACGCTCTAACCAACTGAGCTAACCGGCCACTTTTACACCAAAAATTCACGTCACGTCAGCAGAAAATACATGCAAACGTGTATTCATATTGATATCCTATTAACCTGAATAATAAAATAAACTTGCAATTTTTACTACTCAAAAAGCATTGGACAAATTGCTTTTGTGTTTTCCATTCCACCCCACAAAGAGTTTTCTTTCAGTACATTATAGGGTACATTAAATGCTGCCATTAAAAACAAGAACTTGTCTCGCTAAAAACAAGCCCTTATATGACTATGAGGACGGAAAAATAATAAAGTTATGACTATCGGAATACAAAGAGGCAAAATCAAGATATTATTTATGTCCTTAAGGTTGAAATTGGACCTCTAAGATGATTTCATGCAACAAACTCTGCATTTCTATAAATCACCGGTTAGATCATACATGGAATATTGTGTACAGTTTTGAGCACCTGTGTATGAGAAGGACATTGCTGAACTAGAATGCGTGCAAAGAAGGGAAAGCAAGGTAATTAAAGGACCTCATCACAGACGGGGATTGTTTACTGTAAGAGCAGTTCGACGATTGAACTCTCTGCCACATTGAAAAGTGTTTTTTTGAAAAATATAAAATGTCATCATATTTGTACCAGATTCTGGAGATGGAACTTTGATCCAGGAATTTATTCTAATAGCCATATTTGAAGTAAGCGAGGACTTTTTCCCCTAATGACAACATTGGAATGCACTCCAAGACAGTTTTTGCCTTCCTCTGGATCAACACGGCAGGTTTATAGGTTGAATTTGATGGACCTTTTTTCAATAATATCAACTATTCAACTCTGTAACAAGCATGTAACAAAAGTGAGCTTCCATGGCCCGTACCCGTGACCTTGGCGTTATTAGCACCACGCTCTAACCAACTGAGCTAACCGGCCACTTTTACACCAAAGATTCACGTCACGTCAGTAGAAAATACATGCAAAACGTGTATTCATATTGATATCCTATTAACCTGAATAATAAAATAAACTTGCAATTTTTACTACTCAAAAAGCATTGGACAAATTGCTTTTGTGTTTTCCATTCCACCCCACAAAGAGTTTTCTTTCAGTACATTATATGGTACATTAAATGCTGCCATTAAAAACAAGAACTTGGCTCGCTAAAAACAAGCCCTTATATGACTATGAGGACGGAAAAATAATAAAGTTATGACTATCGGAATACAAAGAGGCAAAATCAAGATATTATTTTTGTCCTTAAGGTTGAAATTGGACCTCTAAGATGATTTCATGCAACAAACTCTGCATTTCTATAAATCACCGGTTAGACCATACATGGAATATTGTGTACAGTTTTGAGCACCTGTGTATGAGAAGGACATTGCTGAACTAGAATGCGTGCAAAGAAGGGAAAGCAAGGTAATTAAAGGACCTCATCACAGACGGGGATTCTTTACTGTAAGAGCAGTTCGACGATTGAACTCTCTGCCACATTGAAAAGTGTTTTTTTGAAAAATATAAAATTTCATCATATTTGTACCAGATTCTGGAGATGGAACTTTGATCCAGGAATTTATTCTAATAGCCATATTTGGAGTAAGGGAGGAATTTTTCCCCTAACGACAACATTGGAATGCACTCCAAGACAGTTTTTGCCTTCCTCTGGATCAACACGGCAGGTTTATAGGTTGAATTTGACGGACCTTTTTTTATGGGGTGCATGCGCCACCGGAGACATACACCCCATAAACTGTAATGTGGGTTCTCCTGGGTACGGCAATACCCTACATGTGGCTGTTATCAGGTGCCTGGGCACACGGCAGGGCTTAGAAGGGAAGGACCACCATTTGGCCTACTGGAGCTTTTCTGGTGCTAAGTCATGTATGCAGAAGCCCCTGAGGTACCAGTACAGTTGAAACCCCTGAGAAGTGACCCCATTTTAAAAACTGCACCCCTTAAGATATTCATCTAGAGGTGTAGTGAGCATTTTGACCCCACAGGTACTGTGTAAAAGATAATGCGCAGCAGATGGTGCAGTGTGAGATTTGCAATTTTATATATATATATGCCATTTCAGTGTCCAATATAGTGTACCCAGCATGCGCCACCGGAGATATACACCCCTTAAATTGTAATGTGGGTTCTCCTGGGTACGGCAATACCCTACATGTGGCTGTTATCAGCTGCCTGGGCATACGGCAGGGCTCAGAAGGGAAAGATGAGGGGGATAAGCTGTGCGGAGTGCATCAGGGTAAATTAAAAATCAAGGGATGTATGATACATTTTAAAACAATCTTTTATACAGAGCCCTGGTTTTTCGGGACACGTGTCACATTGGTATATTGTGTTCTTCCTTATCCCCCTCTTATAGCAGACTCTGCACCTCTTTTGACTCTTTCCCTTTCCACCGGTTTGGGGAACTTCTCCTGGAAAGTGTTGCCCTGGTATGATGCGTGTGGCCTCGCTTCCAGAAGTACTGGGTGCCCCCCCTTCCTGGTCCCTAAAGATTAGATCTTGAAATTCCAGGAAAGTTCCTCTCTGGCCTGCACATCCACGTAGCACGTACGCATTGTACAAAGCCATCTGTATGATGTGCCCGGCCAGCTTCTTATACCACACCGCATGGCGCTGTAGGGCTTCAGGACTTGATCTTACAAGTCCATCCCTCCCATGTACCTATTGTAGTCCAGGATGCAGTCTGGTTTGGGGGTGGCCTTTCCTTCATATATCCTAAATCTGTAGGTATACCCTGATGCACTCTCGCACAGCTTATACATCTTCACGCCATACCTTGCCCTCTTACCCGGCAGGTACTCGCGGAATTGAACCCTCCCTTTAAAATGTACCAGGGACTCATCAATAGAAATACACTTCTCGGGGGTGAATGCTCGGGAAAACCGGGCACTGAAACGGTCTAATAGGGGTCTCCGTTTATACAAACGGTCAAAACTGGGGTCATCTCGGGGTGGGCACGGCTCATTATCAGTATAATGTGAGAAGCGAAGTATTGCCCCCTCAAAGTATTCACAACAGCAATTAGAAAGTTTATGAACCCTTTAGGTGTTTCACAGAAATTTAGAGCAAAGCAGAGGTGAAATTAACTTTTTTTTTTTGTCAGAAAATCCTCTTTATATCATTTTTTTTATAACACAAAAGGATTTATCAGAGAAACGCAACTCAATACGTATTGCCCAGATTCTGCAGTTTTGAGAAATATCCCACATGTGGCCCTAGTGCGGTAATGGACTGAAGCACCGGCCTCCGAAGCAAAGGAGCACCTAGTGGATTTTGAGCCCTCTTTTTTATTAGGCACCATGTCCGGTTTGAAGAGATCTTGTGGTGCCAAAACATTGGAAACCCCCCAAAAGTGACCCCATTTTGGAAACTAGACCCCTTGAGGAATACATTGTAGTTTTCTTGGGGTGCATGCGGCTTTTTGATCAGTTTTTATTCTATTTTTAGGTGGCGTGGTGACTAATAAACAGCAATTCTACTATTGTTTTTTTATTCTTTTTTTTTTTACTGCGTGCACCGTGCGCTATAAATGTCTTATTCACTTTATTCTGCGGGGCGATACGATTATGGCGATAGCAGATGTTTATAGTTTTTTTTTATGTCTTATGGCGTTTGCGCAATAAAATACGTTTTGTAAACAATCATTTACTTTTTGTGTTATCATATTCTAAGAGCCAGAACGTTTTTATTTTTAAATCAATAAAGCCGTGCGAGGACTTATTTTTTGCGTAACGAACTGTAGTTTCCATCAGTACCATTTTTCGGTACATGCGACTTTTTGATCTCTTTTTATTCAATTTTTTGGGAGGTGAAGTGACCAAACAATTGTGATTGTGGTACGGTTTATGAATATTTTTTTTTACGGCGTTCACCGTGCGGGATAAATAACAAAATAATTTTGTAGTTCAGGCCGTTACGGACGCGGCGATACCAATTATGTATAGTTTATTTGTTTGTTTATATATTTTTATTAATAATAAAGGACTGATAAGGGAAAAAGTGGGACTTTTACTTTTATTACTTTTAAAACTTTTATTTTCTTATTTTTACACATCTTTTTTTAACTTTTTTTTTACTGTATTACTTTATCCCACTAGGGGACTTGAGGGCAGGAGGCCCTGATCGCTATTCTAATACACTGCACTACATGCGTAGTGCAGTGTATTTGAACTGTCAGCTACTCACTGACAGCAAGCATAGTGGGTCCTGACGTTGTCAGGACCCACTAGGCTTCCGTCTATGGCATAGCCGGACGCCATTGTTTGGTGTCCGGTTGCCATAGTCACCATCGCCGGCCGCTATCGTGTAGCAGGCCGGCGATGGCGGATTAACCCCTAAGAAGCCGCGATCGCTATTGAACGCGGCTTCTGAGGGGTTAATCGGCGGGGGAGCTCCGCGATCGGTCCCGGCACATTGAGCAGTGATGGTCTGCTGTCGGAAACAGCAGCTATCACAGCTCATGAACGCGCCCCGCGCGAACGGCGCCGTGTTTACTCCATGACCTACTATTAGGTCACTGAGCGCGAACGCTACAGTTAGCATGACCTAATAGTAGGTCATGGAGCGTTAAAGGGTTAAGGTTGAAATTGGACCTCTAAGATGATTTCATGCAACAAACTCTGCATTTCTATAAATCACCGGTTAGACCATACATGGAATATTGTGTACAGTTTTAAGCACCTGTGTATGAGAAGGACATTGCTGAACTAGAATGCGTGCAAAGAAGGGAAAGCAAGGTAATTAAAGGACCTCATCACAGACGGGGATTCTTTACTGTAAGTTTTGTTCGACGATTGAACTCTCTGCCACATTGAAAAGTGTTTTTTTGAAAAATATAAAATTTCATCATATTTGTTCCAGATTCTGGAGATGGAACTTTGATCCAGGAATTTATTCTAACAGCCATATTTGGAGTAAGGGAGGAATTTTTCCCCTAGTGACAACATTGGAATGCACTCCAAGACAGTTTTTGCCTTCCTCTGGATCAACACGGCAGGTTTATAGGTTGAATTTGATGGACCTTTTTTCAATATTATCAACTATTCAACACTGTAACAAGCATGTAACAAAAGTGAGCTTTCATGGCCCATACGGGGATAGAAACCCGTGACCTTGGCGTTATTAGCACCACACTCTAACCAACTGAGCTAATAGGCCACTTTTACACAAAAGATTCACGTCACGTCAGTAGAAAATACATGCAAACGTGTATTTATATTGATATCCTATTAACCTGAATAATAAAATAAACTTGCAATTTTTACTACTCAAAAAGCATTGGACAAATTGCTTTTGTGTTTTCCATTCCACCCCACAAAGAGTTTTCTTCAGTACATTATATGGTACATTAAATGCTGCCATTAAAAACAAGAACTTGTCTCGCTAAAAACAAGCCCTTATATGACTATGAGGACGGAAAAATAATAAAGTTATGACTATCGGAATACAAAGAGGCAAAATCAAGATATTATTTTTGTCCTTAAGGTTGAAATTGAACCTCTAAGATGATTTCATGCAACAAACTCTGCATTTCTATAAATCACCGGTTAGACCATACATGGAATATTGTGTACAGTTTTAAGCACCTGTGTATGAGAAGGACATTGCTGAACTAGAATGCGTGCAAAGAAGGGAAAGCAAGGTAATTAAAGGACCTCATCACAGACGGGGATTCTTTACTGTAAGAGCAGTTCGACGATTGAACTCTCTGCCACATTGAAAAGTGTTTTTTTGAAAAATATAAAATTTCATCATATTTGTTCCAGATTCTGGAGATGGAACTTTGATCCAGGAATTTATTCTAATAGCCATATTTGGAGTAAGGGAGGAATTTTTCCCCTAGTGACAACATTGGAATGCACTCCAAGACAGTTTTTGCCTTCCTCTGGATCAACACAGCAGGTTTATAGGTTGAATTTGATGGACCTTTTTTCAATATTATCAACTATTCAGCTCTGTAACAAGCATGTAACAAAAGTGAGCGTCCATGGCCCATACGGGGATCGAACCAGTGACCTTGGCGTTATTAGCACCACGCTCTAACCAACTGAGCTAACCGGCCACTTTTACAACAAAGATTCACGTCACGTCAGTAGAAAATACATGCAAACGTGTATTCATATTGATATCCTATTAACCTGAATAATAAAATAAACTTGCAATTTTTACTACTCAAAAAGCATTGGACAAATTGCTTTTGTGTTTTCCATTCCACCCCACAAAGAGTTTTCTTTCAGTCCATTATATGGTACATTAAATGCTGCCATTAAAAACAAGAACTTGTCTCGCTAAAAACAAGCCCTTATATGACTATGAGGACGGAAAAATAATAAAGTTATGACTATCGGAATACAAAGAGGCAAAATCAAGATATTATTTTTGTCCTTAAGGTTGAAATTGGACCTCTAAGATGATTTCATGCAACAAACTCTGCATTTCTATAAATCACCGGTTAGACCATACATGGAATATTGTGTACAGTTTTGAGCACCTGTGTATGAGAAGGACATTGCTGAACTAGAATGCGTACAAAGAAGGGAAAGCAAGGTAATTAAAGGACCTCATCACAGACGGGGATTCTTTACTGTAAGAGCAGTTCGACGATTGAACTCTCTGCCACATTGAAAAGTGTTTTTTTGAAAAATATAAAATTTCATCATATTTGTACCAGATTCTGGAGATGGAACTTTGATCCAGGAATTTATTCTAATAGCCATATTTGGAGTAAGGGAGGAATTTTTCCCCTAATGACAACATTGGAATGCACTCCAAGACAGTTTTTGCCTTCCTCTGGATCAACACGGCAGGTTTATAGGTTGAATTTGATGGACCTTTTTTCAATATTATCAACTATTCAACTCTGTAACAAAAGTGAGCTTCCATGGCCCGTACGGGGATCGAACCCGTGACCTTGGCGTTATTAGCACCACGCTCTAACCAACTGAGCTAACCGGCCACTTTTACACCAAAGATTCACGTCACGTCAGTAGAAAATACATGCAAACGTGTATTCATATTGATATCCTATTAACCTGAATAATAAAATAAACTTGCAATTTTTACTACTCAAAAAGCATTGGACAAATTGCTTTTGTGTTTTCCATTCCACCCCACAAAGAGTTTTCTTCAGTACATTATATGGTACATTAAATGCTGCCATTAAAAACAAGAACTTGTCTCGCTAAAAACAAGCCCTTATATGACTATGAGGACGGAAAAATAATAAAGTTATGACTATCGGAATACAAAGAGGCAAAATCAAGATATTATTTTTGTCCTTAAGGTTGAAATTGGACCTCTAAGATGATTTCATGCAACAAACTCTGCATTTCTATAAATCACCGGTTAGACCATACATGGAATATTGTGTACAGTTTTGAGCACCTGTGTATGAGAAGGACATTGCTGAACTAGAATGCGTGCAAAGAAGGGAAAGCAAGGTAATTAAAGGACCTCATCACAGACGGGGATTCTTTACTGTAAGAGCAGTTCGACGATTGAACTCTCTGCCACATTGAAAAGTGTTTTTTTGAAAAATATAAAATGTCATCATATTTGTACCAGATTCTGGAGATGGAACTTTGATCCAGGAATTTATTCTAATAGCCATATTTGGAGTAAGGGAGGAATTTTTCCCCTAATGACAACATTGGAATGCACTCCAAGACAGTTTTTGCCTTCCTCTGGATCAACACGGCAGGTTTATAGGTTGAATTTGATGGACCTTTTTTCAATATTATCAACTATTCAACTCTGTAACAAAAGTGAGCTTCCATGGCCCGTACGGGGATCGAACCCGTGACCTTGGCGTTATTAGCACCACGCTCTAACCAACTGAGCTAACCGGCCACTTTTACACCAAAGATTCACGTCACGTCAGTAGAAAATACATGCAAACGTGTATTCATATTGATATCCTATTAACCTGAATAATAAAATAAACTTGAAATTTGTACTACTCAAAAAGCATTGGACAAATTGCTTTTGTGTTTTCCATTCCACCCACAAAGAGTTTTCTTCAGTACATTATATGGTACATTAAATGCTGCCATTAAAAACAAGAACTTGTCTCGCTAAAAACAAGCCCTTATATGACTATGAGGACGGAAAAATAATAAAGTTATGACTATCGGAATACAAAGAGGCAAAATCAAGATATTATTTTTGTCCTTAAGGTTGAAATTGGACCTCTAAGATGATTTCATGCAACAAACTCTGCATTTCTATAAATCACCGGTTAGACCATACATGGAATATTGTGTACAGTTTTAAGCACCTGTGTATGAGAAGGACATTGCTGAACTAGAATGCGTGCAAAGAAGGGAAAGCAAGGTAATTAAAGGACCTCATCACAGACGGGGATTCTTTACTGTAAGAGCAGTTCGACGATTGAACTCTCTGCCACATTGAAAAGTGTTTTTTTGAAAAATATAAAATTTCATCATATTTGTACCAGATTCTGGAGATGGAACTTTGATCCAGGAATTTATTCTAATAGCCATATTTGGAGTAAGGGAGGAATTTTTCCCCTAATGACAACATTGGAATGCACTCCAAGACAGTTTTTGCCTTCCTCTGGATCAACACGGCAGGTTTATAGGTTGAATTTGATGGACCTTTTTTCAATATTATCAACTATTCAATAAGCATGTAACAAAAGTGAGCTTCCATGGCCCATACAGGGATCGAACCCGTGACCTTGGCGTTATTAGCACCACGCTCTAACCAACTGAGCTAACCGGCCACTTTTACACCAAAGATTCACGTCACGTCAGTAGAAAATACATGCAAACGTGTATTCATATTGATATCCTATTAACCTGAATAATAAAATAAACTTGAAATTTGTACTACTCAAAAAGCATTGGACAAATTGCTTTTGTGTTTTCCATTCCACCCACAAAGAGTTTTCTTCAGTACATTATATGGTACATTAAATGCTGCCATTAAAAACAAGAACTTGTCTCGCTAAAAACAAGCCCTTATATGACTATGAGGACGGAAAAATAATAAAGTTATGACTATCGGAATACAAAGAGGCAAAATCAAGATATTATTTTTGTCCTTAAGGTTGAAATTGGACCTCTAAGATGATTTCATGCAACAAACTCTGCATTTCTATAAATCACCGGTTAGACCATACATGGAATATTGTGTACAGTTTTAAGCACCTGTGTATGAGAAGGACATTGCTGAACTAGAATGCGTGCAAAGAAGGGAAAGCAAGGTAATTAAAGGACCTCATCACAGACGGGGATTCTTTACTGTAAGAGCAGTTCGACGATTGAACTCTCTGCCACATTGAAAAGTGTTTTTTTGAAAAATATAAAATTTCATCATATTTGTTCCAGATTCTGGAGATGGAACTTTGATCCAGGAATTTATTCTAATAGCCATATTTGGAGTAAGGGAGGAATTTTTCCCCTAATGACAACATTGGAATGCACTCCAAGACAGTTTTTGCCTTCCTCTGGATCAACACGGCAGGTTTATAGGTTGAATTTGATGGACCTTTTTTCAATATTATCAACTATTCAGCTCTGTAACAAGCATGTAACCAAAGTGAGCGTCCATGGCCCATACGGGGATCGAACCCGCGACCTTGGCGTTATTAGCACCACGCTCTAACCAACTAAGCTAACCGGCCACTTTTACACCAAAGATTCACGTCACGTCAGTAGAAAATACATGCAAACGTGTATTCATATTGATATCCTATTAACCTGAATAATAAAATAAACTTGCAATTTTTACTACTCAAAAAGCATTGGACAAATTGCTTTTGTGTTTTCCATTCCACCCACAAAGAGTTTTCTTCAGTACATTATATGGTACATTAAATGCTGCCATTAAAAACAAGAACTTGTCTCGCTAAAAACAAGCCCTTATATGACTATGAGGACGGAAAAATAATAAAGTTATGACTATCGGAATACAAAGAGGCAAAATCAAGATATTATTTTTGTCCTTAAGGTTGAAATTGGACCTCTAAGATGATTTCATGCAACAAACACTGCATTTCTATAAATCACCGGTTAGACCATACATGGAATATTGTGTACAGTTTTAAGCACCTGTGTATGAGAAGGACATTGCTGAACTAGAATGCGTGCAAAGAAGGGAAAGCAAGGTAATTAAAGGACCTCATCACAGACGGGGATTCTTTACTGTAAGAGCAGTTCGACGATTGAACTCTCTGCCACATTGAAAAGTGTTTTTTTGAAAAATATAAAATTTCATCATATTTGTTCCAGATTCTGGAGATGGAACTTTGATCCAGGAATTTATTCTAATAGCCATATTTGGAGTAAGGGAGGAATTTTTCCCCTAATGACAACATTGGAATGCACTCCAAGACAGTTTTTGCCTTCCTCTGGATCAACACGGCAGGTTTATAGGTTGAATTTGATGGACCTTTTTTCAATATTATCAACTATTCAACTCTGTAACAAGCATGTAACAAAAGTGAGCTTTCATGGCCCATACGGGGATAGAAACCCGTGACCTTGGCGTTATTAGCACCACGCTCTAACCAACTGAGCTAATCGGCCACTTTTACACAAAAGATTCACGTCACGTCAGTAGAAAATACATGCAAACGTGTATTCATATTGATATCCTATTAACCTGAATAATAAAATAAACTTGCAATTTTTACTACTCAAAAAGCATTGGACAAATTGCTTTTGTGTTTTCCATTCCACCCCACAAAGAGTTTTCTTCAGTACATTATATGGTACATTAAATGCTGCCATTAAAAACAAGAACTTGTCTCGCTAAAAACAATCCCTTATATGACTATGAGGACGGAAAAATAATAAAGTTATGACTATCGGAATACAAAGAGGCAAAATCAAGATATTATTTTTGTCCTTAAGGTTGAAATTGAACCTCTAAGATGATTTCATGCAACAAACTCTGCATTTCTATAAATCACCGGTTAGACCATACATGGAATATTGTGTACAGTTTTAAGCACCTGTGTATGAGAAGGACATTGCTGAACTAGAATGCGTGCAAAGAAGGGAAAGCAAGGTAATTAAAGGACCTCATCACAGACGGGGATTCTTTACTGTAAGAGCAGTTCGACGATTGAACTCTCTGCCACATTGAAAAGTGTTTTTTTGAAAAATATAAAATTTCATCATATTTGTACCAGATTCTGGAGATGGAACTTTGATCCAGGAATTTATTCTAATAGCCATATTTGGAGTAAGGGAGGAATTTTTCCCCTAGTGACAACATTGGAATGCACTCCAAGACAGTTTTTGCCTTCCTCTGGATCAACACGGCAGGTTTATAGGTTGAATTTGATGGACCTTTTTTCAATATTATCAACTATTCAGCTCTGTAACAAGCATGTAACCAAAGTGAGCGTCCATGGCCCATACGGGGATCGAACCCGTGACCTTGGCGTTATTAGCACCACGCTCTAACCAACTAAGCTAACCGGCCACTTTTACACCAAAGATTCACGTCACGTCAGTAGAAAATACATGCAAACGTGTATTCATATTGATATCCTATTAACCTGAATAATAAAATAAACTTGCAATTTTTACTACTCAAAAAGCATTGGACAAATTGCTTTTGTGTTTTCCATTCCACCCACAAAGAGTTTTCTTCAGTACATTATATGGTACATTAAATGCTGCCATTAAAAACAAGAACTTGTCTCGCTAAAAACAAGCCCTTATATGACTATGAGGACGGAAAAATAATAAAGTTATGACTATCGGAATACAAAGAGGCAAAATCAAGATATTATTTTTGTCCTTAAGGTTGAAATTGGACCTCTAAGATGATTTCATGCAACAAACACTGCATTTCTATAAATCACCGGTTAGACCATACATGGAATATTGTGTACAGTTTTAAGCACCTGTGTATGAGAAGGACATTGCTGAACTAGAATGCGTGCAAAGAAGGGAAAGCAAGGTAATTAAAGGACCTCATCACAGACGGGGATTCTTTACTGTAAGAGCAGTTCGACGATTGAACTCTCTGCCACATTGAAAAGTGTTTTTTTGAAAAATATAAAATTTCATCATATTTGTTCCAGATTCTGGAGATGGAACTTTGATCCAGGAATTTATTCTAATAGCCATATTTGGAGTAAGGGAGGAATTTTTCCCCTAATGACAACATTGGAATGCACTCCAAGACAGTTTTTGCCTTCCTCTGGATCAACACGGCAGGTTTATAGGTTGAATTTGATGGACCTTTTTTCAATATTATCAACTATTCAACTCTGTAACAAGCATGTAACAAAAGTGAGCTTTCATGGCCCATACGGGGATAGAAACCCGTGACCTTGGCGTTATTAGCACCACGCTCTAACCAACTGAGCTAATCGGCCACTTTTACACAAAAGATTCACGTCACGTCAGTAGAAAATACATGCAAACGTGTATTCATATTGATATCCTATTAACCTGAATAATAAAATAAACTTGCAATTTTTACTACTCAAAAAGCATTGGACAAATTGCTTTTGTGTTTTCCATTCCACCCCACAAAGAGTTTTCTTCAGTACATTATATGGTACATTAAATGCTGCCATTAAAAACAAGAACTTGTCTCGCTAAAAACAAGCCCTTATATGACTATGAGGACGGAAAAATAATAAAGTTATGACTATCGGAATACAAAGAGGCAAAATCAAGATATTATTTTTGTCCTTAAGGTTGAAATTGAACCTCTAAGATGATTTCATGCAACAAACTCTGCATTTCTATAAATCACCGGTTAGACCATACATGGAATATTGTGTACAGTTTTAAGCACCTGTGTATGAGAAGGACATTGCTGAACTAGAATGCGTGCAAAGAAGGGAAAGCAAGGTAATTAAAGGACCTCATCACAGACGGGGATTCTTTACTGTAAGAGCAGTTCGACGATTGAACTCTCTGCCACATTGAAAAGTGTTTTTTTGAAAAATATAAAATGTCATCATATTTGTTCCAGATTCTGGAGATGGAACTTTGATCCAGGAATTTATTCTAATAGCCATATTTGGAGTAAGGGAGGAATTTTTCCCCTAGTGACAACATTGGAATGCACTCCAAGACAGTTTTTGCCTTCCTCTGGATCAACACAGCAGGTTTATAGGTTGAATTTGATGGACCTTTTTTCAATATTATCAACTATTCAGCTCTGTAACAAGCATGTAACAAAAGTGAGCGTCCATGGCCCATACGGGGATCGAACCCGCGACCTTGGCGTTATTAGCACCACGCTCTAACCAACAGAGCTAACCGGCCACTTTTACACCCAAGATTCACGTCACGTCAGTAGAAAATACATGCAAACGTGTATTCATATTGATATCCTATTAACCTGAATAATAAAATAAACTTGCAATTTTTACTACTCAAAAAGCATTGGACAAATTGCTTTTGTGTTTTCCATTCCACCCCACAAAGAGTTTTCTTTCAGTACATTATATGGTACATTAAATGCTGCCATTAAAAACAAGAACTTGTCTCGCTAAAAACAAGCCCTTATATGACTATGAGGACGGAAAAATAATAAAGTTATGACTATCGGAATACAAAGAGGCAAAATCAAGATATTATTTTTGTCCTTAAGGTTGAAATTGAACCTCTAAGATGATTTCATGCAACAAACTCTGCATTTCTATAAATCACCGGTTACACCATACATGGAATATTGTGTACAGTTTTGAGCACCTGTGTATGAGAAGGACATTGCTGAACTAGAATGCGTGCAAAGAAGGGAAAGCAAGGTAATTAAAGGACCTCATCACAGACGGGGATTCTTTACTGTAAGAGCAGTTCGACGATTGAACTCTCTGCCACATTGAAAAGTGTTTTTTTGAAAAATATAAAATGTCATCATATTTGTACCAGATTCTGGAGATGGAGCTTTGATCCAGGAATTTATTCTAATAGCCATATTTGGAGTAAGGGAGGAATTTTTCCCCTAATGACAACATTGGAATGCACTCCAAGACAGTTTTTGCCTTCCTCTGGATCAACACGGCAGGTTTATAGGTTGAATTTGATGGACCTTTTTTCAATATTATCAACTATTCAACTCTGTAACAAAAGTGAGCTTCCATGACCCGTACGGGGATCGAACCCGTGACCTTGGCGTTATTAGCACCACGCTCTAACCAACTGAGCTAACCGGCCACTTTTACACCAAAGATTCACGTCACGTCAGTAGAAAATACATGCAAACGTGTATTCATATTGATATCCTATTAACCTGAATAATAAAATAAACTTGCAATTTTTACTACTCAAAAAGCATTGGACAAATTGCTTTTGTGTTTTCCATTCCACCCCACAAAGAGTTTTCTTCAGTACATTATATGGTACATTAAATGCTGCCATTAAAAACAAGAACTTGTCTCGCTAAAAACAAGCCCTTATATGACTATGAGGACGGAAAAATAATAAAGTTATGACTATCGGAATACAAAGAGGCAAAATCAAGATATTATTTTTGTCCTTAAGGTTGAAATTGGACCTCTAAGATGATTTCATGCAACAAACTCTGCATTTCTATAAATCACCGGTTAGACCATACATGGAATATTGTGTACAGTTTTGAGCACCTGTGTATGAGAAGGACATTGCTGAACTAGAATGCGTACAAAGAAGGGAAAGCAAGGTAATTAAAGGACCTCATCACAGACGGGGATTCTTTACTGTAAGAGCAGTTCGACGATTGAACTCTCTGCCACATTGAAAAGTGTTTTTTTGAAAAATATAAAATTTCATCATATTTGTACCAGATTCTGGAGATGGAACTTTGATCCAGGAATTTATTCTAATAGCCATATTTGGAGTAAGGGAGGAATTTTTCCCCTAATGACAACATTGGAATGCACTCCAAGACAGTTTTTGCCTTCCTCTGGATCAACACGGCAGGTTTATAGGTTGAATTTGATGGACCTTTTTTCAATATTATCAACTATTCAACTCTGTAACAAAAGTGAGCTTCCATGGCCCGTACGGGGATCGAACCCGTGACCTTCGCGTTATTAGCACCACGCTCTAACCAACTGAGCTAACCGGCCACTTTTACACCAAAAATTCACGTCACGTCAGTAGAAAATACATGCAAACGTGTATTCATATTGATATCCTATTAACCTGAATAATAAAATAAACTTGCAATTTTTACTACTCAAAAAGCATTGGACAAATTGCTTTTGTGTTTTCCATTCCACCCCACAAAGAGTTTTCTTCAGTACATTATATGGTACATTAAATGCTGCCATTAAAAACAAGAACTTGTCTCGCTAAAAACAAGCCCTTATATGACTATGAGGACGGAAAAATAATAAAGTTATGACTATCGGAATACAAAGAGGCAAAATCAAGATATTATTTTTGTCCTTAAGGTTGAAATTGGACCTCTAAGATGATTTCATGCAACAAACTCTGCATTTCTATAAATCACCGGTTAGACCATACATGGAATATTGTGTACAGTTTTGAGCACCTGTGTATGAGAAGGACATTGCTGAACTAGAATGCGTGCAAAGAAGGGAAAGCAAGGTAATTAAAGGACCTCATCACAGACGGGGATTCTTTACTGTAAGAGCAGTTCGACGATTGAACTCTCTGCCACATTGAAAAGTGTTTTTTTGAAAAATATAAAATGTCATCATATTTGTACCAGATTCTGGAGATGGAGCTTTGATCCAGGAATTTATTCTAATAGCCATATTTGGAGTAAGGGAGGAATTTTTCCCCTAATGACAACATTGGAATTCACTCCAAGACAGTTTTTGCCTTCCTCTGGATCAACACGGCAGGTTTATAGGTTGAATTTGATGGACCTTTTTTCAATATTATCAACTATTCAACTCTGTAACAAAAGTGAGCTTCCATGACCCGTACGGGGATCGAACCCGTGACCTTGGCGTTATTAGCACCACGCTCTAACCAACTGAGCTAACCGGCCACTTTTACACCAAAGATTCACGTCACGTCAGTAGAAAATACATGCAAACGTGTATTCATATTGATATCCTATTAACCTGAATAATAAAATAAACTTGCAATTTTTACTACTCAAAAAGCATTGGACAAATTGCTTTTGTGTTTTCCATTCCACCCCACAAAGAGTTTTCTTTCAGTACATTATATGGTACATTAAATGCTGCCATTAAAAACAAGAACTTGTCTCGCTAAAAACAAGCCCTTATATGACTATGAGGACGGAAAAATAATAAAGTTATGACTATCGGAATACAAAGAGGCAAAATCAAGATATTATTTTTGTCCTTAAGGTTGAAATTGGACCTCTAAGATGATTTCATGCAACAAACTGCATTTCTATAAATCACCGGTTAGACCATACATGGAATATTGTGTACAGTTTTGAGCACCTGTGTATGAGAAGGACATTGCTGAACTAGAATGCGTACAAAGAAGGGAAAGCAAGGTAATTAAAGGACCTCATCACAGACGGGGATTCTTTACTGTAAGAGCAGTTCGACGATTGAACTCTCTGCCACATTGAAAAGTGTTTTTTTGAAAAATATAAAATGTCATCATATTTGTACCAGATTCTGGAGATGGAGCTTTGATCCAGGAATTTATTCTAATAGCCATATTTGGAGTAAGGGAGGAATTTTTCCCCTAATGACAACATTGGAATGCACTCCAAGACAGTTTTTGCCTTCCTCTGGATCAACACGGCAGGTTTATAGGTTGAATTTGATGGACCTTTTTTCAATATTATCAACTATTCAACTCTGTAACAAAAGTGAGCTTCCATGACCCGTACGGGGATCGAACCCGTGACCTTGGCGTTATTAGCACCACACTCTAACCAACTGAGCTAACCGGCCACTTTTACACCAAAGATTCACGTCACGTCAGTAGAAAATACATGCAAACGTGTATTCATATTGATATCCTATTAACCTGAATAATAAAATAAACTTGCAATTTTTACTACTCAAAAAGCATTGGACAAATTGCTTTTGTGTTTTCCATTCCACCCCACAAAGAGTTTTCTTTCAGTACATTATATGGTACATTAAATGCTGCCATTAAAAACAAGAACTTGTCTCGCTAAAAACAAGCCCTTATATGACTATGAGGACGGAAAAATAATAAAGTTATGACTATCGGAATACAAAGAGGCAAAATCAAGATATTATTTTTGTCCTTAAGGTTGAAATTGGACCTCTAAGATGATTTCATGCAACAAACTCTGCATTTCTATAAATCACCGGTTAGACCATACATGGAATATTGTGTACAGTTTTGAGCACCTGTGTATGAGAAGGACATTGCTGAACTAGAATGCGTACAAAGAAGGGAAAGCAAGGTAATTAAAGGACCTCATCACAGACGGGGATTCTTTACTGTAAGAGCAGTTCGACGATTGAACTCTCTGCCACATTGAAAAGTGTTTTTTTTGAAAAATATAAAATTTCATCATATTTGTACCAGATTCTGGAGATGGAACTTTGATCCAGGAATTTATTCTAATAGCCATATTTGGAGTAAGGGAGGAATTTTTCCCCTAATGACAACATTGGAATTCACTCCAAGACAGTTTTTGCCTTCCTCTGGATCAACACGGCAGGTTTATAGGTTGAATTTGATGGACCTTTTTTCAATATTATCAACTATTCAACTCTGTAACAAAAGTGAGCTTCCATGACCCGTACGGGGATCGAACCCGTGACCTTGGCGTTATTAGCACCACGCTCTAACCAACTGAGCTAACCGGCCACTTTTACACCAAAGATTCACGTCACGTCAGTAGAAAATACATGCAAACGTGTATTCATATTGATATCCTATTAACCTGAATAATAAAATAAACTTGCAATTTTTACTACTCAAAAAGCATTGGACAAATTGCTTTTGTGTTTTCCATTCCACCCCACAAAGAGTTTTCTTTCAGTACATTATATGGTACATTAAATGCTGCCATTAAAAACAAGAACTTGTCTCGCTAAAAACAAGCCCTTATATGACTATGAGGACGGAAAAATAATAAAGTTATGACTATCGGAATACAAAGAGGCAAAATCAAGATATTATTTTTGTCCTTAAGGTTGAAATTGGACCTCTAAGATGATTTCATGCAACAAACTCTGCATTTCTATAAATCACCGGTTAGACCATACATGGAATATTGTGTACAGTTTTGAGCACCTGTGTATGAGAAGGACATTGCTGAACTAGAATGCGTACAAAGAAGGGAAAGCAAGGTAATTAAAGGACCTCATCACAGACGGGGATTCTTTACTGTAAGAGCAGTTCGACGATTGAACTCTCTGCCACATTGAAAAGTGTTTTTTTGAAAAATATAAAATGTCATCATATTTGTACCAGATTCTGGAGATGGAGCTTTGATCCAGGAATTTATTCTAATAGCCATATTTGGAGTAAGGGAGGAATTTTTCCCCTAATGACAACATTGGAATGCACTCCAAGACAGTTTTTGCCTTCCTCTGGATCAACACGGCAGGTTTATAGGTTGAATTTGATGGACCTTTTTTCAATATTATCAACTATTCAACTCTGTAACAAAAGTGAGCTTCCATGACCCGTACGGGGATCGAACCCGTGACCTTGGCGTTATTAGCACCACACTCTAACCAACTGAGCTAACCGGCCACTTTTACACCAAAGATTCACGTCACGTCAGTAGAAAATACATGCAAACGTGTATTCATATTGATATCCTATTAACCTGAATAATAAAATAAACTTGCAATTTTTACTACTCAAAAAGCATTGGACAAATTGCTTTTGTGTTTTCCATTCCACCCCACAAAGAGTTTTCTTTCAGTACATTATATGGTACATTAAATGCTGCCATTAAAAACAAGAACTTGTCTCGCTAAAAACAAGCCCTTATATGACTATGAGGACGGAAAAATAATAAAGTTATGACTATCGGAATACAAAGAGGCAAAATCAAGATATTATTTTTGTCCTTAAGGTTGAAATTGGACCTCTAAGATGATTTCATGCAACAAACTCTGCATTTCTATAAATCACCGGTTAGACCATACATGGAATATTGTGTACAGTTTTGAGCACCTGTGTATGAGAAGGACATTGCTGAACTAGAATGCGTGCAAAGAAGGGAAAGCAAGGTAATTAAAGGACCTCATCACAGACGGGGATTCTTTACTGTAAGAGCAGTTCGACGATTGAACTCTCTGCCACATTGAAAAGTGTTTTTTTGAAAAATATAAAATGTCATCATATTTGTACCAGATTCTGGAGATGGAACTTTGATCCAGGAATTTATTCTAATAGCCATATTTGGAGTAAGGGAGGAATTTTTCCCCTAATGACAACATTGGAATGCACTCCAAGACAGTTTTTGCCTTCCTCTGGATCAACACGGCAGGTTTATAGGTTGAATTTGATGGACCTTTTTTCAATATTATCAACTATTCAACTCTGTAACAAGCATGTAACAAAAGTGAGCTTCCATGGCCCATACGGGGATCGAACCCGTGACCTTGGCGTTATTAGCAACACACTCTAACCAACTGAGCTAACCGGCCACTTTTACACCAAAGATTCACGTCACGTCAGTAGAAAATACATGCAAACGTGTATTCATATTGATATCCTATTAACCTGAATAATAAAATAAACTTGCAATTTTTACTACTCAAAAAGCATTGGACAAATTGCTTTTGTGTTTTCCATTCCACCCCACAAAGAGTTTTCTTCAGTACATTATATGGTACATTAAATGCTGCCATTAAAAACAAGAACTTGTCTCCCTAAAAACAAGCCCTTATATGACTATGAGGACGGAAAAATAATAAAGTTATGACTATCGGAATACAAAGAGGCAAAATCAAGATATTATTTTTGTCCTTAAGGTTGAAATTGGACCTCTAAGATGATTTCATGCAACAAACTCTGCATTTCTATAAATCACCGGTTAGACCATACATGGAATATTGTGTACAGTTTTGAGCACCTGTGTATGAGAAGGACATTGCTGAACTAGAATGCGTGCAAAGAAGGGAAAGCAAGGTAATTAAAGGACCTCATCACAGACGGGGATTCTTTACTGTAAGAGCAGTTCGACGATTGAACTCTCTGCCACATTGAAAAGTGTTTTTTTGAAAAATATAAAATTTCATCATATTTGTACCAGATTCTGGAGATGGAACTTTGATCCAGGAATTTATTCTAATAGCCATATTTGGAGTAAGGGAGGAATTTTTCCCCTAATGACAACATTGGAATGCACTCCAAGACAGTTTTTGCCTTCCTCTGGATCAACACGGCAGGTTTATAGGTTGAATTTGATGGACCTTTTTTCAATATTATCAACTATTCAACTCTGTAACAAGCATGTAACAAAAGTGAGCTTCCATGGCCCATACGGGGATCGAACCCATGACCTTGGCGTTATTAGCAACACTCTCTAACCAACTGAGCTAACCGGCCACTTTTACACTAAAGATTCACGTCACGTCAGTAGAAAATACATGCAAACGTTTATTCATATTGATATCCTATTAACCTGAATAATAAAATAAACTTGCAATTTTTACTACTCAAAAAGCATTGGACAAATTGCTTTTGTGTTTTCCATTCCACCCCACAAAGAGTTTTCTTCAGTACATTATATGGTACATTAAATGCTGCCATTAAAAACAAGAACTTGTCTCGCTAAAAACAAGCCCTTATATGACTATGAGGACGTAAAAATAATAAAGTTATGACTATCGGAATACAAAGAGGCAAAATCAAGATATTATTTTTGTCCTTAAGGTTGAAATTGGACCTCTAAGATGATTTCATGCAACAAACTCTGCATTTCTATAAATCACCGGTTAGACCATACATGGAATATTGTGTACAGTTTTGAGCACCTGTGTATGAGAAGGACATTGCTGAACTAGAATGCGTGCAAAGAAGGGAAAGCAAGGTAATTAAAGGACCTCATCACAGACGGGGATTCTTTACTGTAAGAGCAGTTCGACGATTGAACTCTCTGCCACATTGAAAAGTGTTTTTTTGAAAAATATAAAATTTCATCATATTTGTACCAGATTCTGGAGATGGAACTTTGATCCAGGAATTTATTCTAATAGCCATATTTGGAGTAAGGGAGGAATTTTTCCCCTAATGACAACATTGGAATGCACTCCAAGACAGTTTTTGCCTTCCTCTGGATCAACACGGCAGGTTTATAGGTTGAATTTGATGGACCTTTTTTCAATATTATCAACTATTCAACTCTGTAACAAGCATGTAACAAAAGTGAGCTTCCATGGCCCATACGGGGATCGAACCCATGACCTTGGCGTTATTAGCAACACTCTCTAACCAACTGAGCTAACCGGCCACTTTTACACTAAAGATTCACGTCACGTCAGTAGAAAATACATGCAAACGTTTATTCATATTGATATCCTATTAACCTGAATAATAAAATAAACTTGCAATTTTTACTACTCAAAAAGCATTGGACAAATTGCTTTTGTGTTTTCCATTCCACCCCACAAAGAGTTTTCTTCAGTACATTATATGGTACATTAAATGCTGCCATTAAAAACAAGAACTTGTCTCGCTAAAAACAAGCCCTTATATGACTATGAGGACGTAAAAATAATAAAGTTATGACTATCGGAATACAAAGAGGCAAAATCAAGATATTATTTTTGTCCTTAAGGTTGAAATTGGACCTCTAAGATGATTTCATGCAACAAACTCTGCATTTCTATAAATCACCGGTTAGACCATACATGGAATATTGTGTACAGTTTTGAGCACCTGTGTATGAGAAGGACATTGCTGAACTAGAATGCGTGCAAAGAAGGGAAAGCAAGGTAATTAAAGGACCTCATCACAGACGGGGATTCTTTACTGTAAGAGCAGTTCGACGATTGAACTCTCTGCCACATTGAAAAGTGTTTTTTTGAAAAATATAAAATGTCATCATATTTGTACCAGATTCTGGAGATGGAACTTTGATCCAGGAATTTATTCTAATAGCCATATTTGGAGTAAGGGAGGAATTTTTCCCCTAATGACAACATTGGAATGCACTCCAAGACAGTTTTTGCCTTCCTCTGGATCAACACGGCAGGTTTATAGGTTGAATTTGATGGACCTTTTTTCAATATTATCAACTATTCAGCTCTGTAACAAGCATGTAACAAAAGTGAGCTTCCATGGCCCATACGGGGATCGAACCCATGACCTTGGCGTTATTAGCACCACGCTCTAACCAACTGAGCTAACCGGCCACTTATCCACCAAAGATTCACGTCACGTCAGTAGAAAATACATGCAAACGTGTATTCATATTGATATCCTATTAACCTGAATAATAAAATAAACTTGCAATTTTTACTACTCAAAAAGCATTGGACAAATTGCTTTTGTGTTTTCCATTCCACCCCACAAAGAGTTTTCTTTCAGTACATTATATGGTACATTAAATGCTGCCATTAAAAACAAGAACTTGTCTCGCTAAAAACAAGCCCTTATATGACTATGAGGACGGAAAAATAATAAAGTTATGACTATCGGAATACAAAGAGGCAAAATCAAGATATTATTTTTGTCCTTAAGGTTGAAATTGGACCTCTAAGATGATTTCATGCAACAAACTCTGCATTTCTATAAATCACCGGTTAGACCATACATGGAATATTGTGTACTGTTTTGAGCACCTGTGTATGAGAAGGACATTGCTGAACTAGAATGCGTGCAAAGAAGGGAAAGCAAGGTAATTAAAGGACCTCATCACAGACGGGGATTCTTTACTGTAAGAGCAGTTCGACGATTGAACTCTCTGCCACATTGAAAAGTGTTTTTTTGAAAAATATAAAATGTCATCATATTTGTACCAGATTCTGGAGATGGAACTTTGATCCAGGAATTTATTCTAATAGCCATATTTGGAGTAAGGGATGAATTTTTCCCCTAATGACAACATTGGAATGCACTCCAAGACAGTTTTTGCCTTCCTCTGGATCAACACGGCAGGTTTATAGGTTGAATTTGATGGACCTTTTTTCAATATTATCAACTATTCAACTCTGTAAGAAAAGTGAGCTTCTATGGCCCGTACGGGGATCGAACCAGTGACCTTGGCGTTATTAGCACCACGCTCTAACCAACTGAGCTAACCAGCCACTTTTACACCAAAGATTCACGTCACGTCAGTAGAAAATACATGCAAACGTGTAAAATAAACTTGCAATTTTTACTACTCAAAAAGCATTGGACAAATTGCTTTTGTGTTTTCCATTCCACCCCACAAAGAGTTTTCTTTCAGTACATTATATGGTACATTAAATCCTGCCATTAAAAACAAGAACTTGTCTCGCTAAAAACAAGCCCTTATATGACTATGAGAACGGAAAAATAATAAAGTTATGACTATCGGAATACAAAGAGGCAAAATCAAGATATTATTTTTGTCCTTAAGGTTGAAATTGGACCTCTAAGATGATTTCATGCAACAAACTCTGCATTTCTATAAATCACCGGTTAGACCATACATGGAATATTGTGTACAGTTTTGAGCACCTGTGTATGAGAAGGACATTGCTGAACTAGAATGCGTGCAAAGAAGGGAAAGCAAGGTAATTAAAGGACCTCATCACAGACGGGGATTCTTTACTGTAAGAGCAGTTCGACGATTGAACTCTCTGCCACATTGAAAAGTGTTTTTTTGAAAAATATAAAATTTCATCATATTTGTACTAGATTCTGGAGATGGAACTTTGATCCAGGAATTTATTCTAATAGCCATATTTGGAGTAAGGGAGGAATTTTTCCCCTAATGACAACATTGGAATGCACTCCAAGACAGTTTTTGCCTTCCTCTGGATCAACACGGCAGGTTTATAGGTTGAATTTGATGGACCTTTTTTCAATATTATCAACTATTCAACTCTGTAACAAAAGTGAGCTTCCATGGCCCGTACGGGGATCGAACCCGTGACCTTGGCGTTATTAGCACCACGCTCTAACCAACTGAGCTAACCAGCCACTTTTACACAAAAGATTCACGTCACGTCAGTAGAAAATACATGCAAACGTGTATTCATATTGATATCCTATTAACCTGAATAATAAAATAAACTTGCAATTTTTACTACTCAAAAAGCATTGGACAAATTGCTTTTGTGTTTTCCATTCCACCCCACAAAGAGTTTTCTTCAGTACATTATATGGTACATTAAATGCTGCCATTAAAAACAAGAACTTGTATCGCTAAAAACAAGCCCTTATATGACTATGAGGACGGAAAAATAATAAAGTTATGACTATCGGAATACAAAGAGGCAAAATCAAGATATTATTTTTCCATTCCACCCCACAAAGAGTTTTCTTTCAGTACATTATATGGTACATTAAATGCTGCCATTAAAAACAAGAACTTGTCTCGCTAAAAACAAGCCCTTATATGACTATGAGGACGGAAAAATAATAAAGTTATGACTATCGGAATACAAAGAGGCAAAATCAAGATATTATTTTTGTCCTTAAGGTTGAAATTGAACCTCTAAGATGATTTCATGCAACAAACTCTGCATTTCTATAAATCACCGGTTAGACCATACATGGAATATTGTGTACAGTTTTAAGCACCTGTGTATGAGAAGGACATTGCTGAACTAGAATGCGTGCAAAGAAGGGAAAGCAAGGTAATTAAAGGACCTCATCACAGACGGGGATTCTTTACTGTAAGAGCAGTTCGACGATTGAACTCTCTGCCACATTGAAAAGTGTTTTTTTGAAAAATATAAAATTTCATCATATTTGTACTAGATTCTGGAGATGGAACTTTGATCCAGGAATTTATTCTAATAGCCATATTTGGAGTAAGGGAGGAATTTTTCCCCTAATGACAACATTGGAATGCACTCCAAGACAGTTTTTGCCTTCCTCTGGATCAACACGGCAGGTTTATAGGTTGAATTTGATGGACCTTTTTTCAATATTATCAACTATTCAACTCTGTAACAAAAGTGAGCTTCCATGGCCCGTACGGGGATCGAACCCGTGACCTTGGCGTTATTAGCACCACACTCTAACCAACTGAGCTAACCGGCCACTTTTACACCAAAGATTCACGTCACGTCAGTAGAAAATACATGCAAACGTGTATTCATATTGATATCCTATTAACCTGAATAATAAAATAAACTTGCAATTTTTACTACTCAAAAAGCATTGGACAAATTGCTTTTGTGTTTTCCATTCCACCCCACAAAGAGTTTTCTTCAGTACATTATATGGTACATTAAATGCTGCCATTAAAAAAAAGAACTTGTCTCGCTAAAAACAAGCCCTTATATGACTATGAGGACGGAAAAATAATAAAGTTATGACTATCGGAATACAAAGAGGCAAAATCAAGATATTATTTTTCCATTCCACCCCACAAAGAGGTTTCTTTCAGTACATTATATGGTACATTAAATGCTGCCATTAAAAACAAGAACTTGTCTCGCTAAAAACAAGCCCTTATATGACTATGAGGACGGAAAAATAATAAAGTTATGACTATCGGAATACAAAGAGGCAAAATCAAGATATTATTTTTGTCCTTAAGGTTGAAATTGAACCTCTAAGATGATTTCATGCAACAAACTCTGAATTTCTATAAATCACCGGTTAGACCATACATGGAATATTGTGTACAGTTTTAAGCACCTGTGTATGAGAAGGACATTGCTGAACTAGAATGCGTGCAAAGAAGGGAAAGCAAGGTAATTAAAGGACCTCATCACAGACTGGGATTCTTTACTGTAAGAGCAGTTCGACGATTGAACTCTCTGCCACATTGAAAAGTGTTTTTTTGAAAAATATAAAATTTCATCATATTTGTACCAGATTCTGGAGATGGAACTTTGATCCAGGAATTTATTCTAATAGCCATATTTGGAGTAAGGGAGGAATTTTCCCCCTAATGACAACATTGGAATGCACTCCAAGACAGTTTTTGCCTTCCTCTGGATCAACACGGCAGGTTTATAGGTTGAATTTGATGGACCTTTTTTCAATATTATCAACTATTCAACTCTGTAACAAGCATGTAACAAAAGTGAGCTTCCATGGCCCGTACGGGGATCGAACCCGTGACCTTGGCGTTATTAGCACCACGCTCTAACCAACTGAGCTAACCGGCCACTTTTACACCAAAGATTCACGTCACGTCAGTAGAAAATACATGCAAACGTGTATTCATATTGATATCCTATTAACCTGAATAATAAAATAAACTTGCAATTTTTACTACTCAAAAAGCATTGGACAAATTGCTTTTGTGTTTTCCATTCCACCCCACAGAGAGTTTTCTTTCAGTACATTATATGGTACATTAAATGCTGACATTAAAAACAAGAACTTGTCTCGCTAAAAACAAGCCCTTATATGACTATGAGGACGGAAAAATAATAAAGTTATGACTATCGGAATACAAAGAGGCAAAATCAAGATATTATTTTTCCATTCCACCCCACAAAGAGTTTTCTTTCAGTACATTATATGGTACATTAAATGCTGCCATTAAAAACAAGAACTTGTCTCGCTAAAAACAAGCCCTTATATGACTATGAGGACGGAAAAATAATAAAGTTATGACTATCAGAATACAAAGAGGCAAAATCAAGATATTATTTTTGTCCTTAAGGTTGAAATTGAACCTCTAAGATGATTTCATGCAACAAACTCTGCATTTCTATAAATCACCGGTTAGACCATACATGGAATATTGTGTACAGTTTTAAGCACCTGTGTATGAGAAGGACATTGCTGAACTAGAATGCGTGCAAAGAAGGGAAAGCAAGGTAATTAAAGGACCTCATCACAGACGGGGATTCTTTACTGTAAGAGCAGTTCGACGATTGAACTCTCTGCCACATTGAAAAGTGTTTTTTTGAAAAATATAAAATTTCATCATATTTGTACCAGATTCTGGAGATGGAACTTTGATCCAGGAATTTATTCTAATAGCCATATTTGGAGTAAGGGAGGAATTTTTCCCCTAATGAGAAAATTGGAATGCACTCCAAGACAGTTTTTGCCTTCCTCTGGATCAACACGGCAGGTTTATAGGTTGAATTTGATGGACCTTTTTTCAATATTATCAACTATTCAACTCTGTAACAAAAGTGAGCTTCCATGACCCGTACGGGGATCGAACCCGTGACCTTGGTGTTATTAGCACCACGCTCTAACCAACTGAGCTAACCGGCCACTTTTACACCAAAGATTCACGTCACGTCAGTAGAAAATACATGCAAACGTGTATTCATATTGATATCCTATTAACCTGAATAATAAAATAAACTTGCAATTTTTACTACTCAAAAAGCATTGGACAAATTGCTTTTGTGTTTTCCATTCCACCCCACAAAGAGTTTTCTTCAGTACATTATATGGTACATTAAATGCTGCCATTAAAAACAAGAACTTGTCTCGCTAAAAACAAGCCCTTATATGACTATGAGGACGGAAAAATAATAAAGTTATGACTATCGGAATACAAAGAGGCAAAATCAAGATATTATTTTTGTCCTTAAGGTTGAAATTGGACCTCTAAGATGATTTCATGCAACAAACTCTGCATTTCTATAAATCACCGGTTAGACCATACATGGAATATTGTGTACAGTTTTGAGCACCTGTGTATGAGAAGGACATTGCTGAACTAGAATGCGTGCAAAGAAGGGAAAGCAAGGTAATTAAAGGACCTCATCACAGACGGGGATTCTTTACTGTAAGAGCAGTTCGACGATTGAACTCTCTGCCACATTGAAAAGTGTTTTTTTGAAAAATATAAAATTTCATCATATTTGTACCAGATTCTGGAGATTAAACTTTGATCCAGTAATTTATTCTAATAGCCATATTTGGAGTAAGGGAGGAATTTTTCCCCTAATGACAACATTGGAATGCACTCCAAGACAGTTTTTGCCTTCCTCTGGATCAACACGGCAGGTTTATAGGTTGAATTTGATGGACCTTTTTTCAATATTATCAACTATTCAACTCTGTAACAAAAGTGAGCTTCCATGGCCCATACGGGGATCGAACCCGTGACCTTGGCGTTATTAGCACCACGCTCTAACCAACTGAGCTAACCGGCCACTTTTACACCAAAGATTCACGTCACGTCAGTATAAAATACATGCAAACGTGTATTCATATTGATATCCTATTAACCTGAATAATAAAATAAACTTGCAATTTTTACTACTCAAAAAGCATTGGACAAATTGCTTTTGTGTTTTCCATTCCACCCCACAAAGAGTTTTCTTCAGTACATTATATGGTACATTAAATGCTGCCATTAAAAACAAGAACTTGTCTCGCTAAAAACAAGCCCTTATATGACTATGAGGACGGAAAAATAATAAATTTATGACTATCGGAATACAAAGAGGCAAAATCAAGATATTATTTTTGTCCTTAAGGTTGAAATTGGACCTCTAAGATGATTTCATGCAACAAACTCTGCATTTCTATAAATCACCGGTTACACCATACATCGAATATTGTGTACAGTTTTGAGCACCTGTGTATGAGAAGGACATTGCTGAACTAGAATGCGTGCAAAGAAGGGAAAGCAAGGTAATTAAAGGACCTCATCACAGACGGGGATTCTTTACTGTAAGAGCAGTTCGACGATTGAACTCTCTGCCACATTGAAAAGTGTTTTTTTGAAAAATATAAAATTTCATCATATTTGTACCAGATTCTGGAGATGGAACTTTGATCCAGGAATTTATTCTAATAGCCATATTTGGAGTAAGGGAGGAATTTTTCCCCTAATGACAACATTGGAATGCACTCCAAGACAGTTTTTGCCTTCCTCTGGATCAACACGGCAGGTTTATAGGTTGAATTTGATGGACCTTTTTTCAATATTATCAACTATTCAATAAGCATGTAACAAAAGTGAGCTTCCATGGCCCATACGGGGATCGAACCCGTGACCTTGGCGTTATTAGCACCACGCTCTAACCAACTGAGCTAACCGGCCACTTTTACACCAAAGATTCACGTCACGTCAGTAGAAAATACATGCAAACGTGTATTCATATTGATATCCTATTAACCTGAATAATAAAATAAACTTGAAATTTGTACTACTCAAAAAGCATTGGACAAATTGCTTTTGTGTTTTCCATTCCACCCACAAAGAGTTTTCTTCAGTACATTATATGGTACATTAAATGCTGCCATTAAAAACAAGAACTTGTCTCGCTAAAAACAAGCCCTTATATGACTATGAGGACGGAAAAATAATAAAGTTATGACTATCGGAATACAAAGAGGCAAAATCAAGATATTATTTTTGTCCTTAAGGTTGAAATTGGACCTCTAAGATGATTTCATGCAACAAACTCTGCATTTCTATAAATCACCGGTTAGACCATACATGGAATATTGTGTACAGTTTTAAGCACCTGTGTATGAGAAGGACATTGCTGAACTAGAATGCGTGCAAAGAAGGGAAAGCAAGGTAATTAAAGGACCTCATCACAGACGGGGATTCTTTACTGTAAGAGCAGTTCGACGATTGAACTCTCTGCCACATTGAAAAGTGTTTTTTTGAAAAATATAAAATTTCATCATATTTGTACCAGATTCTGGAGATGGAACTTTGATCCAGGAATTTATTCTAATAGCCATATTTGGAGTAAGGGAGGAATTTTTCCCCTAATGACAACATTGGAATGCACTCCAAGACAGTTTTTGCCTTCCTCTGGATCAACACGGCAGGTTTATAGGTTGAATTTGATGGACCTTTTTTCAATATTATCAACTATTCAATAAGCATGTAACAAAAGTGAGCTTCCATGGCCCATACGGGGATCGAACCCGTGACCTTGGCGTTATTAGCACCACGCTCTAACCAACTGAGCTAACCGGCCACTTTTACACCAAAGATTCACGTCACGTCAGTAGAAAATACATGCAAACGTGTATTCATATTGATATCCTATTAACCTGAATAATAAAATAAACTTGAAATTTGTACTACTCAAAAAGCATTGGACAAATTGCTTTTGTGTTTTCCATTCCACCCACAAAGAGTTTTCTTCAGTACATTATATGGTACATTAAATGCTGCCATTAAAAACAAGAACTTGTCTCGCTAAAAACAAGCCCTTATATGACTATGAGGACGGAAAAATAATAAAGTTATGACTATCGGAATACAAAGAGGCAAAATCAAGATATTATTTTTGTCCTTAAGGTTGAAATTGGACCTCTAAGATGATTTCATGCAACAAACTCTGCATTTCTATAAATCACCGGTTAGACCATACATGGAATATTGTGTACAGTTTTAAGCACCTGTGTATGAGAAGGACATTGCTGAACTAGAATGCGTGCAAAGAAGGGAAAGCAAGGTAATTAAAGGACCTCATCACAGACGGGGATTCTTTACTGTAAGAGCAGTTCGACGATTGAACTCTCTGCCACATTGAAAAGTGTTTTTTTGAAAAATATAAAATTTCATCATATTTGTACCAGATTCTGGAGATGGAACTTTGATCCAGGAATTTATTCTAATAGCCATATTTGGAGTAAGGGAGGAATTTTTCCCCTAATGACAACATTGGAATGCACTCCAAGACAGTTTTTGCCTTCCTCTGGATCAACACGGCAGGTTTATAGGTTGAATTTGATGGACCTTTTTTCAATATTATCAACTATTCAATAAGCATGTAACAAAAGTGAGCTTCCATGGTCCATACGGGGATCGAACCCGTGACCTTGGCGTTATTAGCACCACGCTCTAACCAACTGAGCTAACCGGCCACTTTTACACCAAAGATTCACGTCACGTCAGTAGAAAATACATGCAAACGTGTATTCATATTGATATCCTATTAACCTGAATAATAAAATAAACTTGAAATTTGTACTACTCAAAAAGCATTGGACAAATTGCTTTTGTGTTTTCCATTCCACCCACAAAGAGTTTTCTTCAGTACATTATATGGTACATTAAATGCTGCCATTAAAAACAAGAACTTGTCTCGCTAAAAACAAGCCCTTATATGACTATGAGGACGGAAAAATAATAAAGTTATGACTATCGGAATACAAAGAGGCAAAATCAAGATATTATTTTTGTCCTTAAGGTTGAAATTGGACCTCTAAGATGATTTCATGCAACAAACTCTGCATTTCTATAAATCACCGGTTAGACCATACATGGAATATTGTGTACAGTTTTAAGCACCTGTGTATGAGAAGGACATTGCTGAACTAGAATGCGTGCAAAGAAGGGAAAGCAAGGTAATTAAAGGACCTCATCACAGACGGGGATTCTTTACTGTAAGAGCAGTTCGACGATTGAACTCTCTGCCACATTGAAAAGTGTTTTTTTGAAAAATATAAAATTTCATCATATTTGTTCCAGATTCTGGAGATGGAACTTTGATCCAGGAATTTATTCTAATAGCCATATTTGGAGTAAGGGAGGAATTTTTCCCCTAATGACAACATTGGAATGCACTCCAAGACAGTTTTTGCCTTCCTCTGGATCAACACGGCAGGTTTATAGGTTGAATTTGATGGACCTTTTTTCAATATTATCAACTATTCAACTCTGTAACAAGCATGTAACAAAAGTGAGCTTCCATGGCCCATACGGGGATAGAAACCCGTGACCTTGGCGTTATTAGCACCACGCTCTAACCAACTGAGCTAATCGGCCACTTTTACACAAAAGATTCACGTCACGTCAGTAGAAAATACATGCAAACGTGTATTCATATTGATATCCTATTAACCTGAATAATAAAATAAACTTGCAATTTTTACTACTCAAAAAGCATTGGACAAATTGCTTTTGTGTTTTCCATTCCACCCCACAAAGAGTTTTCTTCAGTACATTATATGGTACATTAAATGCTGCCATTAAAAACAAGAACTTGTCTCGCTAAAAACAAGCCCTTATATGACTATGAGGACGGAAAAATAATAAAGTTATGACTATCGGAATACAAAGAGGCAAAATCAAGATATTATTTTTGTCCTTAAGGTTGAAATTGAACCTCTAAGATGATTTCATGCAACAAACTCTGCATTTCTATAAATCACCGGTTAGACCATACATGGAATATTGTGTACAGTTTTAAGCACCTGTGTATGAGAAGGACATTGCTGAACTAGAATGCGTGCAAAGAAGGGAAAGCAAGGTAATTAAAGGACCTCATCACAGACGGGGATTCTTTACTGTAAGAGCAGTTCGACGATTGAACTCTCTGCCACAATGAAAAGTGTTTTTTTGAAAAATATAAAATGTCATCATATTTGTTCCAGATTCTGGAGATGGAACTTTGATCCAGGAATTTATTCTAATAGCCATATTTGGAGTAAGGGAGGAATTTTTCCCCTAGTGACAACATTGGAATGCACTCCAAGACAGTTTTTGCCTTCCTCTGGATCAACACGGCAGGTTTATAGGTTGAATTTGATGGACCTTTTTTCAATATTATCAACTATTCAATAAGCATGTAACAAAAGTGAGCTTCCATGGCCCATACGGGGATCGAACCCGTGACCTTGGCGTTATTAGCACCACGCTCTAACCAACTGAGCTAACCAGCCACTTTTACACCAAAGATTCACGTCACGTCAGTAGAAAATACATGCAAACGTGTATTCATATTGATATCCTATTAACCTGAATAATAAAATAAACTTGAAATTTGTACTACTCAAAAAGCATTGGACAAATTGCTTTTGTGTTTTCCATTCCACCCACAAAGAGTTTTCTTCAGTACATTATATGGTACATTAAATGCTGCCATTAAAAACAAGAACTTGTCTCGCTAAAAACAAGCCCTTATATGACTATGAGGACGGAAAAATAATAAAGTTATGACTATCGGAATACAAAGAGGCAAAATCAAGATATTATTTTTGTCCTTAAGGTTGAAATTGGACCTCTAAGATGATTTCATGCAACAAACACTGCATTTCTATAAATCACCGGTTAGACCATACATGGAATATTGTGTACAGTTTTAAGCACCTGTGTATGAGAAGGACATTGCTGAACTAGAATGCGTGCAAAGAAGGGAAAGCAAGGTAATTAAAGGACCTCATCACAGACGGGGATTCTTTACTGTAAGAGCAGTTCGACGATTGAACTCTCTGCCACATTGAAAAGTGTTTTTTTGAAAAATATAAAATTTCATCATATTTGTTCCAGATTCTGGAGATGGAACTTTGATCCAGGAATTTATTCTAATAGCCATATTTGGAGTAAGGGAGGAATTTTTCCCCTAATGACAACATTGGAATGCACTCCAAGACAGTTTTTGCCTTCCTCTGGATCAACACGGCAGGTTTATAGGTTGAATTTGATGGACCTTTTTTCAATATTATCAACTATTCAACTCTGTAACAAGCACGTAACAAGCACGTAACAAAAGTGAGCTTCCATGGCCCGTACAGGGATCGAACCCATGACCTTGGCATTATTAGCACCACGCTCTAACCAACTGAGCTAACCAGCCACTTTTACACCAAAGATTCACGTCACGTCAGTAGAAAATACATGCAAACGTGTATTCATATTGATATCCTATTAACCTGAATAATAAAATAAACTTGCAATTTGTACTACTCAAAAAGCATTGGACAAATTGCTTTTGTGTTTTCCATTCCACCCACAAAGAGTTTTCTTCAGTACATTATATGGTACATTAAATGCTGCCATTAAAAACAAGAACTTGTCTCGCTAAAAACAAGCCCTTATATGACTATGAGGACGGAAAAATAATAAAGTTATGACTATCGGAATACAAAGAGGCAAAATCAAGATATTATTTTTGTCCTTAAGGTTGAAATTGGACCTCTAAGATGATTTCATGCAACAAACACTGCATTTCTATAAATCACCGGTTAGACCATACATGGAATATTGTGTACAGTTTTAAGCACCTGTGTATGAGAAGGACATTGCTGAACTAGAATGCGTGCAAAGAAGGGAAAGCAAGGTAATTAAAGGACCTCATCACAGACGGGGATTCTTTACTGTAAGAGCAGTTCGACGATTGAACTCTCTGCCACATTGAAAAGTGTTTTTTTGAAAAATATAAAATTTCATCATATTTGTTCCAGATTCTGGAGATTGAACTTTGATCCAGGAATTTATTCTAATAGCCATATTTGGAGTAAGGGAGGAATTTTTCCCCTAATGACAACATTGGAATGCACTCCAAGACAGTTTTTGCCTTCCTCTGGATCAACACGGCAGGTTTATAGGTTGAATTTGATGGACCTTTTTTCAATATTATCAACTATTCAACTCTGTAACAAGCACGTAACAAGCACGTAACAAAAGTGAGCTTCCATGGCCCGTACAGGGATCGAACCCATGACCTTGGCATTATTAGCACCACGCTCTAACCAACTGAGCTAACCAGCCACTTTTACACCAAAGATTCACGTCACGTCAGTAGAAAATACATGCAAACGTGTATTCATATTGATATCCTATTAACCTGAATAATAAAATAAACTTGCAATTTTTACTACTCAAAAATCATTGGACAAATTGCTTTTGTGTTTTCCATTCCACCCCACAAAGAGTTTTCTTCAGTACATTATATGGTACATTAAATGCTGCCATTAAAAACAAGAACTTGTCTCGCTAAAAACAAGCCCTTATATGACTATGAGGACGGAAAAATAATAAAGTTATGACTATCGGAATACAAAGAGGCAAAATCAAGATATTATTTTTGTCCTTAAGGTTGAAATTGGACCTCTAAGATGATTTCATGCAACAAACTCTGCATTTCTATAAATCACCGGTTAGACCATACATGGAATATTGTGTACAGTTTTGAGCACCTGTGTATGAGAAGGACATTGCTGAACTAGAATGCGTGCAAAGAAGGGAAAGCAAGGTAATTAAAGGACCTCATCACAGACGGGGATTCTTTACTGTAAGAGCAGTTCGACGATTGAACTCTCTGCCACATTGAAAAGTGTTTTTTTGAAAAATATAAAATTTCATCATATTTGTTCCAGATTCTGGAGATGGAACTTTGATCCAGGAATTTATTCTAATAGCCATATTTGGAGTAAGGGAGGAATTTTTCCCCTAATGACAACATTGGAATGCACTCCAAGACAGTTTTTGCCTTCCTCTGGATCAACACGGCAGGTTTATAGGTTGAATTTGATGGACCTTTTTTCAATATTATCAACTATTCAACTCTGTAACAAGCACGTAACAAAAGTGAGCTTCCATGGCCCGTACGGGGATCGAACCCATGACCTTGGCATTATTAGCACCACGCTCTAACCAACTGAGCTAACCAGCCACTTTTACACCAAAGATTCACGTCACGTCAGTAGAAAATACATGCAAACGTGTATTCATATTGATATCCTATTAACCTGAATAATAAAATAAACTTGCAATTTTTACTACTCAAAAATCATTGGACAAATTGCTTTTGTGTTTTCCATTCCACCCCACAAAGAGTTTTCTTCAGTACATTATATGGTACATTAAATGCTGCCATTAAAAACAAGAACTTGTCTCGCTAAAAACAAGCCCTTATATGACTATGAGGACGGAAAAATAATAAAGTTATGACTATCGGAATACAAAGAGGCAAAATCAAGATATTATTTTTGTCCTTAAGGTTGAAATTGAACCTCTAAGATGATTTCATGCAACAAACTCTGCATTTCTATAAATCACCGGTTACACCATACATCGAATATTGTGTACAGTTTTGAGCACCTGTGTATGAGAAGGACATTGCTGAACTAGAATGCGTGCAAAGAAGGGAAAGCAAGGTAATTAAAGGACCTCATCACAGACGGGGATTCTTTACTGTAAGAGCAGTTCGACGATTGAACTCTCTGCCACATTGAAAAGTGTTTTTTTGAAAAATATAAAATGTCATCATATTTGTACCAGATTCTGGAGATGGAACTTTGATCCAGGAATTTATTCTAATAGCCATATTTGGAGTAAGGGAGGATTTTTTCCCCTAATGACAACATTGGAATGCACTCCAAGACAGTTTTTGCCTTCCTCTGGATCAACACGGCAGGTTTATAGGTTGAATTTGATGGACCTTTTTTCAATATTATCAACTATTCAACTCTGTAACAAAAGTGAGCTTCCATGGCCCGTACGGGGATCGAACCTGTGACCTTGGCGTTATTAGCACCACGCTCTAACCAACTGAGCTAACCGGCCACTTTTACACCAAAGATTCACGTCACGTCAGTAGAAAATACATGCAAACGTGTATTCATATTGATATCCTATTAACCTGAATAATAAAATAAACTTGCAATTTTTACTACTCAAAAAGCATTGGACAAATTGCTTTTGTGTTTTCCATTCCACCCCACAAAGAGTTTTCTTTCAGTACATTATATGGTACATTAAATGCTGCCATTAAAAACAAGAACTTGTCTCGCTAAAAACAAGCCCTTATATGACTATGAGGACGGAAAAATAATAAAGTTATGACTATCGGAATACAAAGAGGCAAAATCAAGATATTATTTTTGTCCTTAAGGTTGAAATTGGACCTCTAAGATGATTTCATGCAACAAACTCTGCATTTCTATAAATCACCGGTTAGACCATACATGGAATATTGTGTACAGTTTTGAGCACCTGTGTATGAGAAGGACATTGCTGAACTAGAATGCGTGCAAAGAAGGGAAAGCAAGGTAATTAAAGGACCTCATCACAGACGGGGATTCTTTACTGTAAGAGCAGTTCGACGATTGAACTCTCTGCCACATTGAAAAGTGTTTTTTTGAAAAATATAAAATTTCATCATATTTGTACCAGATTCTGGAGATGGAACTTTGATCCAGGAATTTATTCTAATAGCCATATTTGGAGTAAGGGAGGAATTTTTCCCCTAATGACAACATTGGAATGCACTCCAAGACAGTTTTTGCTTTCCTCTGGATCAACACGGCAGGTTTATAGGTTGAATTTGATGGACCTTTTTTCAATATTATCAACTATTCAACTCTGTAACAAGCATGTAACAAAAGTGAGCTTCCATGGCCCGTACGGGGATCGAACCCGTGACCTTGGCGTTATTAGCACCACGCTCTAACCAACTGAGCTAACCGGCCACTTTTACACCAAAGATTCACGTCACGTCAGTAGAAAATACATGCAAACGTGTATTCATATTGATATCCTATTAACCTGAATAATAAAATAAACTTGCAATTTTTACTACTCAAAAAGCATTGGACAAATTGCTTTTGTGTTTTCCATTCCACCCCACAAAGAGTTTTCTTTCAGTACATTATATGGTACATTAAATGCTGCCATTAAAAACAAGAACTTGTCTCGCTAAAAACAAGCCCTTATATGACTATGAGGACGGAAAAATAATAAAGTTATGACTATCGGAATACAAAGAGGCAAAATCAAGATATTATTTTTGTCCTTAAGGTTGAAATTGGACCTCTAAGATGATTTCATGCAACAAACTCTGCATTTCTATAAATCACCGGTTAGACCATACATGGAATATTGTGTACAGTTTTGAGCACCTGTGTATGAGAAGGACATTGCTGAACTAGAATGCGTGCAAAGAAGGGAAAGCAAGGTAATTAAAGGACCTCATCACAGACGGGGATTCTTTACTGTAAGAGCAGTTCGACGATTGAACTCTCTGCCACATTGATAAGTGTTTTTTTGAAAAATATAAAATTTCATCATATTTGTACCAGATTCTGGAGATGGAACTTTGATCCAGGAATTTATTCTAATAGCCATATTTGGAGTAAGGGAGGAATTTTTCCCCTAATGACAACATTGGAATGCACTCCAAGACAGTTTTTGCCTTCCTCTGGATCAACACGGCAGGTTTATAGGTTGAATTTGATGGACCTTTTTTCAATATTATCAACTATTCAACTCTGTAACAAGCATGTAACAAAAGTGAGCTTCCATGGCCAATATGGGGATCGAACCCGTGACCTTGGCGTTATTAGCACCACACTCTAACCAACTGAGCTAACCGGCCACTTTTACACCAAAGATTCACGTCACGTCAGTAGAAAATACATGCAAACGTGTATTCATATTGATATCCTATTAACCTGAATAATAAAATAAACTTGCAATTTTTACTACTCAAAAAGCATTGGACAAATTGCTTTTGTGTTTTCCATTCCACCCCACAAAGAGTTTTCTTCAGTACATTATATGGTACATTAAATGCTGCCATTAAAAACAAGAACTTGTCTCGCTAAAAACAAGCCCTTATATGACTATGAGGACGGAAAAATAATAAAGTTATGACTATCGGAATACAAAGAGGCAAAATCAAGGTATTATTTTTGTCCTTAAGGTTGAAATTGGACCTCTAAGATGATTTCATGCAATAAACTCTGCATTTCTATAAATCACCGGTTAGACCATACATGGAATATTGTGTACAGTTTTGAGCACCTGTGTATGAGAAGGACATTGCTGAACTAGAATGCGTGCAAAGAAGGGAAAGCAAGGTAATTAAAGGACCTCATCACAGACGGGGATTCTTTACTGTAAGAGAAGTTCTACGATTGAACTCTCTGCCACATTGAAAAGTGTTTTTTTGAAAAATATAAAATTTAAAATATAAATAGGACGGAAAAATAATAAAGTTATGACTATCGTAATACAAAGAGGCAAAATCAAGATATTATTTTTGTCCTTAAGGTTGAAATTGGGCCTCTAAGATAATTTCATGCAACAAACTCTGCATTTCTATAAATCACCGGTTAGACCATACATGGAATATTGTGTACAGTTTTGAGCACCTGTGTATGAGAAGGACATTGCTGAACTAGAATGCGTGCAAAGAAGGGAAAGCAAGGTAATTAAAGGACCTCATCACAGACGGGGATTCTTTACTGTAAGAGCAGTTCAACGATTGAACTCTCTGCCACATTGAAAAGTGTTTTTTTGAAAAATATAAAATTTCATCATATTTGTACCAGATTCTGGAGATGGAACTTTGATCCAGGAATTTATTCTAATAGCCATATTTGGAGTAAGCGAGGAATTTTTCCCCTAATGACAACTTTGGAATGCACTCCAAGACAGTTTTTGCCTTCCTCTGGATCAACACGGCAGGTTTATAGGTTGAATTTGATGGACCTTTTTTCAATATTATCAACTATTCAACTCTGTAACAAGCATGTAACAAGCATGTAACAAGCATGTAACAAAAGTGAGCTTCCATGGCTCGTACGGGGATCGAACCCATGACCTTGGCGTTATTAGCACCACGCTCTAACCAACTGAGCTAACCGGCCACTTTTACACCAAAGATTCACGTCACGTCAGTAGAAAATACATGCAAACGTGTATTCATATTGATATCCTATTAACCTGAATAATAAAATAAACTTGCAATTTTTACTACTCAAAAAGCATTGGACAAATTGCTTTTGTGTTTTCCATTCCACCCCACAAAGAGTTTTCTTCAGTACATTATATGGTACATTAAATGCTGCCATTAAAAACAAGAACTTGTCTCGCTAAAAACAAGCCCTTATATGACTATGAGGACGGAAAAATAATAAAGTTATGACTATCGGAATACAAAGAGGCAAAATCAAGATATTATTTTTGTCCTTAAGGTTGAAATTGAACCTCTAAGATGATTTCATGCAACAAACTCTGCATTTCTATAAATCACCGGTTAGACCATACATGGAATATTGTGTACAGTTTTGAGCACCTGTGTATGAGAAGGACATTGCTGAACTAGAATGCGTGCAAAGAAGGGAAAGCAAGGTAATTAAAGGACCTCATCACAGACGGGGATTCTTTACTGTAAGAGCAGTTCGACGATTGAACTCTCTGCCACATTGATAAGTGTTTTTTTGAAAAATATAAAATTTCATCATATTTGTACCAGATTCTGGAGATGGAACTTTGATCCAGGAATTTATTCTAATAGCCATATTTGGAGTAAGGGAGGAATTTTTCCCCTAATGACAACTTTGGAATGCACTCCAAGACAGTTTTTGCCTTCCTCTGGATCAACACGGCAGGTTTATAGGTTGAATTTGATGGACCTTTTTTCAATATTATCAACTATTCAACTCTGTAACAAGCATGTAACAAAAGTGAGCTTCCATGGCCCGTACGGGGATCGAACCCGTGACCTAGGCGTTATTAGCACCACGCTCTAACCAACTGAACTAACCGGCCACTTTTACACCAAAGATTCACGTCACGTCAGTAGAAAATACATGCAAACGTGTATTCATATTGATATCCTATTAACCTGAATAATAAAATAAACTTGCAATTTTTACTACTCAAAAAGCATTGGAAAAATTGCTTTTGTGTTTTCCATTCCACCCCACAAAGAGTTTTCTTTCAGTACATTATATAGTACATTAAATGCTGCCATTAAAAACAAGAACTTGTCTCGCTAAAAACAAGCCCTTATATGACTATGAGGACGGAAAAATAATAAAGTTATGACTATCGGAATACAAAGAGGCAAAATCAAGGTATTATTTTTGTCCTTAAGGTTGAAATTGGACCTCTAAGATGATTTCATGCAATAAACTCTGCATTTCTATAAATCACCGGTTAGACCATACATGGAATATTGTGTACAGTTTTGAGCACCTGTGTATGAGAAGGACATTGCTGAACTAGAATGCGTGCAAAGAAGGGAAAGCAAGGTAATTAAAGGACCTCATCACAGACGGGGATTCTTTACTGTAAGAGAAGTTCTACGATTGAACTCTCTGCCACATTGAAAAGTGTTTTTTTGAAAAATATAAAATGTCATCATATTTGTACCAGATTCTGGAGATGGAACTTTGATCCAGGAATTTATTCTAATAGCCATATTTGGAGTAAGGGATGAATTTTTCCCCTAATGACAACATTGGAATGCACTCCAAGACAGTTTTTGCCTTCCTCTGGATCAACACGGCAGGTTTATAGGTTGAATTTGATGGACCTTTTTTCAATATTATCATCTATTCAACTCTGTAACAAGCATGTAACAAAAGTGAGCTTCCATGGCCCGTACGTGGATCGAACCCGTGACCTTGGCGTTATTAGCACCACGCTCTAACCAACTGAGCTAACCGGCCACTTTTACACCAAAGATTCACGTCACGTCAGTAGAAAATACATGCAAACGTGTATTCATATTGATATCCTATTAACCTGAATAATAAAATAAACTTGCAATTTTTACTACTCAAAAAGCATTGGACAAATTGCTTTTGTGTTTTCCATTCCACCCCACAAAGAGTTTTCTTCAGTACATTATATGGTACATTAAATGCTGCCATTAAAAACAAGAACTTGTCTCGCTAAAAACAAGCCCTTATATGACTATGAGGACGGAAAAATAATAAAGTTATGACTATCGGAATACAAAGAGGCAAAATCAAGATATTATTTTTGTCCTTAAGGTTGAAATTGAACCTCTAAGATGATTTCATGCAACAAACTCTGCATTTCTATAAATCACCGGTTAGACCATACATGGAATATTGTGTACAGTTTTGAGCACCTGTGTATGAGAAGGACATTGCTGAACTAGAATGCGTGCAAAGAAGGGAAAGCAAGGTAATTAAAGGACCTCATCACAGACGGGGATTCTTTACTGTAAGAGCAGTTCGACGATTGAACTCTCTGCCACATTGATAAGTGTTTTTTTGAAAAATATAAAATTTCATCATATTTGTACCAGATTCTGGAGATGGAACTTTGATCCAGGAATTTATTCTAATAGCCATATTTGGAGTAAGGGAGGAATTTTTCCCCTAATGACAACTTTGGAATGCACTCCAAGACAGTTTTTGCCTTCCTCTGGATCAACACGGCAGGTTTATAGGTTGAATTTGATGGACCTTTTTTCAATATTATCAACTATTCAACTCTGTAACAAGCATGTAACAAAAGTGAGCTTCCATGGCCCGTACGGGGATCGAACCCGTGACCTTGGCGTTATTAGCACCACGCTCTAACCAACTGAACTAACCGGCCACTTTTACACCAAAGATTCACGTCACGTCAGTAGAAAATACATGCAAACGTGTATTCATATTGATATCCTATTAACCTGAATAATAAAATAAACTTGCAATTTTTACTACTCAAAAAGCATTGGAAAAATTGCTTTTGTGTTTTCCATTCCACCCCACAAAGAGTTTTCTTTCAGTACATTATATAGTACATTAAATGCTGCCATTAAAAACAAGAACTTGTCTCGCTAAAAACAAGCCCTTATATGACTATGAGGACGGAAAAATAATAAAGTTATGACTATCGGAATACAAAGAGGCAAAATCAAGGTATTATTTTTGTCCTTAAGGTTGAAATTGGACCTCTAAGATGATTTCATGCAATAAACTCTGCATTTCTATAAATCACCGGTTAGACCATACATGGAATATTGTGTACAGTTTTGAGCACCTGTGTATGAGAAGGACATTGCTGAACTAGAATGCGTGCAAAGAAGGGAAAGCAAGGTAATTAAAGGACCTCATCACAGACGGGGATTCTTTACTGTAAGAGAAGTTCTACGATTGAACTCTCTGCCACATTGAAAAGTGTTTTTTTGAAAAATATAAAATGTCATCATATTTGTACCAGATTCTGGAGATGGAACTTTGATCCAGGAATTTATTCTAATAGCCATATTTGGAGTAAGGGATGAATTTTTCCCCTAATGACAACATTGGAATGCACTCCAAGACAGTTTTTGCCTTCCTCTGGATCAACACGGCAGGTTTATAGGTTGAATTTGATGGACCTTTTTTCAATATTATCATCTATTCAACTCTGTAACAAGCATGTAACAAAAGTGAGCTTCCATGGCCCGTACGTGGATCGAACCCGTGACCGTTATTAGCACCACGCTCTAACCAACTGAGCTAACCGGCCACTTTTACACCAAAGATTCACGTCACATCAGTAGAAAATACATGCAAACGTGTATTCATATTGATATCCTATTAACCTGAATAATAAAATAAACTTGCAATTTTTACTACTCAAAAAGCATTGGACAAATTGCTTTTGTGTTTTCCATTCCACCCCACAAAGAGTTTTATTTCAGTACATTATATGGTACATTAAATGCTGCCATTAAAAACAAGAACTTGTCTCGCTAAAAACAAGCCCTTATATGACTATGAGGACGGAAAAATAATAAAGTTATGACTATCGGAATACAAAGAGGCAAAATCAAGATATTATTTTTGTCCTTAAGGTTGAAATTGGACCTCTAAGATGATTTCATGTAACAAACTCTGCATTTCTATAAATCACCGGTTAGACCATACATGGAATATTGTGTACAGTTTTGAGCACCTGTGTATGAGAAGGACATTGCTGAACTAGAATGCGTGCAAAGAAGGGAAAGCAAGCTAATTAAAGGACCTCATCACAGACGGGGATTCTTTACTGTAAGAGCAGTTCGAAGATTGAACTCTCTGCCACATTGAAAAGTGTTTTTTTGAAAAATATAAAATGTCATCATATTTGTACCAGATTCTGGAGATGGAACTTTGATCCAGGAATTTATTCTAATAGCCATATTTGGAGTAAGGGAGGAATTTTTCCCCTAATGACAACATTGGAATGCACTCCAAGACAGTTTTTGCCTTCCTCTGGATCAACACGGCAGGTTTATAGGTTGAATTTGATGGACCTTTTTTCAATATTATCAACTATTCAACTCTGTAACAAGCATGTAACAAAAGTGAGCTTCCATGGCCCGTATGGGGATCGAACCCGTGACCTTGGCGTTATTAGCACCACGCTCTAACCAACTGAGCTAACCGGCCACTTTTACACCAAAGATTCACGTCACGTCAGTAGAAAATACATGCAAACGTGTATTCATATTGATATCCTATTAACCTGAATAATAAAATAAACTTGCAATTTTTACTACTCAAAAAGCATTGGACAAATTGCTTTTGTGTTTTCCATTCCACCCCACAAAGAGTTTTCTTCAGTACATTATATGGTACATTAAATGCTGCCATTAAAAACAAGAACTTGTCTCGCTAAAAACAAGCCCTTATATGACTATGAGGACGGAAAAATAATAAAGTTATGACTATCGGAATACAAAGAGGCAAAATCAAGATATTATTTTTGTCCTTAAGGTTGAAATTGAACCTCTAAGATGATTTCATGCAACAAACTCTGCATTTCTATAAATCACCGGTTAGACCATACATGGAATATTGTGTACAGTTTTGAGCACCTGTGTATGAGAAGGACATTGCTGAACTAGAATGCGTGCAAAGAAGGGAAAGCAAGGTAATTAAAGGACCTCATCACAGACGGGGATTCTTTACTGTAAGAGCAGTTCGACGATTGAACTCTCTGCCACATTGATAAGTGTTTTTTTGAAAAATATAAAATTTCATCATATTTGTACCAGATTCTGGAGATGGAACTTTGATCCAGGAATTTATTCTAATAGCCATATTTGGAGTAAGGGAGGAATTTTTCCCCTAATGACAACTTTGGAATGCACTCCAAGACAGTTTTTGCCTTCCTCTGGATCAACACGGCAGGTTTATAGGTTGAATTTGATGGACCTTTTTTCAATATTATCAACTATTCAACTCTGTAACAAGCATGTAACAAAAGTGAGCTTCCATGGCCCGTACGGGGATCGAACCCGTGACCTTGGCGTTATTAGCACCACGCTCTAACCAACTGAACTAACCGGCCACTTTTACACCAAAGATTCACGTCACGTCAGTAGAAAATACATGCAAACGTGTATTCATATTGATATCCTATTAACCTGAATAATAAAATAAACTTGCAATTTTTACTACTCAAAAAGCATTGGAAAAATTGCTTTTGTGTTTTCCATTCCACCCCACAAAGAGTTTTCTTTCAGTACATTATATAGTACATTAAATGCTGCCATTAAAAACAAGAACTTGTCTCGCTAAAAACAAGCCCTTATATGACTATGAGGACGGAAAAATAATAAAGTTATGACTATCGGAATACAAAGAGGCAAAATCAAGGTATTATTTTTGTCCTTAAGGTTGAAATTGGACCTCTAAGATGATTTCATGCAATAAACTCTGCATTTCTATAAATCACCGGTTAGACCATACATGGAATATTGTGTACAGTTTTGAGCACCTGTGTATGAGAAGGACATTGCTGAACTAGAATGCGTGCAAAGAAGGGAAAGCAAGGTAATTAAAGGACCTCATCACAGACGGGGATTCTTTACTGTAAGAGAAGTTCTACGATTGAACTCTCTGCCACATTGAAAAGTGTTTTTTTGAAAAATATAAAATGTCATCATATTTGTACCAGATTCTGGAGATGGAACTTTGATCCAGGAATTTATTCTAATAGCCATATTTGGAGTAAGGGATGAATTTTTCCCCTAATGACAACATTGGAATGCACTCCAAGACAGTTTTTGCCTTCCTCTGGATCAACACGGCAGGTTTATAGGTTGAATTTGATGGACCTTTTTTCAATATTATCATCTATTCAACTCTGTAACAAGCATGTAACAAAAGTGAGCTTCCATGGCCCGTACGTGGATCGAACCCGTGACCTTGGCGTTATTAGCACCACGCTCTAACCAACTGAGCTAACCGGCCACTTTTACACCAAAGATTCACGTCACATCAGTAGAAAATACATGCAAACGTGTATTCATATTGATATCCTATTAACCTGAATAATAAAATAAACTTGCAATTTTTACTACTCAAAAAGCATTGGACAAATTGCTTTTGTGTTTTCCATTCCACCCCACAAAGAGTTTTATTTCAGTACATTATATGGTACATTAAATGCTGCCATTAAAAACAAGAACTTGTCTCGCTAAAAACAAGCCCTTATATGACTATGAGGACGGAAAAATAATAAAGTTATGACTATCGGAATACAAAGAGGCAAAATCAAGATATTATTTTTGTCCTTAAGGTTGAAATTGGACCTCTAAGATGATTTCATGTAACAAACTCTGCATTTCTATAAATCACCGGTTAGACCATACATGGAATATTGTGTACAGTTTTGAGCACCTGTGTATGAGAAGGACATTGCTGAACTAGAATGCGTGCAAAGAAGGGAAAGCAAGGTAATTAAAGGACCTCATCACAGACGGGGATTCTTTACTGTAAGAGCAGTTCGAAGATTGAACTCTCTGCCACATTGAAAAGTGTTTTTTTGAAAAATATAAAATGTCATCATATTTGTACCAGATTCTGGAGATGGAACTTTGATCCAGGAATTTATTCTAATAGCCATATTTGGAGTAAGGGAGGAATTTTTCCCCTAATGACAACATTGGAATGCACTCCAAGACAGTTTTTGCCTTCCTCTGGATCAACACGGCAGGTTTATAGGTTGAATTTGATGGACCTTTTTTCAATATTATCAACTATTCAACTCTGTAACAAGCATGTAACAAAAGTGAGCTTCCATGGCCCGTATGGGGATCGAACCCGTGACCTTGGCGTTATTAGCACCACGCTCTAACCAACTGAGCTAACCGGCCACTTTTACACCAAAGATTCACGTCACGTCAGTAGAAAATACATGCAAACGTGTATTCATATTGATATCCTATTAACCTGAATAATAAAATAAACTTGTAATTTTTACTACTCAAAAAGCATTGGACAAATTGCTTTTGTGTTTTCCATTCCACCCCACAAAGAGTTTTATTTCAGTACATTATATGGTACATTAAATGCTGCCATTAAAAACAAGAACTTGTCTCGCTAAAAACAAGCCCTTATATGACTATGAGGACGGAAAAATAATAAAGTTATGACTATCGGAATACAAAGAGGCAAAATCAAGATATTATTTTTGTCCTTAAGGTTGAAATTGGACCTCTAAGATGATTTCATGCAACAAACTCTGCATTTCTATAAATCACCGGTTAGACCATACATGGAATATTGTGAACAGTTTTGAGCACCTGTGTATGAGAAGGACATTGCTGAACTAGAATGCGTGCAAAGAAGGGAAAACAAGGTAATTAAAGGACCTCATCACAGACGGGGATTCTTTACTGTAAGAGCAGTTCGACGATTGAACTCTCTGCCACATTGAAAAGTGTTTTTTTGAAAAATATAAAATTTCATCATATTTGTACCAGATTCTGGAGATGGAACTTTGATCCAGGAATTTATTCTAATAGCCATATTTGGAGTAAGGGAGGAATTTTTCCCCTAATGAGAAAATTGGAATGCACTCCAAGACAGTTTTTGCCTTCCTCTGGATCAACACGGCAGGTTTATAGGTTGAATTTGATGGACCTTTTTTCAATATTATCAACTATTCAACTCTGTAACAAGCATGTAACAAAAGTGAGCTTCCATGGCCCATACGGGGATCGAACCCATGACCTTGGCGTTATTAGCACCACACTCTAACCAACTGAGCTAACCGGCCACTTTTACACCAAGGATTCACGTCACGTCAGTAGAAAATACATGCAAACGTGTATTCATATTGATATCCTATTAACCTGAATAATAAAATAAACTTGCAATTTTTACTACTCAAAAAGCATTGGACAAATTGCTTTTGTGTTTTCCATTCCACCTCACAAAGAGTTTTCTTTCAGTACATTATATGGTACATTAAATGCTGCCATTAAAAACAAGAACTTGTCTCGCTAAAAACAAGCCCTTATATGACTATGAGGACGGAAAAATAATAAAGTTATGACTATCGGAATACAAAGAGGCAAAATCAAGATATTATTTTTGTCCTTAAGGTTGAAATTGGACCTCTAAGATGATTTCATGCAACAAACTCTGCATTTCTATAAATCACCGGTTAGACCATACATGGAATATTGTGTACAGTTTTGAGCACCTGTGTATGAAAAGGACATTGCTGAACTAGAATGCGTGCAAAGAAGGGAAAGCAAGGTAATTAAAGGACCTCATCACAGACGGGGATTCTTTACTGTAAGAGCAGTTCGACGATTGAACTCTCTGCCACATTGAAAAGTGTTTTTTTGAAAAATATAAAATTTCATCATATTTGTACCAGATTCTGGAGATGGAACTTTGATCCAGGAATTTATTCTAATAGCCATATTTGGAGTAAGGGAGGAATTTTTCCCCTAATGACAACATTGGAATGCACTCCAAGACAGTTTTTGCCTTCCTCTGGATCAACACGGCAGGTTTATAGGTTGAATTTGATGGACCTTTTTTTAATATTATCAACTATTCAACTCTGTAACAAGCATGTACCTTGTGTGCTAACAAAAGTGAGCTTCCATGTCCCGTACGGGGATCAAACCCATGACCTTGGCGTTATTAGCACCACACTCTAACCAACTGAGCTAACCGGCCACTTTTATTCCAAAGACACACTTCACGTCACGTCAGTAGAAAATACATGCAAACGTGTATTCATATTGATATCCTATTAACCTGAATAATAAAATAAACTTGCAATTTTTACTACTCAAAAAGCATTGGACAAATTGCTTTTGTGTTTTCCATTCCACCCCACAAAGAGTTTTCTTTCAGTACATTATATGGTACATTAAATGCTGCCATTAAAAACAAGAACTTGTCTCGCTAAAAACAAGCCCTTATATGACTATGAGGACGGAAAAATAATAAAGTTATGACTATCGGAATACAAAGAGGCAAAATCAAGATATTATTTTTGTCCTTAAGGTTGAAATTGGACCTCTAAGATGATTTCATGCAACAAACTCTGCATTTCTATAAATCACCGGTTAGACCATACATGGAATATTGTGTACAGTTTTGAGCACCTGTGTATGAGAAGGACATTGCTGAACTAGAATGCGTGCAAAGAAGGGAAAGCAAGGTAATTAAAGGACCTCATCACAGATGGGGATTCTTTACTGTAAGAGCAGTTCGACGATTGAACTCTCTGCCACATTGAAAAGTGTTTTTTTGAAAAATATAAAATTTCATCATATTTGTACCAGATTCTGGAGATGGAACTTTGATCCAGGAATTAATTCTAATAGCCATATTTGGAGTAAGGGAGGAATTTTTCCCCTAATGAGAAAATTGGAATGCACTCCAAGTCAGTTTTTGCCTTCCTCTGGATCAACACGGCAGGTTTATAGGTTTAATTTGATGGACCTTTTTTCAATATGATCAACTATTCAACTCTGTAACAAGCATGTACCTTGTATGCTAACAAAAGTGAGCTTCCATGGCCCGTACGGCGATCAAACCCACGACCTTGGCGTTATTAGCACAATTCTCTAACCAACTGAGCTAACCGGCCACTTTTATACAAAAGCTTCACGTCACGTCAGTAGAAAATACATGCAAACGTGTATTCATATTGATATCCTATTAACCTGAATAATAAAATAAACTTGCAATTTTTACTACTCAAAAAGCATTGGACAAATTGCTTTTGTGTTTTCCATTCCACCCCACAAAGAGTTTTCTTTCAGTACATTATATGGTACATTAAATGCTGCCATTAAAAACAAGAACTCGTCTCGCTTAAAACAAGCCCTTATATGACTATGAGGACGGAAAAATAATAAAGTTATGACTATCGGAATACAAAGAAGCAAAATCAAGATATTATTTTTGTCCTTAAGGTTGAAATTGGACCTGTAAGATGATTTCATGCAACAAACTCGGCATTTCAATAAATAACCGGTTAGACCATACATGGAATATTGTGTACAGTTTTGAGCACCTGTGTATAAGAAGGATATTGCTGAATTAGAATGCGTGCAAAGAAGGGAAAGCAAGGTAATTAAAGGACCTCATCACAGACGGGGATTCTTTACTGTAAGAGCAGTTCGACGATTGAACTCTCTGCCACATTGAAAAGTGTTTTTTTGAAAAATGTAAAATGTCATCATATTTGTACCAGATTCTGGAGATGGAACTTTGATCCAGGAATTTATTCTGATAGCCATATTTGGAGTAAGGGAGGAATTTTTCCCCTAATGAGAAAATTGGCATGCACTCCTAGGCAGTTTTTGCCTTCCTCTGAATCAACACGGCAGGTTTATAAGTTGAATTTGATGGACCTTGTTTCAATATTATCAACTATTCAACTCTGTAACAAGCATGTACCTTGTGTGCTAACAAAAGTGAGCTTCCATGGCCCGTACGGGGATCGAACCCGTGACCTTGGCGTTATTAGCACCACGCTCTAACCAACTGAGCTAACCGGCCACTTTTACACCAAAGATTCACGTCACGTCAGTAGAAAATACATGCAAACGTGTATTCATATTGATATCCTATTAACCTGAATAATAAAATAAACTTGCAATTTTTACTACTCAAAAAGCATTGGACAAATTGCTTTTGTGTTTTCCATTCCACCCCACAAAGAGTTTTCTTTCAGTACATTATATGGTACATTAAATGCTGCCATTAAAAACAAGAACTTGTCTCGCTAAAAACAAGCCCTTATATGACTATGAGGACGGAAAAATAATAAAGTTATGACTATCGGAATACAAAGAGGCAAAATCAAGATATTATTTTTGTCCTTAAGTTTGAAATTGAACCTCTAAGATGATTTCATGCAACAAACTCTGCATTTCTATAAATCACCGGTTACACCATACATGGAATATTGTGTACAGTTTTAAGCACCTGTGTATGAGAAGGACATTGCTGAACTAGAATGCGTGCAAAGAAGGGAAAGCAAGGTAATTAAAGTACATCATCACAGACGGGGATTCTTTACTGTAAGAGCAGTTCGACGATTGAACTCTCTGCCACATTGAAAAGTGTTTTTTTGAAAAATATAAAATTTCATCATATTTGTACCAGATTCTGGAGATGGAACTTTGATCCAGGAATTTATTCTAATAGCCATATTTGGAGTAAGGGAGGAATTTTTCCCCTAATGACAACATTGGAATGCACTCCAAGACAGTTTTTGCCTTCCTCTGGATCAACACAGCAGGTTTATAGGTTGAATAGACCATACATGGAATATTGTGTACAGTTTTAAGCACCTGTGTATGAGAAGGACATTGCTGAACTAGAATGCGTGCAAAGAAGGGAAAGCAAGGTAATTAAAGGACCTCATCACAGACGGGGATTCTTTACTGTAAGAGCAGTTCGACAATTGAACTCTCTGCCACATTGAAAAGTGTATTTTTGAAAAATATAAAATTTCATCATATTTGTACCAGATTCTGGAGATGGAACTTTGATCCAGGAATTTATTCTAATAGCCATATTTGGAGTAAGGGAGGAATTTTTCCCCTAATGAGAAAATTGGAATGCACTCCAAGACAGTTTTTGCCTTCCTCTGGATCAACACGGCAGGTTTATAGGTTGAATTTGATGGAACTTTTTTCAATATTATCAACTATTCAACTCTGTAACAAGCATGTAACAAAAGTGAACTTCCATGGCCCATACGGGGATCGAACCCGTGACCTTGGCGTTATTAGCACCACGCTCCTACCAACTAAGCTAACCAGCCACTTTTACACCAAAGATTCACGTCACGTCAGTAGAAAATACATGCAAACGTGTATTCATATTGATATCCTATTAACCTGAATAATAAAATAAACTTGCAATTTTTACTACTCAAAAAGCATTGGACAAATTGCTTTTGTGTTTTCCATTCCACCCCACAAAGAGTTTTCTTTCAGTACATTATATGGTACATTAAATGCTGCCATTAAAAACAAGAACTTGTCTCGCTAAAAACAAGCCCTTATATGACTATGAGGACGGAAAAATAATAAAGTTATGACTATCGGAATACAAAGAGGCAAAATCAAGATATTATTTTTGTCCTTAAGGTTGAAATTGAACCTCTAAGATGATATCATGCAACAAACTCTGCATTTCTATAAATCACCGGTTAGACCATACATGGAATATTGTGTACAGTTTTAAGCACCTGTGTATGAGAAGGACATTGCTGAACTAGAATGCGTGCAAAGAAGGGAAAGCAAGGTAATTAAAGGACCTCATCACAGACGGGGATTCTTTACTGTAAGAGCAGTTCGACGATTGAACTCTCTGCCACATTGAAAAGTGTATTTTTGAAAAATATAAAATTTCATCATATTTGTACCAGATTCTGGAGATGGAACTTTGATCCAGGAATTTATTCTAATAGCCATATTTGGAGTAAGGGAGGAATTTTTCCCCTAATGACAACATTGGAATGCACTCCAAGACAGTTTTTGCCTTCCTCTGGATCAACACGGCAGGTTTATAGGTTGAATTTGATGGACCTTTTTTCAATATTATCAACTATTCAACAAGCATGTAACAAGCATGTAACAAAAGTGAGCTTCCATGGCTCGAACCCGTGACCTTGGCGTTATTAGCACCACGCTCTAACCAACTGAGCTAACCGGCCACTTTTATGCCAAAGATTCACGTCACGTCAGTAGAAAATACATGCAAACGTGTATTCATATTGATATCCTATTAACCTAAATAATAAAATAAACTTGCAATTTTTACTACTCAAAAAGCATTGGACAAATTGCTTTTGTGTTTTCCATTCCACCCCACAAAGAGTTTTCTTTCAGTACATTATATGGTACATTAAATGCTGCCATTAAAAACAAGAACTTGTCTCGCTAAAAACAAGCCCTTATATGACTATGAGGATGGAAAAATAATAAAGTTATGACTATCTGAATACAAAGAGGCAAAATCAAGATATTATTTTTGTCCTTAAGGTTGAAATCGGGCCTCTAAGATGATTTCATGCAACAAACTCTGCATTTCTATAAATCACCGGTTAGACCATACATGGAATATTGTGTACAGTTTTGAGCACCTGTGTATGTCCTTACATTGCTGAACTAGAATGCGTGCAAAGAAGGGAAAGCAAGGTAATTAAAGGACCTCATTACAGACGGGGATTATTTACTGTAAGAGCAGTTCGACGATTGAACTCTCTGCCACATTGAAAAGTGTTTTTTTGAAAAATATAAAATGTCATCATATTTGTACCAGATTCTGGAGATGGAACTTTGATCCAGGAATTTATTCTAATAGCCATATTTGGAGTAAGGGAGGAATTTTTCCCCTAATGACAACATTGGAATGCACTCCAAGACAGTTTTTGCCTTCCTCTGGATCAACACGGCAGGTTTATAGGTTGAATTTGATGGACCTTTTTTCAATATTATCAACTATTCAACTTTGTAACAAGCATGTAACAAAAGTGAGCTTCCATGGCCCGTACGGGGATCAAACCCGTGACCTTGGCGTTATTAGCACCACGCTCTAACCAACTGAGCTAACCGGCCACTTTTACACCAAAGATTCACGTCACGTCAGTAGAAAATACATGCAAACGTGTATTCATATTGATATCCTATTAACCTGAATAGAGATGAGCGAACCGGGACAACCGAACCCGGTTTCGGTCCGAACTTCCGGTAAAGTTCGGTTCGCAGCGAATCCGAACTTCACCGGGTTCGGCCGAACCCGTTTTGACCGAACCCGGTCAAAAACATTATACAAATCGGCAGCCACTTATCTCTATCAATCACTGATAGAGAAAAGAGGCTGCTGATTAAAAATAAAATAAAAAGCATTTCATACGTACCCGGTCGTTGTCTTGTTGACGAGTCCCTCTTCTTCCTCCAGTCCGACCTTTTCTGACGCGGCAGCCTGTGATTGGCTGCAGAGGCCTCTGCAGCCTGTGATTGGCTGCAGAGGCCGCGGCAGCCTGTGATTGGCTGCAGCGCTCACAAGGCTGCATCGTCATCAAGGAATGTCGGGCCGGATGTCGAGAGGGACGCGTCACCAAGGCAACGGCCAGGAGACCGGACTGGAGGAAGCAGAAAGTTCTCAGTAAGTATGAACGTCTTTTTTTTTACAGGTACTGTGATCGGTAGTCACTGTCCAGGGTACTGAAACAGTTACTGCCGATCAGTTAACTCTTTCAGCACCCTGAACAGTGACTATTTAGTGTATGTGCACACACACTAATTACGTCCGTAAATGACGGACGTATTTCGGCCGCAAGTACCGGACCGAACACAGTGCAGGGAGCCGGGCTCCTAGCATCATACTTATGTACGATGCTAGGAGTCCCTGCCTCTCTGCAGGACAACTGTCCCGTACTGTAATCATGTTTTCAGTACGGGACAGTAGTTCCACGGAGAGGCAGGGACTCCTAGCATCGTATATAAATATGATGCTAGGAGCCCGGCTCCCTGCAGGGTGTTCGGTCCGGTACTTGCGGCCGAAATACGTCCGTCAATTACGGACGTAATTAGTGTGTGTGCACATACCCTTACTGACGTCGCCTAGCAACGCTGCCGTAATGACGGGTGCACACATGTAGCCACCCGTCATTACGGGGCCTCATGCACACGACCATAAAAACACCCGTTATCACGGGTCGTAATTACGACCCGAAATAGCGGGCCCATAGACTTCTGTTAGCCACGGGTACCTTCCCGTTTTCTCACGGGAAGGTGCCCGTGCCGTTAAAAAGATAGAACATGTTCTATTTTTTTATTTTACGGGCCGTGCTCGTAATTACGACTCGTAACTACGAGCACGGCCGGCCGGCCACGGGCAGCCGGCCGCTTTTGCGAACCGTGCTGTCATTATAATTATAGCAGCACGGCCCGTAAAATAGAAAAATAGAACATGTTCTATTTTTTTAACGGCACGGGCACCTTCCCGTGAGAAAACGGAAAGGTACCCGTGGGTAACAGAAGTCTATGAGCCCGTTATTGCGGGTCGTAATTACGACCCGCAATAACGGGTGTTTTTACGGTCGTGTGCATGATGGGAGCACGGCTCGGAAAAACGAACGGCTGCCCGTGCTCATCTCCTGAAATAATCTGTGCTGCCTTAAACTCTGTGGACAGGTCAGGATCCTGTTTCTTTTAAATGCTGCTAGGGAACCTGCTCGATCCACTATATAAGGCTACGCTACAGTGCAGCATTTAAAAGAAACAGAATCCTGACCTGTCCACAGAGTTTAAGGCAGCACAGAGTATTTCAGGAGATGAGCGTGCAGATTCAGTGCTGTTGTGAACTCTGCTCTTACCATTACGTAGCTCTCAGTCTGTTATCTCTCCTCCACTCCTGTCCTCAAGAACACCTTCACATGATTGGCAAGTCACCACGTAATGGTAAGAGCAGAGTTCACAGCAGCACAGAGTATTTCAGGAGATGAGCGTGCGGATCTTGTGCGTGGTGGTGACTTGCCAATCATGTGAACGTGTTATAGAGGACAGGAGTGGAGGAGATGTAACAGACTGAGCTACGTAATGGTAAGAACAGAGTTCACAGCAGCACAGAGTATTTCAGGAGAGGAGCGTGCAGATTCAGTGCTGCTGTGAACTCTGCTCTTACCATTACGTAGCTCAGTCTGTTACCTCTCCTCCACTCCTGTCCTCAATAACACCTTCACATGATTGGCAAGTCACCACCCCGCACAAGATCCGCACGCTCATCTCCTGAAATACTCTGTGCTGCTGTGAACTCTGCTCTTACCATTACGTGGTGACTTGCCAATCATGTGAAGGTGTTCTGGAGGACAGGAGTGGAGGAGAGGTAACAGACTGAGAGCTACGTAATGGTAAGAGCAGAGTTCGCAGCAGCACTGAATCTGCACGCTCATCTCCTGAAATACTCTGTGCTGCCTTAAACTCTATGGACAGGTCAGGATCCTGTTTCTTTTAAATGCTGCACTGTAGCGCAGCCTTATATAGTGGATCGAGCGGGTTCCCCAGCAGCATTTAAAAGAAACCGTGTTTGTGTATGTGTGTGTTTGTGTATATATGTGTGTTTGGGTATGTGACTTTGTCTGTTTTTGTTTTTATATGTGTGTGTGTATATATGGGTGTGTTTGTGTATATGTGTTTTGTGTATATGTTTGTGTATATATGGGTGTATTTGTGTATATGTTTGTGTGTAGATGTTTGTGTGTGTTTTTGTATATGTGTATATGTGTGTATATGGGTGTGTGTTTGTGTGTATATATGGGTGTGTTTGTGTATATGTGTTTGTGTATATGTGTGTTTGGGTATGTGTGTTTTTGTTTGTATATGTGTTTGTGTATATGTGTTCGTGTATGTGTGTATAACTGTGTGTGTGTGTGTTTGGATATGTGTGTTTTTGTTTGTATATGTGTGAGTTCGTGTATATGTGTGTGTTTGTCTGTTTATGTGTGTGTGTATATCTTGTTGTGTTTGTGTATATATGTGTGTGTCTGTGTATGGTTGTTTGTTTGTGTGTGCGTGTATATATGTGTGTAGGTGAGTAGAAGTATTGGTATTGTTCACATTGATAACTGTTTTTTTATGTTGTTGCAGATTTTGATGTACCGATTGGACTACATCTACGATTCGTTGGACTACTGCGTAGATCTGCGTTTTTTCAAATTTTAATAAAATGGTTAACGAGGGTTTTGTTGGGGATTTCTTATTTCAATAAAAAAGAATTGTCTTTGTGTTTTTTTTTCAAACTTTATTAGTGCCTAGATAATGGCAGTTGGCTGATTGACAGCGTCCATTATTAAGGCGGTACTTAGTGTTAGCCGGTGCAGAGGCTAGCACTAACCACCCATTATTACCCCGGTACCCACCACCACCAGGGGTGCCGGGAAGAGCTTGGTACGATCCAGTACCCGACCATCTGTTGTGATGGTCGGGTACTGGGGCGGCCGTAGGCTGGTATTATGAGGCTGGGAAGGGCCAAAATCAGTGGACCTTCCCACCCTTGTAATGCTAGGCTGCTGCTGCTGTGTTGTATCGGGCTGGTTATAAAAATGGGGGGGACCCCCACGTCGTTTTTTTTTTGGAATTTAACAAATTTAGCAATAGACGGGTCCCCCACATTTTTAATAACCAGCCATATACAAGGCCGCAGCAGTCTGGCATTACATGGGTGGGAAGGGCCACTGGTTTTGTCCATTCCCAGGCTAATAACACTGTGTTGTATGTGGCTGGTTATGATAAATTGGGTGGAACCCCATGTCTTTTTAAAAAAAAAAATGTAAATAAATAAATAATTTAAAAAAATGACGTGGGGTCCCCCCCACTTTTATAACCAGCCAGATACAACACAGCAGCAGCAGCCTAGCATTACAAGGGTGGGAAGGTCCACTGTTTTTGGCCCTTCCCAGCCTCATAATACCAGCCTGCGGCCGCCCCAGGGCCCGACCATCACAACAGATGGTCGGGTACTGGATCGTACCTGGCTCTTCCCGGCACCCCTGGTGGTTTTGGGTACCGGGGTAATAATGGTGGTTAGTGTTAGCCTCTGCACCGGCTAACACTAAGCCCCGCATTAGTAATGGATGTTGTCACTCAGACAGCGGCCATTACTAAAGTGGTAATAATAAAATTTGAAAAGAAAAAGACAAAGATATAGATAAAATATTTTATTGAAATAAAGCACCCCCAACACAACCCTCATTAACCATTTTATTGTAGAAAAAAAACGTCATCTAAGTAGTCCTCGAAACCGACGTAGTCCAAACACCAAACCTGTAAAAAAAAAAAATAATGAAATAAAACATGTCGTAGGCTTAGATTCAGTTTAATGTGTGATACTGACTGTTATACCATGTATAGAAGCCTGCCGTGAAGTTGACTTAGATACAGGGCGCCAGCAGACAGTATCATACATGGCCATACATACATATATACAAATATACATACATATATACAAACATACATACATATATACAAGCATGCACATATATACATGCAAATATACATACATGCAAACATACACACATATATACGTGCAAACTATCATACATACATGCATACACACACACATGAAAACATACATACATACAAACAAACATGCAAAGATACATACATACATATATACAAGCATGCACAAATATAAATGCAAACATAAATACATGCAAACATAATTACAAACATGCACAAATATATATAAACATACATGCAAACATACATGCAAAAATAAAAACATGCAAACATACATACATGCACATATATACATACATACATGACAACATACATACAAACATACATGACAACATACATACATGCAAACATACATACATGCAAACATACATACACACATGCAAACATATATACATGCAAATATACATACAAACATGCACATGTATACATACATGCCAACATACATGCAAACATACATGCACATATATACATACATACATGACAACATACATACATGCAAATATACATACATACACACATGCACATATATACATACATGCCAACATACATGCACATATATACATACATGACAACATACATACATACATACATACATGACAACATACATACATATATATATATATATACACACATGCAAATATACATACAAACATGCAAACATACATGCAAACATACATACATACAAATATACATACACACATGCACATATATACATACATGACAACATACATACATACATGACAACATACATGCAAAAATACATACATGCAAACATACATGCAAATATACATACAAACATGCACATATATACATACATGCCAACATACATGCAAACATACATGCACAGATATACATACATACATACATGCCAACATACATACATGCCAAAAAATAATAATAATACGTTCATACTTACTTTCCTCCTGTCCGGCCTCCAGCGATGACGTTTCATTCATGTCGCCGCTGCAGCCTGTGATTGGCTGCAGAGGCGGTCACGTGGGATGAAGCGTCATCCTGACGTGCGTGACCGCCACTACAGCCTGTGATTGGCTGCAGCGGCGAAAGGGATGAAACGTCATCGCTGGAGGCCGGACAGGAGGAAAGTAAGTACGAACGTATAATTTTTATTTTTTTATTACATTTAAATGGTATTTTCCGCGCGCCGAGCATGTACTGTGAAGGTTGCTGAAAGAGTTAGTGCAGCCCATTAACTCTATCAGCACCCTGGACAGTACTATGCTCGGTGCACGTAAGTGACAGGTTCGGTCAGAACTAGTTCGGTCCGAACCGAACTTTTTTGTGAAATTCGGCGAACTAGCCGAACCGAACTTTTGATAAGTTCGCTCATCTCTAAACCTGAATAATAAAATAAACTTGCAATTTTTACTACTCAAAAAGCATTGGACAAATTGCTTTTGTGTTTTCCATTCCACCCCATAAAGAGTTTTCTTTTAGTACATTATATGGTACATTAAATGCTGCCATTAAAAACAAGAACTTGTCTCGCTAAAAACAAGCCCTTATATGACTATGAGGACGGAAAAATAATAAAGTTATGACTATCGGAATACAAAGAGGCAAAATCAAGATATTATTTTTGTCCTTAAGGTTGAAATTGGACCTCTAAGATGATTTCATGCAACAAACTCTGCATTTCTATAAATCACCGGTTAGACCATACATGGAATATTGTGTACAGTTTTGAGCACCTGTGTATGAGAAGGACATTGCTGAACTAGAATGCGTGCAAAGAAGGGAAAGCAAGGTAATTAAAGGACCTCATCACAGACGGGGATTCTTTACTGTAAGAGCAGTTCGACGATTGAACTCTCTGCCACATTGAAAAGTGTTTTTTTGAAAAATATAAAATTTCATCATATTTGTACCAGATTCTGGAGATGGAACTTTGATCCAGGAATTTATTCTAATAGCCATATTTGGAGTAAGGGAGGAATTTTTTCCCTAAAGAGAAAATTGGAATGCACTCCAAGACAGTTTTTGCCTTCCTCTGGATCAACACGGCAGGTTTATAGGTTGAATTTGATGGACCTTTTTTCAATATTATCAACTATTCAACAAGCATGTAACAAAAGTGAGCTTCCATGGCTCGAACCCGTGACCTTGGCGTTATTAGCACCACGCTCTAACCAACTGAGCTAACCGGCCACTTTTATACCAAAGATTCACGTCACGTCAGTAGAAAATACATGCAAACGTGTATTCATATTGATATCCTATTAACCTGAATAATAAAATAAACTTGCAATTTTTACTACTCAAAAAGCATTGGACAAATTGCTTTTGTGTTTTCCATTCCACCCCACAAAGAGTTTTCTTTCAGTACATTATATGGTACATTAAATGCTGCAATTAAAAACAAGAACTTGTCTCGCTAAAAACAAGCCCTTATATGACTATGATGACGGAAAAATAATAAAGTTATGACTATCGGAATACAAAGAGGCAAAATCAAGATATTATTTTTGTCCTTAAGGTTGAAATTGGACCTCTAAGATGATTTCATGCAACAAACTCTGCATTTCTATAAATCACCGGTTACACCATACATGGAATATTGTGTACAGTTTTAAGCACCTGTGTATGAGAAGGACATTGCTGAACTAGAATGCGTGCAAAGAAGGGAAAGCAAGGTAATTAAAGGACCTCATCACAGACGGGGATTCTTTACTGTAAGAGCAGTTCGACGATTGAACTCTCTGCCACATTGAAAAGTGTTTTTTTGAAAAATATAAAATTTCATCATATTTGTACCAGATTCTGGAGATGGAACTTTGATCCAGGAATTTATTCTAATAGCCATATTTGGAGTAAGGGAGGAATTTTTCCCCTAATGACAACATTGGAATGCACTCCAAGACAGTTTTTGCCTTCCTCTGGATCAACACGGCATGTTTATAGGTTGAATTTGATGGACCTTTTTTCAATATTATCAACTATTCAACTCTGTAACAAAAGTGAGCTTCCATGGCCCGTACAGGGATCAAACCCGTGACCTTGGCGTTATTAGCACCACACTCTAACCAACTGAGCTAACCGGCCACTTTTACACCAAAGATTCACGTCACGTCAGTAGAAAATACATGCAAACGTGTATTCATATTGATATCCTATTAACCTGAATAATAAAATAAACTTGCAATTTTTACTACTCAAAAAGCATTGGACAAATTGCTTTTGTGTTTTCCATTCCACCCCACAAAGAGTTTTCTTTCAGTACATTATATGGTACATTAAATGCTGCCATTAAAAACAAGAACTTGTCTCGCTAAAAACAAGCCCTTATATGACTATGAGGACGGAAAAATAATAAAGTTATGACTATCGGAATACAAAGAGGCAAAATCAAGATATTATTTTTGTCCTTAAGGTTGAAATTGGACCTCTAAGATGATTTCATGCAACAAACTCTGCATTTCTATAAATCACCGGTTAGACCATACATGGAATATTGTGTACAGTTTTGAGCACCTGTGTATGAGAAGGACATTGCTGAACTAGAATGCGTGCAAAGAAGGGAAAGCAAGGTAATTAAAGGACCTCATCACAGATGGGGATTCTTTACTGTAAGAGCAGTTCGATGATTGAACTCTCTGCCACATTGAAAAGTGTTTTTTTGAAAAATATAAAATTTCATCATATTTGTACCAGATTCTGGAGATGGAACTTTGATCCAGGAATTTATTCTAATAGCCATATTTGGAGTAAGGGAGGAATTTTTCCCCTAATGACAACATTGGAATGCACTCCAAGACAGTTTTTGCCTTCCTCTGGATCAACACGGCAGGTTTATAGGTTGAATTTGATGGACCTTTTTTCAATATTATCAACTATTCAACTCTGTAACAAAAGTGAGCTTCCATGGCCCATACGGGGATCGAACCCGTGACCTTGGCGTTATTAGCACCACGCTCTAACCAACTGAGCTAACCGGCCACTTTAACACCAAAGATTCACGTCACGTCAGTAGAAAATACATGCAAACGTGTATTCATATTGATATCCTATTAACCTGAATAATAAAATAAACTTGCAATTTTTACTACTCAAAAAGCATTGGACAAATTGCTTTTGTGTTTTCCATTCCACCCCACAAAGAGTTTTCTTCAGTACATTAAATGGTACATTAAATGCTGCCATTAAAAACAAGAACTTGTCTCACTAAAAACAAGCCCTTATATGACTATGAGGACGGAAAAATAATAAAGTTATGACTATCGGAATACAAAGAGGCAAAATCAAGATATTATTTTTGTCCTTAAGGTTGAAATTGGACCTCTAAGATGATTTCATGCAACAAACTCTGCATTTCTATAAATCACCGGTTAGACCATACATGGAATATTGTGTACAGTTTTGAGCACCTGTGTATGAGAAGGACATTGCTGAACTAGAATGCGTGCAAAGAAGGGAAAGCAAGGTAATTAAAGGACCTCATCACAGACGGGGATTCTTTACTGTAAGAGCAGTTCGACGATTGAACTCTCTGCCACATTGAAAAGTGTTTTTTTGAAAAATATAAAATTTCATCATATTTGTACCAGATTCTGGAGATGGAACTTTGATCCAGGAATTTATTCTAATAGCCATATTTGGAGTAAGGGAGGAATTTTTCCCCTAATGACAACATTGGAATGCACTCCAAGACAGTTTTTGCCTTCCTCTGGATCAACACGGCAGGTTTATAGGTTGAATTTGATGGACCTTTTTTCAATATTATCAACTATTCAACTCTGTAACAAAAGTGAGCTTCCATGGCCCATACGGGGATCGAACCCTTGACCTTGGCGTTATTAGCACCACGCTCTAACCAACTGAGCTAACCGGCCACTTTTACACCAAAGATTCACGTCACGTCAGTAGAAAATACATGCAAACGTGTATTCATATTGATATCCTATTAACCTGAATAATAAAATAAACTTGCAATTTTTACTACTCAAAAAGCATTGGACAAATTGCTTTTGTGTTTTCCATTCCACCCCACAAAGAGTTTTCTTCAGTACATTATATGGTACATTAAATGCTGCCATTAAAAACAAGAACTTGTCTCGCTAAAAACAAGCCCTTATATGACTATGAGGACGGAAAAATAATAAAGTTATGACTATCGGAATACAAAGAGGCAAAATCAAGATATTATTTTTCCATTCCACCCCACAAAGAGTTTTATTTCAGTACATTATATGGTACATTAAATGCTGCCATTAAAAACAAGAACTTGTCTCGCTAAAAACAAGCCCTTATATGACTATGAGGACGGAAAAATAATAAAGTTATGACTATCGGAATACAAAGAGGCAAAATCAAGATATTATTTTTGTCCTTAAGGTTGAAATTGAACCTCTAAGATGATTTCATGCAACAAACTCTGCATTTCTATAAATCACCGGTTAGACCATACATGGAATATTGTGTACAGTTTTAAGCACCTGTGTATGAGAAGGACATTGCTGAACTAGAATGCGTGCAAAGAAGGGAAAGCAAGGTAATTAAAGGACCTCATCACAGACGGGGATTCTTTACTGTAAGAGCAGTTCGACGATTGAACTCTCTGCCACATTGAAAAGTGTTTTTTTGAAAAATATAAAATTTCATCATATTTGTACCAGATTCTGGAGATGGAACTTTGATCCAGGAATTTATTCTAATAGCCATATTTGGAGTAAGGGAGGAATTTTTCCCCTAATGACAACATTGGAATGCACTCCAAGACAGTTTTTGCCTTCCTCTGGACCTTTTTTCAATATTATCAACTATTCAACTCTGTAACAAAAGTGAGCTTCCATGGCCCATACGGGGATCGAACCCGTGACCTTGGCGTTATTAGCACCACACTCTAACCAACTGAGCTAACCGGCCACTTTTACACCAAAGATTCACGTCACGTCAGTAGAAAATACATGCAAACATGTATTCATATTGATATCCTATTAACCTGAATAATAAAATAAACTTGCAATTTTTACTACTCAAAAAGCATTGGACAAATTGCTTTTGTGTTTTCCATTCCACCCCACAAAGAGTTTTCTTCAGTACATTATATGGTACATTAAATGCTGCCATTAAAAACAAGAACTTGTCTCACTAAAAACAAGCCCTTATATGACTATGAGGACGGAAAAATAATAAAGTTATGACTATCGGAATACAAAGAGGCAAAATCAAGATATTATTTTTGTCCTTAAGGTTGAAATTGGACCTCTAAGATGATTTCATGCAACAAACTCTGCATTTCTATAAATCACCGGTTAGACCATACATGGAATATTGTGTACAGTTTTGAGCACCTGTGTATGAGAAGGACATTGCTGAACTAGAATGCGTGCAAAGAAGGGAAAGCAAGGTAATTAAAGGACCTCATCACAGACGGGGATTCTTTACTGTAAGAGCAGTTCGACGATTGAACTCTCTGCCACATTGAAAAGTGTTTTTTTGAAAAATATAAAATTTCATCATATTTGTACCAGATTCTGGAGATGGAACTTTGATCCAGGAATTTATTCTAATAGCCATATTTGGAGTAAGGGAGGAATTTTTCCCCTAATGACAACATTGGAATGCACTCCAAGACAGTTTTTGCCTTCCTCTGGATCAACACGGCAGGTTTATAGGTTGAATTTGATGGACCTTTTTTCAATATTATCAACTATTCAACTCTGTAACAAAAGTGAGCTTCCATGGCCCGTACGGGGATCAAACCCGTGACCTTGGCGTTATTAGCACCACGCTCTAACCAACTGAGCTAACCGGCCACTTTTACAACAAAGATTCACGTCACGTCAGTAGAAAATACATGCAAACGTGTATTCATATTGATATCCTATTAACCTGAATAATAAAATAAACTTGCAATTTTTACTACTCAAAAAGCATTGGACAAATTGCTTTTGTGTTTTCCATTCCACCCCACAAAGAGTTTTCTTCAGTACATTATATGGTACATTAAATGCTGCCATTAAAAACAAGAACTTGTCTCGCTAAAAACAAGCCCTTATATGACTATGAGGACGGAAAAATAATAAAGTTATGACTATCGGAATACAAAGAGGCAAAATCAAGATATTATTTTTGTCCTTAACCCCTTCCCGACATTTGACGTACATGTACGGCATGGAAAGCATTGACTTCCCGCAAAATGCCGTACATGTACGTCAAACGTTTGGCACCGGCTCAGAAGCTGAGCCGGTGCCATCATCACCGGATCTCAGCTGTATCTTACAGCTGACATCCGACTGTAACGGCGGGGACCGAAATTAGCTTCGATCCCCGCCATTAACCCCTTAAGTGCAGCACTCAAACGCGATCGCTGCACTTAAGGTGTTTGCAGCTCATCGGAGCCCCAGCAATGAAATTGCCGGGGTTCCGGTGGCTGCAATGTCAACCGGAGGCCTAATACTGGCCTCCCGGTCTGCCTAGCACCGAAGCCGGTCAAGATCCGCCCGGCGGCGGAGCCTGATCGGCTTCCGTAGCTGCCGGCAAGATGGCGCCGGGTCAGGAGCTGATCCGGCGTCATCAGCGGTGGAGGTCAGCTGTACTGTACAGCTGACATCCACCTGTAACGGCAGGAACCGGAGCTAGCTCCGATCCCTGCCATTAACCCCTTCGATGCAGCAATCGAAAGCGATTGCTGCATCGTAGCGGATACTAGCAGATCGCCAGCCCTGACAGGCAATCGGGACTGGCGACTGCTGTTATGGCAACAGGAGACACAATGGTCTCCTGCTCTGCCATTACGGAAGCCGATTTAGGCCCCGCCGGGAGGCGAAGCCTAAACGGCTTGCTGTCAGTGAATGACTGACAGATCTAATACATTGCACTACATAGGTAGTGCAATGTATTAGAAAAAAAAAAATCTGACCGTTGGACCTTCAAGTCCCCTAGTGGGACTTGAGAAAAAGTGTAAAAAAAAGTGCAAAAAATAAAAGTTTGAAAACAATAAAAGTTTCAAGTAATCAAATAAAACACAATCCCCCTTTTAGGGCAGATTCACACGAACGTTGCGTTTTTGCGCGCGCAAACAACGCAGCGTTTTGCGAGCGCAAAAACCATTTGACAGCTGCGTGTGTCATGCGTGTCTGATGCGCGGCTGCGTGATTTTCGCGCAGCCGGCATCATAGAGATGAGGCTTGTCAACGCCCGTCACTGTCCAAGGTGCTGAAAGAGCTAAATCTTTCAGCACCCTCGACAGTGAATGCCGAACACAACAGCGAAAAACCTGTAAAAAAAAAAGATAAAGTTCCTACTTACCGAGAACTTCCCGGCCGTTGCCTTGGTGACGCGTCCTTGGTGACGCGTCCTTGGTGACGCGCCTCTCTTGACATCGGGCCCCACCTCCCTGGGTGACGCAGCAGTCCAAGTGACCGCTGCAGCCTGTGATTGGCTGCAGCCTGTGCTTGGCCTGTGATTGGCTGGAGCTGTCACTTGAACTGAAGTGTCATCCCGGGAGGTCGGACTGCAGGAAGGAGACAGGACTAATCGGTAAGTTAGAACTTCGTTTTTTTTTTACAGGTTAATGTATTTTGGGATCGCAAGTCACTGTCCATGGTGCTGAAACAGTTTAACTCTTTCAGCACCATGGACAGTGACTATCTCCTGACGTCGCGTACCGATAATTTTTTTGCCGGGATCGGCCAAAACGAGTTTGGCCGAACCCGGTGAAGTTCGGTACGCTTGTCCGGCTTCGCTCATCGCAAAGACACTCCGTTTGGATGTTCGGAAACAGAAAAGCACGTGGTGCTTTTCGGTTTTCATTCATCCTTTTCACTGCTGTTGCGCGAATCACGCTCGTCCCACGGAAGTGCTTCCGTGTGGTGCGCGTGATTTTCACGCACCCATTGACTTCAATGGGTGCGTGATGCGCGAAATACGCAGAGTTATTGAACCTGTCGCGCTTTTTGCGCAGCAGACAAACGCTGCGCAAAAAGCACGGACTGTCTGTACTGCCCCATAGACTTGTATTGGTCCATGCGTGCCGCGTGAAAACCACGCGGCCCGCACGGACCGAATACACGCTCGTGTGAATCCCCCCTTACTCTTATCAAGTCCTTTATTATTGAAAAATAATAATAAACCATATGTATTTAGTGTCGCCACGACCGTAACGACCGGAGGTATCAAAATATTATATTATTTATTTTACGCGGTGAACAGCGTAAAAAAACCCCGTAAAAAACGTTACCAGAGTTTCTGTTTTTTGGTCACTTTGCCCTACAAATATTACAATAAAAAGTGATCAAAAAGTCGCACGTATCCAAAAATGGTACCTATAAAAACTATAGCTCGTCCCGCAAAAAACAAGCCCTCATACACGTCCGTCGACAAAAAAATTAAAAAGTTATGGTTCTCACAACTTGGCGACAGAAAAAATACATTCTTTTTACAAAAGTAATTTTATTGTGCAAAAAGTTGTAAAACATAAAAAAGTGCTATAAATTAGGTATCGCCGGAATCGTACTGACCCGCAGAATAAAGTTAACATGTAGTTTATAATGCGTGGTGAACGCTGTATAAAAAAAACAAAAAAAGCTGTGCCAGAATTGCGTTTTTTTGTTTACCTGGCATCCCAAAAAATAGGATAAAAGGTGATCAAAAAGTCACATGTACCCCAAAATGGTACCAATAATAACTACAGCTCGTCCCGCAACAAACCAGCCCTCATACCGCTACGTCTATGAAAAATAAAATTAGTTATGGCTCCAATAAGTCAGGAAATAAAAAAATATGCAGTTGTGCCCGAGGGGAACATTTCTTCAGTTTCAAGAGGCGATTTATCAAGGACCTAAAATTAGGGAACCAGGAAGGGGAGAGCCCAAACATATCCGCTGGAAGCGACGGTGCCCGTATTATACCAGGACAACACTTCCCAGCAAAATTCCCCAAACTACAAAGGCGCGGAGTGTGGACCAAAAGGGGGATAAGAAATGACACCATTTATCAGTGCGACACCGGCCTGTGCAGAAAGGATTGCTTCACAGCGTAACACACATCTATGGATTATTTTTATTTTTTTATACCACCTGACTATGCCCCTTATATACTCCGCCCCGCTTACATGTACCCCCACATTATAAAACACCAGCAATACTCAAACAAATATAGTACCAAGCAAAATCCGCTCTCCAAAAGCCAAATGGTGCTCCCTCGGCCCTGAACCCTGCAGCGTCCCCAAACAGCAGTTTCCTTCAACATATATGGCATCGTCATACCTGGGAGAACCCTTTTAACAATTTTTGGGGTGTGTGTCTCCAGCGTCATAAGCTGGGCATGACATATTTGCCACTGAATGGCATATCTAGGGAAAAATATACATTTTTAATTTGCACCATCCACAGCGCATTCATTTATGGAAAAGACCTGTGGGTTGAAAATGCTCACTACACCCCTTAATAAATGCCTTGAGGGGTGCAGTTCCATAGTGGGGGTCACTTATCAGGGGTTTCTTTTTATTATTTCACATCTGAGCCTCTGCAGTTGTGAACCAATACTTTGTAAATCGCCAAATTAGGCCTCCACTCCGCATGGTACTCTTCACTTCTGAGCCCTGTCATATGTCCAGACAAAAGATTAGTGCCCCATGTAGGGTGTTTCTAAAACCAGGAAACACCGCATAATAATTAGAGAGCTGTCTTGTTATGGTGGCACAAGCCGGGCACCACATATTGGCATATCTATGGAAAAAAAATCAAATTTTCACTCTGCAACATTGAGCGCACACTAATTTCTACAAAACACCTGCAGGGTTAAAATGCTTACTACACCCCTTGGTAAATGCATTGAGGGGTGTAGTTTCCAAAATGGGGTCACTTCTGGGGGGTTTCCACTGTTTTGGGCCCACAGGTGCCCAGAAACCAATCCAGCAACATCTGCACTCCAAATGGCGGTCCTTCCCATCTGAGCCCTGCGGTTTGCCCAAACAGCAGTTTATGACCACATATGGGGTATTGCCGTACTCGGGAGAAATAGCTTTACAAATGTTGGGTTCTTTTTTTCCTTTATTTGTTGAGAAAATGAAAAAATTTGCGCTAAAGCTACGTCTTATTGAAGAAAAAGGACTGTTTTTATTTTCACTGCCTAATTCTAATAAATTCTATGAAACATCTGTGGGGTCAAAATGCTCACTACACCCCTAGATGCATTCCTCAAGAGGTGTAGTTTCCTAAATGGAGTCCCTTTTTGGGCGTTTTCATTGTTTTGTCCCCTCAGGGGCTTTGCAAATGTGACCTGGCCTCCGCAAATCATTCCTGCTAAATGTGATCTCAAAAAGCCAAATAGTGCTCTTTCCCTTCTAAGCCCTGCCGTGTGTCTAAACAGCCGTTTATTACCACATGTGGGGTATTGTTTTACTCGGGAGAAATTGCTTTACAAATTTTGTGGTGCTTTTTCTCCTTCAGTCCTTCTGGAAATGAGAAAAAATTAGCTAAACCTACATTTTCTTTGAAAAAATGTAGATTATTATTTTCAGGGCCTACTTCCAATAATTTCTGCAAAAAAACTGTGGTGTCAAATCGCTCACTATACCCCTAGATAATTTCCTCAATGGGTGTAGTTTCCAAAATGGGGTCACTTGTGGGGGGTTTCCACTGTTTTATCCCCTCAGGGGCTTTGTAAATGTGACATGGCCTCCGAAAACCATTCCTGCTAAATGTGAACTCCAAAAGCCAAATAGCGCTCTTTCCCTTCTCAGCCTCGCCGTGTGTCCAAACAGCCGTTTATTACCACATGTGGGGTATTGTTTTACTCGGGAGAAATTTCTTTACAAATTTTATGGTGCTTTTTCTCCTTTAGTCCTTGTGGAAATGAAAAAAAATTAGCTAAACCTACATTTTATTTGAAAAAATGTAGATTTTCATTTTCACAGCCTACTTGCAAAAATTTCTGCAAAAAACCTGTGGGGTCAAAATGCTCACTATACCCCTAGATAATTTCCTCAAGGGGTATAGTTTACAAAATGGGGTCACTTGTTTGGGGTTTCCACTGTTTTGTCACCTCAGGGGCTTTGTAAATGTGACATGGCCTCCGCAAACCATTCCTGCTAAATGTGAACTCCAAAAGCCAAATAGCGCTCTTTCCCTTCTCAGCCACGCCGTGTCTCCAAACAACCGTTTATTACCACATGTGAGGTATTGTTTTACTCGGGAGAAATTGCTTTACAAATTTTGCAGTGCTTTTTCTCCTTTAGTCCTTGTGGAAATGAGAAAAAAAATCGCTAAACCTACATTTTCTTTGAAGAAATGTTGATTTTAATTTTCACGGCCTACTTCCAATAATTTCTGTAAAAAACCTGTGCGGTCAAAATGCTCACTACACCCCTAGATAATTTCCTTGAGGTGTCTAGTTTCCCAGATGGGGTCACTTTTGGTTGATTTTGACTGTTTTGGCACCGCAAGAGCCCTTCAAACCTGAAATGGTGCCTAAAATATATTCTAACAAAAATAAGGCCCCAAAATCCACTAGGTGCTCCTTTGCTTCTGAGGCCGGTGCTTAAGTCCAGTAGCACGCTACGGCCACATGTGGGATATTTTCTAAAACTGCAGAAACTGGGCAACAAATATTGAGTTGCATTTCTCTGGTAAAACCTTCTGTTTTATAAAAAAAATTGTATTAAAAATGTATTTCTGCAGAAAAATATGAAATTTGTAAATTTCACCTCTACTTTGCTTTAATTCCTGTGAAATGTGTAAAGGGTTAAGACATTTTCTAAATGCTGTTTTGAATACTTTGAGGGGTGAAGATTTTAAAATGGGGTGACTTTTTTGGGGTTTCTAATATATAAGGCCCTCAAAACCACTTCACAACTGAACTGGCCCCTGTAAAAATAGCCTTTTGAAATTTTCTTGAAAATGTGAGAAATTGCTGCTAAAGTTCTAAGCCTTGTGAGGTCATAGAAAAATAAAAGGATGTTCAAAAAACGATGCCAATCTAAAGTAGACATATGGGTGATGTTAATTAGCAACAATTTTGTGTGGTATAACTGCCTGTCTTACAAGCAGATACATTTAAATTGAGAAAAATGCTAATTTTTGCAATTTTTCGCTAATTTTTGGTGTTTTTCACAATTAAATACTGAACATATCGAGCAAATTTTGCCAGTAACATAAAGTCCAATGTGTCACGAGAAAACAATCTCAGAATCGCTTGGATAGGTGAAAGCATTCCGGAGTTATTACCACATAAAGTGACACATGTCAGATTTGAAAAATGAGGCTCTGTCAGGAAGGTCAAAAGTGGCTAAAGAGGGAAGGGGTTAAGGTTGAAATTGGACCTCTAAGATGATTTCATGCAACAAACTCTGCATTTCTATAAATCACCGGTTAGACCATACATGGAATATTGTGTACAGTTTTAAGCACCTGTGTATGAGAAGGACATTGCTGAACTAGAATGCGTGCAAAGAAGGGAAAGCAAGGTAATTAAAGGACCTCATCACAGACGGGGATTCTTTACTGTAAGAGCAGTTCGACGAATGAACTCTCTGCCACATTGAAAAGTGTTTTTTTGAAAAATATAAAATTTCATCATATTTGTACCAGATTCTGGAGATGGAACTTTGATCCAGGAATTTATTCTAATAGCCATATTTGGAGTAAGGGAGGAATTTTTCCCCTAATGACAACATTTGAATGCACTCCAAGACAGTTTTTGCCTTCCTCTGGATCAATACGGCAGGTTTATAGGTTGAATTTGATGGACCTTTTTTCAATATTATCAACTATTCAACTCTGTAACAAGCATGTAACAAAAGTGAGCTTACATGGCCCGTACGGGGATCGAACCCGTGACCTTGGCGTTATTAGCACCACGCGCTAACCAACTGAGCTAACCGGCCACTTTTACACCAAAGATTCACGTCACGTCAGTAGAAAATACATGCAAACGTGTATTCATATTGATATCCTATTAACCTGAATAATAAAATAAACTTGCAATTTTTACTACTCAAAAAGCATTGGACAAATTGCTTTTGTGTTTTCCATTCCACCCCACATAGAGTTTTCTTTCAGTACATTATATGGTACATTAAATGCTGCCATTAAAAACAAGAACTTGTCTCGCTAAAAGCAAGCCCTTATATGACTATGAGGACGGAAAAATAATAAAGTTATGACTATCGGAATACAAAGAGGCAAAATCAAGATATTATTTTTGTCCTTAAGGTTGAAATTGGACCTCTAAGATGATTTCATGCAACAAACTCTGCATTTCTATAAATCACCGGTTAGACCATACATGGAATATTGTGTACAATTTTGAGCACCTGTGTATGAGACGGACATTGCTGAACTAGAATGCGTGCAAAGAAGGGAAAGCAAGGTAATTAAAGGACCTCATCACAGACGGGGATTCTTTACTGTAAGAGCAGTTTGACGATTGAACTCTCTGCCACATTGAAAAGTGTTTTTTTGAAAAATATAAAATTTCATCATATTTGTACCGGATTCTGGAGATGGAACTTTGATCCAGGAATTTATTCTAATTGCCATATTTGGAGTAAGGGAGGAATTTTTCCCCTAATGACAACATTGGAATGCACTCCAAGGCAGTTTTTGCCTTCCTCTGGATCAACACGGCAGGTTTATAGGTTGAATTTGATGGACCTTTTTTCAATATTATCAACTATTCAACTCTGTAACAAGCATGTAACAAAAGTGAGCTTCCATGGCCCGTACGGGGATCGAACCCGTGACCTTGGCATTATTAGCACCACGCTCTAACCAGCTGAGCTAACCGGCCACTTTTACACCAAAGATTCACGTCACGTCAGTAGAAAATACATGCAAACGTGTATTCATATTGATATCCTATTAACCTGAATAATAAAATAAACTTGCAATTTTTACTACTCAAAAAGCATTGGACAAATTGCTTTTGTGTTTTCCATTCCACCCCACAAAGAGTTTTCTTCAGTACATTATATGGTACATTAAATGCTGCCATTAAAAACAAGAACTTGTCTCGCTAAAAACAAGCCCTTATATGACTATGAGGACGGAAAAATAATAAAGTTATGACTATCGGAATACAAAGAGGCAAAATCAAGATATTATTTTTGTCCTTAAGGTTGAAATTGGACTTCTAAGATGATTTCATGCAACAAACTCTGCATTTCTATAAATCACCCGTTAGACCATACATGGAATATTGTGTACAGTTTTGAGCACCTGTGTATGAGAAGGACATTGCTGAACTAGAATGCGTGCAAAGAAGGGAAAGCAAGGTAATTAAAGGACCTCATCACAGACGGGGATTATTTACTGTAAGAGCAGTTCGACGATTGAACTCTCTGCCACATTGAAAAGTGTTTTTTTGAAAAATATAAAATTTCATCATATTTGTACCAGATTCTGGAGATGGAACTTTGATCCAGGAATTTATTCTAATAGCCATATTTGGAGTGAGGGAGGAATTTTTCCCCTAATGAGAAAATTGGAATGCACTCCAAGACAGTTTTTGCCTTCCTCTGGATCAACACGGCAGGTTTATAGGTTGAATTTGATGGACCTTTTTTCAATATTATCAACTATTCAACTCTGTAACAAGCATGTAACAAAAGTGAGCTTCCATGGCCCGTACGGGGATCGAACCCGTGACCTTGGCATTATTAGCACCACGCTCTAACCAGCTGAGCTAACCGGCCACTTTTACACCAAAGATTCACGTCACGTCAGTAGAAAATACATGCAAACGTGTATTCATATTGATATCCTATTAACCTGAATAATAAAATAAACTTGCAATTTTTACTACTCAAAAAGCATTGGACAAATTGCTTTTGTGTTTTCCATTCCACCCCACAAAGAGTTTTATTTCAGTACATTATATGGTACATTAAATGCTGCCATTAAAAACAAGAACTTGTCTCGCTAAAAGCAAGCCCTTATATGACTATGAGGACGGAAAAATAATAAAGTTATGACTATCGGAATACAAAGAGGCAAAATCAAGATATTATTTTTGTCCTTAAGGTTGAAATTGGACCTCTAAGATGATTTCATGCAACAAACTCTGCATTTCTATAAATCACCGGTTAGACCATACATGGAATATTGTGTACAATTTTGAGCACCTGTGTATGAGACGGACATTGCTGAACTAGAATGCGTGCAAAGAAAGGAAAGCAAGGTAATTAAAGGACCTCATCACAGACGGGGATTCTTTACTGTAAGAGCAGTTTGACGATTGAACTCTCTGCCACATTGAAAAGTGTTTTTTTGAAAAATATAAAATTTCATCATATTTGTACCGGATTCTGGAGATGGAACTTTGATCCAGGAATTTATTCTAATTGCCATATTTGGAGTAAGGGAGGAATTTTTCCCCTAATGACAACATTGGAATGCACTCCAAGACAGTTTTTGCCTTCCTCTGGATCAACACGGCAGGTTTATAGGTTGAATTTGATGGACCTTTTTTCAATTTTATCAACTATTCAACTCTGTAACAAGCATGTAACAAAAGTGAGCTTCCATGGCCCGTATGGAGATCGAACCCGTGACCTTGGCATTATTAGCACCATGCTCTAACGAACTGAGCTAACCGGCCACTTTTACACCAAAGATTCACGTCACGTCACGTCAGTAGAAAATACATGCAAACGTGTATTCATATTGATATCCTATTAACCTGAATAATAAAATAAACTTGCAATTTTTACTACTCAAAAAGCATTGGACAAATTGCTTTTGTGTTTTCCATTCCACCCCACAAAGAGTTTTATTTCAGTACATTATATGGTACATTAAATGCTGCCATTAAAAACAAGAACTTGTCTCGCTAAAAACAAGCCCTTATATGACTATGAGGACGGAAAAATAATAAAATTATGACTATCGGAATACAAAGAGGCAAAATCAAGATATTATTTTTGTCCTTAAGGTTGAAATTGGACCTCTAAGATGATTTCATGCAACAAACTCTGCATTTCTTTAAATCACCGGTTAGACCATACATGGAATATTGTGTACAGTTTTGAGCATCTGTGTATGAGAAGGACATTGCTGAACTAGAATGCGTGCAAAGAAGGGAAAGCAAGGTAATTAAAGGACCTCATCACAGACGGGGATTCTTTACTGTAAGAGCAGTTCGACGATTGAACTCTCTGCCACATTGAAAAGTGTTTTTTTGAAAAATATAAAATTTCATCATATTTGTACCGGATTCTGGAGATGGAACTTTGATCCAGGAATTTATTCTAATAGCCATATTTGGAGTAAGGGAGTAATTTTTCCCCTAATGACAACATTGGAATGCACTCCAAGACAGTTTTTGCCTTCCTCTGGATCAACACGGCAGGTTTATAGGTTGAATTTGATGGACCTTTTTTCAATATTATCAACTATTCAACTCTGTAACAAGCATGTAACAAAAGTGAGCTTCCATGGCCCATACGGGGATCGAACCCGTGACCTTGGCGTTATTAGCACCACGCTCTAACCAACTGAGCTAACCGGCCACTTTTGCAAGAAAGATTCACGTCACGTCAGTAGAAAATTAATGCAAACGTGTATTCATATTGATATCCTATTGACCTGAATAATAAAATAAACTTGCAATTTTTACTACTCAAAAAGCATTGGACAAATTGCTTTTGTGTTTTCCATTCCACCCCACATAGAGTTTTCTTTCAGTACATTATATGGTACATTAAATGCTGCCATTAAAAACAAGAACTTGTCTCGCTAAAAGCAAGCCCTTATATGACTATGAGGACGGAAAAATAATAAAGTTATGACTATCGGAATACAAAGAGGCAAAATCAAGATATTATTTTTGTCCATTAAGGTTCAAATTGGACCTCTAAGATGATTTCATGCAACAAACTCTGCATTTCTATAAATCACCGGTTAGACCATACATGGAATATTGTGTACAATTTTGAGCACCTGTGTATGAGACGGACATTGCTGAACTAGAATGCGTGCAAAGAAGGGAAAGCAAGGTAATTAAAGGACCTCATCACAGACGGGGATTATTTACTGTAAGAGCAGTTCGACGATTGAACTCTCTGCCACATTGAAAAGTGTTTTTTTGAAAAATATAAAATTTCATCATATTTGTACCAGATTCTGGAGATGGAACTTTGATCCAGGAATTTATTCTAATAGCCATATTTGGAGTAAGGGAGGAATTTTTCCCCTAATGACAACATTGGAATGCACTCCAAGACAGTTTTTGCCTTCCTCTGGATCAACACGGCAGGTTTACAGGTTGAATTTGATGGACCTTTTTTCAATATTATCAACTATTCAACTCTGTAACAAAAGTGAGCTTCCATGGCCCTTACGGGGATCGAACCCGTGACCTTGACATAATTAGCACCACGCTCTAACCATCTGAGCTAACCGGCCACTTTTACACCAAAGATTCACGTCACATCAGTAGAAAATACATGCAAACGTGTATTCATATTGATATCCTATTAACCTGAATAATAAAATAAACTTGCAATTTTTACTACTCAAAAAGCATTGGACAAATTGCTTTTGTGTTTTCCATTCCACCCCACAAAGAGTTTTCTTTCAGTACATTATATGGTACATTAAATGCTGCCATTAAAAACAAGAACTTGTCTCGCTAAAAACAAGCCCTTATATGACTATGAGGACGGAAAAATAATAAAATTATGACTATCGGAATACAAAGAGGCAAAATCAAGATATTATTTTTGTCCTTAAGGTTGAAATTGGACCTCTAAGATGATTTCATGCAACAAACTCTGCATTTCTTTAAATCACCGGTTAGACCATACATGGAATATTGTGTACAGTTTTGAGCATCTGTGTATGAGAAGGACATTGCTGAACTAGAATGCGTGCAAAGAAGGGAAAGCAAGGTAATTAAAGGACCTCATCACAGACGGGGATTCTTTACTGTAAGAGCAGTTCGACGATTGAACTCTCTGCCACATTGAAAAGTGTTTTTTTGAAAAATATAAAATTTCATCATATTTGTACCAGATTCTGGAGATGGAACTTTGATCCAGGAATTTATTCTAATAGCCATATTTGGAGTAAGGGAGTAATTTTTCCCCTAATGACAACATTGGAATGCACTCCAAGACAGTTTTTGCCTTCCTCTGGATCAACACGGCAGGTTTATAGGTTGAATTTGATGGACCTTTTTTCAATATTATCAACTATTCAACTCTGTAACAAGCATGTAACAAAAGTGAGATTCCATGGCCCATACAGGGATCAAACCCGTGACCTTGGCGTTATTAGCACCACGCTCTAACCAACTGAGCTAACCGGCCACTTTTACAAGAAAGATTCCCGTCACGTCAGTAGAAAATTAATGCAAACGTGTATTCATATTCATATCCTATTAACCTGAATAATAAAATAAACTTGCAATTTTTACTACTCAAAAAGCATTGGACAAATTGCTTTTGTGTTTTCCATTCCACCCCACATAGAGTTTTCTTTCAGTACATTATATGGTACATTAAATGCTGCCATTAAAAACAAGAACTTGTCTCGCTAAAAGCAAGCCCTTATATGACTATGAGGACGGAAAAATAATAAAGTTATGACTATCGAAATACAAAGAGGCAAAATCAAGATATTATTTTTGTCCTTAAGGTTGAAATTAAACCTCTAAGATGATTTCATGCAACAAACTCTGCATTTCTATAAATCACCGGTTAGACCATACATGGAATATTGTGTACAGTTTTGAGCACCTGTGTATGAGAAGGACATTGCTGAACTAGAATGCGTGCAAAGAAGGGAAAGCAAGGTAATTAAAGGACCTCATCACAGACGGGGATTCTTTACTGTAAGAGCAGTTCGACGATTGAACTCTCTGCCACATTGAAAAGTGTTTTTTTTAAAAATATAAAATTTCATCATATTTGTACCAGATTCTGGAGATGGAACTTTGATCCAGGAATTTATTCTAATAGCCATATTTGGAGTAAGGGAGGAATTTTTCCCCTAATGACAACATTGGAATGCACTCCAAGACAGTTTTTGCCTTCCTCTGGATCAACACGGCAGGTTTACAGGTTGAATTTGATGGACCTTTTTTCAATATTATCAACTATTCAACTCTGTAACAAGCATGTAACAAAAGTGAGCTTCCATGGCCCGAACCCGTGACCTTAGCGTTATTAGCACCACGCTCTAACCAACTGAGCTAACCGGCCACTTTTACACCAAAGATTCACGTCACGTCAGTAGAAAATACATGCAAACGTGTATTCATATTGATATCCTATTAACCTGAATAATAAAATAAACTTGAAATTTTTACTACTCAAAAAGCATTGGACAAATTGCTTTTGTGTTTTCCATTCCACCCCACAAAGAGTTTTCTTTCAGTACATTATATGGTACATTAAATGCTGCCATTAAAAACAAGAAATTGTCTCGCTAAAAACAAGCCCTTATATGACTATGAGGACGGAAAAATAATAAAGTTATGACTATCAGAATACAAAGAGGCAAAATCAATATATTATTTTTGTCCTTAAGGTTGAAATTGGACCTCTAAGATGATTTCATTCAACAAACTCTGCATTTCTATAAATCACCGGTTAGACCATACATGGAATATTGTGTACAGTTTTGAGCACCTGTGTATGAGAAAGACATTGCTGAACTAGAATGCGTGCAAAGAAGGGAAAGCAAGGTAATTAAAGGACCTCATCACAGACGGGGATTCTTTACTGTAAGAGAAGTTCGACGATTGAACTCTCTGCCACATTGAAAAGTGTTTTTTTGAAAAATATAAAATTTCATCATATTTGTACCAGATTCTGGAGATGGAACTTTGATCCAGGAATTTATTCTAATAGCCATATTTGGAGTAAGGGAGGAATTTTTCCCCTAATGACAACATTGGAATGCACTCCAAGACAGTTTTTGCCTTCCTCTGGATCAACACAGCAGGTTTATAGGTTGAATTTGATGGACCTTTTTTCAATATTATCAACTATTCAACTCTGTAACAAAAGTGAGCTTCCACGGCCCGTACGGGGATCGAACCCGTGACCTTGGCGTTATCAGCACCACACTCTAACCAACTGAGCTAACCAGCCACTTTTACACCAAAGATTCACGTCACGTCAGTAGAAAATACATGCAAACGTGTATTCATATTGATATCCTATTAACCTGAATAATAAAATAAACTTGCAATTTTTACTACTCAAAAAGCATTGGACAAATTGCTTTTGTGTTTTCCATTCCACCCCACAAAGAGTTTTCTTTCAGTACATTATATGGTACATTAAATGCTGCCATTAAAAACAAGAACTTGTCTCGCTAAAAACAAGCCCTTATATAACTATGAGGACGGAAAAATAATAAAGTTATGACTATCGGAATACAAAGAGGCAAAATCAAGATATTATTTTTGTCCTTAAGGTTGAAATTGGACCTCTAAGATGATTTCATGCAACAAACTCTGCATTTCTATAAATCACCGGTTAGACCATACATGGAATATTGTGTACAGTTTTGAGCACCTGTGTATGAGAAGGACATTGCTGAACTAGAATGCGTGCAAAGAAGGGAAAGCAAGGTAATTAAAGGACCTCATCACAGACGGGGATTCTTTACTGTAAGAGCAGTTCGACGATTGAACTCTCTGCCACATTGAAAAGTGTTTTTTTGAAAAATATAAAATTTCATCATATTTGTACCAGATTCTGGAGATGGAACTTTGATCCAGGAATTTATTCTAATAGCCATATTTGGAGTAAGGGAGGAATTTTTCCCCTAATGACAACATTGGAATGCACTCCAAGACAGTTTTTGCCTTGCTCTGGATCAACACAGCAGGTTTATAGGTTGAATTTGATAGACCTTTTTTCAATATTATGAACTATTCAACTCTGTAACAAGCATGTAACAAAAGTGAGCTTCCATGGCCCGTACGGGGATCGAACCCGTGACCTTGGCATTATTAGCACCACGCTCTAACCAGCTGAGCTAACCGGCCACTTTTACACCAAAGATTCACGTCACGTCAGTAGAAAATACATGCAAACGTGTATTCATATTGATATCCTATTAACCTGAATAATAAAATAAACTTGCAATTTTTACTACTCAAAAAGCATTGGACAAATTGCTTTTGTGTTTTCCATTCCACCCCACAAAGAGTTTTCTTCAGTACATTATATGGTACATTAAATGCTGCCATTAAAAACAAGAACTTGTCTCGCTAAAAACAAGCCCTTATATGACTATGAGGACGGAAAAATAATAAAGTTATGACTATCGGAATACAAAGAGGCAAAATCAAGATATTATTTTTCAATTCCACCCCACAAAGAGTTTTCTTTCAGTACATTATATGGTACATTAAATGCTGCCATTAAAAACAAGAACTTGTCTCGCTAAAAACAAGCCCTTATATGACTATGAGGACGGAAAAATAATAAAGTTATGACTATCGGAATACAAAGAGGCAAAATCAAGATATTATTTTTGTCCTTAAGGTTGAAATTGAACCTCTAAGATGATTTCATGCAACAAACTCTGCATTTCTATAAATCACCGGTTAGACCATACATGGAATATTGTGTACAGTTTTAAGCACCTGTGTATGAGAAGGTCATTGCTGAACTAGAATGCGTGCAAAGAAGGGAAAGCAAGGTAATTAAAGGACCTCATCACAGACGGGGATTCTTTACTGTAAGAGCAGTTCGACGATTGAACTCTCTGCCACATTGAAAAGTGTTTTTTTGAAAAATATAAAATTTCATCATATTTGTACCAGATTCTGGAGATGGAACTTTGATCCAGGAATTTATTCTAATAGCCATATTTGGAGTAAGGGAGGAATTTTTCCCCTAATGACAACATTGGAATGCAATCCAAGACAGTTTTTGCCTTCCTCTGGATCAACACGGCAGGTTTATAGGTTGAATTTGATGGACCTTTTTTCAATATTATCAACTATTCAACTCTGTAACAAGCATGTAACAAAATTGAGCTTCCATGGCCCGTACGGGGATCGAACCCGTGACCTTGGTGTTATTAGCACCACGCTCTAACCAACTGAGCTAACCGGCCACTTTTACACCAAAGATTCACGTCACGTCAGTAGAAAATACATGCAAACGTGTATTCATATTGATATCCTATTAACCTGAATAATAAAATAAACTTGCAATTTTTACTACTCAAAAAGCATTGGACAAATTGCTTTTGTGTTTTCCATTCCACCCCACAAAGAGTTTTCTTTCAGTACATTATATGGTACATTAAATGCTGCCATTAAAAACAAGAACTTGTCTCGCTAAAAACAAGCCCTTATATGACTATGAGGACGGAAAAATAATAAAGTTATGACTATCGGAATACAAAGAGGCAAAATCAAGATATTATTTTTGTCCTTAAGGTTGAAATTGGACCTCTAAGATGATTTCATGCAACAAACTCTGCATTTCTATAAATCACCGGTTAGACCATACATGGAATATTGTGTACAGTTTTGAGCACCTGTGTATGAGAAGGACATTGCTGAACTAGAATGCGTGCAAAGAAGGGAAAGCAAGGTAATTAAAGGACCTCATCACAGACGGGGATTCTTTACTGTAAGAGCAGTTCGACGATTGAACTCTCTGCCACATTGAAAAGTGTTTTTTTGAAAAATATAAAATTTCATCATATTTGTACCAGATTCTGGAGATGGAACTTTGATCCAGGAATTTATTCTAATAGCCATATTTGGAGTAAGGGAGGAATTTTTCCCCTAATGAGAAAATTGGAATGCACTCCAAGACAGTTTTTGCCTTCCTCTGGATCAACACGGCAGGTTTATAGGTTGAATTTGATGGACCTTTTTTCAATATTATCAACTATTCAACTCTGTAACAAAAGTGAGCTTCCATGGCCCGTACGGGGATCAAACCCGTGACCTTGGTGTTATTAGCACCACGCTCTAACCAACTGAGCTAACCAGCCACTTTTACACCAAAGATTCACGTCACGTCAGTAGAAAATACATGCAAACGTGTATTCATATTGATATCCTATTAACCTGAATAATAAAATAAACTTGCAATTTTTACTACTCAAAAAGCATTGGACAAATTGCTTTTGTGTTTTCCATTCCACCCCACAAAGAGTTTTCTTCAGTACATTATATGGTACATTAAATGCTGCCATTAAAAACAAGAACTTGTCTCGCTAAAAACAAGCCCTTATATGACTATGAGGACGGAAAAATAATAAAGTTATGACTATCGGAATACAAAGAGGCAAAATCAAGATATTATTTTTCCATTCCACCCCACAAAGAGTTTTCTTTCAGTACATTATATGGTACATTAAATGCTGCCATTAAAAACAAGAACTTGTCTCGCTAAAAACAAGCCCTTATATGACTGAGGACGGAAAAATAATAAAGTTATGACTATCAGAATACAAAGAGGCAAAATCAAGATATTATTTTTGTCCTTAAGGTTGAAATTGAACCTCTAAGATGATTTCATGCAACAAACTCTGCATTTCTATAAATCACCGGTTAGACCATACATGGAATATTGTGTACAGTTTTAAGCACCTGTGTATGAGAAGGACATTGCTGAACTAGAATGCGTGCAAAGAAGGGAAAGCAAGGTAATTAAAGGACCTCATCACAGACGGGGATTCTTTACTGTAAGAGCAGTTCGACGATTGAACTCTCTGCCACATTGAAAAGTGTTTTTTTGAAAAATATAAAATTTCATCATATTTGTACCAGATTCTGGAGATGGAACTTTGATCCAGGAATTTATTCTAATAGCCATATTTGGAGTAAGGGAGGAATTTTTCCCCTAATGAGAAAATTGGAATGCACTCCAAGACAGTTTTTGCCTTCCTCTGGATCAACACGGCAGGTTTATAGGTTGAATTTGATGGACCTTTTTTCAATATTATCAACTATTCAACTCTGTAACAAGCATGTAACAAAAGTGAGCTTCCATGGCATGTACGGGGATCGAACCCGTGACCTTGGCGTTATTAGCACCACGCTCTAAGCAACTGAGCTAACAGGCCACTTTTACACCAAAGATTCACGTCACGTCAGTAGAAAATACATGCAAACGTGTATTCATATTGATATCCTATTAACCTGAATAATAAAATAAACTTGCAATTTTTACTACTCAAAAAGCATTGGACAAATTGCTTTTGTGTTTTCCATTCCACCCCACAAAGAGTTTTCTTTCAGTACATTATATGGTACATTAAATGCTGCCATTAAAAACAAGAACTTGTCTCGCTAAAAACAAGCCCTTATATGACTATGAGGACGGAAAAATAATAAAGTTATGACTATCGGAATACAAAGAGGCAAAATCAAGATATTATTTTTGTCCTTAAGGTTGAAATTGGACCTCTAAGATGATTTCATGCAACAAACTCTGCATTTCTATAAATCACCGGTTAGACCATACATGGAATATTGTGTACAGTTTTGAGCACCTGTGTATGAGAAGGACATTGCTGAACTAGAATGCGTGCAAAGAAGGGAAAGCAAGGTAATTAAAGGACCTCATCACAGACGGGGATTCTTTACTGTAAGAGCAGTTCGACGATTGAACTCTCTGCCACATTGAAAAGTGTTTTTTTGAAAAATATAAAATTTCATCATATTTGTACTAGATTCTGGAGATGGAACTTTGATCCAGGAATTTATTCTAATAGCCATATTTGGAGTAAGGGAGGAATTTTTCCCCTAATGACAACATTGGAATGCACTCCAAGACAGTTTTTGCCTTCCTCTGGATCAACACGGCAGGTTTATAGGTTGAATTTGATGGACCTTTTTTCAATATTATCAACTATTCAACTCTGTAACTCTGTAACAAAAGTGAGCTTCCATGGCCAGTACGGGGATCGAACCCGTGACCTTGGCGTTATTAGCACCACGCTCTAACCAACTGAGCTAACCAGCCACTTTTACACAAAAGATTCACGTCACGTCAGTAGAAAATACATGCAAACGTGTATTCATATTGATATCCTATTAACCTGAATAATAAAATAAACTTGCAATTTTTACTACTCAAAAAGCATTGGACAAATTGCTTTTGTGTTTTCCATTCCACCCCACAAAGAGTTTTCTTCAGTACATTATATGGTACATTAAATGCTGCCATTAAAAACAAGAACTTGTCTCGCTAAAAACAAGCCCTTATATGACTATGAGGACGGAAAAATAATAAAGTTATGACTATCGGAATACAAAGAGGCAAAATCAAGATATTATTTTTCCATTCCACCCCACAAAGAGTTTTCTTTCAGTACATTATATGGTACATTAAATGCTGCCATTAAAAACAAGAACTTGTCTCGCTAAAAACAAGCCCTTATATGACTATGAGGACGGAAAAATAATAAAGTTATGACTATCGGAATACAAAGAGGCAAAATCAAGATATTATTTTTGTCCTTAAGGTTGAAATTGAACCTCTAAGATGATTTCATGCAACAAACTCTGCATTTCTATAAATCACCGGTTAGACCATACATGGAATATTGTGTACAGTTTTAAGCACCTGTGTATGAGAAGGACATTGCTGAACTAGAATGCGTGCAAAGAAGGGAAAGCAAGGTAATTAAAGGACCTCATCACAGACGGGGATTCTTTACTGTAAGAGCAGTTCGACGATTGAACTCTCTGCCACATTGAAAAGTGTTTTTTTGAAAAATATAAAATTTCATCATATTTGTACTAGATTCTGGAGATGGAACTTTGATCCAGGAATTTATTCTAATAGCCATATTTGGAGTAAGGGAGGAATTTTTCCCCTAATGACAACATTGGAATGCACTCCAAGACAGTTTTTGCCTTCCTCTGGATCAACACGGCAGGTTTATAGGTTGAATTTGATGGACCTTTTTTCAATATTATCAACTATTCAACTCTGTAACAAAAGTGAGCTTCCATGGCCCGTACGGGGATCGAACCCGTGACCTTGGCGTTATTAGCACCACGCTCTAACCAACTGAGCTAACCAGCCACTTTTACACAAAAGATTCACGTCACGTCAGTAGAAAATACATGCAAACGTGTATTCATATTGATATCCTATTAACCTGAATAATAAAATAAACTTGCAATTTTTACTACTCAAAAAGCATTGGAAAAATTGCTTTTGTGTTTTCCATTCCACCCCACAAAGAGTTTTCTTCAGTACATTATATGGTACATTAAATGCTGCCATTAAAAACAAGAACTTGTCTCGCTAAAAACAAGCCCTTATATGACTATGAGGACGGAAAAATAATAAAGTTATGACTATCGGAATACAAAGAGGCAAAATCAAGATATTATTTTTCCATTCCACCCCACAAAGAGTTTTCTTTCAGTACATTATATGGTACATTAAATGCTGCCATTAAAAACAAGAACTTGTCTCGCTAAAAACAAGCCCTTATATGACTATGAGGACGGAAAAATAATAAAGTTATGACTATCGGAATACAAAGAGGCAAAATCAAGATATTATTTTTGTCCTTAAGGTTGAAATTGAACCTCTAAGATGATTTCATGCAACAAACTCTGCATTTCTATAAATCACCGGTTAGACCATACATGGAATATTGTGTACAGTTTTAAGCACCTGTGTATGAGAAGGACATTGCTGAACTAGAATGCGTGCAAAGAAGGGAAAGCAAGGTAATTAAAGGACCTCATCACAGACGGGGATTCTTTACTGTAAGAGCAGTTCGACGATTGAACTCTCTGCCACATTGAAAAGTGTTTTTTTGAAAAATATAAAATTTCATCATATTTGTACCAGATTCTGGAGATGGAACTTTGATCCAGGAATTTATTCTAATAGCCATATTTGGAGTAAGGGAGGAATTTTTCCCCTAATGAGAAAATTGGAATGCACTCCAAGACAGTTTTTGCCTTCCTCTGGATCAACACGGCAGGTTTATAGGTTGAATTTGATGGACCTTTTTTCAATATTATCAACTATTCAACTCTGTAACAAGCATGTAACAAAAGCGAGCTTCCATGGCCCGTACGGGGATCGAACCCGTGACCTTGGCGTTATTAGCACCACGCTCTAACCAACTGAGCTAACCGGCCACTTTTACACCAAAGATTCACGTCACGTCAGTAGAAAATACATGCAAACGTGTATTCATATTGATATCCTATTAACCTGAATAATAAAATAAACTTGCAATTTTTACTACTCAAAAAGCATTGGACAAATTGCTTTTGTGTTTTCCATTCCACCCCACAAAGAGTTTTCTTTCAGTACATTATATGGTACATTAAATGCTGCCATTAAAAACAAGAACTTGTCTCGCTAAAAACAAGCCCTTATATGACTATGAGGACGGAAAAATAATAAAGTTATGACTATCGGAATACAAAGAGGCAAAATCAAGATATTATTTTTATCCTTAAGGTTGAAATTGAACCTCTAAGATGATTTCATGCAACAAACTCTGCATTTCTATAAATCACCGGTTAGACCATACATGGAATATTGTGTACAGTTTTAAGCACCTGTGTATGAGAAGGACATTGCTGAACTAGAATGCGTGCAAAGAAGGGAAAGCAAGGTAATTAAAGGACCTCATCACAGACGGGGATTCTTTACTGTAAGAGCAGTTCGACGATTGAACTCTCTGCCACATTGAAAAGTGTTTTTTTGAAAAATATAAAATTTCATCATATTTGTACCAGATTCTGGAGATGGAACTTTGATCCAGGAATTTATTCTAATAGCCATATTTGTAGTAACGGAGGAATTTTTCCCCTAATGACAACATTGGAATGCACTCCAAGACAGTTTTTGCCTTCCTCTGGATCAACACGGCAGGTTTATAGGTTGAATTTGATGGACCTTTTTTCAATATTATCAACTATTCAACTCTGTAACAAAAGTGAGCTTATATTGCCCATATGGGGATCGAACCCGTGACCTTGGCATTATTAGCACCACGCTCTAACCAACTGAGCTAACAGGCCACTTTTACACCAAAGATTCACGTCACGTCAGTAGAAAATACATGCAAACGTGTATTCATATTGATATCCTATCCTATTAACCTGAATAATAAAATAAACTTGCAATTTTTACTACTCAAAAAGCATTGGACAAATTGCTTTTGTGTTTTCCATTCCACCCCACAAAGAGTTTTCTTCAGTACATTATATGGTACATTAAATGCTGCCATTAAAAACAAGAACTTGTCTCGCTAAAAACAAGCCCTTGTATGACTATGAGGACGGAAAAATAATAAAGTTATGACTATCGGAATACAAAGAGGCAAAATTAAGATATTATTTTTCCATTCCACCCCACAAAGAGTTTTCTTTCAGTACATTATATGGTACATTAAATGCTGCCATTAAAAACAAGAACTTTTCTCGCTAAAAACAAGCCCTTATATGACTATGAGGACGGAAAAATAATAAAGTTATGACTATCGGAATACAAAGAGGCAAAATCAAGATATTATTTTTGTCCTTAAGGTTGAAATTGAACCTCTAAGATGATTTCATGCAACAAACTCTGAATTTCTATAAATCACCGGTTAGACCATACATGGAATATTGTGTACAGTTTTAAGCACCTGTGTATGAGAAGGACATTGCTGAACTAGAATGCGTGCAAAGAAGGGAAAGCAAGGTAATTAAAGGACCTCATCACAGACGGGGATTCTTTACTGTAAGAGCAGTTCGACGATTGAACTCTCTGCCACATTGAAAAGTGTTTTTTTGAAAAATATAAAATTTCATCATATTTGTACCAGATTCTGGAGATGGAACTTTGATCCAGGAATTTATTCTAATAGCCATATTTGGAGTAAGGGAGGAATTTTCCCCCTAATGACAACATTGGAATGCACTCCAAGACAGTTTTTGCCTTCCTCTGGATCAACACGGCAGGTTTATAGGTTGAATTTGATGGACCTTTTTTCAATATTATCAACTATTCAACTCTGTAACAAGCACGTAACAAAAGTGAGCTTCCATGGCCCGTACGGGGATCGAACCCATGACCTTGGCGTTATTAGCACCACGCTCTAACCAACTGAGCTAACCGGCCACTTTGACAACAAAAATTCACGTCACGTCAGCAGAAAATACATGCAAACGTGTATTCATATTGATATCCTATTAACCTGAATAATAAAATAAACTTGCAATTTTTACTACTCAAAAAGCATTGGACAAATTGCTTTTGTGTTTTCCATTCCACCCCACAAAGAGTTTTCTTCAGTACATTATATGGTACATTAAATGCTGCCATTAAAAACAAGAACTTGTCTCGCTAAAAACAAGCCCTTGTATGACTATGAGGACGGAAAAATAATAAAGTTATGACTATCGGAATACAAAGAGGCAAAATTAAGATATTATTTTTCCATTCCACCCCACAAAGAGTTTTCTTTCAGTACATTATATGGTACATTAAATGCTGCCATTAAAAACAAGAACTTTTCTCGCTAAAAACAAGCCCTTATATGACTATGAGGACGGAAAAATAATAAAGTTATGACTATCGGAATACAAAGAGGCAAAATCAAGATATTATTTTTGTCCTTAAGGTTGAAATTGAACCTCTAAGATGATTTCATGCAACAAACTCTGAATTTCTATAAATCACCGGTTAGACCATACATGGAATATTGTGTACAGTTTTAAGCACCTGTGTATGAGAAGGACATTGCTGAACTAGAATGCGTGCAAAGAAGGGAAAGCAAGGTAATTAAAGGACCTCATCACAGACGGGGATTCTTTACTGTAAGAGCAGTTCGACGATTGAACTCTCTGCCACATTGAAAAGTGTTTTTTTGAAAAATATAAAATTTCATCATATTTGTACCAGATTCTGGAGATGGAACTTTGATCCAGGAATTTATTCTAATAGCCATATTTGGAGTAAGGGAGGAATTTTCCCCCTAATGACAACATTGGAATGCACTCCAAGACAGTTTTTGCCTTCCTCTGGATCAACACGGCAGGTTTATAGGTTGAATTTGATGGACCTTTTTTCAATATTATCAACTATTCAACTCTGTAACAAGCACGTAACAAAAGTGAGCTTCCATGGCCCGTACGGGGATCGAACCCATGACCTTGGCGTTATTAGCACCACGCTCTAACCAACTGAGCTAACCGGCCACTTTGACAACAAAAATTCACGTCACGTCAGCAGAAAATACATGCAAACGTGTATTCATATTGATATCCTATTAACCTGAATAATAAAATAAACTTGCAATTTTTACTACTCAAAAAGCATTGGACAAATTGCTTTTGTGTTTTCCATTCCACCCCACAAAGAGTTTTCTTTCAGTACATTATAGGGTACATTAAATGCTGCCATTAAAAACAAGAACTTGTCTCGCTAAAAACAAGCCCTTATATGACTATGAGGACGGAAAAATAATAAAGTTATGACTATCGGAATACAAAGAGGCAAAATCAAGATATTATTTATGTCCTTAAGGTTGAAATTGGACCTCTAAGATGATTTCATGCAACAAACTCTGCATTTCTATAAATCACCGGTTAGATCATACATGGAATATTGTGTACAGTTTTGAGCACCTGTGTATGAGAAGGACATTGCTGAACTAGAATGCGTGCAAAGAAGGGAAAGCAAGGTAATTAAAGGACCTCATCACAGACGGGGATTCTTTACTGTAAGAGCAGTTCGACGATTGAACTCTCTGCCACATTGAAAAGTGTTTTTTTGAAAAATATAAAATGTCATCATATTTGTACCAGATTCTGGAGATGGAACTTTGATCCAGGAATTTATTCTAATAGCCATATTTGAAGTAAGGGAGGACTTTTTCCCCTAATGACAACATTGGAATGCACTCCAAGACAGTTTTTGCCTTCCTCTGGATCAACATGGCAGGTTTATAGGTTGAATTTGATGGACCTTTTTTCAATATTATCAACTATTCAACTCTGTAACAAGCATGTAACAAAAGTGAGCTTCCATGGCCCGTACGGGGATCGAACCCGTGACCTTGGCGTTATTAGCACCACGCTCTAACCAACTGAGCTAACCGGCCACTTTTACACCAAAGATTCACGTCACGTCAGTAGAAAATACATGCAAACGTGTATTCATATTGATATCCTATTAACCTGAATAATAAAATAAACTTGCAATTTTTACTACTCAAAAAGCATTGGACAAATTGCTTCTGTGTTTTCCATTCCACCCCACAAAGAGTTTTCTTCAGTACATTATATGGTACATTAAATGCTGCCATTAAAAACAAGAACTTGTCTCGCTAAAAACAAGCCCTTATATGACTATGAGGACGGAAAAATAATAAAGTTATGACTATCGGAATACAAAGAGGCAAAATCAAGATATTATTTTTGTCCTTAAGGTTGAAATTGGACCTCTAAGATGATTTCATGCAACAAACTCTGCATTTCTATAAATCACCGGTTAGACCATACATGGAATATTGTGTACAGTTTTAAGCACCTGTGTATGAGAAGGACATTGCTGAACTAGAATGCGTGCAAAGAAGGGAAAGCAAGGTAATTAAAGGACCTCATCACAGACGGGGATTCTTTACTGTAAGAGCAGTTCGACGATTGAACTCTCTGCCACATTGAAAAGTGTTTTTTTGAAAAATATAAAACTTCATCATATTTGTACCAGATTCTGGAGATGGAACTTTGATCCAGGAATTTATTCTAATAGCCATATTTGGAGTAAGGGAGGAATTTTTCCGCTAATGACAACATTGGAATGCACTCCAAGACAGTTTTTGCCTTCCTCTGGATCAACACGGCAGGTTTATAGGTTGAATTTGATGGACCTTTTTTCAATATTATCAACTATCCAACTCTGTAACAAGCATGTAACAAAAGTGAGCTTCCATGGCCCGTACCCGTGACCTTGGCGTTATTAGCACCACGCTCTAACCAACTGAGCTAACCGGCCACTTTTACACCAAAGATTCACGTCACGTCAGTAGAAAATACATGCAAACGTGTATTCATATTGATATCCTATTAACCTGAATAATAAAATAAACTTGCAATTTTTACTACTCAAAAAGCATTGGACAAATTGCTTTTGTGTTTTCCATTCCACCCCACAAAGAGTTTTCTTTCAGTACATTATATGGTACATTAAATGCTGCCATTAAAAACAAGAACTTGTCTCGCTAAAAACAAGCCCTTATATGACTATGAGGACGGAAAAATAATAAAGTTATGACTATCGGAATACAAAGAGGCAAAATCAAGATATTATTTTTGTCCTTAAGGTTGAAATTGGACCTCTAAGATGATTTCATGCAACAAACTCTGCATTTCTATAAATCACCGGTTAGACCATACATGGAATATTGTGTACAGTTTTGAGCACCTGTGTATGAGAAGGACATTGCTGAACTAGAATGCGTGCAAAGAAGGGAAAGCAAGGTAATTAAAGGACCTCATCACAGACGGGGATTCTTTACTGTAAGAGCAGTTCGACGATTGAACTCTCTGCCACATTGAAAAGTGTTTTTTTGAAAAATATAAAATGTCATCATATTTGTACCAGATTCTGGAGATGGAACTTTGATCCAGGAATTTATTCTAATAGCCATATTTGAAGTAAGCGAGGACTTTTTCCCCTAATGACAACATTGGAATGCACTCCAAGACAGTTTTTGCCTTCCTCTGGATCAACACGGCAGGTTTATAGGTTGAATTTGATGGACCTTTTTTCAATAATATCAACTATTCAACTCTGTAACAAGCATGTAACAAAAGTGAGTTTACATGGCCCGTACGGGGATCGAACCCGTGACCTTGGCGTTATTAGCACCACGCTCTAACCAACTGAGCTAACCGGCCACTTTTACACCAAATATTCACGTCACGTCAGTAGAAAATACATGCAAACGTGTATTCATATTGATATCCTATTAACCTGAATAATAAAATAAACTTGCAATTTTTACTACTCAAAAAGCATTGGACAAATTGCTTTTGTGTTTTCCATTCCACCCCACAAAGAGTTTTCTTCAGTACATTATATGGTACATTAAATGCTGCCATTAAAAACAAGAACTTGTCTCGCTAAAAACAAGCCCTTATATGACTATGAGGACGGAAAAATAATAAAGTTATGACTATCGGAATACAAAGAGGCAAAATCAAGATATTATTTTTGTCTTTAAGGTTGAAATTGGACCTCTAAGATGATTTCATGCAACAAACTCTGCATTTCTATAAATCACCGGTTAGACCATACATGGAATATTGTGTACAGTTTTAAGCACCTGTGTATGAGAAGGACATTGCTGAACTAGAATGCGTGCAAAGAAGGGAAAGCAAGTTTATTAAAGGACCTCATCACAGACGGGGATTCTTTACTGTAAGAGCAGTTCGACGATTGAACTCTCTGCCACATTGAAAAGTGTTTTTTTGAAAAATATAAAACTTCATCATATTTGTACCAGATTCTGGAGATGGAACTTTGATCCAGGAATTTATTCTAATAGCCATATTTGGAGTAAGGGAGGAATTTTTCCCCTAATGACAACATTGGAATGCACTCCAAGACAGTTTTTGCCTTCCTCTGGATCAACATGGCAGGTTTATAGGTTGAATTTGATGGACCTTTTTTCAATATTATCAACTATCCAACTCTGTAACAAGCATGTAACAAAAGTGAGCTTCCATGGCCCGTACCCGTGACCTTGGCGTTATTAGCACCACGCTCTAACCAACTGAGCTAACCGGCCACTTTTACACCAAAGATTCACGTCACGTCAGTAGAAAATACATGCAAAACGTGTATTCATATTGATATCCTATTAACCTGAATAATAAAATAAACTTGCAATTTTTACTACTCAAAAAGCATTGGACAAATTGCTTTTGTGTTTTCCATTCCACCCCACAAAGAGTTTTCTTTCAGTACATTATATGGTACATTAAATGCTGCCATTAAAAACAAGAACTTGGCTCGCTAAAAACAAGCCCTTATATGACTATGAGGACGGAAAAATAATAAAGTTATGACTATCGGAATACAAAGAGGCAAAATCAAGATATTATTTTTGTCCTTAAGGTTGAAATTGGACCTCTAAGATGATTTCATGCAACAAACTCTGCATTTCTATAAATCACCGGTTAGACCATACATGGAATATTGTGTACAGTTTTGAGCACCTGTGTATGAGAAGGACATTGCTGAACTAGAATGCGTGCAAAGAAGGGAAAGCAAGGTAATTAAAGGACCTCATCACAGACGGGGATTCTTTACTGTAAGAGCAGTTCGACGATTGAACTCTCTGCCACATTGAAAAGTGTTTTTTTGAAAAATATAAAATTTCATCATATTTGTACCAGATTCTGGAGATGGAACTTTGATCCAGGAATTTATTCTAATAGCCATATTTGGAGTAAGGGAGGAATTTTTCCCCTAACGACAACATTGGAATGCACTCCAAGACAGTTTTTGCCTTCCTCTGGATCAACACGGCAGGTTTATAGGTTGAATTTGATGGACCTTTTTTCAATATTATCAACTATTCAACTCTGTAACAAAAGTGAGCTTCCATGGCCCATACGGGGATCGAACCCGTGACCTTGGCGTTATTAGCACCACGCTCTAACCAACTGAGCTAACCGGCCACTTTTACAACAAAGATTCACGTCACGTCAGTAGAAAATACATGCAAACGTGTATTCCTATTGATATCCTATTAACCTGAATAATAAAATAAACTTGCAATTTTTACTACTCAAAAAGCATTGGACAAATTGCTTTTGTGTTTTCCATTCCACCCCACAAAGAGTTTTCTTCAGTACATTATATGGTACATTAAATGCTGCCATTAAAAACAAGAACTTGTCTCGCTAAAAACAAGCCCTTATATGACTATGAGGACGGAAAAATAATAAAGTTATGACTATCGGAATACAAAGAGGCAAAATCAAGATATTATTTTTGTCCTTAAGGTTGAAATTGGACCTCTAAGATGATTTCATGCAACAAACTCTGCATTTCTATAAATCACCGGTTAGACCATACATGGAATATTGTGTACAGTTTTGAGCACCTGTGTATGAGAAGGACATTGCTGAACTAGAATGCGTGCAAACAAGGGAAAGAAAGGTAATTAAAGGACCTCATCACAGACGGGGATTCTTTACTGTAAGAGCAGTTCGACGATTGAACTCTCTGCCACATTGAAAAGTGTTTTTTTGAAAAATATAAAATTTCATCATATTTGTACCAGATTCTGGAGATGGAACTTTGATCCAGGAATTTATTCTAATAGCCATATTTGGAGTAAGGGAGGAATTTTTCCCCTAATGACTACATTGGAATGCACTCCAAGACAGTTTTTGCCTTCCTCTGGATCAACACGGCAGGTTTATAGGTTGAATTTGATGGACCTTTTTTCAATATTATCAACTATTCAACTCTGTAACAAAAGTGAGCTTCCATGGCCCTTACGGGGATCGAACCCGTGACCTTGGCGTTATTAGCACCACGCTCTAACCAACTGAGCTAACCGGGCACTTTTACAACAAAGATTCACGTCACGTCAGTAGAAAATACATGCAAACGTGTATTCATATTGATATCCTATTAACCTGAATAATAAAATAAACTTGCAATTTTTACTACTCAAAAAGCATTGGACAAATTGCTTTTGTGTTTTCCATTCCACCCCACAAAGAGTTTTCTTCAGTACATTATATGGTACATTAAATGCTGCCATTAAAAACAAGAACTTGTCTCGCTAAAAACAAGCCCTTATATGACTATGAGGACGGAAAAATAATAAAGTTATGACTATCGGAATACAAAGAGGCAAAATCAAGATATTATTTTTGTCCTTAAGGTTGAAATTGGACCTCTAAGATGATTTCATGCAACAAACTCTGCATTTCTATAAATCACCGGTTAGACCATACATGGAATATTGTGTACAGTTTTGAGCACCTGTGTATGAGAAGGACATTGCTGAACTAGAATGCGTGCAAACAAGGGAAAGCAAGGTAATTAAAGGACCTCATCACAGACGGGGATTCTTTACTGTAAGAGCAGTTCGACGATTGAACTCTCTGCCACATTGAAAAGTGTTTTTTTGAAAAATATAAAATTTCATCATATTTGTACCAGATTCTGGAGATGGAACTTTGATCCAGGAATTTATTCTAATAGCCATATTTGGAGTAAGGGAGGAATTTTTCCCCTAATGACAACATTGGAATGCACTCCAAGACAGTTTTTGCCTTCCTCTGGATCAACACGGCAGGTTTATAGGTTGAATTTGATGGACCTTTTTTCAATATTATCAACTATTCAACTCTGTAACAAGCATGTAACAAAAGTGAGCTTCCATGGCCCGTACGGGGATCGAACCCGTGACCTTGGCGTTATTAGCACCACGCTCTAACCAACTGAGCTAACCGGCCACTTTTACACCAAAGATTCACGTCACGTCAGTAGAAAATACATGCAAACGTGTATTCATGTTGATATCCTATTAACCTGAATAATAAAATAAACTTGCAATTTTTACTACTCAAAAAGCATTGGACAAATTGCTTTTGTGTTTTCCATTCCACCCCACAAAGAGTTTTCTTCAGTATATTATATGGTACATTAAATGCTGCCATTAAAAACAAGAACTTGTCTCGCTAAAAACAAGCCCTTATATGACTATGAGGACGGAAAAATAATAAAGTTATGACTATCGGAATACAAAGAGGCAAAATCAAGATATTATTTTTGTCCTTAAGGTTGAAATTGGACCTCTAAGATGATTTCATGCAACAAACTCTGCATTTCTATAAATCACCGGTTAGACCATACATGGAATATTGTGTACAGTTTTGAGCACCTGTGTATGAGAAGGACATTGCTGAACTAGAATGCGTGCAAAGAAGGGAAAGCAAGGTAATTAAAGGACTTCATTACAGACGGGGATTCTTTACTGTAAGAGCAGTTCGACGATTGAACTCTCTGCCACATTGAAAAGTGTTTTTTTGAAAAATATAAAATGTCATCATATTTGTACCAGATTCTGGAGATGGAAATTTGATCCAGGAATTTATTCTAATAGCCATATTTGGAGTAAGGGAGGAATTTTTCCCCTAATGACAACATTGGAATGCACTCCAAGACAGTTTTTGCCTTCCTCTGGATCAACACGGCAGGTTTATAGGTTGAATTTGATGGACCTTTTTTCAATATTATCAACTATTCAACTCTGTAACAAGCATGTAACAAAAGTGAGCTTCCATGGCCAATATGGGGATTGAACCCGTGACCTTGGCGTTATTAGCACCACACTCTAACCAACTGAGCTAACCGGCCACTTTTACACCAAAGATTCACGTCACGTCAGTAGAAAATACATGCAAACGTGTATTCATATTGATATCCTATTAACCTGAATAATAAAATAAACTTGCAATTTTTACTACTCAAAAAGCATTGGACAAATTGCTTTTGTGTTTTCCATTCCACCCCACAAAGAGTTTTCTTCAGTACATTATATGGTACATTAAATGCTGCCATTAAAAACAAGAACTTGTCTCGCTAAAAACAAGCCCTTATATGACTATGAGGACGGAAAAATAATAAAGTTATGACTATCGGAATACAAAGAGGCAAAATCAAGATATTATTTTGGTCCTTAACCCCTTAAGGACGCAGCCTAGTTTGGGCCTTAAGGCTCAGAGCCCATTTTTCAAATCTGACATATTTCACTTTATGTGGTAATAACGTCGGAATGCTTAAACCTATCCAAGCGATTCTGAGATTGTTTTCTCGTGACACTTTGGGCTTCATGTTCGTGGTAAAATTTGGTCGATATATTCAGTCTTTATTTGTGAAAAATTGCAAAATTTAGAGAAAATTTTCAAAAAATAGAATTTTTCAGAATTTAAATGCATCTGCTTGAAAAACAGACGGTTATACCACCCAAAATAGTTACTAGTTCACATTTCCCATATGTCTACTTTAGATTGGCATCGTTTTTTGAACATTCTTTTATTTTTCTTGGACGTTACAAGGCTTAGAACATAAACAGCAATTTCTCATATTCTTAAGAAAATTTCAAAAGCCTTTTTTTGAAGGTACCTCTTGAGTTCTGAAGTGGCTTTGAGGGGCCTATGTATTAGAAACCCCCATAAAACACCCCATTTTAAAAACTAGACCCCTCAAAGTATTCAAAACAGCATTTAGAAAGTTTTTTAACCCTTCAGGCATTTCACAGGAATTAAAGCAAAGTGGAAATGAAATTTGCAAATTTAATTTTTTCTGCTGAATTTCAATTTTATTCAATTTTTTTCTGTAACAGAGAAGGTTTTAACAGAGAAATACTACTAACTATGTATTGTCCAGATACTGCAGTTTTTAGAAATGTCCCACATGTGCCCTACTGCGCTCGTGGACTAAAACACAAGCCCTAGAAGCAAAGAAGCACCTAGTGCATTTTGAGGCCTCTTTTTTATTAGAATATATTTTAGGCAGCATGCCAGGTTTGAAGAGGTGTTGAGGTATCAAAACAATGGAAACCCACCAGAAGTGACCCCATTTTGGAAATTACACCCCTCAAGGAATTAATTTATGGTTTTTGTTATCATTTTGACCGCACAGTTTTTTCACAGCACCTATTTGAATTGGGCTGTGAAATGAAAAAAATGATATTTTTTCCAATAAGATGTCATTTTTGATCAAAATTTCTTATTTTCACAGGGAACAACATACCCCATTTTGTTGCCCAATTTGTCCTTAGTGCGGCAATACCCCATTTGTGGTGATAAACTGCCGTTTGGGCCCATGGGAGGGCTCAGACGGAAAGGAGCGCTATGTGTTTGTTGGAGTCCAGATTTTGCTGGATTGGTTTTCGGGTGCCATGTCGCATTTGCAGAGCCCCAGAGGTATCAAAGCAATGGAAACCCACCAGAAGAGACCCCATTTTGGAAACTACACCCCTCAAGGAATTCATTTATGGTTTTTGTTATCATTTTGACCGCACAGTTTTTTCACAGCACCTATTTGAATTGGGCTGTGAAATGAAAAAAATGATATTTTTTCCAATAAGATGTCATTTTTGATCAAAATTTCTTATTTTCACAGGGAAAAACATACCCCATTTTGTTGCCCAATTTGTCCTTAGTGCGGAAATACCCCATTTGTGGTGATAAACTGCCGTTTGGGCCCATGGGAGGGCTCAGACGGAAAGGAGCGCTATGTGTTTGTTGGAGTCCAGATTTTGCTGGATTGGTTTTCGGGTGCCATGTCACATTTGCAGAGCCCCAGAGGTATCAAAGCAATGGAAACCCACCAGAAATGACCCCATTTTGGAAACTACACCCCTCAAGGAATTCATTTATGGTTTTTGTTATCATTTTGACCGCACAGTTTTTTCACAGCACCTATTTGAATTGGGCTGTGAAATGAAAAAAATGATATTTTTTCCAATAAGATGTCATTTTTGACCAAAATTTCTTATTTTCACAGGGAACAACATACCCCATTTTGTTGCCCAATTTGTCCTTAGTGCGGCAATACCCCATTTGTGGTGATAAACTGCCGTTTGGGCCCATGGGAGGGCTCAGAAGGAAAGGACCACCATTTGGCCTACTGGAGCTTTTCTGGTGCTAAGTCATGTATGCACAAGCCCCTGAGGTACCAGTACAGTTGAAACCCCCGAGAAGTGACCCCATTTTAAAAACTACACCCCTTAAGATATTCATCTAGAGGTGTAGTGAGCATTTTGACCCCACAGGTACTGTGTAAAAGATAATGCGCAGCAGATGGTGCAGTGTGAGATTTGCAATTTTATATATATATATGCCATTTCAGTGTCCAATATAGTGTACCCAGCATGCGCCACCGGAGACATACACCCCATAAACTGTAATGTGGGTTCTCCTGGGTACGGCAATACCCTACATGTGGCTGTTATCAGGTGCCTGGGCACACGGCAGGGCTTAGAAGGGAAGGACCACCATTTGGCCTACTGGAGCTTTTCTGGTGCTAAGTCATGTATGCAGAAGCCCCTGAGGTACCAGTACAGTTGAAACCCCTGAGAAGTGACCCCATTTTAAAAACTGCACCCCTTAAGATATTCATCTAGAGGTGTAGTGAGCATTTTGACCCCACAGGTACTGTGTAAAAGATAATGCGCAGCAGATGGTGCAGTGTGAGATTTGCAATTTTATATATATATATGCCATTTCAGTGTCCAATATAGTGTACCCAGCATGCGCCACCGGAGATATACACCCCTTAAATTGTAATGTGGGTTCTCCTGGGTACGGCAATACCCTACATGTGGCTGTTATCAGCTGCCTGGGCATACGGCAGGGCTCAGAAGGGAAAGATGAGGGGGATAAGCTGTGCGGAGTGCATCAGGGTAAATTAAAAATCAAGGGATGTATGATACATTTTAAAACAATCTTTTATACAGAGCCCTGGTTTTTCGGGACACGTGTCACATTGGTATATTGTGTTCTTCCTTATCCCCCTCTTATAGCAGACTCTGCACCTCTTTTGACTCTTTCCCTTTCCACCGGTTTGGGGAACTTCTCCTGGAAAGTGTTGCCCTGGTATGATGCGTGTGGCCTCGCTTCCAGAAGTACTGGGTGCCCCCCCTTCCTGGTCCCTAAAGATTAGATCTTGAAATTCCAGGAAAGTTCCTCTCTGGCCTGCACATCCACGTAGCACGTACGCATTGTACAAAGCCATCTGTATGATGTGCCCGGCCAGCTTCTTATACCACACCGCATGGCGCTGTAGGGCTTCAGGACTTGATCTTACAAGTCCATCCCTCCCATGTACCTATTGTAGTCCAGGATGCAGTCTGGTTTGGGGGTGGCCTTTCCTTCATATATCCTAAATCTGTAGGTATACCCTGATGCACTCTCGCACAGCTTATACATCTTCACGCCATACCTTGCCCTCTTACCCGGCAGGTACTCGCGGAATTGAACCCTCCCTTTAAAATGTACCAGGGACTCATCAATAGAAATACACTTCTCGGGGGTGAATGCTCGGGAAAACCGGGCACTGAAACGGTCTAATAGGGGTCTCCGTTTATACAAACGGTCAAAACTGGGGTCATCTCGGGGTGGGCACGGCTCATTATCAGTATAATGTGAGAAGCGAAGTATTGCCCCCTCAAAGTATTCACAACAGCAATTAGAAAGTTTATGAACCCTTTTGGTGTTTCACAGAAATTGAGAGCAAAGCAGAGGAGAAATTAACTTTTTTTTTTTGTCAGAAAATCCTCTTTATATCATTTTTTTTATAACACAAAAGGATTTATCAGAGAAACGCAACTCAATACGTATTGCCCAGATTCTGCAGTTTTGAGAAATATCCCACATGTGGCCCTAGTGCGGTAATGGACTGAAGCACCGGCCTCCGAAGCAAAGGAGCACCTAGTGGATTTTGAGCCCTCTTTTTTATTAGGCACCATGTCCGGTTTGAAGAGATCTTGTGGTGCCAAAACATTGGAAACCCCCCAAAAGTGACCCCATTTTGGAAACTAGACCCCTTGAGGAATACATTGTAGTTTTCTTGGGGTGCATGCGGCTTTTTGATCAGTTTTTATTCTATTTTTAGGTGGCGTGGTGACTAATAAACAGCAATTCTACTATTGTTTTTTTATTCTTTTTTTTTTTACTGCGTGCACCGTGCGCTATAAATGTCTTATTCACTTTATTCTGCGGGGCGATACGATTATGGCGATAGCAGATGTTTATAGTTTTTTTTTATGTCTTATGGCGTTTGCGCAATAAAATACGTTTTGTAAACAATCATTTACTTTTTGTGTTATCATATTCTAAGAGCCAGAACGTTTTTATTTTTAAATCAATAAAGCCGTGCGAGGACTTATTTTTTGCGTAACGAACTGTAGTTTCCATCAGTACCATTTTTCGGTACATGCGACTTTTTGATCTCTTTTTATTCAATTTTTTGGGAGGTGAAGTGACCAAACAATTGTGATTGTGGTACGGTTTATGAATATTTTTTTTTACGGCGTTCACCGTGCGGGATAAATAACAAAATAATTTTGTAGTTCAGGCCGTTACGGACGCGGCGATACCAATTATGTATAGTTTATTTGTTTGTTTATATATTTTTATTAATAATAAAGGACTGATAAGGGAAAAAGTGGGACTTTTACTTTTATTACTTTTAAAACTTTTATTTTCTTATTTTTACACATCTTTTTTTAACTTTTTTTTTACTGTATTACTTTATCCCACTAGGGGACTTGAGGGCAGGAGGCCCTGATCGCTATTCTAATACACTGCACTACATGCGTAGTGCAGTGTATTTGAACTGTCAGCTACTCACTGACAGCAAGCATAGTGGGTCCTGACGTTGTCAGGACCCACTAGGCTTCCGTCTATGGCATAGCCGGACGCCATTGTTTGGTGTCCGGTTGCCATAGTCACCATCGCCGGCCGCTATCGTGTAGCAGGCCGGCGATGGCGGATTAACCCCTAAGAAGCCGCGATCGCTATTGAACGCGGCTTCTGAGGGGTTAATCGGCGGGGGAGCTCCGCGATCGGTCCCGGCACATTGAGCAGTGATGGTCTGCTGTCGGAAACAGCAGCTATCACAGCTCATGAACGCGCCCCGCGCGAACGGCGCCGTGTTTACTCCATGACCTACTATTAGGTCACTGAGCGCGAACGCTACAGTTAGCATGACCTAATAGTAGGTCATGGAGCGTTAAAGGGTTAAGGTTGAAATTGGACCTCTAAGATGATTTCATGCAACAAACTCTGCATTTCTATAAATCACCGGTTAGACCATACATGGAATATTGTGTACAGTTTTAAGCACCTGTGTATGAGAAGGACATTGCTGAACTAGAATGCGTGCAAAGAAGGGAAAGCAAGGTAATTAAAGGACCTCATCACAGACGGGGATTCTTTACTGTAAGAGCAGTTCGACGATTGAACTCTCTGCCACATTGAAAAGTGTTTTTTTGAAAAATATAAAATTTCATCATATTTGTTCCAGATTCTGGAGATGGAACTTTGATCCAGGAATTTATTCTAATAGCCATATTTGGAGTAAGGGAGGAATTTTTCCCCTAGTGACAACATTGGAATGCACTCCAAGACAGTTTTTGCCTTCCTCTGGATCAACACGGCAGGTTTATAGGTTGAATTTGATGGACCTTTTTTCAATATTATCAACTATTCAACACTGTAACAAGCGTGAGCTTTCATGGCCCATACGGGGATAGAAACCCGTGACCTTGGCGTTATTTGCACCACGCTCTAACCAACTGAGCTAATCGGCCACTTTTACACAAAAGATTCACGTCACGTCAGTAGAAAATACATGCAAACGTGTATTCATATTGATATCCTATTAACCTGAATAATAAAATAAACTTGCAATTTTTACTACTCAAAAAGCATTGGACAAATTGCTTTTGTGTTTTCCATTCCACCCCACAAAGAGTTTTCTTCAGTACATTATATGGTACATTAAATGCTGCCATTAAAAACAAGAACTTGTCTCACTAAAAACAAGCCCTTATATGACTATGAGGACGGAAAAATAATAAAGTTATGACTATCGGAATACAAAGAGGCAAAATCAAGATATTATTTTTGTCCTTAAGGTTGAAATTGGACCTCTAAGATGATTTCATGCAACAAACTCTGCATTTCTATAAATCACTGGTTAGACCATACATGGAATATTGTGTACAGTTTTGAGCACCTGTGTATGAGAAGGACATTGCTGAACTAGAATGCGTACAAAGAAGGGAAAGCAAGGTAATTAAAGGACCTCATCACAGACGGGGATTCTTTACTGTAAGAGCAGTTCGACGATTGAACTCTCTGCCACATTGAAAAGTGTTTTTTTGAAAAATATAAAATTTCATCATATTTGTACCAGATTCTGGAGATGGAACTTTGATCCAGGAATTTATTCTAATAGCCATATTTGGAGTAAGGGAGGAATTTTTCCCCTAATGACAACATTGGAATGCACTCCAAGACAGTTTTTGCCTTCCTCTGGATCAACACGGCAGGTTTATAGGTTGAATTTGATGGACCTTTTTTCAATATTATCAACTATTCAACTCTGTAACAAAAGTGAGCTTCCATGGCCCGTACGGGGATCGAACCCGTGACCTTCGCGTTATTAGCACCACGCTCTAACCAACTGAGCTAACCGGCCACTTTTACACCAAAGATTCACGTCACGTCAGTAGAAAATACATGCAAACGTGTATTCATATTGATATCCTATTAACCTGAATAATAAAATAAACTTGCAATTTTTACTACTCAAAAAGCATTGGACAAATTGCTTTTGTGTTTTCCATTCCACCCCACAAAGAGTTTTCTTTCAGTACATTATATGGTACATTAAATGCTGCCATTAAAAACAAGAACTTGTCTCGCTAAAAACAAGCCCTTATATGACTATGAGGACGGAAAAATAATAAAGTTATGACTATCGGAATACAAAGAGGCAAAATCAAGATATTATTTTTGTCCTTAAGGTTGAAATTGGACCTCTAAGATGATTTCATGCAACAAACTCTGCATTTCTATAAATCACCGGTTAGACCATACATGGAATATTGTGTACAGTTTTGAGCACCTGTGTATGAGAAGGACATTGCTGAACTAGAATGCGTGCAAAGAAGGGAAAGCAAGGTAATTAAAGGATCTCATCACAGACGGGGATTCTTTACTGTAAGAGCAGTTCGACAATTGAACTCTCTGCCACATTGAAAAGTGTTTTTTTGAAAAATATAAAATGTCATCATATTTGTACCAGATTCTGGAGATGGAACTTTGATCCAGGAATTTATTCTAATAGCCATATTTGGAGTAAGGGAGGAATTTTTCCCCTAATGACAACATTGGAATGCACTCCAAGACAGTTTTTGCCTTCCTCTGGATCAACACGGCAGGTTTATAGGTTGAATTTGATGGACCTTTTTTCAATATTATCAACTATTCAACTCTGTAACAAAAGTGAGCTTCCATGACCCGTACGGGGATCGAACCCGTGACCTTGGCGTTATTAGCACCACGCTCTAACCAACTGAGCTAACCGGCCACTTTTACACCAAAGATTCACGTCACGTCAGTAGAAAATACATGCAAACGTGTATTCATATTGATATCCTATTAACCTGAATAATAAAATAAACTTGCAATTTTTACTACTCAAAAAGCATTGGACAAATTGCTTTTGTGTTTTCCATTCCACCCCACAAAGAGTTTTCTTTCAGTACATTATATGGTACATTAAATGCTGCCATTAAAAACAAGAACTTGTCTCGCTAAAAACAAGCCCTTATATGACTATGAGGACGGAAAAATAATAAAGTTATGACTATCGGAATACAAAGAGGCAAAATCAAGATATTATTTTTGTCCTTAAGGTTGAAATTGGACCTCTAAGATGATTTCATGCAACAAACTCTGCATTTCTATAAATCACCGGTTAGACCATACATGGAATATTGTGTACAGTTTTGAGCACCTGTGTATGAGAAGGACATTGCTGAACTAGAATGCGTGCAAAGAAGGGAAAGCAAGGTAATTAAAGGACCTCATCACAGACGGGGATTCTTTACTGTAAGAGCAGTTCGACGATTGAACTCTCTGCCACATTGAAAAGTGTTTTTTTGAAAAATATAAAATGTCATCATATTTGTACCAGATTCTGGAGATGGAACTTTGATCCAGGAATTTATTCTAATAGCCATATTTGGAGTAAGGGAGGAATTTTTCCCCTAATGACAACATTGGAATGCACTCCAAGACAGTTTTTGCCTTCCTCTGGATCAACACGGCAGGTTTATAGGTTGAATTTGATGGACCTTTTTTCAATATTATCAACTATTCAACTCTGTAACAAAAGTGAGCTTCCATGACCCGTACGGGGATCGAACCCGTGACCTTGGCGTTATTAGGACCACGCTCTAACCAACTGAGCTAACCGGCCACTTTTACACCAAAGATTCACGTCACGTCAGTAGAAAATACATGCAAACGTGTATTCATATTGATATCCTATTAACCTGAATAATAAAATAAACTTGCAATTTTTACTACTCAAAAAGCATTGGACAAATTGCTTTTGTGTTTTCCATTCCACCCCACAAAGAGTTTTCTTCAGTACATTATATGGTACATTAAATGCTGCCATTAAAAACAAGAACTTGTCTCGCTAAAAACAAGCCCTTATATGACTATGAGGACGGAAAAATAATAAAGTTATGACTATCGGAATACAAAGAGGCAAAATCAAGATATTATTTTTGTCCTTAAGGTTGAAATTGGACCTCTAAGATGATTTCATGCAACAAACTCTGCATTTCTATAAATCACCGGTTAGACCATACATGGAATATTGTGTACAGTTTTGAGCACCTGTGTATGAGAAGGACATTGCTGAACTAGAATGCGTGCAAAGAAGGGAAAGCAAGGTAATTAAAGGACCTCATCACAGACGGGGATTCTTTACTGTAAGAGCAGTTCGACGATTGAACTCTCTGCCACATTGAAAAGTGTTTTTTTGAAAAATATAAAATTTCATCATATTTGTACCAGATTCTGGAGATGAAACTTTGATCCAGTAATTTATTCTAATAGCCATATTTGGAGTAAGGGAGGAATTTTTCCCCTTATGACAACATTGGAATGCACTCCAAGACAGTTTTTGCCTTCCTCTGGATCAACACGGCAGGTTTATAGGTTGAATTTGATGGACCTTTTTTCAATATTATCAACTATTCAACTCTGTAACTAAAGTGAGCTTCCATGGCCCATACGGGGATCGAACCCGTGACCTTGGCGTTATTAGCACCACGCTCTAACCAACTGAGCTAACCGGCCACTTTTACACCAAAGATTCACGTCACGTCAGTAGAAAATACATGCAAACGTGTATTCATATTGATATCCTATTAACCTGAATAATAAAATAAACTTGCAATTTTTACTACTCAAAAAGCATTGGACAAATTGCTTTTGTGTTTTCCATTCCACCCCACAAAGAGTTTTCTTCAGTACATTATATGGTACATTAAATGCTGCCATTAAAAACAAGAACTTGTCTCGCTAAAAACAAGCCCTTATATGACTATGAGGATGGAAAAATAATAAAGTTATGACTATCGGAATACAAAGAGGCAAAATCAAGATATTATTTTTGTCCTTAAGGTTGAAATTGGACCTCTAAGATGATTTCATGCAACAAACTCTGCATTTCTATAAATCACCGGTTACACCATACATCGAATATTGTGTACAGTTTTGAGCACCTGTGTATGAGAAGGACATTGCTGAACTAGAATGCGTGCAAAGAAGGGAAAGCAAGGTAATTAAAGGACCTCATCACAGACGGGGATTCTTTACTGTAAGAGCAGTTCGACGATTGAACTCTCTGCCACATTGAAAAGTGTTTTTTTGAAAAATATAAAATTTCATCATATTTGTACCAGATTCTGGAGATGGAACTTTGATCCAGGAATTTATTCTAATAGCCATATTTGGAGTAAGGGAGGAATTTTTCCCCTAATGACAACATTGGAATGCACTCCAAGACAGTTTTTGCCTTCCTCTGGATCAACACGGCAGGTTTATAGGTTGAATTTGATGGACCTTTTTTCAATATTATCAACTATTCAACTCTGTAACAAGCATGTAACAAAAGTGAGCTTTCATGGCCCATACGGGGATAGAAACCCGTGACCTTGGCGTTATTAGCACCACGCTCTAACCAACTGAGCTAATCAGCCACTTTTACACAAAAGATTCACGTCACGTCAGTAGAAAATACATGCAAACGTGTATTCATATTGATATCCTATTAACCTGAATAATAAAATAAACTTGCAATTTTTACTACTCAAAAAGCATTGGACAAATTGCTTTTGTGTTTTCCATTCCACCCACAAAGAGTTTTCTTCAGTACATTATATGGTACATTAAATGCTGCCATTAAAAACAAGAACTTGTCTCGCTAAAAACAAGCCCTTATATGACTATGAGGACGGAAAAATAATAAAGTTATGACTATCGGAATACAAAGAGGCAAAATCAAGATATTATTTTTGTCCTTAAGGTTGAAATTGGACCTCTAAGATGATTTCATGCAACAAACTCTGCATTTCTATAAATCACCGGTTAGACCATACATGGAATATTGTGTACAGTTTTAAGCACCTGTGTATGAGAAGGACATTGCTGAACTAGAATGCGTGCAAAGAAGGGAAAGCAAGGTAATTAAAGGACCTCATCACAGACGGGGATTCTTTACTGTAAGAGCAGTTCGACGATTGAACTCTCTGCCACATTGAAAAGTGTTTTTTTGAAAAATATAAAATTTCATCATATTTGTTCCAGATTCTGGAGATGGAACTTTGATCCAGGAATTTATTCTAATAGCCATATTTGGAGTAAGGGAGGAATTTTTCCCCTAATGACAACATTGGAATGCACTCCAAGACAGTTTTTGCCTTCCTCTGGATCAACACGGCAGGTTTATAGGTTGAATTTGATGGACCTTTTTTCAATATTATCAACTATTCAACTCTGTAACAAGCATGTAACAAAAGTGAGCTTCCATGGCCCATACGGGGATCGAACCCATGACCTTGGCGTTATTAGCACCACACTCTAACCAACTGAGCTAACCAGCCACTTTTACACCAAAGATTCTCGTCACGTCAGTAGAAAATACATGCAAACGTGTATTCATATTGATATCCTATTAACCTGAATAATAAAATAAACTTGCAATTTTTACTACTCAAAAAGCATTGGACAAATTGCTTTTGTGTTTTCCATTCCACCCCACAAAGAGTTTTATTTCAGTACATTATATGGTACATTAAATGCTGCCATTAAAAACAAGAACTTGTCTCGCTAAAAACAAGCCCTTATATGACTATGAGGACGGAAAAATAATAAAGTTATGACTATCGGAATACAAAGAGGCAAAATCAAGATATTATTTTTGTCCTTAAGGTTGAAATTGGACCTCTAAGATGATTTCATGCAACAAACTCTGCATTTCTATAAATCACCGGTTAGACCATTCATGGAATATTGTGTACAGTTTTGAGCACCTGTGTATGAGAAGGACATTGCTGAACTAGAATGCGTGCAAAGAAGGGAAAGCAAGGTAATTAAAGGACCTCATCACAGACGGGGATTCTTTACTGTAAGAGCAGTTCGACGATTGAACTCTCTGCCACATTGAAAAGTGTTTTTTTGAAAAATATAAAATGTCATCATATTTGGACCAGATTCTGGAGATGGAACTTTGATCCAGGAATTTATTCTAATAGCCATATTAGGAGTAAGGGAGGAATTTTTCCCCTAATGACAACATTGGAATGCACTCCAAGACAGTTTTTGCCTTCCTCTGGATCAACACGGCAGGTTTATAGGTTGAATTTGATGGACCTTTTTTCAATATTATCAACTATTCAACTCTGTAACAAGCATGTAACAAAAGTGAGCTTCCATGGCCCATACGGGGATCGAACCCGTGACCTTGGCGTTATTAGCACCACACTCTAACCAACTGAGCTAACCAGCCACTTTTACACCAAAGATTCTCGTCACGTCAGTAGAAAATACATGCAAACGTGTATTCATATTGATATCCTATTAACCTGAATAATAAAATAAACTTGCAATTTTTACTACTCAAAAAGCATTGGACAAATTGCTTTTGTGTTTTCCATTCCACCCCACAAAGAGTTTTATTTCAGTACATTATATGGTACATTAAATGCTGCCATTAAAAACAAGAACTTGTCTCGCTAAAAACAAGCCCTTATATGACTATGAGGACGGAAAAATAATAAAGTTATGACTATCGGAATACAAAGAGGCAAAATCAAGATATTATTTTTGTCCTTAAGGTTGAAATTGGACCTCTAAGATGATTTCATGCAACAAACTCTGCATTTCTATAAATCACCGGTTAGACCATACATGGAATATTGTGTACAGTTTTGAGCACCTGTGTATGAGAAGGACATTGCTGAACTAGAATGCGTGCAAAGAAGGGAAAGCAAGGTAATTAAAGGACCTCATCACAGACGGGGATTCTTTACTGTAAGAGCAGTTCGACGATTGAACTCTCTGCCACATTGAAAAGTGTTTTTTTGAAAAATATAAAATGTCATCATATTTGTACCAGATTCTGGAGATGGAACTTTGATCCAGGAATTTATTCTAATAGCCATATTAGGAGTAAGGGAGGAATTTTTCCCCTAATGACAACATTGGAATGCACTCCAAGACAGTTTTTGCCTTCCTCTGGATCAACACGGCAGGTTTATAGGTTGAATTTGATGGACCTTTTTTCAATATTATCAACTATTCAACTCTGTAACAAAAGTGAGCTTCCATGGCCCGTACGGGGATCGGACCCGTGACCTTGGCGTTATTAGCACCACGCTCTAACCAACTGAGCTAACCGGCCACTTTTACACCAAAGATTCACGTCACGTCAGTAGAAAATACATGCAAACGTGTATTCATATTGATATCCTATTAACCTGAATAATAAAATAAACTTGCAATTTTTACTACTCAAAAAGCATTGGACAAATTGCTTTTGTGTTTTCCATTCCACCCCACAAAGAGTTTTCTTCAGTACATTATATGGTACATTAAATGCTGCCATTAAAAACAAGAACTTGTCTCGCTAAAAACAAGCCCTTATATGACTATGAGGACGGAAAAATAATAAAGTTATGACTATCGGAATACAAAGAGGCAAAATCAAGATATTATTTTTGTCCTTAAGGTTGAAATTGAACCTCTAAGATGATTTCATGCAACAAACTCTGCATTTCTATAAATCACCGGTTACACCATACATGGAATATTGTGTACAGTTTTGAGCACCTGTGTATGAGAAGGATATTGCTGAACTAGAATGCGTGCAAAGAAGGGAAAGCAAGGTAATTAAAGGACCTCATCACAGACGGGGATTCTTTACTGTAAGAGCAGTTCGACGATTGAACTCTCTGCCACATTGAAAAGTGTTTTTTTGAAAAATATAAAATTTCATCATATTTGTTCCAGATTCTGGAGATGGAACTTTGATCCAGGAATTTATTCTAATAGCCATATTTGGAGTAAGGGAGGAATTTTTCCCCTAGTGACAACATTGGAATGCACTCCAAGACAGTTTTTGCCTTCCTCTGGATCAACACAGCAGGTTTATAGGTTGAATTTGATGGACCTTTTTTCAATAATATCAACTATTCAACTCTGTAACAAGCATGTAACAAAAGTGAGCTTACATGGCCCGTACGGGGATCGAACCCGTGACCTTGGCGTTATTAGCACCACGCTCTAACCAACTGAGCTAACCGGCCACTTTTACACCAAATATTCACGTCACGTCAGTAGAAAATACATGCAAACGTGTATTCATATTGATATCCTATTAACCTGAATAATAAAATAAACTTGCAATTTTTACTACTCAAAAAGCATTGGACAAATTGCTTTTGTGTTTTCCATTCCACCCCACAAAGAGTTTTCTTCAGTACATTATATGGTACATTAAATGCTGCCATTAAAAACAAGAACTTGTCTCGCTAAAAACAAGCCCTTATATGACTATGAGGACGGAAAAATAATAAAGTTATGACTATCGGAATACAAAGAGGCAAAATCAAGATATTATTTTTGTCCTTAAGGTTGAAATTGAACCTCTAAGATGATTTCATGCAACAAACTCTGCATTTCTATAAATCACCGGTTAGACCATACATGGAATATTGTGTACAGTTTTGAGCACCTGTGTATGAGAAGGACATTGCTGAACTAGAATGCGTGCAAAGAAGGGAAAGCAAGGTAATTAAAGGACCTCATCACAGACGGGGATTCTTTACTGTAAGAGCAGTTCGACGATTGAACTCTCTGCCACATTGAAAAGTGTTTTTTTGAAAAATATAAAATGTCATCATATTTGTACCAGATTCTGGAGATGGAACTTTGATCCAGGAATTTATTCTAATAGCCATATTTGGAGTAAGGGAGGAATTTTTCCCCTAATGACAACATTGGAATGCACTCCAAGACAGTTTTTGCCTTCCTCTGGATCAACACGGCAGGTTTATAGGTTGAATTTGATGGACCTTTTTTCAATATTATCAACTATTCAACTCTGTAACAAGCATGTAACAAAAGTGAGCTTCCATGGCCCGTACGGGGATCGAACCCGTGACCTTGGCGTTATTAGCACCACGCTCTAACCAACTGAGCTAACCGGCCACTTTTACACCAAAGATTCACGTCACGTCAGTAGAAAAAACATGCAAACGTGTATTCATATTGATATCCTATTAACCTGAATAATAAAATAAACTTGCAATTTTTACTACTCAAAAAGCATTGGACAAATTGCTTTTGTGTTTTCCATTCCACCCCACAAAGAGTTTTCTTTCAGTACATTATATGGTACATTAAATGCTGCCATTAAAAACAAGAACTTGTCTCGCTAAAAACAAGCCCTTATATGACTATGAGGACGGAAAAATAATAAAGTTATGACTATCGGAATACAAAGAGGCAAAATCAAGATATTATTTTTGTCCTTAAGGTTGAAATTGGACCTCTAAGATGATTTCATGCAACAAACTCTGCATTTCTATAAATCACCGGTTAGACCATACATGGAATATTGTGTACAGTTTTGAGCACCTGTGTATGAGAAGGACATTGCTGAACTAGAATGCGTGCAAAGAAGGGAAAGCAAGGTAATTAAAGGACCTCATCACAGACGGGGATTCTTTACTGTAAGAGCAGTTCGACGATTGAACTCTCTGCCACATTGATAAGTGTTTTTTTGAAAAATATAAAATTTCATCATATTTGTACCAGATTCTGGAGATGGAACTTTGATCCAGGAATTTATTCTAATAGCCATATTTGGAGTAAGGGAGGAATTTTTCCCCTAATGACAACATTGGAATGCACTCCAAGACAGTTTTTGCCTTCCTCTGGATCAACACGGCAGGTTTATAGGTTGAATTTGATGGACCTTTTTTCAATATTATCAACTATTCAACTCTGTAACAAGCATGTAACAAAAGTGAGCTTCCATGGCCCGTACGGGGATCAAACCCGTGACCTTGGCGTTATTAGCACCACGCTCTAACCAACTGAGCTAACCGGCCACTTTTACACCAAAGATTCACGTCACGTCAGTAGAAAATACATGCAAACGTGTATTCATATTGATATCCTATTAACCTGAATAATAAAATAAACTTGCAATTTTTACTACTCAAAAAGCATTGGACAAATTGCTTTTGTGTTTTCCATTCCACCCCACAAAGAGGAGTTTTCTTTCAGTACATTATATGGTACATTAAATGCTGCCATTAAAAACAAGAACTTGTCTCGCTAAAAACAAGCCCTTATATGACTATGAGGACGGAAAAATAATAAAGTTATGACTATCGGAATACAAAGAGGCAAAATCAAGATATTATTTTTGTCCTTAAGGTTGAAATTGAACCTCTAAGATGATTTCATGCAACAAACTCTGCATTTCTATAAATCACCGGTTAGACCATACATGGAATATTGTGTACAGTTTTGAGCACCTGTGTATGAGAAGGACATTGCTGAACTAGAATGCGTGCAAAGAAGGGAAAGCAAGGTAATTAAAGGACCTCATCACAGACGGGGATTCTTTACTGTAAGAGCAGTTCGACGATTGAACTCTCTGCCACATTGATAAGTGTTTTTTTGAAAAATATAAAATTTCATCATATTTGTACCAGATTCTGGAGATGGAACTTTGATCCAGGAATTTATTCTAATAGCCATATTTGGAGTAAGGGAGGAATTTTTCCCCTAATGACAACATTGGAATGCACTCCAAGACAGTTTTTGCCTTCCTCTGGATCAACACGGCAGGTTTATAGGTTGAATTTGATGGACCTTTTTTCAATATTATCAACTATTCAACTCTGTAACAAGCATGTAACAAAAGTGAGCTTCCATGGCCCGTACGGGGATCGAACCCGTGACCTTGGCGTTATTAGCACCACGCTCTAACCAACTGAGCTAACCGGCCACTTTTACACCAAAGATTCACGTCACGTCAGTAGAAAATACATGCAAACGTGTATTCATATCGATATCCTATTAACCTGAATAATAAAATAAACTTGCAATTTTTACTACTCAAAAAGCATTGGACAAATTGCTTTTGTGTTTTCCATTCCACCCCACAAAGAGTTTTCTTTCAGTACATTATATGGTACATTAAATGCTGCCATTAAAAACAAGAACTTGTCTCGCTAAAAACAAGCCCTTATATGACTATGAGGACGGAAAAATAATAAAGTTATGACTATCGGAATACAAAGAGGCAAAATCAAGATATTATTTTTGTCCTTAAGGTTGAAATTGAACCTCTAAGATGATTTCATGCAACAAACTCTGCATTTCTATAAATCACCGGTTAGACCATACATGGAATATTGTGTACAGTTTTGAGCACCTGTGTATGAGAAGGACATTGCTGAACTAGAATGCGTGCAAAGAAGGGAAAGCAAGGTAATTAAAGGACCTCATCACAGACGGGGATTCTTTACTGTAAGAGCAGTTCGACGATTGAACTCTCTGCCACATTGAAAAGTGTTTTTTTGAAAAATATAAAATGTCATCATATTTGTACCAGATTCTGGAGATGGAACTTTGATCCAGGAATTTATTCTAATAGCCATATTTGGAGTAAGGGAGGAATTTTTCCCCTAATGACAACATTGGAATGCACTCCAAGACAGTTTTTGCCTTCCTCTGGATCAACACGGCAGGTTTATAGGTTGAATTTGATGGACCTTTTTTCAATATTATCAACTATTCAACTCTGTAACAAGCATGTAACAAAAGTGAGCTTCCATGGCCCGTACGGGGATCGAACCCGTGACCTTGGCGTTATTAGCACCACGCTCTAACCAACTGAGCTAACCGGCCACTTTTACACCAAAGATTCACGTCACGTCAGTAGAAAATACATGCAAACGTGTATTCATATTGATATCCTATTAACCTGAATAATAAAATAAACTTGCAATTTTTACTACTCAAAAAGCATTGGACAAATTGCTTTTGTGTTTTCCATTCCACCCCACAAAGAGTTTTCTTTCAGTACATTATATGGTACATTAAATGCTGCCATTAAAAACAAGAACTTGTCTCGCTAAAAACAAGCCCTTATATGACTATGAGGACGGAAAAATAATAAAGTTATGACTATCGGAATACAAAGAGGCAAAATCAAGATATTATTTTTGTCCTTAAGGTTGAAATTGGACCTCTAAGATGATTTCATGCAACAAACTCTGCATTTCTATAAATCACCGGTTAGACCATACATGGAATATTGTGTACAGTTTTGAGCACCTGTGTATGAGAAGGACATTGCTGAACTAGAATGCGTGCAAAGAAGGGAAAGCAAGGTAATTAAAGGACCTCATCACAGACGGGGATTCTTTACTGTAAGAGCAGTTCGACGATTGAACTCTCTGCCACATTGATAAGTGTTTTTTTGAAAAATATAAAATTTCATCATATTTGTACCAGATTCTGGAGATGGAACTTTGATCCAGGAATTTATTCTAATAGCCATATTTGGAGTAAGGGAGGAATTTTTCCCCTAATGACAACATTGGAATGCACTCCAAGACAGTTTTTGCCTTCCTCTGGATCAACACGGCAGGTTTATAGGTTGAATTTGATGGACCTTTTTTCAATATTATCAACTATTCAACTCTGTAACAAGCATGTAACAAAAGTGAGCTTCCATGGCCCGTACGGGGATCGAACCCGTGACCTTGGCGTTATTAGCACCACGCTCTAACCAACTGAGCTAACCGGCCACTTTTACACCAAAGATTCACGTCACGTCAGTAGAAAATACATGCAAACGTGTATTCATATTGATATCCTATTAACCTGAATAATAAAATAAACTTGCAATTTTTACTACTCAAAAAGCATTGGACAAATTGCTTTTGTGTTTTCCATTCCACCCCACAAAGAGTTTTCTTTCAGTACATTATATGGTACATTAAATGCTGCCATTAAAAACAAGAACTTGTCTCGCTAAAAACAAGCCCTTATATGACTATGAGGACGGAAAAATAATAAAGTTATGACTATCGGAATACAAAGAGGCAAAATCAAGATATTATTTTTGTCCTTAAGGTTGAAATTGGACCTCTAAGATGATTTCATGCAACAAACTCTGCATTTCTATAAATCACCGGTTAGACCATACATGGAATATTGTGTACAGTTTTGAGCACCTGTGTATGAGAAGGACATTGCTGAACTAGAATGCGTGCAAAGAAGGGAAAGCAAGGTAATTAAAGGACCTCATCACAGACGGGGATTCTTTACTGTAAGAGCAGTTCGACGATTGAACTCTCTGCCACATTGATAAGTGTTTTTTTGAAAAATATAAAATTTCATCATATTTGTACCAGATTCTGGAGATGGAACTTTGATCCAGGAATTTATTCTAATAGCCATATTTGGAGTAAGGGAGGAATTTTTCCCCTAATGACAACATTGGAATGCACTCCAAGACAGTTTTTGCCTTCCTCTGGATCAACACGGCAGGTTTATAGGTTGAATTTGATGGACCTTTTTTCAATATTATCAACTATTCAACTCTGTAACAAGCATGTAACAAGCATGTAACAAAAGTGAGCTTCCATGGCCCGTACGGGGATCAAACCCGTGACCTTGGCGTTATTAGCACCACGCTCTAACCAACTGAGCTAACCGGCCACTTTTACACCAAAGATTCACGTCACGTCAGTAGAAAATACATGCAAACGTGTATTCATATTGATATCCTATTAACCTGAATAATAAAATAAACTTGCAATTTTTACTACTCAAAAAGCATTGGACAAATTGCTTTTGTGTTTTCCATTCCACCCCACAAAGAGGAGTTTTCTTTCAGTACATTATATGGTACATTAAATGCTGCCATTAAAAACAAGAACTTGTCTCGCTAAAAACAAGCCCTTATATGACTATGAGGACGGAAAAATAATAAAGTTATGACTATCGGAATACAAAGAGGCAAAATCAAGATATTATTTTTGTCCTTAAGGTTGAAATTGAACCTCTAAGATGATTTCATGCAACAAACTCTGCATTTCTATAAATCACCGGTTAGACCATACATGGAATATTGTGTACAGTTTTGAGCACCTGTGTATGAGAAGGACATTGCTGAACTAGAATGCGTGCAAAGAAGGGAAAGCAAGGTAATTAAAGGACCTCATCACAGACGGGGATTCTTTACTGTAAGAGCAGTTCGACGATTGAACTCTCTGCCACATTGATAAGTGTTTTTTTGAAAAATATAAAATTTCATCATATTTGTACCAGATTCTGGAGATGGAACTTTGATCCAGGAATTTATTCTAATAGCCATATTTGGAGTAAGGGAGGAATTTTTCCCCTAATGACAACATTGGAATGCACTCCAAGACAGTTTTTGCCTTCCTCTGGATCAACACGGCAGGTTTATAGGTTGAATTTGATGGACCTTTTTTCAATATTATCAACTATTCAACTCTGTAACAAGCATGTAACAAAAGTGAGCTTCCATGGCCCGTACGGGGATCGAACCCGTGACCTTGGCGTTATTAGCACCACGCTCTAACCAACTGAGCTAACCGGCCACTTTTACACCAAAGATTCACGTCACGTCAGTAGAAAATACATGCAAACGTGTATTCATATTGATATCCTATTAACCTGAATAATAAAATAAACTTGCAATTTTTACTACTCAAAAAGCATTGGACAAATTGCTTTTGTGTTTTCCATTCCACCCCACAAAGAGTTTTCTTCAGTACATTATATGGTACATTAAATGCTGCCATTAAAAACAAGAACTTGTCTCGCTAAAAACAAGCCCTTATATGACTATGAGGACGGAAAAATAATAAAGTTATGACTATCGGAATACAAAGAGGCAAAATCAAGATATTATTTTTGTCCTTAAGGTTGAAATTGAACCTCTAAGATGATTTCATGCAACAAACTCTGCATTTCTATAAATCACCGGTTAGACCATACATGGAATATTGTGTACAGTTTTGAGCACCTCTGTATGAGAAGGACATTGCTGAACTAGAATGCGTGCAAAGAAGGGAAAGCAAGGTAATTAAAGGACCTCATCACAGACGGGGATTCTTTACTGTAAGAGCAGTTCGACGATTGAACTCTCTGCCACATTGAAAAGTGTTTTTTTGAAAAATATAAAATGTCATCATATTTGTACCAGATTCTGGAGATGGAACTTTGATCCAGGAATTTATTCTAATAGCCATATTTGGAGTAAGGGAGGAATTTTTCCCCTAATGACAACATTGGAATGCACTCCAAGACAGTTTTTGCCTTCCTCTGGATCAACACGGCAGGTTTATAGGTTGAATTTGATGGACCTTTTTTCAATATTATCAACTATTCAACTCTGTAACAAGCATGTAACAAAAGTGAGCTTCCATGGCCCGTACGGGGATCGAACCCATGACCTTGGCGTTATTAGCACCACGCTCTAACCAACTGAGCTAACCGGCCACTTTTACACCAAAGATTCACGTCACGTCAGTAGAAAATACATGCAAACGTGTATTCATATTGATATCCTATTAACCTGAATAATAAAATAAACTTGCAATTTTTACTACTCAAAAAGCATTGGACAAATTGCTTTTGTGTTTTCCATTCCACCCCACAAAGAGTTTTCTTTCAGTACATTATATGGTACATTAAATGCTGCCATTAAAAACAAGAACTTGTCTCGCTAAAAACAAGCCCTTATATGACTATGAGGACGGAAAAATAATAAAGTTATGACTATCGGAATACAAAGAGGCAAAATCAAGATATTATTTTTGTCCTTAAGGTTGAAATTGAACCTCTAAGATGATTTCATGCAACAAACTCTGCATTTCTATAAATCACCGGTTACACCATACATGGAATATTGTGTACAGTTTTGAGCACCTGTGTATGAGAAGGACATTGCTGAACTAGAATGCGTGCAAAGAAGGGAAAGCAAGGTAATTAAAGGACCTCATCACAGACGGGGATTCTTTACTGTAAGAGCAGTTCGACGATTGAACTCTCTGCCACATTGAAAAGTGTTTTTTTGAAAAATATAAAATTTCATCATATTTGTACCAGATTCTGGAGATGGAACTTTGATCCAGGAATTTATTCTAATAGCCATATTTGGAGTAAGGGAGGAATTTTTCCACTAATGACAACATTGGAATGCACTCCAAGACAGTTTTTGCCTTCCTCTGGATCAACACGGCAGGTTTATAGGTTGAATTTGATGGACCTTTTTTCAATATTATCAACTATTCAACTCTGTAACAAGCATGTAACAAAAGTGAGCTTCCATGGCCCATACGGGGATCGAACCCATGACCTTGGCGTTATTAGTCCCACGCTCTAACCAACTGAGCTAACCGGCCACTTTTACACCAAGGATTCACGTCACGTCAGTAGAAAATACATGCAAACGTGTATTCATATTGATATCCTATTAACCTGAATAATAAAATAAACTTGCAATTTTTACTACTCAAAAAGCATTGGACAAATTGCTTTTGTGTTTTCCATTCCACCCCACAAAGAGTTTTCTTCAGTACATTATATGGTACATTAAATGCTGCCATTAAAAACAAGAACTTGTCTCGCTAAAAACAAGCCCTTATATGACTATGAGGACGTAAAAATAATAAAGTTATGACTATCGGAATACAAAGAGGCAAAATCAAGATATTATTTTTGTCCTTAAGGTTGAAATTGGACCTCTAAGATGATTTCATGCAACAAACTCTGCATTTCTATAAATCACCGGTTAGACCATACATGGAATATTGTCTACAGTTTTGAGCACCTGTGTATGAGAAGGACATTGCTGAACTAGAATGCGTGCAAAGAAGGGAAAGCAAGGTAATTAAAGGACCTCATCACAGACGGGGATTCTTTACTGTAAGAGCAGTTCGACGATTGAACTCTCTGCCACATTGAAAAGTGTTTTTTTGAAAAATATAAAATTTCATCATATTTGTACCAGATTCTGGAGATGGAACTTTGATCCAGGAATTTATTCTAATAGCCATATTTGGAGTAAGGGAGGAATTTTTCCCCTAATGACAACATTGGAATGCACTCCAAGACAGTTTTTGCCTTCCTCTGGATCAACACGGCCACATTGAAAAGTGTTTTTTTGAAAAATATAAAATTTCATCATATTTGTACCAGATTCTGGAGATGGAACTTTGATCCAGGAATTTATTCTAATAGCCATATTTGGAGTAAGGGAGGAATTTTTCCCCTAATGACAACATTGGAATGCACTCCAAGACAGTTTTTGCCTTCCTCTGGATCAACACGGCAGGTTTATAGGTTGAATTTGATGGACCTTTTTTCAATATTATCAACTATTCAACTCTGTAACAAGCATGTAACAAAAGTGAGCTTCCATGGCCCGTACGGGGATCGAACCCCTGACCTTGGCGTTATTAGCACCACGCTCTAACCACCTGAGCTAACCGGCCACTTTAACACCAAAGATTCACGTCACGTCAGTAGAAAATACATGCAAACGTGTATTCATATTGATATCCTATTAACCTGAATAATAAAATAAACTTGCAATTTTTACTACTCAAAAAGCATTGGACAAATTGCTTTTGTGTTTTCCATTCCACCCCACAAAGAGTTTTCTTTCAGTACATTATATGGTACATTAAATGCTGCCATTAAAAACAAGAACTTGTCTCGCTAAAAACAAGCCCTTATATGACTATGAGGACGGAAAAATAATAAAGTTATGACTATCGGAATACAAAGAGGCAAAATCAAGATACTATTTTTGTCCTTAAGGTTGAAATTGGACCTCTAAGATGATTTCATGCAACAAACTCTGCATTTCTATAAATCACCGGTTAGACCATACATGGAATATTGTGTACAGTTTTGAGCACCCGTGTATGAGAAGGACATTGCTGAACTAGAAAGCGTGCAAAGAAGGGAAAGCAAGGTAATTAAAGGACCTCATCACAGACGGGGATTCTTTACTGTAAGAGCAGTTCGACGATTGAACTCTCTGCCACATTGAAAAGTGTTTTTTTGAAAAATATAAAATGTCATCATATTTGTACCAGATTCTGGAGATGGAACTTTGATCCAGGAATTTATTCTAATAGCCATATTTGGAGTAAGGGAGGAATTTTTCCACTAATGACAACATTGGAATGCACTCCAAGACAGTTTTTGCCTTCCTCTGGATCAACACGGCAGGTTTATAGGTTGAATTTGATGGACCTTTTTTCAATATTATCAACTATTCAACTCTGTAACAAGAATGTAACAAAAGTGAGCTTCCATGGCCCATACGGGGATCGAACCCATGACCTTGGCGTTATTAGTCCCACGCTCTAACCAACTGAGCTAACCGGCCACTTTTACACCAAAGATTCACGTCACGTCAGTAGAAAATACATGCAAACGTGTATTCATATTGATATCCTATTAACCTGAATAATAAAATAAACTTGCAATTTTTACTACTCAAAAAGCATTGGACAAATTGCTTTTGTGTTTTCCATTCCACCCCACAAAGAGTTTTCTTCAGTACATTATATGGTACATTAAATGCTGCCATTAAAAACAAGAACTTGTCTCGCTAAAAACAAGCCCTTATATGACTATGAGGACGTAAAAATAATAAAGTTATGACTATCGGAATACAAAGAGGCAAAATCAAGATATTATTTTTGTCCTTAAGGTTGAAATTGGACCTCTAAGATGATTTCATGCAACAAACTCTGCATTTCTATAAATCACCGGTTAGACCATACATGGAATATTGTCTACAGTTTTGAGCACCTGTGTATGAGAAGGACATTGCTGAACTAGAATGCGTGCAAAGAAGGGAAAGCAAGGTAATTAAAGGACCTCATCACAGACGGGGATTCTTTACTGTAAGAGCAGTTCGACGATTGAACTCTCTGCCACATTGAAAAGTGTTTTTTTGAAAAATATAAAATTTCATCATATTTGTACCAGATTCTGGAGATGGAACTTTGATCCAGGAATTTATTCTAATAGCCATATTTGAAGTAAGGGAGGACTTTTTCCCCTAATGACAACATTGGAATGCACTCCAAGACAGTTTTTGCCTTCCTCTGGATCAACACGGCAGGTTTATAGGTTGAATTTGATGGACCTTTTTTCAATAATATCAACTATTCAACTCTGTAACAAGCATGTAACAAGCATGTAACAAAAGTGAGCTTCCATGGCCCATACGGGGATCGAACCCGTGACCTTGGCGTTATTAGCACCACACTCTAACCAACTGAGCTAACCGGCCACTTTTACACCAAAGATTCACGTCACGTCAGTAGAAAATACATGCAAACGTGTATTCATATTGATATCCTATTAACCTGAATAATAAAATAAATTTGCAATTTTTACTACTCAAAAAGCATTGGACAAATTGCTTTTGTGTTTTCCATTCCACGCCACAAAGAGTTTTCTTTCAGTACATTATATGGTACATTAAATGCTGCCATTAAAAACAAGAACTTGTCTCGCTAAAAACAAGCCCTTATATGACTATGAGGACGGAAAAATAATAAAGTTATGACTATCGGAATACAAAGAGGCAAAATCAAGATATTATTTTTGTCCTTAAGGTTGAAATTGGACCTCTAAGATGATTTCATGCAACAAACTCTGCATTTCTATAAATCACCGGTTAGACCATACATGGAATATTGTGTACAGTTTTGAGCACCTGTGTATGAGAAGGACATTGCTGAACTAGAATGCGTGCAAAGAAGGGAAAGCAAGGTAATTAAAGGACCTCATCACAGACGGGGATTCTTTACTGTAAGAGCAGTTCGACGATTGAACTCTGCCACATTGAAAAGTGTTTTTTTGAAAAATATAAAATTTCATCATATTTGTACCAGATTCTGGAGATGGAACTTTGATCCAGGAATTTATTCTAATAGCCATATTTGGAGTAAGGGAGGAATTTTTCCCCTAATGAGAAAATTGGAATGCACTCCAAGACAGTTTTTGCCTTCCTCTGGATCAACACGGCAGGTTTATAGGTTGAATTTGATGGAACTTTTTTCAATATTATCAACTATTCAACTCTGTAACAAACATGTAACAAAAGTGAGCTTCCATGGCCCGTACGGGGATCGAACCCATGACCTTGGCGTTATTAGCACCACGCTCTAACAAACTGAGCTAACCGGCCACTTTTACACCAAAGATTCACGTCACGTCAGTAGAAAATACATGCAAACGTGTATTCATATTGATATCCTATTAACCTGAATAATAAAATAAACTTGCAATTTTTACTACTCAAAAAGCATTGGACAAATTGCTTTTGTGTTTTCCATTCCACCCCACAAAGAGTTTTCTTCAGTACATTATATGGTACATTAAATGCTGCCATTAAAAACAAGAACTTGTCTCGCTAAAAACAAGCCCTTATATGACTATGAGGACGGAAAAATAATAAAGTTATGACTATCGGAATACAAAGAGGCAAAATCAAGATATTATTTTTCCATTCCACCCCACAAAGAGTTTTCTTTCAGTACATTATATGGTACATTAAATGCTGCCATTAAAAACAAGAACTTGTCTCGCTAAAAACAAGCCCTTATATGACTATGAGGACGGAAAAATAATAAAGTTATGACTATCAGAATACAAAGAGGCAAAATCAATATATTATTTTTGTCCTTAAGGTTGAAATTGAACCTCTAAGATGATTTCATGCAACAAACTCTGCATTTCTATAAATCACCGGTTAGACCATACATGGAATATTGTGTACAGTTTTAAGCACCTGTGTATGAGAAGAACATTGCTGAACTAGAATGCATGCAAAGACGGGAAAGCAAGGTAATTAAAGGACCTCATCACAGACGGGGATTCTTTACTGTAAGAGCAGTTCGACGATTGAACTCTCTGCCACATTGAAAAGTGTTTTTTTGAAAAATATAACATTTGATCATATTTGTACCAGATTCTGGAGATGGAACTTTGATCCAGGAATTTATTCTAATAGCCATATTTGGAGTAAGGGAGGAATTTTTCCCCTCCAAGACAGTTTTTGCCTTCCTCTGGATCAACACGGCAGGTTTATAGGTTGAATTTGATGGACCTTTTTTCAATATTATCAACTATTCAACTCTGTAACAAGCATGTAACAAAAGTGAGCTTCCATGGCCCGTACGGGGATCGAACCCATGACCTTGGTGTTATTAGCACCACGCTCTAACCAACTGAGCTAACCAGCCACTTTTACCCCAAAGATTCACGTCACGTCAGTAGAAAATACATGCAAACGTGTATTCATATTGATATCCTATTAACCTGAATAATAAAATAAACTTGCAATTTTTACTACTCAAAAAGCATTGGACAAATTGCTTTTGTGTTTTCCATTCCACCCCACAAAGAGTTTTCTTTCAGTACATTATATGGTACATTAAATGCTGCCATTAAAAACAAGAACTTGTCTCGCTAAAAACAAGCCCTTATATGACTATGAGGACGGAAAAATTATAAAGTTATGACTATCGGAATACAAAGAGGCAAAATCAAGATATTATTTTTGTCCTTAAGGTTGAAATTGGACCTCTAACATGATTTCATGCAACAAACTCTGCATTTCTATAAATCACCGGTTAGACCATACATGTAATATTATGTACAGTTTTGAGCACCTGTGTATGAGAAGGACATTGCTGAACTAGAATGCGTGCAAAGAAGGGAAAGCAAGGTAATTAAAGGACCTCATCACAGACGGGGATTCTTTACTGTAAGAGCAGTTCGACGATTGAACTCTCTGCCACATTGAAAAGTGTTTTTTTGAAAAATATAAAATGTCATCATATTTGTACCAGATTCTGGAGATGGAACTTTGATCCAGGAATTTATTCTAATAGCCATATTTGGAGTAAGGGAGGAATTTTTCCCCTAATGACAACATTGGAATGCACTCCAAGACAGTTTTTGCCTTCCTCTGGATCAACACGGCAGGTTTATAGGTTGAATTTGATGGACATTTTTTCAATATTATCAACTATTCAACTCTGTAACAAGCATGTAACAAAAGTGAGCTTCCATGGCCCGTATGGGGATCGAACCCGTGACCTTGGCGTTATTAGCACCACGCACTAACCAACTGAGCTAACCGGCCACTTTTACACCAAAGATTCACGTCACGTCAGTAGAAAATACATGCAAACGTGTATTCATATTGATATCCTATTAACCTGAATAATAAAATAAACTTGCAATATTTACTACTCAAAAAGCATTGGACAAATTGCTTTTGTGTTTTCCATTCCACCCCACAAAGAGTTTTATTTCAGTACATTATATGGTACATTAAATGCTGCCATTAAAAACAAGAACTTGTCTCGCTAAAAACAAGCCCTTATATGACTATGAGGACGGAAAAATAATAAAGTTATGACTATCGGAATACAAAGAGGCAAAATCAAGATATTATTTTTGTCCTTAAGGTTGAAATTGGACCTCTAAGATGATTTCATGCAACAAACTCTGCATTTCTATAAATCACCGGTTGGACCATACATGGAATATTGTGTACAGTTTTGAGCACCTGTGTATGAAAAGGACATTGCTGAACTAGAATGCGTGCAAAGAAGGGAAAGCAAGGTAATTAAAGGACCTCATCACAGACGGGGATTCTTTACTGTAAGAGCAGTTCGACGATTGAACTCTCTGCCACATTGAAAAGTGTTTTTTTGAAAAATATAAAATGTCATCATATTTGTACCAGATTCTGGAGATGGAACTTTGATCCAGGAATTTATTCTAATAGCCATATTTGGAGTAAGGGAGGAATTTTTCCCCTAATGACAACATTGGAATGCATTCCAAGACAGTTTTTGCCTTCCTCTGGATCAACACGGCAGGTTTATAGGTTGAATTTGATGGACCTTTTTTCAATATTATCAACTATTCAACTCTGTAACAAGCATGTAAACAAAAGTGAGCTTTCATGGCCCGTATGGGGATCGAACCCGTGACCTTGGCGTTATTAGCACCACGCCCTAACCAACTGAGCTAACCGGCCACTTTTACACCAAAGATTCACGTCACGTCAGTAGAAAATACATGCAAACGTGTATTCATATTGATATCCTATTAACCTGAATAATAAAATAAACTTGCAATTTTTACTACTCAAAAAGCATTGGACAAATTGCTTTTGTGTTTTCCATTCCACCCCAAAAAGAGTTTTATTTCAGTACATTATATAGTACATTAAATGCTGCCATTAAAAACAAGAACTTGTCTCGCTAAAAACAAGCCCTTATATGACTATGAGGACGGAAAAATAATAAAGTTATGACTATCGGAATACAAAGAGGCAAAATCAAGATATTATTTTTGTCCTTAAGGTTGAAATTGGACCTCTAACATGATTTCATGCAACAAACTCTGCATTTCTATAAATCACCGGTTAGACCATACATGGAATATTGTGTACAGTTTTGAGCACCTGTGTATGAGAAGGACATTGCTGAACTAGAATGCGTGCAAAGAAGGGAAAGCAAGGTAATTAAAGGACCTCATCACAGACGGGGATTCTTTACTGTAAGAGCAGTTCGACGATTGAACTCTCTGCCACATTGAAAAGTGTTTTTTTGAAAAATATAAAATGTCATCATATTTGTACCAGATTCTGGAGATGGAACTTTGATCCAGGAATTTATTCTAATAGCCATATTTGGAGTAAGGGAGGAATTTTTCCCCTAATGACAACATTGGAATGCACTCCAAGACAGTTTTTGCCTTCCTCTGGATCAACACGGCCACATTGAAAAGTGTTTTTTTGAAAAATATAAAATTTCATCATATTTGTACCAGATTCTGGAGATGGAACTTTGATCCAGGAATTTATTCTAATAGCCATATTTGGAGTAAGGGAGGAATTTTTCCCCTAATGACAACATTGGAATGCACTCCAAGACAGTTTTTGCCTTCCTCTGGATCAACACTGCAGGTTTATAGGTTGAATTTGATGGACCTTTTTTCAATATTATCAACTATTCAACTCTGTAACAAGCATGTAACAAAAGTGAGCTTCCATGGCCCGTACGGGGATCGAACCCCTGACCTTGGCGTTATTAGCACCACGCTCTAACCAACTGAGCTAACCGGCCACTTTTACACCAAAGTTTCACGTCACGTCAGTAGAAAATACATGCAAACGTGTATTCATATTGATATCCTATTAACCTGAATAATAAAATAAACTTGCAATTTTTACTACTCAAAAAGCATTGGACAAATTGCTTTTGTGTTTTCCATTCCACCCCACAAAGAGTTTTCTTTCAGTACATTATATGGTACATTAAATGCTGCCATTAAAAACAAGAACTTGTCTCGCTAAAAACAAGCCCTTATATGACTATGAGGACGGAAAAATAATAAAGTTATGACTATCGGAATACAAAGAGGCAAAATCAAGATACTATTTTTGTCCTTAAGGTTGAAATTGGACCTCTAAGATGATTTCATGCAACAAACTCTGCATTTCTATAAATCACCGGTTAGACCATACATGGAATATTGTGTACAGTTTTGAGCACCCGTGTATGAGAAGGACATTGCTGAACTAGAATGCGTGCAAGGTAATTAAAGGACCTCATCACAGACGGGGATTCATTACTGTAAGAGCAGTTCGACGATTGAACTCTCTACCACATTGAAAAGTGTTTTTTTGAATAATATAAAATTTCATCATATTTGGACCAGATTCTGGAGATGGAACTTTGATCCAGGAATTTATTCTAATAGCCATATTTGGAGTAAGGGAGGAATTTTTCCCCTAATGACAACATTGGAATGCACTCCAAGACAGTTTTTGCCTTCCTCTGGATCAACACGGGAGGTTTATAGGTTGAATTTGATGGACCTTTTTTCAATATTATCAACTATTCAACTCTGTAACAAGCATGTAACAAGCATGTAACAAAAGTGAGCTTCCATGGCCCATACGGGGATCGAACCCATGACCTTGGCGTTATTAGCCCCACGCTCGAACCAACTGAGCTAACCGGCCACTTTTACACCAAAGATTCACGTCACGTAAGTAGAAAATACATGCAAACGTGTATTCATATTGATATCCTATTAACCTGAATAATAAAATAAACTTGCAATTTTTACTACTCAAAAAGCATTGGACAAATTGCTTTTGTGTTTTCCATTCCACCACACAAAGAGTTTTCTTCAGTACATTATATGGTACATTAAATGCTGCCATTAAAAACAAGAACTTGTCTCGCTAAAAACAAGCCCTTATATGACTATGAGGACGGAAAAATAATAAAGTTATGACTATCGGAATACAAAGAGGCAAAATCAAGATATTATTTTTGTCCTTAAGGTTGAAATTGGACCTCTAAGATGATTTCATGCAACAAACTCTGCATTTCTATAAATCACCGGTTAGACCATACATGGAATATTGTGTACAAATTTGAGCACCTGTGTATGAGAAGGACATTGCTGAACTAGAATGCGTGCAAAGAAGGGAAAGCAAGGTAATTAAAGGACCTCATCACAGACGGGGATTCTTTACTGTAAGAGCAGTTCGACGATTGAACTCTCTGCCACAATGAAAAGTGTTTTTTTGAAAAATATAAAATTTCATCATATTTGTACCAGATTCTGGAGATGGAACTTTGATCCAGGAATTTATTCTAATAGCCATATTTGGAGTAAGGGAGGAATTTTTCCCCTAATGACAAGATTGGAATGCACTCCAAGACAGTTTTTGCCTTCCTCTGGATCAACACGGCAGGTTTATAGGTTGAATTTGATGGACCTTTTTTCAATATTATCAACTATTCAACTCTGTAACAAGCACGTAACAAAAGTGAGCTTCCATGGCCCGTACGGGGATCGAACCCATGACCTTGGCGTTATTAGCACCACGCTCTAACCAACTGAGCTAACTGGCCACTTTTACACCAAAAATTCACGTCACGTCAGCAGAAAATACATGCAAACGTGTATTCATATTGATATCCTATTAACCTGAATAATAAAATAAACTTGCAATTTTTACTACTCAAAAAGCATTGGACAAATTGCTTTTGTGTTTTCCATTCCACCCCACAAAGAGTTTTCTTTCAGTACATTATAGGGTACATTAAATGCTGCCATTAAAAACAAGAACTTGTCTCGCTAAAAACAAGCCCTTATATGACTATGAGGACGGAAAAATAATAAAGTTATGACTATCGGAATACAAAGAGGCAAAATCAAGATATTATTTTTGTCCTTAAGGTTGAAATTGGACCTCTAAGATGATTTCATGCAACAAACTCTGCATTTCTATAAATCACCGGTTAGACCATACATGGAATATTGTGTACAGTTTTGAGCACCTGTGTATGAGAAGGACATTGCTGAACTAGAATGCGTGCAAAGAAGGGAAAGCAAGGTAATTAAAGGACCTCATCACAGACGGGGATTCTTTACTTTAAGAGCAGTTCGACGATTGAACTCTGCCACATTGAAAAGTGTTTTTTTGAAAAATATAAAATTTCATCATATTTGTACCAGATTCTGGAGATGGAACTTTGATCCAGGAATTTATTCTAATAGCCATATTTGGAGTAAGGGAGGAAATTTTCCCCTAATGACAACATTGGAATGCACTCCAAGACAGTTTTTGCCTTCCTCTGGATCAACACGGCAGGTTTATAGGTTGAATTTGATGGACCTTTTTTCAATATTAGCAACTATTCAACTCTGTAACAAGCACGTAACAAAAGTGAGCTTCCATGGCCCGTACGGGGATCGAACCCATGACCTTGGCGTTATTAGCACCACGCTCTAACCAACTGAGCTAACCGGCCACTTTTACACCAAAAATTCACGTCACGTCAGCAGAAAATACATGCAAACGTGTATTCATATTGATATCCTATTAACCTGAATAATAAAATAAACTTGCAATTTTTACTACTCAAAAAGCATTGGACAAATTGCTTTTGTGTTTTCCATTCCACCCCACAAAGAGTTTTCTTTCAGTACATTATAGGGTACATTAAATGCTGCCATTAAAAACAAGAACTTGTCTCGCTAAAAACAAGCCCTTATATGACTATGAGGACGGAAAAATAATAAAGTTATGACTATCGGAATACAAAGAGGCAAAATCAAGATATTATTTTTGTCCTTAAGGTTGAAATTGGACCTCTAAGATGATTTCATGCAACAAACTCTGCATTTCTATAAATCACCGGTTAGACCATACATGGAATATTGTGTACAGTTTTGAGCACCTGTGTATGAGAAGGACATTGCTGAACTAGAATGCGTGCAAAGAAGGGAAAGCAAGGTAATTAAAGGACCTCATCACAGACGGGGATTCTTTACTGTAAGAGCAGTTCGACGATTGAACTCTGCCACATTGAAAAGTGTTTTTTTGAAAAATATAAAATTTCATCATATTTGTACCAGATTCTGGAGATGGAACTTTGATCCAGGAATTTATTCTAATAGCCATATTTGGAGTAAGGGAGGAATTTTTCCCCTAATGACAACATTGGAATGCACTCCAAGACAGTTTTTGCCTTCCTCTGGATCAACACGGCAGGTTTATAGGTTGAATTTGATGGACCTTTTTCAATATTATCAACTATTCAACTCTGTAACAAGCATGTAACAAAAGTGAGCTTCCATAGCCCGTACGGGGATCGAACCCGTGACCTTGGTGTTATTAGCAACACGCTCTAACCAACTGAGCTAACCGGCCACTTTTACACCAAAGATTCACGTCACGTCAGTAGAAAATACATGCAAACGTGTATTCATATTGATATCCTATTAACCTGAATAATAAAATAAACTTGCAATTTTTACTACTCAAAAAGCATTGGACAAATTGCTTTTGTGTTTTCCATTCCACCCCACAAAGAGTTTTCTTTCAGTACATTATAGGGTACATTAAATGCTGCCATTAAAAACAAGAACTTGTCTCGCTAAAAACAAGCCCTTATATGACTATGAGGACGGAAAAATAATAAAGTTATGACTATCGGAATACAAAGAGGCAAAATCAAGATATTATTTTTGTCCTTAAGGTTGAAATTGGACCTCTAAGATGATTTCATGCAACAAACTCTGCATTTCTATAAATCACCGGTTAGATCATACATGGAATATTGTGTACAGTTTTGAGCACCTGTGTATGAGAAGGACATTGCTGAACTAGAATGCGTGCAAAGAAGGGAAAGCAAGGTAATTAAAGGACCTCATCACAGACGGGGATTCTTTACTGTAAGAGCAGTTCGACGATTGAACTCTGCCACATTGAAAAGTGTTTTTTTGAAAAATATAAAATTTCATCATATTTGTACCAGATTCTGGAGATGGAACTTTGATCCAGGAATTTATTCTAATAGCCATATTTGGAGTAAGGGAGGAATTTTTCCCCTAATGACAACATTGGAATGCACTCCAAGACAGTTTTTGCCTTCCTCTGGATCAACACGGCAGGTTTATAGGTTGAATTTGATGGACCTTTTTTCAATATTATCAACTATTCAACTCTGTAACAAGCATGTAACAAAAGTGAGCTTCCATAGCCCGTACGGGGATCGAACCCGTGACCTTGGTGTTATTAGCAACACGCTCTAACCAACTGAGCTAACCGGCCACTTTTACACCAAAGATTCACGTCACGTCAGTAGAAAATACATGCAAACGTGTATTCATATTGATATCCTATTAACCTGAATAATAAAATAAACTTGCAATTTTTACTACTCAAAAAGCATTGGACAAATTGCTTTTGTGTTTTCCATTCCACCCCACAAAGAGTTTTCTTTCAGTACATTATAGGGTACATTAAATGCTGCCATTAAAAACAAGAACTTGTCTCGCTAAAAACAAGCCCTTATATGACTATGAGGACGGAAAAATAATAAAGTTATGACTATCGGAATACAAAGAGGCAAAATCAAGATATTATTTTTGTCCTTAAGGTTGAAATTGGACCTCTAAGATGATTTCATGCAACAAACTCTGCATTTCTATAAATCACCGGTTAGATCATACATGGAATATTGTGTACAGTTTTGAGCACCTGTGTATGAGAAGGACATTGCTGAACTAGAATGCGTGCAAAGAAGGGAAAGCAAGGTAATTAAAGGACCTCATCACAGACGGGGATTCTTTACTGTAAGAGCAGTTCGACGATTGAACTCTGCCACATTGAAAAGTGTTTTTTTGAAAAATATAAAATTTCATCATATTTGTACCAGATTCTGGAGATGGAACTTTGATCCAGGAATTTATTCTAATAGCCATATTTGGAGTAAGGGAGGAATTTTTCCCCTAATGACAACATTGGAATGCACTCCAAGACAGTTTTTGCCTTCCTCTGGATCAACACGGCAGGTTTATAGGTTGAATTTGATGGACCTTTTTTCAATATTATCAACTATTCAACTCTGTAACAAGCATGTAACAAAAGTGAGCTTCCATAGCCCGTACGGGGATCGAACCCGTGACCTTGGTGTTATTAGCAACACGCTCTAACCAACTGAGCTAACCGGCCACTTTTACACCAAAGATTCACGTCACGTCAGTAGAAAATACATGCAAACGTGTATTCATATTGATATCCTATTAACCTGAATAATAAAATAAACTTGCAATTTTTACTACTCAAAAAGCATTGGACAAATTGCTTTTGTGTTTTCCATTCCACCCCACAAAGAGTTTTCTTTCAGTACATTATAGGGTACATTAAATGCTGCCATTAAAAACAAGAACTTGTCTCGCTAAAAACAAGCCCTTATATGACTATGAGGACGGAAAAATAATAAAGTTATGACTATCGGAATACAAAGAGGCAAAATCAAGATATTATTTTTGTCCTTAAGGTTGAAATTGGACCTCTAAGATGATTTCATGCAACAAACTCTGCATTTCTATAAATCACCGGTTAGATCATACATGGAATATTGTGTACAGTTTTGAGCACCTGTGTATGAGAAGGACGTTGCTGAACTAGAATGCGTGCAAAGAAGGGAAAGCAAGGTAATTAAAGGACCTCATCACAGACGGGGATTGTTTACTGTAAGAGCAGTTCGACGATTGAACTCTCTGCCACATTGAAAAGTGTTTTTTTGAAAAATATAAAATGTCATCATATTTGTACCAGATTCTGGAGATGGAACTTTGATCCAGGAATTTATTCTAATAGCCATATTTGAAGTAAGCGAGGACTTTTTCCCCTAATGACAACATTGGAATGCACTCCAAGACAGTTTTTGCCTTCCTCTGGATCAACACGGCAGGTTTATAGGTTGAATTTGATGGACCTTTTTTCAATAATATCAACTATTCAACTCTGTAACAAAAGCATGTAACAAAAGTGAGCTTACATGGCCCGTACGGGGATCGAACCCGTGACCTTGGCGTTATTAGCACCACGCTCTAACCAACTGAGCTAACCGGCCACTTTTACACCAAAGATTCACGTCACGTCAGTAGAAAATACATGCAAACGTGTATTCATATTGATATCCTATTAACCTGAATAATAAAATAAACTTGCAATTTTTACTACTCAAAAAGCATTGGACAAATTGCTTTTGTGTTTTCCATTCCACCCCACAAAGAGTTTTCTTTCAGTACATTATAGGGTACATTAAATGCTGCCATTAAAAACAAGAACTTGTCTCGCTAAAAACAAGCCCTTATATGACTATGAGGACGGAAAAATAATAAAGTTATGACTATCGGAATACAAAGAGGCAAAATCAAGATATTATTTTTGTCCTTAAGGTTGAAATTGGACCTCTAAGATGATTTCATGCAACAAACTCTGCATTTCTATAAATCACCGGTTAGATCATACATGGAATATTGTGTACAGTTTTGAGCACCTGTGTATGAGAAGGACATTGCTGAACTAGAATGCGTGCAAAGAAGGGAAAGCAAGGTAATTAAAGGACCTCATCACAGACGGGGATTCTTTACTGTAAGAGCAGTTCGACGATTGAACTCTGCCACATTGAAAAGTGTTTTTTTGAAAAATATAAAATTTCATCATATTTGTACCAGATTCTGGAGATGGAACTTTGATCCAGGAATTTATTCTAATAGCCATATTTGGAGTAAGGGAGGAATTTTTCCCCTAATGACAACATTGGAATGCACTCCAAGACAGTTTTTGCCTTCCTCTGGATCAACACGGCAGGTTTATAGGTTGAATTTGATGGACCTTTTTTCAATATTATCAACTATTCAACTCTGTAACAAGCATGTAACAAAAGTGAGCTTCCATAGCCCGTACGGGGATCGAACCCGTGACCTTGGTGTTATTAGCAACACGCTCTAACCAACTGAGCTAACCGGCCACTTTTACACCAAAGATTCACGTCACGTCAGTAGAAAATACATGCAAACGTGTATTCATATTGATATCCTATTAACCTGAATAATAAAATAAACTTGCAATTTTTACTACTCAAAAAGCATTGGACAAATTGCTTTTGTGTTTTCCATTCCACCCCACAAAGAGTTTTCTTTCAGTACATTATAGGGTACATTAAATGCTGCCATTAAAAACAAGAACTTGTCTCGCTAAAAACAAGCCCTTATATGACTATGAGGACGGAAAAATAATAAAGTTATGACTATCGGAATACAAAGAGGCAAAATCAAGATATTATTTTTGTCCTTAAGGTTGAAATTGGACCTCTAAGATGATTTCATGCAACAAACTCTGCATTTCTATAAATCACCGGTTAGATCATACATGGAATATTGTGTACAGTTTTGAGCACCTGTGTATGAGAAGGACATTGCTGAACTAGAATGCGTGCAAAGAAGGGAAAGCAAGGTAATTAAAGGACCTCATCACAGACGGGGATTCTTTACTGTAAGAGCAGTTCGACGATTGAACTCTGCCACATTGAAAAGTGTTTTTTTGAAAAATATAAAATTTCATCATATTTGTACCAGATTCTGGAGATGGAACTTTGATCCAGGAATTTATTCTAATAGCCATATTTGGAGTAAGGGAGGAATTTTTCCCCTAATGACAACATTGGAATGCACTCCAAGACAGTTTTTGCCTTCCTCTGGATCAACACGGCAGGTTTATAGGTTGAATTTGATGGACCTTTTTTCAATATTATCAACTATTCAACTCTGTAACAAGCATGTAACAAAAGTGAGCTTCCATAGCCCGTACGGGGATCGAACCCGTGACCTTGGTGTTATTAGCAACACGCTCTAACCAACTGAGCTAACCGGCCACTTTTACACCAAAGATTCACGTCACGTCAGTAGAAAATACATGCAAACGTGTATTCATATTGATATCCTATTAACCTGAATAATAAAATAAACTTGCAATTTTTACTACTCAAAAAGCATTGGACAAATTGCTTTTGTGTTTTCCATTCCACCCCACAAAGAGTTTTCTTTCAGTACATTATAGGGTACATTAAATGCTGCCATTAAAAACAAGAACTTGTCTCGCTAAAAACAAGCCCTTATATGACTATGAGGACGGAAAAATAATAAAGTTATGACTATCGGAATACAAAGAGGCAAAATCAAGATATTATTTTTGTCCTTAAGGTTGAAATTGGACCTCTAAGATGATTTCATGCAACAAACTCTGCATTTCTATAAATCACCGGTTAGATCATACATGGAATATTGTGTACAGTTTTGAGCACCTGTGTATGAGAAGGACATTGCTGAACTAGAATGCGTGCAAAGAAGGGAAAGCAAGGTAATTAAAGGACCTCATCACAGACGGGGATTCTTTACTGTAAGAGCAGTTCGACGATTGAACTCTGCCACATTGAAAAGTGTTTTTTTGAAAAATATAAAATTTCATCATATTTGTACCAGATTCTGGAGATGGAACTTTGATCCAGGAATTTATTCTAATAGCCATATTTGGAGTAAGGGAGGAATTTTTCCCCTAATGACAACATTGGAATGCACTCCAAGACAGTTTTTGCCTTCCTCTGGATCAACACGGCAGGTTTATAGGTTGAATTTGATGGACCTTTTTTCAATATTATCAACTATTCAACTCTGTAACAAGCATGTAACAAAAGTGAGCTTCCATAGCCCGTACGGGGATCGAACCCGTGACCTTGGTGTTATTAGCAACACGCTCTAACCAACTGAGCTAACCGGCCACTTTTACACCAAAGATTCACGTCACGTCAGTAGAAAATACATGCAAACGTGTATTCATATTGATATCCTATTAACCTGAATAATAAAATAAACTTGCAATTTTTACTACTCAAAAAGCATTGGACAAATTGCTTTTGTGTTTTCCATTCCACCCCACAAAGAGTTTTCTTTCAGTACATTATAGGGTACATTAAATGCTGCCATTAAAAACAAGAACTTGTCTCGCTAAAAACAAGCCCTTATATGACTATGAGGACGGAAAAATAATAAAGTTATGACTATCGGAATACAAAGAGGCAAAATCAAGATATTATTTTTGTCCTTAAGGTTGAAATTGGACCTCTAAGATGATTTCATGCAACAAACTCTGCATTTCTATAAATCACCGGTTAGATCATACATGGAATATTGTGTACAGTTTTGAGCACCTGTGTATGAGAAGGACGTTGCTGAACTAGAATGCGTGCAAAGAAGGGAAAGCAAGGTAATTAAAGGACCTCATCACAGACGGGGATTGTTTACTGTAAGAGCAGTTCGACGATTGAACTCTCTGCCACATTGAAAAGTGTTTTTTTGAAAAATATAAAATGTCATCATATTTGTACCAGATTCTGGAGATGGAACTTTGATCCAGGAATTTATTCTAATAGCCATATTTGAAGTAAGCGAGGACTTTTTCCCCTAATGACAACATTGGAATGCACTCCAAGACAGTTTTTGCCTTCCTCTGGATCAACACGGCAGGTTTATAGGTTGAATTTGATGGACCTTTTTTCAATAATATCAACTATTCAACTCTGTAACAAAAGCATGTAACAAAAGTGAGCTTACATGGCCCGTACGGGGATCGAACCCGTGACCTTGGCGTTATTAGCACCACGCTCTAACCAACTGAGCTAACCGGCCACTTTTACACCAAAGATTCACGTCACGTCAGTAGAAAATACATGCAAACGTGTATTCATATTGATATCCTATTAACCTGAATAATAAAATAAACTTGCAATTTTTACTACTCAAAAAGCATTGGACAAATTGCTTTTGTGTTTTCCATTCCACCCCACAAAGAGTTTTCTTTCAGTACATTATAGGGTACATTAAATGCTGCCATTAAAAACAAGAACTTGTCTCGCTAAAAACAAGCCCTTATATGACTATGAGGACGGAAAAATAATAAAGTTATGACTATCGGAATACAAAGAGGCAAAATCAAGATATTATTTTTGTCCTTAAGGTTGAAATTGGACCTCTAAGATGATTTCATGCAACAAACTCTGCATTTCTATAAATCACCGGTTAGATCATACATGGAATATTGTGTACAGTTTTGAGCACCTGTGTATGAGAAGGACATTGCTGAACTAGAATGCGTGCAAAGAAGGGAAAGCAAGGTAATTAAAGGACCTCATCACAGACGGGGATTCTTTACTGTAAGAGCAGTTCGACGATTGAACTCTGCCACATTGAAAAGTGTTTTTTTGAAAAATATAAAATTTCATCATATTTGTACCAGATTCTGGAGATGGAACTTTGATCCAGGAATTTATTCTAATAGCCATATTTGGAGTAAGGGAGGAATTTTTCCCCTAATGACAACATTGGAATGCACTCCAAGACAGTTTTTGCCTTCCTCTGGATCAACACGGCAGGTTTATAGGTTGAATTTGATGGACCTTTTTTCAATATTATCAACTATTCAACTCTGTAACAAGCATGTAACAAAAGTGAGCTTCCATAGCCCGTACGGGGATCGAACCCGTGACCTTGGTGTTATTAGCAACACGCTCTAACCAACTGAGCTAACCGGCCACTTTTACACCAAAGATTCACGTCACGTCAGTAGAAAATACATGCAAACGTGTATTCATATTGATATCCTATTAACCTGAATAATAAAATAAACTTGCAATTTTTACTACTCAAAAAGCATTGGACAAATTGCTTTTGTGTTTTCCATTCCACCCCACAAAGAGTTTTCTTTCAGTACATTATAGGGTACATTAAATGCTGCCATTAAAAACAAGAACTTGTCTCGCTAAAAACAAGCCCTTATATGACTATGAGGACGGAAAAATAATAAAGTTATGACTATCGGAATACAAAGAGGCAAAATCAAGATATTATTTTTGTCCTTAAGGTTGAAATTGGACCTCTAAGATGATTTCATGCAACAAACTCTGCATTTCTATAAATCACCGGTTAGATCATACATGGAATATTGTGTACAGTTTTGAGCACCTGTGTATGAGAAGGACATTGCTGAACTAGAATGCGTGCAAAGAAGGGAAAGCAAGGTAATTAAAGGACCTCATCACAGACGGGGATTCTTTACTGTAAGAGCAGTTCGACGATTGAACTCTGCCACATTGAAAAGTGTTTTTTTGAAAAATATAAAATTTCATCATATTTGTACCAGATTCTGGAGATGGAACTTTGATCCAGGAATTTATTCTAATAGCCATATTTGGAGTAAGGGAGGAATTTTTCCCCTAATGACAACATTGGAATGCACTCCAAGACAGTTTTTGCCTTCCTCTGGATCAACACGGCAGGTTTATAGGTTGAATTTGATGGACCTTTTTTCAATATTATCAACTATTCAACTCTGTAACAAGCATGTAACAAAAGTGAGCTTCCATAGCCCGTACGGGGATCGAACCCGTGACCTTGGTGTTATTAGCAACACGCTCTAACCAACTGAGCTAACCGGCCACTTTTACACCAAAGATTCACGTCACGTCAGTAGAAAATACATGCAAACGTGTATTCATATTGATATCCTATTAACCTGAATAATAAAATAAACTTGCAATTTTTACTACTCAAAAAGCATTGGACAAATTGCTTTTGTGTTTTCCATTCCACCCCACAAAGAGTTTTCTTTCAGTACATTATAGGGTACATTAAATGCTGCCATTAAAAACAAGAACTTGTCTCGCTAAAAACAAGCCCTTATATGACTATGAGGACGGAAAAATAATAAAGTTATGACTATCGGAATACAAAGAGGCAAAATCAAGATATTATTTTTGTCCTTAAGGTTGAAATTGGACCTCTAAGATGATTTCATGCAACAAACTCTGCATTTCTATAAATCACCGGTTAGATCATACATGGAATATTGTGTACAGTTTTGAGCACCTGTGTATGAGAAGGACGTTGCTGAACTAGAATGCGTGCAAAGAAGGGAAAGCAAGGTAATTAAAGGACCTCATCACAGACGGGGATTGTTTACTGTAAGAGCAGTTCGACGATTGAACTCTCTGCCACATTGAAAAGTGTTTTTTTGAAAAATATAAAATGTCATCATATTTGTACCAGATTCTGGAGATGGAACTTTGATCCAGGAATTTATTCTAATAGCCATATTTGAAGTAAGCGAGGACTTTTTCCCCTAATGACAACATTGGAATGCACTCCAAGACAGTTTTTGCCTTCCTCTGGATCAACACGGCAGGTTTATAGGTTGAATTTGATGGACCTTTTTTCAATAATATCAACTATTCAACTCTGTAACAAAAGCATGTAACAAAAGTGAGCTTACATGGCCCGTACGGGGATCGAACCCGTGACCTTGGCGTTATTAGCACCACGCTCTAACCAACTGAGCTAACCGGCCACTTTTACACCAAAGATTCACGTCACGTCAGTAGAAAATACATGCAAACGTGTATTCATATTGATATCCTATTAACCTGAATAATAAAATAAACTTGCAATTTTTACTACTCAAAAAGCATTGGACAAATTGCTTTTGTGTTTTCCATTCCACCCCACAAAGAGTTTTCTTTCAGTACATTATAGGGTACATTAAATGCTGCCATTAAAAACAAGAACTTGTCTCGCTAAAAACAAGCCCTTATATGACTATGAGGACGGAAAAATAATAAAGTTATGACTATCGGAATACAAAGAGGCAAAATCAAGATATTATTTTTGTCCTTAAGGTTGAAATTGGACCTCTAAGATGATTTCATGCAACAAACTCTGCATTTCTATAAATCACCGGTTAGATCATACATGGAATATTGTGTACAGTTTTGAGCACCTGTGTATGAGAAGGACATTGCTGAACTAGAATGCGTGCAAAGAAGGGAAAGCAAGGTAATTAAAGGACCTCATCACAGACGGGGATTCTTTACTGTAAGAGCAGTTCGACGATTGAACTCTGCCACATTGAAAAGTGTTTTTTTGAAAAATATAAAATTTCATCATATTTGTACCAGATTCTGGAGATGGAACTTTGATCCAGGAATTTATTCTAATAGCCATATTTGGAGTAAGGGAGGAATTTTTCCCCTAATGACAACATTGGAATGCACTCCAAGACAGTTTTTGCCTTCCTCTGGATCAACACGGCAGGTTTATAGGTTGAATTTGATGGACCTTTTTTCAATATTATCAACTATCCAACTCTGTAACAAGCATGTAACAAAAGTGAGCTTCCATGGCCCGTACCCGTGACCTTGGCGTTATTAGCACCACGCTCTAACCAACTGAGCTAACCGGCCACTTTTACACCAAAGATTCACGTCACGTCAGTAGAAAATACATGCAAAACGTGTATTCATATTGATATCCTATTAACCTGAATAATAAAATAAACTTGCAATTTTTACTACTCAAAAAGCATTGGACAAATTGCTTTTGTGTTTTCCATTCCACCCCACAAAGAGTTTTCTTTCAGTACATTATATGGTACATTAAATGCTGCCATTAAAAACAAGAACTTGGCTCGCTAAAAACAAGCCCTTATATGACTATGAGGACGGAAAAATAATAAAGTTATGACTATCGGAATACAAAGAGGCAAAATCAAGATATTATTTTTGTCCTTAAGGTTGAAATTGGACCTCTAAGATGATTTCATGCAACAAACTCTGCATTTCTATAAATCACCGGTTAGACCATACATGGAATATTGTGTACAGTTTTGAGCACCTGTGTATGAGAAGGACATTGCTGAACTAGAATGCGTGCAAAGAAGGGAAAGCAAGGTAATTAAAGGACCTCATCACAGACGGGGATTCTTTACTGTAAGAGCAGTTCGACGATTGAACTCTCTGCCACATTGAAAAGTGTTTTTTTGAAAAATATAAAATTTCATCATATTTGTACCAGATTCTGGAGATGGAACTTTGATCCAGGAATTTATTCTAATAGCCATATTTGGAGTAAGGGAGGAATTTTTCCCCTAACGACAACATTGGAATGCACTCCAAGACAGTTTTTGCCTTCCTCTGGATAAACACGGCAGGTTTATAGGTTGAATTTGATGGACCTTTTTTCAATATTATCAACTATTCAACTCTGTAACAAAAGTGAGCTTCCATGGCCCATACGGGGATCGAACCCGTGACCTTGGCGTTATTAGCACCACGCTCTAACCAACTGAGCTAACCGGCCACTTTTACACCAAAGATTCACGTCACGTCAGTAGAAAATACATGCAAACGTGTATTCATATTGATATCCTATTAACCTGAATAATAAAATAAACTTGCAATTTTTACTACTCAAAAAGCATTGGACAAATTGCTTTTGTGTTTTCCATTCCACCCCACAAAGAGTTTTCTTCAGTATATTATATGGTACATTAAATGCTGCCATTAAAAACAAGAACTTGTCTCGCTAAAAACAAGCCCTTATATGACTATGAGGACGGAAAAATAATAAAGTTATGACTATCGGAATACAAAGAGGCAAAATCAAGATATTATTTTGGTCCTTAACCCCTTAAGGACGCAGCCTAGTTTGGGCCTTAAGGCTCAGAGCCCATTTTTCAAATCTGACATATTTCACTTTATGTGGTAATAACGTCGGAATGCTTAAACCTATCCAAGCGATTCTGAGATTGTTTTCTCGTGACACTTTGGGCTTCATGTTCGTGGTAAAATTTGGTTGATATATTCAGTCTTTATTTGTGAAAAATTGCAAAATTTAGAGAAAATTTTCAAAAAATAGCATTTTTCAGAATTTAAATGCATCTGCTTGAAAAACAGACGGTTATACCACCCAAAATAGTTACTAGTTCACATTTCCCATATGTCTACTTTAGATTGGCATCGTTTTTTGAACATTCTTTTATTTTTCTTGGACGTTACAAGGCTTAGAACATAAACAGCAATTTCTCATATTCTTAAGAAAATTTCAAAAGCCTTTTTTTGAAGGTACCTCTTGAGTTCTGAAGTGGCTTTGAGGGGCCTATGTATTAGAAACCCCCATAAAACACCCCATTTTAAAAACTAGACCCCTCAAAGTATTCAAAACAGCATTTAGAAAGTTTTTTAACCCTTCAGGCATTTCACAGGAATTAAAGCAAAGTGGAAATGAAATTTGCAAATTTCATTTTTTCTGCTGAATTTCAATTTTATTAAATTTTTTTCTGTAACAGAGAAGGTTTTAACAGAGAAATACTACTAACTATGTATTGTCCAGATACTGCAGTTTTTAGAAATGTCCCACATGTGCCCTACTGCGCTCGTGGACTAAAACACAAGCCCTAGAAGCAAAGAAGCACCTAGTGCATTTTGAGGCCTCTTTTTTATTAGAATATATTTTAGGCAGCATGCCAGGTTTGAAGAGGTGTTGAGGTATCAAAACAATGGAAACCCACCAGAAGTGACCCCATTTTGGAAATTACACCCCTCAAGGAATTAATTTATGGTTTTTGTTATCATTTTGACCGCACAGTTTTTTCACAGCACCTATTTGAATTGGGCTGTGAAATGAAAAAAATGATATTTTTTCCAATAAGATGTCATTTTTGATCAAAATTTCTTATTTTCACAGGGAACAACATACCCCATTTTGTTGCCCAATTTGTCCTTAGTGCGGCAATACCCCATTTGTGGTGATAAACTGCCGTTTGGGCCCATGGGAGGGCTCAGACGGAAAGGAGCGCTATGTGTTTGTTGGAGTCCAGATTTTGCTGGATTGGTTTTCGGGTGCCATGTCGCATTTGCAGAGCCCCAGAGGTATCAAAGCAATGGAAACCCACCAGAAGAGACCCCATTTTGGAAACTACACCCCTCAAGGAATTCATTTATGGTTTTTGTTATCATTTTGACCGCACAGTTTTTTCACAGCACCTATTTGAATTGGGCTGTGAAATGAAAAAAATGATATTTTTTCCAATAAGATGTCATTTTTGATCAAAATTTCTTATTTTCACAGGGAACAACATACCCCATTTTGTTGCCCAATTTGTCCTTAGTGCGGAATTACCCCATTTGTGGTGATAAACTGCCGTTTGGGCCCATGGGAGGGCTCAGACGGAAAGGAGCGCTATGTGTTTGTTGGAGTCCAGATTTTGCTGGATAGGTTTTCGGGTGCCATGTCGCATTTGCAGAGCCCCAGAGGTATCAAAGCAATGGAAACCCACCAGAAGTGACCCCATTTTGGAAACTACACCCCTCAAGGAATTCATTTATGGTTTTTGTTATCATTTTGACCGCACAGTTTTTTCACAGCACCTATTTGAATTGGGCTGTGAAATGAAAAAAATGATATTTTTTCCAATAAGATGTCATTTTTGACCAAAATTTCTTATTTTCACAGGGAACAACATACCCCATTTTGTTGCCCAATTTGTCCTTAGTGCGGCAATACCCCATTTGTGGTGATAAACTGCCGTTTTGGCCCATGGGAGGGCTCGGAAGGAAAGGACCACCATTTGGCCTACTGGAGCTTTTCTGGTGCTAAGTCATGTATGCAGAAGCCCCTGAGGTACCAGTACAGTTGAAACCCCCGAGAAGTGACCCCATTTTAAAAACTACACCCCTTAAGATATTCATCTAGAGGTGTAGTGAGCATTTTGACCCCACAGGTACTGTGTAAAAGATAATGCGCAGCAGATGGTGCAGTGTGAGATTTGCAATTTTATATATATATATATGCCATTTCAGTGTCCAATATAGTGTACCCAGCATGCGCCACCGGAGACATACACCCCATAAACTGTAATGTGGGTTCTCCTGGGTACGGCAATACCGTACATGTGGCTGTTATCAGGTGCCTGGGCACACGGCAGGGCTTAGAAGGGAAGGACCACCATTTGGCCTACTGGAGCTTTTCTGGTGCTAAGTCATGTATGCAGAAGCCCCTGAGGTACCAGTACAGTTGAAACCCCTGAGAAGTGACCCCATTTTAAAAACTGCACCCCTTAAGATATTCATCTAGAGGTGTAGTGAGCATTTTGACCCCACAGGTACTGTGTAAAAGATAATGCGCAGCAGATGGTGCAGTGTGAGATTTGCAATTTTATATATATATATGCCATTTCAGTGTCCAATATAGTGTACCCAGCATGCGCCACCGGAGATATACACCCCTTAAATTGTAATGTGGGTTCTCCTGGGTACGGCAATACCCTACATGTGGCTGTTATCAGCTGCCTGGGCATACGGCAGGGCTCAGAAGGGAAAGATGAGGGGGATAAGCTGTGCGGAGTGCATCAGGGTAAATTAAAAATCAAGGGATGTATGATACATTTTAAAACAATCTTTTATACAGAGCCCTGGTTTTTCGGGACACGTGTCACATTGGTATATTGTGTTCTTCCTTATCCCCCTCTTATAGCAGACTCTGCACCTCTTTTGACTCTTTCCCTTTCCACCGGTTTTGGGAACTTCTCCTGGAAAGTGTTGCCCTGGTATGATGCGTGTGGCCTCGCTTCCAGAAGTACTGGGTGCCCCCCCTTCCTGGTCCCTAAAGATTAGATCTTGAAATTCCAGGAAAGTTCCTCTCTGGCCTGCACATCCACGTAGCACGTACGCATTGTACAAAGCCATCTGTATGATGTGCCCGGCCAGCTTCTTATACCACACCGCATGGCGCTGTAGGGCTTCAGGACTTGATCTTACAAGTCCACACCTCCCATGTACCTATTGTAGTCCAGGATGCAGTCTGGTTTGGGGGTGGCCTTTCCTTCATATATCCTAAATCTGTAGGTATACCCTGATGCACTCTCGCACAGCTTATACATCTTCACGCCATACCTTGCCCTCTTACCCGGCAGGTACTCGCGGAATTGAACCCTCCCTTTAAAATGTACCAGGGACTCATCAATAGAAATACACTTCTCGGGGGTGAATGCTCGGGAAAACCGGGCACTGAAACGGTCTAATAGGGGTCTCCGTTTATACAAACGGTCAAAACTGGGGTCATCTCGGGGTGGGCACGGCTCATTATCAGTATAATGTGAGAAGCGAAGTATTGCCCCCTCAAAGTATTCACAACAGCAATTAGAAAGTTTATGAACCCTTTAGGTGTTTCACAGAAATTTAGAGCAAAGCAGAGGTGAAATTAACTTTTTTTTTTTGTCAGAAAATCCTCTTTATATCATTTTTTTTATAACACAAAAGGATTTATCAGAGAAACGCAACTCAATACGTATTGCCCAGATTCTGCAGTTTTGAGAAATATCCCACATGTGGCCCTAGTGCGGTAATGGACTGAAGCACCGGCCTCCGAAGCAAAGGAGCACCTAGTGGATTTTGAGCCCTCTTTTTTATTAGGCACCATGTCCGGTTTGAAGAGATCTTGTGGTGCCAAAACATTGGAAACCCCCCAAAAGTGACCCCATTTTGGAAACTAGACCCCTTGAGGAATACATTGTAGTTTTCTTGGGGTGCATGCGGCTTTTTGATCAGTTTTTATTCTATTTTTAGGTGGCGTGGTGACTAATAAACAGCAATTCTACTATTGTTTTTTTATTCTTTTTTTTTTTACTGCGTGCACCGTGCGCTATAAATGTCTTATTCACTTTATTCTGCGGGGCGATACGATTATGGCGATAGCAGATGTTTATAGTTTTTTTTTATGTCTTATGGCGTTTGCGCAATAAAATACGTTTTGTAAACAATCATTTACTTTTTGTGTTATCATATTCTAAGAGCCAGAACGTTTTTATTTTTAAATCAATAAAGCCGTGCGAGGACTTATTTTTTGCGTAACGAACTGTAGTTTCCATCAGTACCATTTTTCGGTACATGCGACTTTTTGATCTCTTTTTATTCAATTTTTTGGGAGGTGAAGTGACCAAACAATTGTGATTGTGGTACGGTTTATGAATATTTTTTTTTACGGCGTTCACCGTGCGGGATAAATAACAAAATAATTTTGTAGTTCAGGCCGTTACGGACGCGGCGATACCAATTATGTATAGTTTATTTGTTTGTTTATATATTTTTATTAATAATAAAGGACTGATAAGGGAAAAAGTGGGACTTTTACTTTTATTACTTTTAAAACTTTTATTTTCTTATTTTTACACATCTTTTTTTAACTTTTTTTTTACTGTATTACTTTATCCCACTAGGGGACTTGAGGGCAGGAGGCCCTGATCGCTATTCTAATACACTGCACTACATGCGTAGTGCAGTGTATTTGAACTGTCAGCTACTCACTGACAGCAAGCATAGTGGGTCCTGACGTTGTCAGGACCCACTAGGCTTCCGTCTATGGCATAGCCGGACGCCATTGTTTGGTGTCCGGTTGCCATAGTCACCATCGCCGGCCGCTATCGTGTAGCAGGCCGGCGATGGCGGATTAACCCCTAAGAAGCCGCGATCGCTATTGAACGCGGCTTCTGAGGGGTTAATCGGCGGGGAGCTCCGCGATCGGTCCCGGCACATTGAGCAGTGATGGTCTGCTGTCGGAAACAGCAGCTATCACAGCTCATGAACGCGCCCCGCGCGAACGGCGCCGTGTTTACTCCATGACCTACTATTAGGTCACTGAGCGCGAACGCTACAGTTAGCATGACCTAATAGTAGGTCATGGAGCGTTAAAGGGTTAAGGTTGAAATTGGACCTCTAAGATGATTTCATGCAACAAACTCTGCATTTCTATAAATCACCGGTTAGACCATACATGGAATATTGTGTACAGTTTTAAGCACCTGTGTATGAGAAGGACATTGCTGAACTAGAATGCGTGCAAAGAAGGGAAAGCAAGGTAATTAAAGGACCTCATCACAGACGGGGATTCTTTACTGTAAGAGCAGTTAGACGATTGAACTCTCTGCTACATTGAAAAGTGTTTTTTTGAAAAATATAAAATGTCATCATATTTGTACCAGATTCTGGAGATGGAACTTTGATCCAGGAATTTATTCTAATAGCCATATTTGGAGTAAGGGAGGAATTTTTCCCCTAATGACAACATTGGAATGCACTCCAAGACAGTTTTTGCCTTCCTCTGGATCAACACGGCAGGTTTATAGGTTGAATTTGATGGACCTTTTTTCAATATTATCAACTATTCAACTCTGTAACAAGCATGTAACAAAAGTGAGCTTTCATGGCCCATACGGGGATAGAAACCCGTGACCTTGGCGTTATTAGCACCACGCTCTAACCAACTGAGCTAATCGGCCACTTTTACACAAAAGATTCACGTCACGTCAGTAGAAAATACATGCAAACGTGTATTCATATTGATATCCTATTAACCTGAATAATAAAATAAACTTGCAATTTTTACTACTCAAAAAGCATTGGACAAATTGCTTTTGTGTTTTCCATTCCACCCCACAAAGAGTTTTCTTCAGTACATTATATGGTACATTAAATGCTGCCATTAAAAACAAGAACTTGTCTCGCTAAAAACAAGCCCTTATATGACTATGAGGACGGAAAAATAATAAAGTTATGACTATCGGAATACAAAGAGGCAAAATCAAGATATTATTTTTGTCCTTAAGGTTGAAATTGAACCTCTAAGATGATTTCATGCAACAAACTCTGCATTTCTATAAATCACCGGTTAGACCATACATGGAATATTGTGTACAGTTTTAAGCACCTGTGTATGAGAAGGACATTGCTGAACTAGAATGCGTGCAAAGAAGGGAAAGCAAGGTAATTAAAGGACCTCATCACAGACGGGGATTCTTTACTGTAAGAGCAGTTCGACGATTGAACTCTCTGCCACATTGAAAAGTGTTTTTTTGAAAAATATAAAATTTCATCATATTTGTTCCAGATTCTGGAGATGGAACTTTGATCCAGGAATTTATTCTAATAGCCATATTTGGAGTAAGGGAGGAATTTTTCCCCTAGTGACAACATTGGAATGCACTCCAAGACAGTTTTTGCCTTCCTCTGGATCAACACAGCAGGTTTATAGGTTGAATTTGATGGACCTTTTTTCAATATTATCAACTATTCAGCTCTGTAACAAGCATGTAACAAAAGTGAGCGTCATTGGCCCATACGGGGATCGAACCCGTGACCTTGGCGTTATTAGCACCACGCTCTAACCAACTGAGCTAACCGGCCACTTTTACACCAAAGATTCACGTCACGTCAGTAGAAAATACATGCAAACGTGTATTCATATTGATATCCTATTAACCTGAATAATAAAATAAACTTGCAATTTTTACTACTCAAAAAGCATTGGACAAATTGCTTTTGTGTTTTCCATTCCACCCCACAAAGAGTTTTCTTTCAGTACATTATATGGTACATTAAATGCTGCCATTAAAAACAAGAACTTGTCTCGCTAAAAACAAGCCCTTATATGACTATGAGGACGGAAAAATAATAAAGTTATGACTATCGGAATACAAAGAGGCAAAATCAAGATATTATTTTTGTCCTTAAGGTTGAAATTGGACCTCTAAGATGATTTCATGCAACAAACTCTGCATTTCTATAAATCACCGGTTAGACCATACATGGAATATTGTGTACAGTTTTGAGCACCTGTGTATGAGAAGGACATTGCTGAACTAGAATGCGTACAAAGAAGGGAAAGCAAGGTAATTAAAGGACCTCATCACAGACGGGGATTCTTTACTGTAAGAGCAGTTCGACGATTGAACTCTCTGCCACATTGAAAAGTGTTTTTTTGAAAAATATAAAATTTCATCATATTTGTACCAGATTCTGGAGATGGAACTTTGATCCAGGAATTTATTCTAATAGCCATATTTGGAGTAAGGGAGGAATTTTTCCCCTAATGACAACATTGGAATGCACTCCAAGACAGTTTTTGCCTTCCTCTGGATCAACACGGCAGGTTTATAGGTTGAATTTGATGGACCTTTTTTCAATATTATCAACTATTCAACTCTGTAACAAAAGTGAGTTTCCATGGCCCGTACGGGGATCGAACCCATGACCTTGGTGTTATTAGCACCACGCTCTAACCAACTGAGCTAACCGGCCACTTTTACACCAAAGATTCACGTCACGTCAGTAGAAAATACATGCAAACGTGTATTCATATTGATATCCTATTAACCTGAATAATAAAATAAACTTGCAATTTTTACTACTCAAAAAGCATTGGACAAATTGCTTTTGTGTTTTCCATTCCACCCCACAAAGAGTTTTCTTCAGTACATTATATGGTACATTAAATGCTGCCATTAAAAACAAGAACTTGTCTCGCTAAAAACAAGCCCTTATATGACTATGAGGACGGAAAAATAATAAAGTTATGACTATCGGAATACAAAGAGGCAAAATCAAGATATTATTTTTGTCCTTAAGGTTGAAATTGGACCTCTAAGATGATTTCATGCAACAAACTCTGCATTTCTATAAATCACCGGTTAGACCATACATGGAATATTGTGTACAGTTTTGAGCACCTGTGTATGAGAAGGACATTGCTGAACTAGAATGCGTGCAAAGAAGGGAAAGCAAGGTAATTAAAGGACCTCATCACAGACGGGGATTCTTTACTGTAAGAGCAGTTCGACGATTGAACTCTCTGCCACATTGAAAAGTGTTTTTTTGAAAAATATAAAATGTCATCATATTTGTACCAGATTCTGGAGATGGAACTTTGATCCAGGAATTTATTCTAATAGCCATATTTGGAGTAAGGGAGGAATTTTTCCCCTAATGACAACATTGGAATGCACTCCAAGACAGTTTTTGCCTTCCTCTGGATCAACACGGCAGGTTTATAGGTTGAATTTGATGGACCTTTTTTCAATATTATCAACTATTCAACTCTGTAACAAAAGTGAGCTTCCATGACCCGTACGGGGATCGAACCCGTGACCTTGGCGTTATTAGCACCACGCTCTAACCAACTGAGCTAACCGGCCACTTTTACACCAAAGATTCACGTCACGTCAGTAGAAAATACATGCAAACGTGTATTCATATTGATATCCTATTAACCTGAATAATAAAATAAACTTGCAATTTTTACTACTCAAAAAGCATTGGACAAATTGCTTTTGTGTTTTCCATTCCACCCCACAAAGAGTTTTCTTCAGTACATTATATGGTACATTAAATGCTGCCATTAAAAACAAGAACTTGTCTCGCTAAAAACAAGCCCTTATATGACTATGAGGACGGAAAAATAATAAAGTTATGACTATCGGAATACAAAGAGGCAAAATCAAGATATTATTTTTGTCCTTAAGGTTGAAATTGGACCTCTAAGATGATTTCATGTAACAAACTCTGCATTTCTATAAATCACCGGTTAGACCATACATGGAATATTGTGTACAGTTTTGAGCACCTGTGTATGAGAAGGACATTGCTGAACTAGAATGCGTGCAAAGAAGGGAAAGCAAGGTAATTAAAGGACCTCATCACAGACGGGGATTCTTTACTGTAAGAGCAGTTCGACGATTGAACTCTCTGCCACATTGAAAAGTGTTTTTTTTAAAAATATAAAATGTCATCATATTTGTACCAGATTCTGGAGATGGAACTTTGATCCAGGAATTTATTCTAATAGCCATATTTGGAGTAAGGGAGGAATTTTTCCCCTAATGACAACATTGGAATGCACTCCAAGACAGTTTTTGCCTTCCTCTGGATCAACACGGCAGGTTTATAGGTTGAATTTGATGGACCTTTTTTCAATATTATCAACTATTCAACTCTGTAACAAAAGTGAGCTTCCATGACCCGTACGGGGATCTAACCCGTGACCTTGGCGTTATTAGCACCACGCTCTAACCAACTGAGCTAACCGGCCACTTTTACACCAAAGATTCACGTCACGTCAGTAGAAAATACATGCAAACGTGTATTCATATTGATATCCTATTAACCTGAATAATAAAATAAACTTGCAATTTTTACTACTCAAAAAGCATTGGACAAATTGCTTTTGTGTTTTCCATTCCACCCCACAAAGAGTTTTCTTCAGTACATTATATGGTACATTAAATGCTGCCATTAAAAACAAGAACTTGTCTCGCTAAAAACAAGCCCTTATATGACTATGAGGACGGAAAAATAATAAAGTTATGACTATCGGAATACAAAGAGGCAAAATCAAGATATTATTTTTGTCCTTAAGGTTGAAATTGGACCTCTAAGATGATTTCATGCAACAAACTCTGCATTTCTATAAATCACCGGTTAGACCATACATGGAATATTGTGTACAGTTTTGAGCACCTGTGTATGAGAAGGACATTGCTGAACTAGAATGCGTGCAAAGAAGGGAAAGCAAGGTAATTAAAGGACCTCATCACAGACGGGGATTCTTTACTGTAAGAGCAGTTCGACTTTTGAACTCTCTGCCACATTGAAAAGTGTTTTTTTGAAAAATATAAAATTTCATCATATTTGTACCAGATTCTGGAGATGGAACTTTGATCCAGGAATTTATTCTAATAGCCATATTTGGAGTAAGGGAGGAATTTTTCCCCTAATGACAACATTGGAATGCACTCCAAGACAGTTTTTGCCTTCCTCTGGATCAACACGGCAGGTTTATAGGTTGAATTTGATGGACCTTTTTTCAATATTATCAACTATTCAACGCTGTAACAAAAGTGAGCTTCCATGGCCCATACGGGGATCGAACCCGTGACCTTGGTGTTATTAGCACCACGCTCTAACCAACTGAGCTAACCGGCCACTTTTACACCAAAGATTCACGTCACGTCAGTAGAAAATACATGCAAACGTGTATTCATATTGATATCCTATTAACCTGAATAATAAAATAAACTTGCAATTTTTACTACTCAAAAAGCATTGGACAAATTGCTTTTGTGTTTTCCATTCCACCCCACAAATTGTTTTCTTCAGTACATTATATGGTACATTAAATGCTGCCATTAAAAACAAGAACTTGTCTCGCTAAAAACAAGCCCTTATATGACTATGAGGACGGAAAAATAATAAAGTTATGACTATCGGAATACAAAGAGGCAAAATCAAGATATTATTTTTGTCCTTAAGATTGAAATTGGACCTCTAAGATGATTTCATGCAACAAACTCTGCATTTCTATAAATCACCGGTTAGACCATACATGGAATATTGTGTACAGTTTTGAGCACCTGTGTATGAGAAGGACATTGCTGAACTAGAATGCGTGCAAAGAAGGGAAAGCAAGGTAATTAAAGGACCTCATCACAGACGGGGATTCTTTACTGTAAGAGCAGTTCGACGATTGAACTCTCTGCCACATTGAAAAGTGTTTTTTTGAAAAATATAAAATTTCATCATATTTGTACCAGATTCTGGAGATGGAACTTTGATCCAGGAATTTATTCTAATAGCCATATTTGGAGTAAGGGAGGAATTTTTCCCCTAATGACAACATTGGAATGCACTCCAAGACAGTTTTTGCCTTCCTCTGGATCAACACGGCAGGTTTATAGGTTGAATTTGATGGACCTTTTTTCAATATTATCATCTATTCAACTCTGTAACAAGCATGTAACAAAAGTGAGCTTCCATAGCCCGTACGTGGATCGAACCCGTGACCTTGGCGTTATTAGCACCACGCTCTAACCAACTGAGCTAACCGGCCACTTAAACACCAAAGATTCACGTCACATCAGTAGAAAATACATGCAAACGTGTATTCATATTGATATCCTATTAACCTGAATAATAAAATAAACTTGCAATTTTTACTACTCAAAAAGCATTGGACAAATTGCTTTTGTGTTTTCCATTCCACCCCACAAAGAGTTTTCTTTCAGTACATTATATGGTACATTAAATGCTGCCATTAAAAACAAGAACTTGTCTCGCTAAAAACAAGCCCTTATATGACTATGAGGACGGAAAAATAATAAAGTTATGACTATCGGAATACAAAGAGGCAAAATCAAGATATTATTTTTGTCCTTAAGGTTGAAATTGGACCTCTAAGATGATTTCATGTAACAAACTCTGCATTTCTATAAATCACCGGTTAGACCATACATGGAATATTGTGTACAGTTTTGAGCACCTGTGTATGAGAAGGACATTGCTGAACTAGAATGCGTGCAAAGAAGGGAAAGCAAGGTAATTAAAGGACCTCATCACAGACGGGGATTCTTTACTGTAAGAGCAGTTCGACGATTGAACTCTCTGCCACATTGAAAAGTGTTTTTTTGAAAAATATAAAATGTCATCATATTTGTACCAGATTCTGGAGATGGAACTTTGATCCAGGAATTTATTCTAATAGCCATATTTGGAGTAAGGGAGGAATTTTTCCCCTAATGACAACATTGGAATGCACTCCAAGACAGTTTTTGCCTTCCTCTGGATCAACACGGCAGGTTTATAGGTTGAATTTGATGGACCTTTTTTTAATATTATCAACTATTCAACTCTGTAACAAGCATGTAACAAAAGTGAGCTTCCATGGCCCATACGGGGATCGAACCCGTGACCTTGGCGTTATTAGCACCACACTCTAACCAACTGAGCTAACCGGCCACTTTTATACTAAAGATTCACTTCACGTCACGTCAGTAGAAAATACATGCAAACGTGTATTCATATTGGTATCCTATTAACCTGAATAATAAAATAAACTTGCAATTTTTACTACTCAAAAAGCATTGGACAAATTGCTTTTGTGTTTTCCATTCCACCCCACAAAGAGTTCTCTTTCAGTACATTATATGGTACATTAAATGCTGCCATTAAAAACAAGAACTTGTCTCGCTAAAAACAAGCCCTTATATGACTATGAGGACGGAAAAATAATAAAGTTATGACTATCGGAATACAAAGAGGCAAAATCAAGATATTATTTTTGTCCTTAAGGTTGAAATTGGACCTCTAAGATGATTTCATGCAACAAACTCTGCATTTCTATAAATCACCGGTTAGACCATACATGGAATATTGTGTACAGTTTTGAGCACCTGTGTATGAGAAGGACATTGCTGAACTAGAATGCGTGCAAAGAAGGGAAAGAAAGGTAATTAAAGGACCTCATCACAGACGGGGATTCTTTACTGTAAGAGCAGTTCGACGATTGAACTCTCTGCCACATTGAAAGTGTTTTTTTGAAAAATATAAAATTTCATCATATTTGTACCAGATTCTGGAGATGGAACTTTGATCCAGGAATTTATTCTAATAGCCATATTTGGAGTAAGGGAGGAATTTTTCCCCTAATGAGAAAATTGGAATGCACTCCAAGACAGTTTTTACCTTCCTCTGGATCAACACGGCAGGTTTATAGGTTGAATTTGATGGACCTTTTTTCAATATTATCAACTATTCAACTCTGTAACAAGCATGTACCTTGTGTGCTAACAAAAGAGAGCTTCCATGTCCCGTACGGGGATCAAACCCGTGACCTTGGCGTTATTAGCACCACACTCTAACCAACTGAGCTAACCGGCCACTTTTATACCAAAGACACACTTCACGTCACGTCAGTAGAAAATACATGCAAACGTGTATTCATATTGATATCCTATTAACCTGAATAATAAAATAAACTTGCAATTTTTACTACTCAAAAAGCATTGGACAAATTGCTTTTGTGTTTTCCATTCCACCCCACAAAGAGTTTTCTTTCAGTACATTATATGGTACATTAAATGCTGCCATTAAAAACAAGAACTTGTCTCGCTAAAAACAAGCCCTTATATGACTATGAGGACGGAAAAATAATAAAGTTATGACTATCGGAATACAAAGAGGCAAAATCAAGATATTATTTTTGTCCTTAAGGTTGAAATTGGACCTCTAAGATGATTTCATGCAACAAACTCTGCATTTCTATAAATCACCGGTTAGACCATACATGGAATATTGTGTACAGTTTTGAGCACCTGTGTATGAGAAGGACATTGCTGAACTAGAATGCGTGCAAAGAAGGGAAACAAGGTAATTAAAGGACCTCATCACAGACGGGGATTCTTTACTGTAAGAGCAGTTCGACGATTGAACTCCCTGCCACATTGAAAAGTGTTTTTTTTTTTAATATAAAATGTCATCATATTTGTACCAGATTCTGGAGATGGAACTTTGATCCAGGAATTAATTCTAATAGCCATATTTGGAGTAAGGGAGGAATTTTTCACCTAATGAGAAAATTGGAATGCACTCCAAGACAGTTTTTGCCTTCCTCTGGATCAACACGGCAGGTTTATAGGTTTAATTTGATGGACCTTTTTTCAATATGATCAACTATTCAACTCTGTAACAAGCATGTACCTTGTATGCTAACAAAAGTGAGCTTCCATGGCCCGTACGGTGATCAAACCTGCGACCTTGGCGTTATTAGCACAATGCTCTAACCAACTGAGCTAACCGGCCACTTTTATACAAAAGCTTCACGTCACGTCAGTAGAAAATACATGCAAACGTGTATTCATATTGATATCCTATTAACCTGAATAATAAAATAAACTTGCAATTTTTACTACTCAAAAAGCATTGGACAAATTGCTTTTGTGTTTCCCATTCCACCCCACAAAGAGTTTTCTTTCAGTACATTATATGGTACATTAAATGCTGCCATTAAAAACAAGAACTTGTCTCGCTAAAAACAAGCCCTTATATGACTATGAGGACGGAAAAATAATAAAGTTATGACTATCGGAATACAAAGAGGCAAAATCAAGATATTATTTTTGTCCTTAAGGTTGAAATTGGACCTCTAAGATGATTTCATGCAACAAACTCTGCATTTCTATAAATCACCGGTTAGACCATACATGGAATATTGTGTACAGTTTTGAGCACCTGTGTATGAGAAGGACATTGCTGAACTAGAATGCGTGCAAAGAAGGGAAAGAAAGGTAATTAAAGGACCTCATCACAGACGGGGATTCTTTACTGTAAGAGCAGTTCGACGATTGAACTCTCTGCCACATTGAAAGTGTTTTTTTGAAAAATATAAAATTTCATCATATTTGTACCAGATTCTGGAGATGGAACTTTGATCCAGGAATTTATTCTAATAGCCATATTTGGAGTAAGGGAGGAATTTTTCCCCTAATGAGAAAATTGGAATGCACTCCAAGACAGTTTTTACCTTCCTCTGGATCAACACGGCAGGTTTATAGGTTGAATTTGATGGACCTTTTTTCAATATTATCAACTATTCAACTCTGTAACAAGCATGTACCTTGTGTGCTAACAAAAGAGAGCTTCCATGTCCCGTACGGGGATCAAACCCGTGACCTTGGCGTTATTAGCACCACACTCTAACCAACTGAGCTAACCGGCCACTTTTATACCAAAGACACACTTCACGTCACGTCAGTAGAAAATACATGCAAACGTGTATTCATATTGATATCCTATTAACCTGAATAATAAAATAAACTTGCAATTTTTACTACTCAAAAAGCATTGGACAAATTGCTTTTGTGTTTTCCATTCCACCCCACAAAGAGTTTTCTTTCAGTACATTATATGGTACATTAAATGCTGCCATTAAAAACAAGAACTTGTCTCGCTAAAAACAAGCCCTTATATGACTATGAGGACGGAAAAATAATAAAGTTATGACTATCGGAATACAAAGAGGCAAAATCAAGATATTATTTTTGTCCTTAAGGTTGAAATTGGACCTCTAAGATGATTTCATGCAACAAACTCTGCATTTCTATAAATCACCGGTTAGACCATACATGGAATATTGTGTACAGTTTTGAGCACCTGTGTATGAGAAGGACATTGCTGAACTAGAATGCGTGCAAAGAAGGGAAACAAGGTAATTAAAGGACCTCATCACAGACGGGGATTCTTTACTGTAAGAGCAGTTCGACGATTGAACTCCCTGCCACATTGAAAAGTGTTTTTTTTTTTAATATAAAATGTCATCATATTTGTACCAGATTCTGGAGATGGAACTTTGATCCAGGAATTAATTCTAATAGCCATATTTGGAGTAAGGGAGGAATTTTTCACCTAATGAGAAAATTGGAATGCACTCCAAGACAGTTTTTGCCTTCCTCTGGATCAACACGGCAGGTTTATAGGTTTAATTTGATGGACCTTTTTTCAATATGATCAACTATTCAACTCTGTAACAAGCATGTACCTTGTATGCTAACAAAAGTGAGCTTCCATGGCCCGTACGGTGATCAAACCTGCGACCTTGGCGTTATTAGCACAATGCTCTAACCAACTGAGCTAACCGGCCACTTTTATACAAAAGCTTCACGTCACGTCAGTAGAAAATACATGCAAACGTGTATTCATATTGATATCCTATTAACCTGAATAATAAAATAAACTTGCAATTTTTACTACTCAAAAAGCATTGGACAAATTGCTTTTGTGTTTCCCATTCCACCCCACAAAGAGTTTTCTTTCAGTACATTATATGGTACATTAAATGCTGCCATTAAAAACAAGAACTTGTCTCGCTAAAAACAAGCCCTTATATGACTATGAGGACGGAAAAATAATAAAGTTATGACTATCGGAATACAAAGAGGCAAAATCAAGATATTATTTTTGTCCTTAAGGTTGAAATTGGACCTCTAAGATGATTTCATGCAACAAACTCTGCATTTCTATAAATCACCGGTTAGACCATACATGGAATATTGTGTACAGTTTTGAGCACCTGTGTATGAGAAGGACATTGCTGAACTAGAATGCGTGCAAAGAAGGGAAAGCAAGGTAATTAAAGGACCTCATCACAGACGGGGATTCTTTACTGTAAGAGCAGTTCGACGATTGAACTCTCTGCCACATTGAAAAGTGTTTTTTTGAAAAATATAAAATTTCATCATATTTGTACCAGATTCTGGAGATGGAACTTTGATCCAGGAATTAATTCTAATAGCCATATTTGGAGTAAGGGAGGAATTTTTCCCCTAATGAGAAAATTGGAATGCACTCCAAGTCAGTTTTTGCCTTCCTCTGGATCAACACGGCAGGTTTATAGGTTTAATTTGATGGACCTTTTTTCAATATGATCAACTATTCAACTCTGTAACAAGCATGTACCTTGTATGCTAACAAAAGTGAGCTTCCATGGCCCGTACGGCGATCAAACCCGCGACCTTGGCGTTATTAGCACAATGCTCTAACCAACTGAGCTAACCGGCCACTTTTATACAAAAGCTTCACGTCACGTCAGTAGAAAATACATGCAAACGTGTATTCATATTGATATCCTATTAACCTGAATAATAAAATAAACTTGCAATTTTTACTACTCAAAAAGCATTGGACAAATTGCTTTTGTGTTTCCCATTCCACCCCACAAAGAGTTTTCTTTCAGTACATTATATGGTACATTAAATGCTGCCATTAAAAACAAGAACTTGTCTCGCTAAAAACAAGCCCTTATATGACTATGAGGACGGAAAAATAATAAAGTTATGACTATCGGAATACAAAGAGGCAAAATCAAGATATTATTTTTGTCCTTAAAGGAACAGTGTCATTACAAATAATTTTTTTATATGTTAAAGATGTTAGTGCCTTAATATAAACGTTTATTTACATTTGTGTGTTTGTGTTTTACTGTTTCTTATTTTCACACTTTTTCTTCCCTATGGGGGCTGCCATTTTTTGTTCCATTTCTGTGTGTGTCGATTAACGACACACACAGACATGGAATACGGCAGCCACAGTCCCATAGGGACTGCGAACGGCTCCCGTCCCATTGACTGCCGTGTACGGCGTCTGTGTGGGAACTGCGCATGCGCCGCTCCCACACAGTCCTATTCGAAATTGGCGCCGTCCGGCGCCATTTTCCTGTGGACCGGAAGTCGCGGCTGGACAGTAATATTACTACTTCCGGTCGCGGCTTCCGGACAAGTGCACATGGAACAGCGGCAGCAAAGGGAGCGGACGGGCCGCGGCGGCAGGAGCAGGTAAGCGATTTCAATGTATGTTAGTGTTTGTGTGTGTTTACTACTGCATGTAAACCTACTACACTGTGGGTTACCTCAAAAAATGGCGACACACAGTGTAGGAGGTTATACCTTTCAAACCCCTCGTTTATCCCGGCACTAGCCAGGATAAAGGAGGGGGGGATGCTGAGAGCTCACTAGAGCGATAGCTTTTAACCCAATGTTGCAATGCTGCAATTTTGGGAACTAGCTCCAAACAGCTCCATCTAGTGACCAAAAATGGGTAGTATTATAAATTTGAAAAAATTTATAATATTTCCTGACTCGCGAAAAAAATAAAAAAAATTTGAACAATGTTTAATCACCCACACACTAAATGTTTAAATTTTAAAAAAAAAACATGTTTTTGGGGCGACACCATGCCTTTAAGGTTGAAATTGGACCTCTAAGATGATTTCATGCAACAAACTCTGCATTTCTATAAATCACCGGTTAGACCATACATGGAATATTGTGTACAGTTTTGAGCACCTGTGTATGAGAAGGACATTGCTGAACTAGAATGCGTGCAAAGAAGGGAAAGCAAGGTAATTAAAGGACCTCATCACAGATGGGGATTCTTTACTGTAAGAGCAGTTCGACGATTGAACTCTCTGCCACATTGAAAAGTGTTTTTTTGAAAAATATAAAATTTCATCATATTTGTACCAGATTCTGGAGATGGAACTTTGATCCAGGAATTTATTCTGATAGCCATATTTGGAGTAAGGGAGGAATTTTTCCCCTAATGAGAAAATTGGCATGCACTCCTAGGCAGTTTTTGCCTTCCTCTGGATCAACACGGCAGGTTTATAAGTTGAATTTGATGGACCTTTTTTCAATATTATCAACTATTCAACTCTGTAACAAGCATGTACCTTGTATGCTAACAAAAGTGAGCTTCCATGGCCCGTACGGCGATCAAACCCGCGACCTTGGCGTTATTAGCACCACGCTCTAACAAACTGAGCTAACCGGCCACTTTTATACCAAAGATTCACGTCACGTCAGTAGAAAATACATGCAAACGTGTATTCATATTGATATCCTATTAACCTGAATAATAAAATAAACTTGCAATTTTTACTACTCAAAAAGCATTGGACAAATTGCTTTTGTGTTTTCCATTCCACCCCACAAAGAGTTTTCTTTCAGTACATTATATGGTACATTAAATGCTGCCATTAAAAACAAGAACTCGTCTCGCTTAAAACAAGCCCTTATATGACTATGAGGACGGAAAAATAATAAAGTTATGACTATCGGAATACAAAGAGGCAAAATCAAGATATTATTTTTGTCCTTAAGGTTGAAATTGGACCTGTAAGATGATTTCATGCAACAAACTCGGCATTTCAATAAATAACCGGTTAGACCATACATGGAATATTGTGTACAGTTTTGAGCACCTGTGTATGAGAAGGACATTGCTGAACTAGAATGCGTGCAAAGAAGGGAAAGCAAGGTAATTAAAGGACCTCATCACAGATGGGGATTCTTTACTGTAAGAGCAGTTCGACGATTGAACTCTCTGCCACATTGAAAAGTGTTTTTTTGAAAAATATAAAATTTCATCATATTTGTACCAGATTCTGGAGATGGAACTTTGATCCAGGAATTTATTCTGATAGCCATATTTGGAGTAAGGGAGGAATTTTTCCCCTAATGAGAAAATTGGCATGCACTCCTAGGCAGTTTTTGCCTTCCTCTGGATCAACACGGCAGGTTTATAAGTTGAATTTGATGGACCTTTTTTCAATATTATCAACTATTCAACTCTGTAACAAGCATGTACCTTGTATGTTAACAAAAGTGAGCTTCCATGGCCCGTACGGCGATCAAACCCGCGACCTTGGCGTTATTAGCACCACGCTCTAACAAACTGAGCTAACCGGCCACTTTTATACCAAAGATTCACGTCACTTCAGTAGAAAATACATGCAAACGTGTATTCATATTGATATCCTTTTAACCTGAATAATAAAATAAACTTGCAATTTTTACTACTCAAAAAGCATTGGACAAATTGCTTTTGTGTTTTCCATTCCACCCCACAAAGAGTTTTCTTTCAGTACATTATATGGTACATTAAATGCTGCCATTAAAAACAAGAACTCGTCTCGCTTAAAACAAGCCCTTATATGACTATGAGGACGGAAAAATAATAAAGTTATGACTATCGGAATACAAAGAGGCAAAATCAAGATATTATTTTTGTCCTTAAGGTTGAAATTGGACCTGTAAGATGATTTCATGCAACAAACTCGGCATTTCAATAAATAACCGGTTAGACCATACATGGAATATTGTGTACAGTTTTGAGCACCTGTGTATAAGAAGGATATTGCTGAATTAGAATGCGTGCAAAGAAGGGAAAGCAAGGTAATTAAAGGACCTCATCACAGACGGGGATTCTTTACTGTAAGAGCAGTTCGACGATTGAACTCTCTGCCACATTGAAAAGTGTTTTTTTGAAAAATATAAAATGTCATCATATTTGTACCAGATTCTGGAGATGGAACTTTGATCCAGGAATTTATTCTGATAGCCATATTTGGAGTAAGGGAGGAATTTTTCCCCTAATGAGAAAATTGGCATGCACTCCTAGGCAGTTTTTGCCTTCCTCTGAATCAACACGGCAGGTTTATAAGTTGAATTTGATGGACCTTGTTTCAATATTATCAACTATTCAACTCTGTAACAAGCATGTACCTTGTGTGCTAACAAAAGTGAGCTTCCATGGCCCGTACGGCGATCAAACCCGCGACCTTGGCATTATTAGCACCACGCTCTAACAAACTGAGCTAACCAGCCACTTTTATACCAAAGATTCACGTCACGTCAGTAGAAAATACATGCAAACGTGTATTCATATTGATATCCTATTAACCTGAATAATAAAATAAACTTGCAATTTTTACTACTCAAAAAGCATTGGACAAATTGCTTTTGTGTTTTCCATTCCACCCCACAAAGAGGAGTTTTCTTTCAGTACATTATATGGTACATTAAATGCTGCCATTAAAAACAAGAACTTGTCTCGCTAAAAACAAGCCCTTATATGACTATGAGGACGGAAAAATAATAAAGTTATGACTATCGGAATACAAAGAGGCAAAATCAAGATATTATTTTTGTCCTTAACCCCTTAATGACCGGGCCATTTTGCACGTTAATGACCAAGGGTTATTTTTTGTTTTTTCACGGTCGCATTCCAAGAGTCGTAACTCTTTTTTTATTCCGTCTACATAGCTGTATAAGGGCTTGTTTTTTCCGGGACGAGTTGTATTTTGTAATTGCACCATTTTTAGATGCTTATAATATATTGATTAACTTTTATTAACTTTATTTTAGGAGAGAATTGAAAATAAGCAGCTATTCCAGCATTAATTTTCACATTATAAATTTACGCCGTTTACTATGCAGCGTAAATAACATGTTAACTTTATTCTATGGGTCGGCACGATTACGGGGATACCAAATATGTAAAGGTTTTATATGTTTTTTCTACGTTTGCACAATAAAAACCCTTTTAGAAAAAAATTACTTGTTTTTGCATCGCCGCGTTCCAAGAGCCGTCATTTTTTTATTTTTCCGTCGATGTGGCCGTACGTGGGCTTGATTTTTGCGGGACAATGTGTAGTTTTCATTAGTACTATTTTGGGGTACATAGGACTTATAGATTAACTTTTATTTTATTTTTTATGGGGGGAATGGGAGAAAAGAGAGAATTTTGCCGTAGTTTTTTGCGTTTTCTTTGGACGCCGTTAATCCGGCGGTTTAATTAATGTGTTGATTTTATTGGTCAAGTTGTTACGATCGCTGGGATACCATATATGTGTATGTGTGATTTGTTTTGACCGTTTTATTAAATAAAACCACTTTTTGGGGCAAAAAAGTAGTTTTATTTGACTTTGACTGTAATTTTTTTTTTTTTTTTTTTCACAAACTTTATTTAACTGTTTTACTTTTTTTTTTTTAGTCCCACCAGGGGACTTCACTATGCGATGTGCCGATCGCATATATAATGCTTTGGTATACTTCGTATACCAAAGCATTATTGCCTGTCAGTGTAAAACTGACAGGCAACCTGTTAGGTCATGCCTCTGGCATCGCCTAACAGGCAGATGCTGAAGACAGACCTGGGGGTCTTTGTTAGACCCCCGGCTGTCATGGAAACCCGACGGCGACCCGCGATTTGTTTGCGGGGGCGCCGATCGGGAGACAGAGGGAGTTCCCCCTTCTGTCAAACACATTAAATGCCGCTGTCACTATTGACAGCGGCATTTAATGGGTTAAACTGCCGGAATCGGCGCGCGCTTCGATTCCGGCAGTTGCAGCAGGAGCCAGGCTGTGTATAACAGCCGTGCTCCTGCCGCTGATCGCGTGGGTACAGTCTCAGTACCCGCGCCATCACAGGACGGATATATCCGTCCTCCTGCGCGAACTAGCAGCTGCTGAGGACGGATATATCCGTCCTTCGGCGTTAAGGGGTTAAGGTTGAAATTGAACCTCTAAGATGATTTCATGCAACAAACTCTGCATTTCTATAAATCACCGGTTAGACCATACATGGAATATTGTGTACAGTTTTAAGCACCTGTGTATGAGAAGGACATTGCTGAACTAGAATGCGTGCAAAGAAGGGAAAGCAAGGTAATTAAAGGACCTCATCACAGACGGGGATTCTTTACTGTAAGAGCAGTTCGACGATTGAACTCTCTGCCACATTGAAAAGTGTTTTTTTGAAAAATATAAAATGTCATCATATTTGTACCAGATTCTGGAGATGGAACTTTGATCCAGGAATTTATTCTAATAGCCATATTTGGAGTAAGGGAGGAATTTTTCCCCTAATGACAACATTGGAATGCACTCCAAGACAGTTTTTGCCTTCCTCTGGATCAACACGGCAGGTTTATAGGTTGAATTTGATGGACCTTTTTTCAATATTATCAACTATTCAACTCTGTAACAAGCATGTAACAAGCATGTAACAAGCATGTAACAAAAGTGAGCTTCCATGGCCCGTACGGGGATCGAACCCGTGACCTTGGCGTTATTAGCACCACGCTCTAACCAACTGAGCTAACAGGCCACTTTTACACCAAAGATTCACGTCACGTCAGTAGAAAATACATGCAAACGTGTATTCATATTGATATCCTATTAACTTGAATAATAAAATAAACTTGCAATTTTTACTACTCAAAAAGCATTGGACAAATTGCTTTTGTGTTTTCCATTCCACCCCACAAAGAGTTTTCTTCAGTACATTATATGGTACATTAAATGCTGCCATTAAAAACAAGAACTTGTCTCGCTAAAAACAAGCCCTTATATGACTATGAGGACGGAAAAATAATAAAGTTATGACTATCGGAATACAAAGAGGCAAAATCAAGATATTATTTTTGTCCTTAAGGTTGAAATTGAACCTCTAAGATGATTTCATGCAACAAACTCTGCATTTCTATAAATCACCGGTTAGACCATACATGGAATATTGTGTACAGTTTTGAGCACCTGTGTATGAGAAGGACATTGCTGAACTAGAATGCGTGCAAAGAAGGGAAAGCAAGGTAATTAAAGGACCTCATCACAGACGGGGATTCTTTACTGTAAGAGCAGTTCGACGATTGAACTCTCTGCCACATTGAAAAGTGTTTTTTTGAAAAATATAAAATGTCATCATATTTGTACCAGATTCTGGAGATGGAACTTTGATCCAGGAATTTATTCTAATAGCCATATTTGGAGTAAGGGAGGAATTTTTCCCCTAATGACAACATTGGAATGCACTCCAAGACAGTTTTTGCCTTCCTCTGGATCAACACGGCAGGTTTATAGGTTGAATTTGATAGACCTCTTTTCAATATTATCAACTATTCAACTCTGTAACAAGCATGTAACAAAAGTGAGCTTCCATGGCCCGTACGGGGATCGAACCCGTGACCTTGGCGTTATTAGCACCACGCTCTAACCAACTGAGCTAACCGGCCACTTTTACACCAAAGATTCACGTCACGTCAGTAGAAAATACTTGCAAACGTGTATTCATATTGATATCCTATTAACCTGAATAATAAAATAAACTTGCAATTTTTACTACTCAAAAAGCATTGGACAAATTGCTTTTGTGTTTTCCATTCCACCCCACAAAGAGTTTTCTTCAGTACATTATATGGTACATTAAATGCTGCCATTAAAAACAAGAACTTGTCTCGCTAAAAACAAGCCCTTATATGACTATGAGGACGGAAAAATAATAAAGTTATGACTATCGGAATACAAAGAGGCAAAATCAAGATATTATTTTTGTCCTTAAGGTTGAAATTGAACCTCTAAGATGATTTCATGCAACAAACTCTGCATTTCTATAAATCACCGGTTAGACCATACATGGAATATTGTGTACAGTTTTGAGCACCTGTGTATGAGAAGGACATTGCTGAACTAGAATGCGTGCAAAGAAGGGAAAGCAAGGTAATTAAAGGACCTCATCACAGACGGGGATTCTTTACTGTAAGAGCAGTTCGACGATTGAACTCTCTGCCACATTGAAAAGTGTTTTTTTGAAAAATATAAAATTTCATCATATTTGTACCAGATTCTGGAGATGGAACTTTGATCCAGGAATTTATTCTAATAGCCATATTTGGAGTAAGGGAGGAATTTTTCCCCTAATGACAACATTGGAATGCACTCCAAGACAGTTTTTGCCTTCCTCTGGATCAACACGGCAGGTTTATAGGTTGAATTTGATGGACCTTTTTTCAATATTATCAACTATTCAACTCTGTAACAAGCATGTAACAAAAGTGAGCTTCCATGGCCCGTACGGGGATCGAACCCGTGACCTTGGCGTTATTAGCACCACGCTCTAACCAACTGAGCTAACCGGCCACTTTTACACCAAAGATTCACGTCACGTCAGTAGAAAATACATGCAAACGTGTATTCATATTGATATCCTATTAACCTGAATAATAAAATAAACTTGCAATTTTTACTACTCAAAAAGCATTGGACAAATTGCTTTTGTGTTTTCCATTCCACCCCACAAAGAGTTTTCTTCAGTACATTATATGGTACATTAAATGCTGCCATTAAAAACAAGAACTTGTCTCGCTAAAAACAAGCCCTTATATGACTATGAGGACGGAAAAATAATAAAGTTATGACTATCGGAATACAAAGAGGCAAAATCAAGATATTATTTTTGTCCTTAAGGTTGAAATTGAACCTCTAAGATGATTTCATGCAACAAACTCTGCATTTCTATAAATCACCGGTTAGACCATACATGGAATATTGTGTACAGTTTTAAGCATCTCTGTATGAGAAGGACATTGCTGAACTAGAATGCGTGCAAAGAAGGGAAAGCAAGGTAATTAAAGGACCTCATCACAGACGGGGATTCTTTACTGTAAGAGCAGTTCGACGATTGAACTCTCTGCCACATTGAAAAGTGTTTTTTTGAAAAATATAAAATGTCATCATATTTGTACCAGATTCTGGAGATGGAACTTTGATCCAGGAATTTATTCTAATAGCCATATTTGGAGTAAGGGAGGAATTTTTCCCCTAATGACAACATTGGAATGCACTCCAAGACAGTTTTTGCCTTCCTCTGGATCAACACGGCAGGTTTATAGGTTGAATTTGATGGACCTTTTTTCAATATTATCAACTATTCAACTCTGTAACAAGCATGTAACAAAAGTGAGCTTCCATGGCCCGTACGGGGATCGAACCCGTGACCTTGGCGTTATTAGCACCACGCTCTAACCAACTGAGCTAACCAGCCACTTTTACACCAAAGATTCACGTCACGTCAGTAGAAAATACATGCAAACGTGTATTCATATTGATATCCTATTAACCTGAATAATAAAATAAACTTGCAATTTTTACTACTCAAAAAGCATTGGACAAATTGCTTTTGTGTTTTCCATTCCACCCCACAAAGAGTTTTCTTCAGTACATTAAATGCTGCCATTAAAAACAAGAACTTGTCTCGCTAAAAACAAGCCCTTATATGACTATGAGGACGGAAAAATAATAAAGTTATGACTATCGGAATACAAAGAGGCAAAATCAAGATATTATTTTTGTCCTTAAGGTTGAAATTGAACCTCTAAGATGATTTCATGCAACAAACTCTGCATTTCTATAAATCACCGGTTAGACCATACATGGAATATTGTGTACAGTTTTGAGCACCTGTGTATGAGAAGGACATTGCTGAACTAGAATGCGTGCAAAGAAGGGAAAGCAAGGTAATTAAAGGACCTCATCACAGACGGGGATTCTTTACTGTAAGAGCAGTTCGACGATTGAACTCTCTGCCACATTGAAAAGTGTTTTTTTGAAAAATATAAAATGTCATCATATTTGTACCAGATTCTGGAGATGGAACTTTGATCCAGGAATTTATTCTAATAGCCATATTTGGAGTAAGGGAGGAATTTTTCCCCTAATGACAACATTGGAATGCACTCCAAGATAGTTTTTGCCTTCCTCTGGATCAACACGGCAGGTTTATAGGTTGAATTTGATGGACCTTTTTTCAATATTATCAACTATTCAACTCTGTAACAAGCATGTAACTAAAGTGAGCTTCCATGGCCCGTACGGGGATCGAACCCGTGACCTTGGCGTTATTAGCACCACGCTCTAACCAACTGAGCTAACCGGCCACTTTTACACCAAAGATTCACGTCACGTCAGTAGAAAATACATGCAAACGTGTATTCATATTGATATCCTATTAACCTGAATAATAAAATAAACTTGCAATTTTTACTACTCAAAAAGCATTGGACAAATTGCTTTTGTGTTTTCCATTCCACCCCACAAAGAGTTTTCTTTCAGTACATTATATGGTACATTAAATGCTGCCATTAAAAACAAGAACTTGTCTCGCTAAAAACAAGCCCTTATATGACTATGAGGACGGAAAAATAATAAAGTTATGACTATCGGAATACAAAGAGGCAAAATCAAGATATTATTTTTGTCCTTAAGGTTGAAATTGGACCTCTAAGATGATTTCATGCAACAAACTCTGCATTTCTATAAATCACCGGTTAGACCATACATGGAATATTGTGTACAGTTTTGAGCACCTGTGTATGAGAAGGACATTGCTGAACTAGAATGCGTGCAAAGAAGGGAAAGCAAGGTAATTAAAGGACCTCATCACAGACGGGGATTCTTTACTGTAAGAGCAGTTCGACGATTGAACTCTCTGCCACATTGATAAGTGTTTTTTTGAAAAATATAAAATTTCATCATATTTGTACCAGATTCTGGAGATGGAACTTTGATCCAGGAATTTATTCTAATAGCCATATTTGGAGTAAGGGAGGAATTTTTCCCCTAATGACAACATTGGAATTCACTCCAAGACAGTTTTTGCCTTCCTCTGGATCAACACGGCAGGTTTATAGGTTGAATTTGATGGACCTTTTTTCAATATTATCAACTATTCAACTCTGTAACAAGCATGTAACAAAAGTGAGCTTCCATGGCCCGTACGGGGATCGAACCCGTGACCTTGGCGTTATTAGCACCACGCTCTAACCAACTGAGCTAACCGGCCACTTTTACACCAAAGATTCACGTCACGTCAGTAGAAAATACATGCAAACGTGTATTCATATTGATATCCTATTAACCTGAATAATAAAATAAACTTGCAATTTTTACTACTCAAAAAGCATTGGACAAATTGCTTTTGTGTTTTCCATTCCACCCCACAAAGAGGAGTTTTCTTTCAGTACATTATATGGTACATTAAATGCTGCCATTAAAAACAAGAACTTGTCTCGCTAAAAACAAGCCCTTATATGACTATGAGGACGGAAAAATAATAAAGTTATGACTATCGGAATACAAAGAGGCAAAATCAAGATATTATTTTTGTCCTTAAGGTTGAAATTGAACCTCTAAGATGATTTCATGCAACAAACTCTGCATTTCTATAAATCACCGGTTAGACCATACATGGAATATTGTGTACAGTTTTAAGCACCTGTGTATGAGAAGGACATTGCTGAACTAGAATGCGTGCAAAGAAGGGAAAGCAAGGTAATTAAAGGACCTCATCACAGACGGGGATTCTTTACTGTAAGAGCAGTTCGACGATTGAACTCTCTGCCACATTGAAAAGTGTTTTTTTGAAAAATATAAAATGTCATCATATTTGTACCAGATTCTGGAGATGGAACTTTGATCCAGGAATTTATTCTAATAGCCATATTTGGAGTAAGGGAGGAATTTTTCCCCTAATGACAACATTGGAATGCACTCCAAGACAGTTTTTGCCTTCCTCTGGATCAACACGGCAGGTTTATAGGTTGAATTTGATGGACCTTTTTTCAATATTATCAACTATTCAACTCTGTAACAAGCATGTAACAAAAGTGAGCTTCCATGGCCCGTACGGGGATCGAACCCATGACCTTGGTGTTATTAGCACCACGCTCTAACCAACTGAGCTAACCGGCCACTTTTACACCAAAGATTCACGTCACGTCAGTAGAAAATACATGCAAACGTGTATTCATATTGATATCCTATTAACCTGAATAATAAAATAAACTTGCAATTTTTACTACTCAAAAAGCATTGGACAAATTGCTTTTGTGTTTTCCATTCCACCCCACAAAGAGTTTTCTTTCAGTACATTATATGGTACATTAAATGCTGCCATTAAAAACAAGAACTTGTCTCGCTAAAAACAAGCCCTTATATGACTATGAGGACGGAAAAATAATAAAGTTATGACTATCGGAATACAAAGAGGCAAAATCAAGATATTATTTTTGTCCTTAAGGTTGAAATTGGACCTCTAAGATGATTTCATGCAACAAACTCTGCATTTCTATAAATCACCGGTTAGACCATACATGGAATATTGTGTACAGTTTTGAGCACCTGTGTATGAGAAGGACATTGCTGAACTAGAATGCGTGCAAAGAAGGGAAAGCAAGGTAATTAAAGGACCTCATCACAGACGGGGATTCTTTACTGTAAGAGCAGTTCGACGATTGAACTCTCTGCCACATTGAAAAGTGTTTTTTTGAAAAATATAAAATGTCATCATATTTGTACCAGATTCTGGAGATGGAACTTTGATCCAGGAATTTATTCTAATAGCCATATTTGGAGTAAGGGAGGAATTTTTCCCCTAATGACAACATTGGAATGCACTCCAAGACAGTTTTTGCCTTCCTCTGGATCAACACGGCAGGTTTATAGGTTGAATTTGATGGACCTTTTTTCAATATTATCAACTATTCAACTCTGTAACAAGCATGTAACAAAAGAGAGCTTCCATGGCCCGTACGGGGATCGAACCCGTGACCTTGGCGTTATTAGCACCACGCTCTAACCAACTGAGCTAACCGGCCACTTTTACACCAAAGATTCACGTCACGTCAGTAGAAAATACATGCAAACGTGTATTCATATCCTATTAACCTGAATAATAAAATAAACTTGCAATTTTTACTACTCAAAAAGCATTGGACAAATTGCTTTTGTGTTTTCCATTCCACCCCACAAAGAGTTTTCTTTCAGTACATTATATGGTACATTAAATGCTGCCATTAAAAACAAGAACTTGTCTCGCTAAAAACAAGCCCTTATATGACTATGAGGACGGAAAAATAATAAAGTTATGACTATCGGAATACAAAGAGGCAAAATCAAGATATTATTTTTGTCCTTAAGGTTGAAATTGGACCTCTAAGATGATTTCATGCAACAAACTCTGCATTTCTATAAATCACCGGTTAGACCATACATGGAATATTGTGTACAGTTTTGAGCACCTGTGTATGAGAAGGACATTGCTGAACTAGAATGCGTGCAAAGAAGGGAAAGCAAGGTAATTAAAGGACCTCATCACAGACGGGGATTCTTTACTGTAAGAGCAGTTCGACGATTGAACTCTCTGCCACATTGAAAAGTGTTTTTTTGAAAAATATAAAATGTCATCATATTTGTACCAGATTCTGGAGATGGAACTTTGATCCAGGAATTTATTCTAATAGCCATATTTGGAGTAAGGGAGGAATTTTTCCCCTAATGACAACATTGGAATGCACTCCAAGACAGTTTTTGCCTTCCTCTGGATCAACACGGCAGGTTTATAGGTTGAATTTGATGGACCTTTTTTCAATATTATCAACTATTCAACTCTGTAACAAGCATGTAACAAAAGTGAGCTTCCATGGCCCGTACGGGGATCGAACCCGTGACCTTGGCGTTATTAGCACCACGCTCTAACCAACTGAGCTAACCGGCCACTTTTACACCAAAGATTCACGTCACGTCAGTAGAAAATACATGCAAACGTGTATTCATATTGATATCCTATTAACCTGAATAATAAAATAAACTTGCAATTTTTACTACTCAAAAAGCATTGGACAAATTGCTTTTGTGTTTTCCATTCCACCCCACAAAGAGTTTTCTTCAGTACATTATATGGTACATTAAATGCTGCCATTAAAAACAAGAACTTGTCTCGCTAAAAACAAGCCCTTATATGACTATGAGGACGGAAAAATAATAAAGTTATGACTATCGGAATACAAAGAGGCAAAATCAAGATATTATTTTTGTCCTTAAGGTTGAAATTGAACCTCTAAGATGATTTCATGCAACAAACTCTGCATTTCTATAAATCACCGGTTAGACCATACATGGAATATTGTGTACAGTTTTAAGCACCTCTGTATGAGAAGGACATTGCTGAACTAGAATGCGTGCAAAGAAGGGAAAGCAAGGTAATTAAAGGACCTCATCACAGACGGGGATTCTTTACTGTAAGAGCAGTTCGACGATTGAACTCTCTGCCACATTGAAAAGTGTTTTTTTGAAAAATATAAAATGTCATCATATATGTACCAGATTCTGGAGATGGAACTTTGATCCAGGAATTTATTCTAATAGCCATATTTGGAGTAAGGGAGGAATTTTTCCCCTAATGACAACATTGGAATGCACTCCAAGACAGTTTTTGCCTTCCTCAGGATCAACACGGCAGGTTTATAGGTTGAATTTGATGGACCTTTTTTCAATATTATCAACTATTCAACTCTGTAACAAGCATGTAACAAAAGTGAGCTTCCATGGCCCGTACGGGGATCGAACCCATGACCTTGGTGTTATTAGCACCACGCTCTAACCAACTGAGCTAACCGGCCACTTTTACACCAAAGATTCACGTCGCGTCAGTAGAAAATACATGCAAACGTGTATTCATATTGATATCCTATTAACCTGAATAATAAAATAAACTTGCAATTTTTACTACTCAAAAAGCATTGGACAAATTGCTTTTGTGTTTTCCATTCCACCCCACAAAGAGTTTTCTTTCAGTACATTATATGGTACATTAAATGCTGCCATTAAAAACAAGAACTTGTCTCGCTAAAAACAAGCCCTTATATGACTATGAGGACGGAAAAATAATAAAGTTATGACTATCGGAATACAAAGAGGCAAAATCAAGATATTATTTTTGTCCTTAACCCCTTAAGGACGCAGCCTAGTTTGGGCCTTAAGGCTCAGAGCCCATTTTTTAAATCTGACATATTTTACTTTATGTGGTAATAACGTCGGAATGCTTAAACCTATCCAAGCGATTCCGAGATTGTTTTCTCGTGACACTTTGGGCTTCATGTTCGTGGTAAAATTTGGTCGATATATTCAGTCTTTATTTGAGAAAAATTGCAAAATTTAGAGAAAATTTAGAAAAAATAGCATTTTTCAGAATTTAAATGCATCTGCTTGAAAAACAGACGGTTATACCACCCACAATGGTCACTAGTTCACATTTCCCATATGTCTACTTTAGATTGGCATCGTTTTTTGAACATTATTTTATTTTTCTTGGACGTTACAAGGCTTAGAACATAAACAGCAATTTCTCATATGTTTAAGAAAATTTCAAAAGCCTTTTTTTTAAGGTACCTGTTCAGTTCTGAAGTGGCTTTGAGGGGCCTATGTATTAGAAACCCCCATAAAGCACCCCATTTTAAAAACTAGACCCCTCAAAGTATTCAAAACAGCATTTAGAAAGTTTTTTAACCCTTCAGGCATTTCACAGGAATTAAAGCAAAGTGGAGGTGAAATTTGCAAATTTCGTTTTTATTTCTGAATTTCAATTTTATTCAATTTTTTTTCTGTAACAAAGAAGGTTTTACCAGAGAAACACTACTAAATATGTATTGTCCAGATTCTTCAGTTTTTAGAAATGTCCCACATGTGGCTCTAGTGCGCTCGTGGACTAAAACACAAGCCCCAGAAGCAAAGAAGCACCTAGTGCATTTTGGTGGTGCTTTTTTATTAGCATATATTTTAGGCAGCATGCCAGGTTTGGAGAGGTGTTGAGGTGCCAAAACAGTAGGAATCCCCCAAAACTGACCCCATTTTGGAAACTGCACCCCTCAAGGAATTAATTTATGGTTATTGTTACCATTTTGACCCCGTAGTTTTTTCACAGCGCGTATTTGAATTCGGCTGTGAAATTAAAAGAATGACAATTTTTCCAATAAGATGTAATTTTTGATCAGAATTTCTTATTTTCACAGGGAACAAAATGCCCCATTTTGTTGCCCAATTTGTCCTGAGTGCGGCAATACCCCATTTGTGGTGATAAACTGCTGTTTGGGCCCATGGGAGGCCTCAGAAGGAAAGGAGCGCTATGTGTTTGTTGGAGTCCAGATTTTGCTGGATTGGTTTTCGGGTGCCATGTCGCATTTGCAGAGCCTCAGAGGTATCAAAGCAATGGAAACCCACCAAAAGTGACCCCATTTTGGAAACAAAACCCCTCAAGGAATTTATTTATGGGTGTTGTGACCATTTAGACCCCACAGTTTTTTCACAGAACTTATTTGAATTGGGCTGTGAATTTAAAAAAAACAACTTTTTTCCAATAAGATGTAGTTTTGGCTCAAAATGTCTTATTTTCACAACGAATAAAATACCCCATTTTGTTGCCAAATTTGTCCTGAGTGCGGCAATACCCTATTTGTGGCCATAAACTGCCGTTTGGGCCCATGGGAGGTATTAGAAGCAAAGGAGCGCTATGTGTTCTTTGGAGCCCAGATTTTGCTGGATTGGTTTTCGGGTGCCATGTCGCATTTGCAGAGCCCCAAAGGTATCAAAGCAATGGAAACCCACCAGAAGTGACCCCATTTTGGAAACTACAGCCCTCAAGGAATTCATTTATGGGTGTTGTGACCATTTAGACTCCACAGTTTTTTCACAGAATTTATTTGAATTGGGCTGTGAATTCAAAAAAATGTAATTTTTTCCAATAAGATGTAGTTTTGGCTCAAAATTTCTTATTTTCACAAGGAATAAAATACCGCATTTTGTTGCCCAATTTGTCCTGAGTGTAGCAATACCCTATTTGTGGTGATAAACTGCCGTTTGGGCCCATGGGAGGGCTCAGAAGGAAAGGACCACCATGTGGCCTACTGGGAATTTTCTGGTGCAAAGTCATGTATGCAGAAGCCCCTGAGGTACCAGTACAGTTGAAACCCCCGAGAAGTGACCCCGTTTTAAAAACGACACCCCTTAAGGAATTCATCTAGAGGTGTAGTGAGCATTTTGACCCCACAGGTATTGTGTAAAAGATAATGTGCAGCAGTTGGTGCAGAGTGAAATTTGCAATTTTCTATACATATATGCCAATTCAGTGTCCGATATATTGTGCCCAGCATGCGCCACCGGAGATATACACCTCATAAACTGTAATGTTGGCTCTCCCGGGTACGGCAATACCCTACATGTGGCTGTTATCAGCTGCCTGGGCACGCAGCAGGGCTCAGAGGGGAAAGATGAGGAGGGGTAAGCTGTGCGAAGTGGATCAGAGCGAGTAAAACTGGGGTAAATTAAAAATAAAGGGATGGATGATAAATTTGAAAACACTCTTTCATACAGAGCTCTGGTTTTTCGGGACACGCGTCACATTGATATATTGTGTCCTTCCTTATCCCCCTCTTATAGCAGACTCTGCACCTCTTTTGACTTTTTCCCTTCTTGCCAGTTTGGGGAACTTCCCCTAAAAAGTGTTGCCCTGGTACGATGCCTGTGGCCCCGCTTCCAGAAGTACTGTAAGGCTTCAGGACTTGATCTGACAAGTCCACCCCTCCCATGTACCTATTGTAGTCCAGGATGCAGTCTAGTTTGGGGGTCCCTGTACTGGTACCTTGTACAGGTACATGGGTACTGGTGTGGCATCTCCCTGGTCTTGTACTTGACCCACAATATGTTGCTGCTAGATTGTGCCCTGCTCTCACCCCTTCTGAGTGTTTGCCCAAGCAGAGTCGTAGGGAGGCCTCTCAGGTTTCTTCTAGAAGTGCCGCATGCCGCAGGACTTCTGGAAGCGAGGCAGTTGAAGAGTGGGACGCTGGTATAAAAATTATCCAGGTAGAGGTGGTAACCCTGGTCCAGCAGTGGGTGCACCAAATCCCACACAATTTTTGTATTAACTCCCAGTAAGGGGGGGCATTCTGGGGGCTGAGAACTGGTGTCCTTCCCTTCATATATCCTAAATCTGTAGGTATACCCTGATGCACTCTCGCAGCTTATACATCTTCACGCCATACCTTGCCCTCTTACCCGGCAGGTACTCGCGGAATTGAAGCCTCCCTTTCAAATGTACCAGGGATTCATCTATAGAAATACACTTCTCGGGGGTGAATGCTTGGGAAAACCGGGCACTGAAATGGTCTAATAGGGGTCTCCGTTTATACAAACGGTCAAAACTGGGGTCATCTCGGGGTGGGCACGGCTCATTATCAGTATAATGTAAGAAGCGAAGTATTGCCTCATTTTTATTTTATTTTTTAGTTTCCAGCTCAGTTCTGAAGTTGCTTTGAGGGGCCCATATATTAGACACCCTTATCAAACACCCCATTTCAGAAACTAGACCCCTCAAAGTATTCACAACAGCATTTAAAAAGTTTATTAACCCTTTAGGCGTTTCACAGGAATTTAGAGCAAAGTAGAGGTGACATTTAATTAATTTAATTTAATTTATTAGGCACCATGTCCGGTTTGAAGAGGTCTTGTGGTGCTAAAACAGTGGAAACCCCCCAAAAGTGGCCCCTTTTTGGAAACTAGAGACCTTGAGGAATCCATTGCAGTTTTCTTGGGGTGCATGCGACTTTTTGATCAGTTTTTATTCTAATTTTAGGTGGCGTGGTGACTAAAAAAACAGCAATTTTACTATTGTTTTTTATTCAATTTTATTTACATTGTATTCATATTGATATCCTATTAACCTGAATAATAAAATAAACTTGCAATTTTTACTACTCAAAAAGCATTGGACAAATTGCTTTTGTGTTTTCCATTCCACCCCACAAAGAGTTTTCTTCAGTACATTATATGGTACATTAAATGCTGCCATTAAAAACAAGAACTTGTCTCGCTAAAAACAAGCCCTTATATGACTATGAGGACGGAAAAATAATAAAGTTATGACTATCGGAATACAAAGAGGCAAAATCAAGATATTATTTTTGTCCTTAAGGTTGAAATTGAACCTCTAAGATGATTTCATGCAACAAACTCTGCATTTCTATAAATCACGGGTTAGACCATACATGGAATATTGTGTACAGTTTTGAGCACCTGTGTATGAGAAGGACATTGCTGAACTAGAATGCGTGCAAAGAAGGGAAAGCAAGGTAATTAAAGGACCTCATCACAGACGGGGATTCTTTACTGTAAGAGCAGTTCAACGATTGAACTCTCTGCCACATTGAAAAGTGTTTTTTTGAAAAATATAAAATTTAAAATATAAATAGGACGGAAAAATAATAAAGTTATGACTATCGGAATACAAAGAGGCAAAATCAAGATATTATTTTTGTCCTTAAGGTTGAAATTGGGCCTCTAAGATGATTTCATGCAACAAACTCTGCATTTCTATAACTCACGGGTTAGACCATACATGGAATATTGTGTACAGTTTTGAGCACCTGTGTATGAGAAGGACATTGCTGAACTAGAATGCGTGCAAAGAAGGGAAAGCAAGGTAATTAAAGGACCTCATCACAGACGGGGATTCTTTACTGTAAGAGCAGTTCAACGATTGAACTCTCTGCCACATTGAAAAGTGTTTTTTTGAAAAATATAAAATTTCATCATATTTGTACCAGATTCTGGAGATGGAACTTTGATCCAGGAATTTATTCTAATAGCCATATTTGGAGTAAGGGAGGAATTTTTCCCCTAATGACAACTTTGGAATGCACTCCAAGACAGTTTTTGCCTTCCTCTGGATCAACACGGCAGGTTTATAGGTTGAATTTGATGGACCTTTTTTCAATATTATCAACTATTCAACTCTGTAACAAGCATGTAACAAAAGTGAGCTTCCATGGCCAGTACGGGGATCGAACCCGTGACCTTGGCGTTATTAGCACCATGCTCTAACCAACTGAGCTAACCGGCCACTTTTACACCAAAGATTCATGTCACGTCAGTAGAAAATACATGCAAACGTGTATTCATATTGATATCCTATTAACCTGAATAATAAAATAAACTTGAAATTTTTACTACTCAAAAAGCATTGGACAAATTGCTTTTGTGTTTTCCATTCCACCCCACAAAGAGTTTTCTTTCAGTACATTATATGGTACATTAAATGCTGCCATTAAAAACAAGAACTTGTCTCGCTAAAAACAAGCCCTTATATGACTATGAGGATGGAAAAATAATAAAGTTATGACTATAGGAATACAAAGAAGCAAAATCAAGATATTATTTTTGTCCTTAAGGTTGAAATTGAACCTCTAAGATGATTTCATGCAACAAACTCTGCATTTCTATAAATGACCGGTTACACCATACATGGAATATTGTGTACAGTTTTAAGCACCTGTGTATGAGAAGGACATTGCTGAACTAGAATGCGTGCAAAGAAGGGAAAGCAAGGTAATTAAAGGACCTCATCACAGACGGGGATTCTTTACTGTAAGAGCAGTTCGACGATTGAACTCTCTGCCACATTGATAAGTGTTTTTTTGAAAAATATAAAATTTCATCATATTTGTACCAGATTCTGGAGATGGAACTTTGATCCAGGAATTTATTCTAATAGCCATATTTGGAGTAAGGGAGGAATTTTTCCCCTAATGACAACTTTGGAATGCACTCCAAGACAGTTTTTGCCTTCCTCTGGATCAACACGGCAGGTTTATAGGTTGAATTTGATGGACCTTTTTTCAATATTATCAACTATTCAACTCTGTAACAAGCATGTAACAAAAGTGAGCTTCCACGACCCGTACGGGGATCGAACCCGTGACCTTGGCGTTATTAGCACCACGCTCTAACCAACTGAGCTAACCGGCCACTTTTACACCAAAGATTCACGTCACGTCAGTAGAAAATACATGCAAACGTGTATTCATATTGATATCCTATTAACCTGAATAATAAAATAAACTTGCAATTTTTACTACTCAAAAAGCATTGGACAAATTGCTTTTGTGTTTTCCATTCCACCCCACAAAGAGTTTTCTTTCAGTACATTATATAGTACATTAAATGCTGCCATTAAAAACAAGAACTTGTCTCGCTAAAAACAAGCCCTTATATGACTATGAGGACGGAAAAATAATAAAGTTATGACTATCGGAATACAAAGAGGCAAAATCAAGATATTATTTTTGTCCTTAAGGTTGAAATTGGACCTCTAAGATGATTTCATGCAATAAACTCTGCATTTCTATAAATCACCGGTTAGACCATACATGGAATATTGTGTACAGTTTTGAGCACCTGTGTATGAGAAGGACATTGCTGAACTAGAATGCGTGCAAAGAAGGGAAAGCAAGGTAATTAAAGGACCTCATCACAGACGGGGATTCTTTACTGTAAGAGAAGTTCTACGATTGAACTCTCTGCCACATTGAAAAGTGTTTTTTTGAAAAATATAAAATTTAAAATATAAATAGGACGGAAAAATAATAAAGTTATGACTATCGGAATACAAAGAGGCAAAATCAAGATATTATTTTTGTCCTTAAGGTTGAAATTGGGCCTCTAAGATGATTTCATGCAACAAACTCTGCATTTCTATAAATCACCGGTTAGACCATACATGGAATATTGTGTACAGTTTTGAGCACCTGTGTATGAGAAGGACATTGCTGAACTAGAATGCGTGCAAAGAAGGGAAAGCAAGGTAATTAAAGGACCTCATCACAGACGGGGATTCTTTACTGTAAGAGCAGTTCAACGATTGAACTCTCTGCCACATTGAAAAGTGTTTTTTTGAAAAATATAAAATTTCATCATATTTGTACCAGATTCTGGAGATGGAACTTTGATCCAGGAATTTATTCTAATAGCCATATTTGGAGTAAGGGAGGAATTTTTCCCCTAATGACAACTTTGGAATGCACTCCAAGACAGTTTTTGCCTTCCTCTGGATCAACACGGCAGGTTTATAGGTTGAATTTGATGGACCTTTTTTCAATATTATCAACTATTCAACTCTGTAACAAGCATGTAACAAAAGTGAGCTTCCATGGCCCGTACGGGGATCGAACCCGTGACCTTGGCGTTATTAGCACCACGCTCTAACCAACTGAGCTAACCGGCCACTTTTACACCAAAGATTCACGTCACGTCAGTAGAAAATACATGCAAACGTGTATTCATATTGATATCCTATTAACCTGAATAATAAAATAAACTTGCAATTTTTACTACTCAAAAAGCATTGGACAAATTGCTTTTGTGTTTTCCATTCCACCCCACAAAGAGTTTTCTTTCAGTACATTATATGGTACATTAAATGCTGCCATTAAAAACAAGAACTTGTCTCGCTAAAAACAAGCCCTTATATGACTATGAGGACGGAAAAATAATAAAGTTATGACTATCGGAATACAAAGAGGCAAAATCAAGATATTATTTTTGTCCTTAAGGTTGAAATTGAACCTCTAAGATGATTTCATGCAACAAACTCTGCATTTCTATAAATCACCGGTTACACCATACATGGAATATTGTGTACAGTTTTGAGCACCTGTGTATGAGAAGGACATTGCTGAACTAGAATGCGTGCAAAGAAGGGAAAGCAAGGTAATTAAAGGACCTCATCACAGACGGGGATTCTTTACTGTAAGAGCAGTTCAACGATTGAACTCTCTGCCACTTTGAAAAGTGTTTTTTTGAAAAATATAATCATATTTGTACCAGATTCTGGAGATGGAACTTTGATCCAGGAATTTATTCTAATAGCCATATTTGGAGTAAGGGAGGAATTTTTCCCCTAATGACAACATTGGAATGCACTCCAAGACAGTTTTTGCCTTCCTCTGGATCAACACGGCAGGTTTATAGGTTGAATTTGATGGACCTTTTTTCAATATTATCAACTATTCAACTCTGTAACAAGCATGTAACAAAAGTGAGCTTCCATGGCCCGTACGGGGATCGAACCCGTGACCTTGGTGTTATTAGCACCACGCTCTAACCAACTGAGCTAACCGGCCACTTTTACACCAAAGATTCACGTCACGTCAGTAGAAAATACATGCAAACGTGTATTCATATTGATATCCTATTAACCTGAATAATAAAATAAACTTGCAATTTTTACTACTCAAAAAGCATTGGACAAATTGCTTTTGTGTTTTCCATTCCACCCCACAAAGAGTTTTCTTTCAGTACATTATATGGTACATTAAATGCTGCCATTAAAAACAAGAACTTGTCTCGCTAAAAACAAGCCCTTATATGACTATGAGGACGGAAAAATAATAAAGTTATGACTATCGGAATACAAAGAGGCAAAATCAAGATATTATTTTTGTCCTTAAGGTTGAAATTGAACCTCTAAGATGATTTCATGCAACAAACTCTGCATTTCTATAAATCACCGGTTACACCATACATGGAATATTGTGTACAGTTTTGAGCACCTGTGTATGAGAAGGACATTGCTGAACTAGAATGCGTGCAAAGAAGGGAAAGCAAGGTAATTAAAGGACCTCATCACAGACGGGGATTCTTTACTGTAAGAGCAGTTCGACGATTGAACTCTCTGCCACATTGAAAAGTGTTTTTTTGAAAAATATAAAATTTCATCATATTTGTACCAGATTCTGGAGATGGAACTTTGATCCAGGAATTTATTCTAATAGCCATATTTGGAGTAAGGGAGGAATTTTTCCCCTAATGACAACATTGGAATGCACTCCAAGACAGTTTTTGCCTTCCTCTGGATCAACACGGCAGGTTTATATGTTGAATTTGATGGACCTTTTTTCAATATTATCAACTATTCAACTCTGTAACAAGCATGTAACAAAAGTGAGCTTCCATGGCCCATACGGGGATCGAACCCATGACCTTGGCGTTATTAGCCCCACGCTCTAACCAACTGAGCTAACCGGCCACTTTTACACCAAAGATTCACGTCACGTCAGTAGAAAATACATGCAAACGTGTATTCATATTGATATCCTATTAACCTGAATAATAAAATAAACTTGCAATTTTTACTACTCAAAAAGCATTGGACAAATTGCTTTTGTGTTTTCCATTCCACCCACAAAGAGTTTTCTTTCAGTACATTATATGGTACATTAAATGCTGCCATTAAAAACAAGAACTTGTCTCGCTAAAAACAAGCCCTTATATGACTATGAGGACGGAAAAATAATAAAGTTATGACTATCGGAATACAAAGAGGCAAAATCAAGATATTATTTTTGTCCTTAAGGTTGAAATTGGACCTCTAAGATGATTTCATGCAACAAACTCTGCATTTCTATAAATCACCGGTTACACCATACATGGAATATTGTGTACAGTTTTGAGCACCTGTGTATGAGAAGGACATTGCTGAACTAGAATGCGTGCAAAGAAGGGAAAGCAAGGTAATTAAAGGACCTCATCACAGACGGGGATTCTTTACTGTAAGAGCAGTTCGACGATTGAACTCTCTGCCACATTGAAAAGTGTTTTTTTGAAAAATATAAAATTTCATCATATTTGTACCAGATTCTGGAGATGGAACTTTGATCCAGGAATTTATTCTAATAGCCATATTTGGAGTAAGGGAGGAATTTTTCCCCTAATGACAACATTGGAATGCACTCCAAGACAGTTTTTGCCTTCCTCTGGATCAACACGGCAGGTTTATAGGTTGAATTTGATGGACCTTTTTTCAATATTATCAACTATTCAACTCTGTAACAAGCATGTAACAAAAGTAAGCTTCTATGGCCCATACGGGGATCGAACCCATGACCTTGGCATTATTAGCCCCACGCTCTAACCAACTGAGCTAACCGGCCACTTTTACACCAAAGATTCACGTCACGTCAGTAGAAAATACATGCAAACGTGTATTCATATTGATATCCTATTAACCTGAATAATAAAATAAACTTGCAATTTTTACTACTCAAAAAGCATTGGACAAATTGCTTTTGTGTTTTCCATTCCACCCCACAAAGAGTTTTCTTCAGTACATTATATGGTACATTAAATGCTGCCATTAAAAACAAGAACTTGTCTCGCTAAAAACAAGCCCTTATATGACTATGAGGACGTAAAAATAATAAAGTTATGACTATCGGAATACAAAGAGGCAAAATCAAGATATTATTTTTGTCCTTAAGGTTGAAATTGGACCTCTAAGATGATTTCATGCAACAAACTCTGCATTTCTATAAATCACCGGTTAGACCATACATGGAATATTGTCTACAGTTTTGAGCACCTGTGTATGAGAAGGACATTGCTGAACTAGAATGCGTGCAAAGAAGGGAAAGCAAGGTAATTAAAGGACCTCATCACAGACGGGGATTCTTTACTGTAAGAGCAGTTCGACGATTGAACTCTCTGCCACATTGAAAAGTGTTTTTTTGAAAAATATAAAATTTCATCATATTTGTACCAGATTCTGGAGATGGAACTTTGATCCAGGAATTTATTCTAATAGCCATATTTGGAGTAAGGGAGGAATTTTTCCCCTAATGACAACATTGGAATGCACTCCAAGACAGTTTTTGCCTTCCTCTGGATCAACACGGCCACATTGAAAAGTGTTTTTTTGAAAAATATAAAATGTCATCATATTTGTACCAGATTCTGGAGATGGAACTTTGATCCAGGAATTTATTCTAATAGCCATATTTGGAGTAAGGGAGGAATTTTTCCCCTAATGACAACATTGGAATGCACTCCAAGACAGTTTTTGCCTTCCTCTGGATCAACACTGCAGGTTTATAGGTTGAATTTGATGGACCTTTTTTCAATATTATCAACTATTCAACTCTGTAACAAGCATGTAACAAAAGTGAGCTTCCATGGCCCGTACGGGGATCGAACCCCTGACCTTGGCATTATTAGCACCACGCTCTAACCAACTGAGCTAACCACCCACTTTTAGACCAAAGATTCACGTCACGTCAGTAGAAAATACATGCAAACGTGTATTCATATTGATATCCTATTAACCTGAATAATAAAATAAACTTGCAATTTTTACTACTCAAAAAGCATTGGACAAATTGCTTTTGTGTTTTCCATTCCACCCCACAAAGAGTTTTCTTTCAGTACATTATATGGTACATTAAATGCTGCCATTAAAAACAAGAACTTGTCTCGCTAAAAACAAGCCCTTATATGACTATGAGGACGGAAAAATAATAAAGTTATGACTATCGGAATACAAAGAGGCAAAATCAAGATATTATTTTTGTCCTTAAGGTTGAAATTGGACCTCTAAGATGATTTCATGCAACAAACTCTGCATTTCTATAAATCACCGGTTAGACCATACATGGAATATTGTGTACAGTTTTGAGCACCCGTGTATGAGAAGGACATTGCTGAACTAGAATGTGTGCAAAGAAGGGAAAGCAAGGTAATTAAAGGACCTCATCACAGACGGGGATTCTTTACTGTAAGAGCAGTTCGACGATTGAACTCTCTACCACATTGAAAAGTGTTTTTTTGAATAATATAAAATTTCATCATATTTGTACCAGATTCTGGAGATGGAACTTTGATCCAGGAATTTATTCTAATAGCCATATTTGGAGTAAGGGAGGACTTTTTCCCCTAATGACAACATTGGAATGCACTCCAAGACAGTTTTTGCCTTCCTCTGGATCAACACGGTAGGTTTATAGGTTGAATTTGATGGACCTTTTTTCAATAATATCAACTATTCAACTCTGTAACAAGCATGTAACAAGCATGTAACAAGCATGTAACAAGCATGTAACAAGCATGTAACAAGCATGTAACAAAAGTGAGCTTCCATGGCCCGAACGGGGATCGAACCCGTGACCTTGGCGTTATTAGCACCACGCTCTAACCAACTGAGCTAACCGGCCACTTTTACACCAGAGATTCACGTCACGTCAGTAGAAAATACATGCAAACGTGTATTCATATTGATATCCTATTAACCTGAATAATAAAATAAACTTGCAATTTTTACTACTCAAAAAGCATTGGACAAATTGCTTTTGTGTTTTCCATTCCACCCCACAAAGAGTTTTCTTTCAGTACATTATATGGTACATTAAATGCTGCCATTAAAAACAAGAACTTGTCTCGCTAAAAACAAGCCCTTATATGACTATGAGGACGGAAAAATAATAAAGTTATAACTATCGGAATACAAAGAGGCAAAATCAAGATATTATTTTTGTCCTTAAGGTTGAAATTGGACCTCTAAGATGATTTCATGCAACAAACTCTGCATTTCTATAAATCACCGGTTAGACCATACATGGAATATTGTGTACAGTTTTGAGCACCTGTGTATGAGAAGGACATTGCTGAACTAGAATGCGTGCAAAGAAGGGAAAGCAAGGTAATTAAAGGACCTCATCACAGACGGGGATTCTTTACTGTAAGAGCAGTTCGACGATTGAACTCTGCCACATTGAAAAGTGTTTTTTTGAAAAATATAAAATTTCATCATATTTGTACCAGATTCTGGAGATGGAACTTTGATCCAGGAATTTATTCTAATAGCCATATTTGGAGTAAGGGAGGAATTTTTCCCCTAATGACAACATTGGAATGCACTCCAAGACAGTTTTTGCCTTCCTCTGGATCAACACGGCAGGTTTATAGGTTGAATTTGATGGACCTTTTTTCAATATTATCAACTATTCAACTCTGTAACAAAAGTGAGCTTCCATGGCCCGTACGGGGATCAAACCCGTGACCTTGGCGTTATTAGCACCACGCTCTAACCAACTGAGCTAACCGGCCACTTTTACACCAAAGATTCACGTCACATCAGTAGAAAATACATGCAAACGTGTATTCATATTGATATCCTATTAACCTGAATAATAAAATAAACTTGCAATTTTTACTACTCAAAAAGCATTGGACAAATTGCTTTTGTGTTTTCCATTCCACCCCACAAAGAGTTTTCTTTCAGTACATTATATGGTACATTAAATGCTGCCATTAAAAACAAGAACTTGTCTCGCTAAAAACAAGCCCTTATATGACTATGAGGACGGAAAAATAATAAAGTTATGACTATCGGAATACAAAGAGGCAAAATCAAGATATTATTTTTGTCCTTAAGGTTGAAATTGGACCTCTAAGATGATTTCATGCAACAAACTCTGCATTTCTATAAATCACCGGTTAGACCATACATGGAATATTGTGTACAGTTTTAAGCACCTGTGTATGAGAAGGACATTGCTGAACTAGAATGCGTGCAAAGAAGGGAAAGCAAGGTAATTAAAGGACCTCATCACAGACGGGGATTCTTTACTGTAAGAGAAGTTCGACGATTGAACTCTCTGCCACATTGAAAAGTGTTTTTTTGAAAAATATAAAATTTCATCATATTTGTACCAGATTCTGGAGATGGAACTTTGATCCAGGAATTTATTCTAATAGCCATATTTGGAGTAAGGGAGGAATTTTTCCCCTAATGACAATATTGGAATGCACTCCAAGACAGTTTTTGCCTTCCTCTGGATCAACACGGCAGGTTTATAGGTTGAATTTGATGGACCTTTTTTCAATATTATCAACTATTCAACTCTGTAACAAAAGTGAGCTTCCATGGCCCGTACGGGGATCGAACCCGTGACCTTGGCGTTATTAGCACCACGCTCTAACCAACTGAGCTAACCAGCCACTTTAACACCAAAGATTCACGTCACGTCAGTAGAAAATACATGCAAACGTGTATTCATATTGATATCCTATTAACCTGAATAATAAAATAAACTTGCAATTTTTACTACTCAAAAAGCATTGGACAAATTGCTTTTGTGTTTTCCATTCCACCCCACAAAGAGTTTTCTTTCAGTACATTATATGGTACATTAAATGCTGCCATTAAAAACAAGAACTTGTCTCGCTAAAAACAAGCCCTTATATGACTATGAGGACGGAAAAATAATAAAGTTATGACTATCGGAATACAAAGAGGCAAAATGAAGATATTATTTTTGTCCTTAAGGTTGAAATTGGACCTCTAAGATGATTTCATGCAACAAACTCTGCATTTCTATAAATCACCGGTTAGACCATACATGGAATATTGTGTACAGTTTTAAGCACCTGTGTATGAGAAGGACATTGCTGAACTAGAATGCGTGCAAAGAAGGGAAAGCAAGGTAATTAAAGGACCTCATCACAGACGGGGATTCTTTACTGTAAGAGAAGTTCGACGATTGAACTCTCTGCCACATTGAAAAGTGTTTTTTTGAAAAATATAAAATTTCATCATATTTGTACCAGATTCTGGAGATGGAACTTTGATCCAGGAATTTATTCTAATAGCCATATTTGGAGTAAGGGAGGAATTTTTCCCCTAATGACAACATTGGAATGCACTCCAAGACAGTTTTTGCCTTCCTCTGGATCAACACGGCAGGTTTACAGGTTGAATTTGATGGACCTTTTTTCAATATTATCAACTATTCAAGTAACAAGCATGTAACAAAAGTGAGCTTCCATGGCCCGAACGGGGATCGAACCCGTGACCTTGGCGTTATTAGCAACACGCTCTAACCAACTGAGCTAACCGGCCACTTTTACACCAAAGATTCACGTCACGTCAGTAGAAAATACATGCAAACGTGTATTCATATTGATATCCTATTAACCTGAATAATAAAATAAACTTGCAATTTTTACTACTCAAAAAGCATTGGACAAATTGCTTTTGTGTTTTCCATTCCACCCCACAAAGAGTTTTCTTCAGTACATTATATGGTACATTAAATGCTGCCATTAAAAACAAGAACTTGTCTTGCTAAAAACAAGCCCTTATATGACTATGAGGACGTAAAAATAATAAAGTTATGACTATCGGAATACAAAGAGGCAAAATCAAGATATTATTTTTGTCCTTAAGGTTGAAATTGGACCTCTAAGATGATTTCATGCAACAAACTCTGCATTTCTATAAATCACCGGTTAGACCATACATGGAATATTGTCTACAGTTTTGAGCACCTGTGTATGAGAAGGACATTGCTGAACTAGAATGCGTGCAAAGAAGGGAAAGCAAGGTAATTAAAGGACCTCATCACAGACGGGGATTCTTTACTGTAAGAGCAGTTCGACGATTGAACTCTCTGCCACATTGAAAAGTGTTTTTTTGAAAAATATAAAATTTCATCATATTTGTACCAGATTCTGGAGATGGAACTTTGATCCAGGAATTTATTCTAATAGCCATATTTGGAGTAAGGGAGGAATTTTTCCCCTAATGACAACATTGGAATGCACTCCAAGACAGTTTTTGCCTTCCTCTGGATCAACACGGCCACATTGAAAAGTGTTTTTTTGAAAAATATAAAATGTCATCATATTTGTACCAGATTCTGGAGATGGAACTTTGATCCAGGAATTTATTCTAATAGCCATATTTGGAGTAAGGGAGGAATTTTTCCCCTAATGACAACATTGGAATGCACTCCAAGACAGTTTTTGCCTTCCTCTGGATCAACACTGCAGGTTTATAGGTTGAATTTGATGGACCTTTTTTCAATATTATCAACTATTCAACTCTGTAACAAGCATGTAACAAGCATGTAACAAAAGTGAGCTTCCATGGCCCGTACGGGGATCGAACCCCTGACCTTGGCATTATTAGCACCACGCTCTAACCAACTGAGCTAACCACCCACTTTTACACCAAAGATTCACGTCACGTCAGTAGAAAATACATGCAAACGTGTATTCATATTGATATCCTATTAACCTGAATAATAAAATAAACTTGCAATTTTTACTACTCAAAAAGCATTGGACAAATTGCTTTTGTGTTTTCCATTCCACCCCACAAAGAGTTTTCTTTCAGTACATTATAGGGTACATTAAATGCTGCCATTAAAAACAAGAACTTGTCTCGCTAAAAACAAGCCCTTATATGACTATGAGGACGGAAAAATAATAAAGTTATGACTATCGGAATACAAAGAGGCAAAATCAAGATATTATTTTTGTCCTTAAGGTTGAAATTGGACCTCTAAGATGATTTCATGCAACAAACTCTGCATTTCTATAAATCACCGGTTAGATCATACATGGAATATTGTGTACAGTTTTGAGCACCTGTGTATGAGAAGGACATTGCTGAACTAGAATGCGTGCAAAGAAGGGAAAGCAAGGTAATTAAAGGACCTCATCACAGACGGGGATTCTTTACTGTAAGAGCAGTTCGACGATTGAACTCTCTGCCACATTGAAAAGTGTTTTTTTGAAAAATATAAAATGTCATCATATTTGTACCAGATTCTGGAGATGGAACTTTGATCCAGGAATTTATTCTAATAGCCATATTTGAAGTAAGGGAGGACTTTTTCCCCTAATGACAACATTGGAATGCACTCCAAGACAGTTTTTGCCTTCCTCTGGATCAACACGGCAGGTTTATAGGTTGAATTTGATGGACCTTTTTTCAATAAAATCAACTATTCAACTCTGTAACAAGCATGTAACAAAAGTGAGCTTACATGGCACGTACGGGGATCGAACCCGTGACCTTGGTGTTATTAGCACCACGCTCTAACCAACTGAGCTAACCGGCCACTTTAACACCAAAGATTCACGTCACGTCAGTAGAAAATACATGCAAACGTGTATTCATATTGATATCCTATTAACCTGAATAATAAAATAAACTTGCAATTTTTACTACTCAAAAAGCATTGGACAAATTGCTTTTGTGTTTTCCATTCCACCCCACAAAGAGTTTTCTTTCAGTACATTATATGGTACATTAAATGCTGCCATTAAAAACAAGAACTTGTCTCGCTAAAAACAAGCCCTTATATGACTATGAGGACGGAAAAATAATAAAGTTATGACTATCGGAATACAAAGAGGCAAAATGAAGATATTATTTTTGTCCTTAAGGTTGAAATTGGACCTCTAAGATGATTTCATGCAACAAACTCTGCATTTCTATAAATCACCGGTTAGACCATACATGGAATATTGTGTACAGTTTTAAGCACCTGTGTATGAGAAGGACATTGCTGAACTAGAATGCGTGCAAAGAAGGGAAAGCAAGGTAATTAAAGGACCTCATCACAGACGGGGATTCTTTACTGTAAGAGAAGTTCGACGATTGAACTCTCTGCCACATTGAAAAGTGTTTTTTTGAAAAATATAAAATTTCATCATATTTGTACCAGATTCTGGAGATGGAACTTTGATCCAGGAATTTATTCTAATAGCCATATTTGGAGTAAGGGAGGAATTTTTCCCCTAATGACAACATTGGAATGCACTCCAAGACAGTTTTTGCCTTCCTCTGGATCAACACGGCCACATTGAAAAGTGTTTTTTTGAAAAATATAAAATGTCATCATATTTGTACCAGATTCTGGAGATGGAACTTTGATCCAGGAATTTATTCTAATAGCCATATTTGGAGTAAGGGAGGAATTTTTCCCCTAATGACAACATTGGAATGCACTCCAAGACAGTTTTTGCCTTCCTCTGGATCAACACTGCAGGTTTATAGGTTGAATTTGATGGACCTTTTTTCAATATTATCAACTATTCAACTCTGTAACAAGCATGTAACAAGCATGTAACAAGCATGTAACAAAAGTGAGCTTCCATGGCCCGTACGGGGATCGAACCCCTGACCTTGGCATTATTAGCACCACGCTCTAACCAACTGAGCTAACCACCCACTTTTACACCAAAGATTCACGTCACGTCAGTAGAAAATACATGCAAACGTGTATTCATATTGATATCCTATTAACCTGAATAATAAAATAAACTTGCAATTTTTACTACTCAAAAAGCATTGGACAAATTGCTTTTGTGTTTTCCATTCCACCCCACAAAGAGTTTTCTTTCAGTACATTATAGGGTACATTAAATGCTGCCATTAAAAACAAGAACTTGTCTCGCTAAAAACAAGCCCTTATATGACTATGAGGACGGAAAAATAATAAAGTTATGACTATCGGAATACAAAGAGGCAAAATCAAGATATTATTTTTGTCCTTAAGGTTGAAATTGGACCTCTAAGATGATTTCATGCAACAAACTCTGCATTTCTATAAATCACCGGTTAGATCATACATGGAATATTGTGTACAGTTTTGAGCACCTGTGTATGAGAAGGACATTGCTGAACTAGAATGCGTGCAAAGAAGGGAAAGCAAGGTAATTAAAGGACCTCATCACAGACGGGGATTATTTACTGTAAGAGCAGTTCGACGATTGAACTCTCTGCCACATTGAAAAGTGTTTTTTTGAAAAATATAAAATGTCATCATATTTGTACCAGATTCTGGAGATGGAACTTTGATCCAGGAATTTATTCTAATAGCCATATTTGAAGTAAGGGAGGACTTTTTCCCCTAATGACAACATTGGAATGCACTCCAAGACAGTTTTTGCCTTCCTCTGGATCAACACGGCAGGTTTATAGGTTGAATTTGATGGACCTTTTTTCAATATTATCAACTATTCAACTCTGTAACAAAAGTGAGCTTCCATGGCCCGTACGGGGATCGAACCCGTGACCTTGGCGTTATTAGCACCACGCTCTAACCAACTGAGCTAACCGGCCACTTTAACACCAAAGATTCACGTCACGTCAGTAGAAAATACATGCAAACGTGTATTCATATTGATATCCTATTAACCTGAATAATAAAATAAACTTGCAATTTTTACTACTCAAAAAGCATTGGACAAATTGCTTTTGTGTTTTCCATTCCACCCCACAAAGAGTTTTCTTTCAGTACATTATATGGTACATTAAATGCTGCCATTAAAAACAAGAACTTGTCTCGCTAAAAACAAGCCCTTATATGACTATGAGGACGGAAAAATAATAAAGTTATGACTATCGGAATACAAAGAGGCAAAATGAAGATATTATTTTTGTCCTTAAGGTTGAAATTGGACCTCTAAGATGATTTCATGCAACAAACTCTGCATTTCTATAAATCACCGGTTAGACCATACATGGAATATTGTGTACAGTTTTAAGCACCTGTGTATGAGAAGGACATTGCTGAACTAGAATGCGTGCAAAGAAGGGAAAGCAAGGTAATTAAAGGACCTCATCACAGACGGGGATTCTTTACTGTAAGAGAAGTTCGACGATTGAACTCTCTGCCACATTGAAAAGTGTTTTTTTGAAAAATATAAAATTTCATCATATTTGTACCAGATTCTGGAGATGGAACTTTGATCCAGGAATTTATTCTAATAGCCATATTTGGAGTAAGGGAGGAATTTTTCCCCTAATGACAACTTTGGAATGCACTCCAAGACAGTTTTTGCCTTCCTCTGGATCAACACGGCAGGTTTATATGTTGAATTTGATGGACCTTTTTTCAATATTATCAACTATTCAACTCTGTAACAAGCATGTAACAAAAGTGAGCTTCCATGGCCCATACGGGGATCGAACCCGTGACCTTGGCAATATTAGCACCACGCTCTAACCAACTGAGCTAACCGGCCACTTTTACACCAAAGATTCACGTCACGTCAGTAGAAAATACATGCAAACGTGTATTCATATTGATATCCTATTAACCTGAATAATAAAATAAACTTGAAATTTTTACTACTCAAAAAGCATTGGACAAATTGCTTTTGTGTTTTCCATTCCACCCCACAAAGAGTTTTCTTTCAGTACATTATATGGTACATTAAATGCTGCCATTAAAAACAAGAACTTGTCTCGCTAAAAACAAGCCCTTATATGACTATGAGGACGGAAAAATAATAAAGTTATGACTATCGGAATACAAAGAGGCAAAATCAAGATATTATTTTTGTCCTTAAGGTTGAAATTGGACCTCTAAGATGATTTCATGCAACAAACTCTGCATTTCTATAAATCACCGGTTAGACCATACATGGAATATTGTGTACAGTTTTAAGCACCTGTGTATGAGAAGGACATTGCTGAACTAGAATGCGTGCAAAGAAGGGAAAGCAAGGTAATTAAAGGACCTCATCACAGACGGGGATTCTTTACTGTAAGAGCAGTTCGACGATTGAACTCTCTGCCACATTGAAAAGTGTTTTTTTGAAAAATATAAAATTTCATCATATTACTACCAGATTCTGGAGATGGAACTTTGATCCAGGAATTTATTCTAATAGCCATATTTGGAGTAAGGGAGGAATTTTTCCCCTAATGACAACATTGGAATGCACTCCAAGACAGTTTTTGCCTTCCTCTGGATCAACACGGCAGGTTTATAGGTTGAATTTGATGGACCTTTTTTCAATATTATCAACTATTCAACTCTGTAACAAAAGTGAGCTTACATTGCCCGAATGGGGATCGAACCCGTGACCTTGGCGTTATTAGCACCACGCTCTAACCAACTGAGCTAACCGGCCACTTTTACACCAAAGATTCACGTCACGTCAGTAGAAAATACATGCAAACGTGTATTCATATTGATATCCTATTAACCTGAATAATAAAATAAACTTGCAATTTTTACTACTCAAAAAGCATTGGACAAATTGCTTTTGTGTTTTCCATTCCACCCCACAAAGAGTTTTCTTCAGTACATTATATGGTACATTAAATGCTGCCATTAAAAACAAGAACTTGTCTCGCTAAAAACAAGCCCTTATATGACTATGAGGACGGAAAAATAATAAAGTTATGACTATCGGAATACAAAGAGGCAAAATCAAGATATTATTTTTGTCCTTAAGGTTGAAATTGGACCTCTAAGATGATTTCATGCAACAAACTCTGCATTTCTATAAATCACCGGTTAGACCATACATGGAATATTGTGTACAGTTTTGAGCACCTGTGTATGAGAAGGACATTGCTGAACTAGAATGCGTGCAAAGAAGGGAAAGCAAGGTAATTAAAGGACCTCATCACAGACGGGGATTCTTTACTGTAAGAGCAGTTCGACGATTGAACTCTCTGCCACATTGAAAAGTGTTTTTTTGAAAAATATAAAATTTCAACATATTTGTACCAGATTCTGGAGATGGAACTTTGATCCAGGAATTTATTCTAATAGCCATATTTGGAGTAAGGGAGGAATTTTTCCCCTAATGACAACATTGGAATGCACTCCAAGACAGTTTTTGCCTTCCTCTGGATCAACACGGCAGGTTTATAGGTTGAATTTGATGGACCTTTTTTCAATATTATCAACTATTCAACTCTGTAACAAGCATGTAACAAAAGTGAGCTTCCATGGCCCATACGGGGATCGAACCCGTGACCTTTGCGTTATTAGCACCACGCTCTACCCAACTGAGCTAACCGGCCACTTTTACACCAAAGATTCACGTCACGTCAGTAGAAAATACATGCAAACGTGTATTCATATTGATATCCTATTAACCTGAATAATAAAATAAACTTGAAATTTTTACTACTCAAAAAGCATTGGACAAATTGCTTTTGTGTTTTCCATTCCACCCCACAAAGAGTTTTCTTTCAGTACATTATATGGTACATTAAATGCTGCCATTAAAAACAAGAACTTGTCTCGCTAAAAACAAGCCCTTATATGACTATGAGGACGGAAAAATAATAAAGTTATGACTATCGGAATACAAAGAGGCAAAATCAAGATATTATTTTTGTCCTTAAGGTTGAAATTGGACCTCTAAGATGATTTCATGCAACAAACTCTGCATTTCTATAAATCACCGGTTAGACCATACATGGAATATTGTGTACAGTTTTGAGCACCTGTGTATGAGAAAGACATTGCTGAACTAGAATGCGTGCAAAGAAGGGAAAGCAAGGTAATTAAAGGACCTCATCACAGACGGGGATTCTTTACTGTTAGAGAAGTTCGACGATTGAACTCTCTGCCACATTGAAAAGTGTTTTTTTGAAAAATATAAAATGTCATCATATTTGTACCAGATTCTGGAGATGGAACTTTGATCCAGGAATTTATTCTAATAGCCATATTTGGAGTAAGGGAGGAATTTTTCCCCTAATGACAACATTGGAATGCACTCCAAGACAGTTTTTGCCTTCCTCTGGATCAACACAGCAGGTTTATAGGTTGAATTTGATGGACCTTTTTTCAATATTATCAACTATTCAACTCTGTAACAAGCATGTAACAAAAGCGAGCTTCCACGGCCTGTACAGGGATCGAACCTGTGACCTTGGCGTTATTAGCACCACACTCTAACCAACTGAGCTAACCGGCCACTTATACACCAAAGATTCACGTCACGTCAGTAGAAAATACATGCAAACGTGTATTCATATTGATATCCTATTAACCTGAATAATAAAATAAACTTGCAATTTTTACTACTCAAAAAGCATTGGACAAATTGCTTTTGTGTTTTCCATTCCACCCCACAAAGAGTTTTCTTCAGTACATTATATGGTACATTAAATGCTGCCATTAAAAACAAGAACTTGTCTCGCTAAAAACAAGCCCTTATATGACTATGAGGACGGAAAAATAATAAAGTTATGACTATCGGAATACAAAGAGGCAAAATCAAGATATTATTTTTGTCCTTAAGGTTGAAATTGGACCTCTAAGATGATTTCATGCAACAAACTCTGCATTTCTATAAATCACCGGTTAGACCATACATGGAATATTGTGTACAGTTTTGAGCACCTGTGTATGAGAAGGACATTGCTGAACTAGAATGCGTGCAAAGAAGGGAAAGCAAGGTAATTAAAGGACCTCATCACAGACGGGGATTCTTTACTGTAAGAGCAGTTCGACGATTGAACTCTCTGCCACATTGAAAAGTGTTTTTTTGAAAAATATAAAATTTCATCATATTTGTACCAGATTCTGGAGATGGAACTTTGATCCAGGAATTTATTCTAATAGCCATATTTGGAGTAAGGGAGGAATTTTTCCCCTAATGACAACATTGGAATGCACTCCAAGACAGTTTTTGCCTTCCTCTGGATCAACACGGCTGGTTTATCGGTTGAATTTGATGGACCTTTTTTCAATATTATCAACTATTCAACTCTGTAACAAGCATGTAACAAAAGTGAGCTTCCATGGCCCGTACGGGGATCGAACCCGTGACCTTGGCGTTATTAGCACCACGCTCTAACCAACTGAGCTAACCGGCCACTTTTACACCAAAGATTCACGTCACGTCAGTAGAAAATACATGCAAACGTGTATTCATATTGATATCCTATTAACCTGAATAATAAAATAAACTTGCAATTTTTACTACTCAAAAAGCATTGGACAAATTGCTTTTGTGTTTTCCATTCCACCCCACAAAGAGTTTTCTTCAGTACATTATATGGTACATTAAATGCTGCCATTAAAAACAAGAACTTGTCTCGCTAAAAACAAGCCCTTATATGACTATGAGGACGGAAAAATAATAAAGTTATGACTATCGGAATACAAAGAGGCAAAATCAAGATATTATTTTTCCATTCCACCCCACAAAGAGTTTTCTTTCAGTACATTATATGGTACATTAAATGCTGCCATTAAAAACAAGAACTTGTCTCGCTAAAAACAAGCCCTTATATGACTATGAGGACGGAAAAATAATAAAGTTATGACTATCGGAATACAAAGAGGCAAAATCAAGATATTATTTTTATCCTTAAGGTTGAAATTGAACCTCTAAGATGATTTCATGCAACAAACTCTGCATTTCTATAAATCACCGGTTAGACCATACATGGAATATTGTGTACAGTTTTAAGCACCTGTGTATGAGAAGGACATTGCTGAACTAGAATGCGTGCAAAGAAGGGAAAGCAAGGTAATTAAAGGACCTCATCACAGACGGGGATTCTTTACTGTAAGAGCAGTTCGACGATTGAACTCTCTGCCACATTGAAAAGTGTTTTTTTGAAAAATATAAAATTTCATCATATTTGTACCAGATTCTGGAGATGGAACTTTGATCCAGGAATTTATTCTAATAGCCATATTTGGAGTAAGGGAGGAATTTTTCCCCTAATGAGAAAATTGGAATGCACTCCAAGACAGTTTTTGCCTTCCTCTGGATCAACACGGCTGGTTTATAGGTTGAATTTGATGGACCTTTTTTCAATATTATCAACTATTCAACTCTGTAACAAAAGTGAGCTTACATTGCCCGAATGGGGATCGAACCCGTGACCTTGGCGTTATTAGCACCACGCTCTAACCAACTGAGCTAACCGGCCACTTTTACACCAAAGATTCACGTCACGTCAGTAGAAAATACATGCAAACGTGTATTCATATTGATATCCTATTAACCTGAATAATAAAATAAACTTGCAATTTTTACTACTCAAAAAGCATTGGACAAATTGCTTTTGTGTTTTCCATTCCACCCCACAAAGAGTTTTCTTCAGTACATTATATGGTACATTAAATGCTGCCATTAAAAACAAGAACTTGTCTCGCTAAAAACAAGCCCTTATATGACTATGAGGACGGAAAAATAATAAAGTTATGACTATCGGAATACAAAGAGGCAAAATCAAGATATTATTTTTGTCCTTAAGGTTGAAATTGGACCTCTAAGATGATTTCATGCAACAAACTCTGCATTTCTATAAATCACCGGTTAGACCATACATGGAATATTGTGTACAGTTTTGAGCACCTGTGTATGAGAAGGACATTGCTGAACTAGAATGCGTGCAAAGAAGGGAAAGCAAGGTAATTAAAGGACCTCATCACAGACGGGGATTCTTTACTGTAAGAGCAGTTCGACGATTGAACTCTCTGCCACATTGAAAAGTGTTTTTTTGAAAAATATAAAATTTCAACATATTTGTACCAGATTCTGGAGATGGAACTTTGATCCAGGAATTTATTCTAATAGCCATATTTGGAGTAAGGGAGGAATTTTTCCCCTAATGACAACATTGGAATGCACTCCAAGACAGTTTTTGCCTTCCTCTGGATCAACACGGCAGGTTTATAGGTTGAATTTGATGGACCTTTTTTCAATATTATCAACTATTCAACTCTGTAACAAGCATGTAACAAAAGTGAGCTTCCATGGCCCATACGGGGATCGAACCCGTGACCTTTGCGTTATTAGCACCACGCTCTACCCAACTGAGCTAACCGGCCACTTTTACACCAAAGATTCACGTCACGTCAGTAGAAAATACATGCAAACGTGTATTCATATTGATATCCTATTAACCTGAATAATAAAATAAACTTGAAATTTTTACTACTCAAAAAGCATTGGACAAATTGCTTTTGTGTTTTCCATTCCACCCCACAAAGAGTTTTCTTTCAGTACATTATATGGTACATTAAATGCTGCCATTAAAAACAAGAACTTGTCTCGCTAAAAACAAGCCCTTATATGACTATGAGGACGGAAAAATAATAAAGTTATGACTATCGGAATACAAAGAGGCAAAATCAAGATATTATTTTTGTCCTTAAGGTTGAAATTGGACCTCTAAGATGATTTCATGCAACAAACTCTGCATTTCTATAAATCACCGGTTAGACCATACATGGAATATTGTGTACAGTTTTGAGCACCTGTGTATGAGAAAGACATTGCTGAACTAGAATGCGTGCAAAGAAGGGAAAGCAAGGTAATTAAAGGACCTCATCACAGACGGGGATTCTTTACTGTTAGAGAAGTTCGACGATTGAACTCTCTGCCACATTGAAAAGTGTTTTTTTGAAAAATATAAAATGTCATCATATTTGTACCAGATTCTGGAGATGGAACTTTGATCCAGGAATTTATTCTAATAGCCATATTTGGAGTAAGGGAGGAATTTTTCCCCTAATGACAACATTGGAATGCACTCCAAGACAGTTTTTGCCTTCCTCTGGATCAACACAGCAGGTTTATAGGTTGAATTTGATGGACCTTTTTTCAATATTATCAACTATTCAACTCTGTAACAAGCATGTAACAAAAGCGAGCTTCCACGGCCTGTACGGGGATCGAACCTGTGACCTTGGCGTTATTAGCACCACACTCTAACCAACTGAGCTAACCGGCCACTTATACACCAAAGATTCACGTCACGTCAGTAGAAAATACATGCAAACGTGTATTCATATTGATATCCTATTAACCTGAATAATAAAATAAACTTGCAATTTTTACTACTCAAAAAGCATTGGACAAATTGCTTTTGTGTTTTCCATTCCACCCCACAAAGAGTTTTCTTCAGTACATTATATGGTACATTAAATGCTGCCATTAAAAACAAGAACTTGTCTCGCTAAAAACAAGCCCTTATATGACTATGAGGACGGAAAAATAATAAAGTTATGACTATCGGAATACAAAGAGGCAAAATCAAGATATTATTTTTGTCCTTAAGGTTGAAATTGGACCTCTAAGATGATTTCATGCAACAAACTCTGCATTTCTATAAATCACCGGTTAGACCATACATGGAATATTGTGTACAGTTTTGAGCACCTGTGTATGAGAAGGACATTGCTGAACTAGAATGCGTGCAAAGAAGGGAAAGCAAGGTAATTAAAGGACCTCATCACAGACGGGGATTCTTTACTGTAAGAGCAGTTCGACGATTGAACTCTCTGCCACATTGAAAAGTGTTTTTTTGAAAAATATAAAATTTCATCATATTTGTACCAGATTCTGGAGATGGAACTTTGATCCAGGAATTTATTCTAATAGCCATATTTGGAGTAAGGGAGGAATTTTTCCCCTAATGACAACATTGGAATGCACTCCAAGACAGTTTTTGCCTTCCTCTGGATCAACACGGCTGGTTTATAGGTTGAATTTGATGGACCTTTTTTCAATATTATCAACTATTCAACTCTGTAACAAGCATGTAACAAAAGTGAGCTTCCATGGCCCGTACGGGGATCGAACCCGTGACCTTGGCGTTATTAGCACCACGCTCTAACCAACTGAGCTAACCGGCCACTTTTACACCAAAGATTCACGTCACGTCAGTAGAAAATACATGCAAACGTGTATTCATATTGATATCCTATTAACCTGAATAATAAAATAAACTTGCAATTTTTACTACTCAAAAAGCATTGGACAAATTGCTTTTGTGTTTTCCATTCCACCCCACAAAGAGTTTTCTTCAGTACATTATATGGTACATTAAATGCTGCCATTAAAAACAAGAACTTGTCTCGCTAAAAACAAGCCCTTATATGACTATGAGGACGGAAAAATAATAAAGTTATGACTATCGGAATACAAAGAGGCAAAATCAAGATATTATTTTTCCATTCCACCCCACAAAGAGTTTTCTTTCAGTACATTATATGGTACATTAAATGCTGCCATTAAAAACAAGAACTTGTCTCGCTAAAAACAAGCCCTTATATGACTATGAGGACGGAAAAATAATAAAGTTATGACTATCGGAATACAAAGAGGCAAAATCAAGATATTATTTTTATCCTTAAGGTTGAAATTGAACCTCTAAGATGATTTCATGCAACAAACTCTGCATTTCTATAAATCACCGGTTAGACCATACATGGAATATTGTGTACAGTTTTAAGCACCTGTGTATGAGAAGGACATTGCTGAACTAGAATGCGTGCAAAGAAGGGAAAGCAAGGTAATTAAAGGACCTCATCACAGACGGGGATTCTTTACTGTAAGAGCAGTTCGACGATTGAACTCTCTGCCACATTGAAAAGTGTTTTTTTGAAAAATATAAAATTTCATCATATTTGTACCAGATTCTGGAGATGGAACTTTGATCCAGGAATTTATTCTAATAGCCATATTTGGAGTAAGGGAGGAATTTTTCCCCTAATGAGAAAATTGGAATGCACTCCAAGACAGTTTTTGCCTTCCTCTGGATCAACACGGCTGGTTTATAGGTTGAATTTGATGGACCTTTTTTCAATATTATCAACTATTCAACTCTGTAACAAGCATGTAACAAAAGTGAGCTTCCATGGCCCGTACGGGGATCGAACCCGTGACCTTGGCGTTATTAGCACCACGCTCTAACCAACTGAGCTAACCGGCCACTTTTACACCAAAGATTCACGTCACGTCAGTAGAAAATACATGCAAACGTGTATTCATATTGATATCCTATTAACCTGAATAATAAAATAAACTTGCAATTTTTACTACTCAAAAAGCATTGGACAAATTGCTTTTGTGTTTTCCTTTCCACCCCACAAAGAGTTTTCTTTCAGTACATTATATGGTACATTAAATGCTGCCATTAAAAACAAGAACTTGTCTCGCTAAAAACAAGCCCTTATATGACTATGAGGACGGAAAAATAATAAAGTTATGACTATCGGAATACAAAGAGGCAAAATCAAGATATTATTTTTGTCCTTAAGGTTGAAATTGGACCTCTAAGATGATTTCATGCAACGAACTCTGCATTTCTATAAATCACCGGTTAGACCATACATGGAATATTGTGTACAGTTTTAAGCACCTGTGTATGAGAAGGACATTGCTGAACTAGAATGCGTGCAAAGAAGGGAAAGCAAGGTAATTAAAGGACCTCATCACAGACGGGGATTCTTTACTGTAAGAGCAGTTCGACGATTGAACTCTCTGCCACATTGAAAAGTGTTTTTTTGAAAAATATAAAATGTCATCATATTTGTACCAGATTCTGGAGATGGAACTTTGATCCAGGAATTTATTCTAATAGCCATATTTGGAGTAAGGGAGGAATTTTTCCCCTAATGACAACATTGGAATGCACTCCAAGACAGTTTTTGCCTTCCTCTGGATCAACACGGCAGGTTTATAGGTTGAATTTGATGGACCTTTTTTAAATATTATCAACTATTCAAATCTGTAACAAAAGTGAGCTTCCATGGCCCATACGGGGATCGAACCCATGACCTTGGTGTTATTAGCACCACGCTCTAACCAACTGAGCTAACCGGCCACTTTTACACCAAAGATTCACGTCACGTCAGTAGAAAATACATGCAAACGTGTATTCATATTGATATCCTATTAACCTGAATAATAAAATAAACTTGAAATTTTTACTACTCAAAAAGAATTGGACAAATTGCTTTTGTGTTTTCCATTCCACCCCACAAAGAGTTTTCTTTCAGTACATTATATGGTACATTAAATGCTGCCATTAAAAACAAGAACTTGTCTCGCTAAAAACAAGCCCTTATATGACTATGAGGACGGAAAAATAATAAAGTTATGACTATCAGAATACAAAGAGGCAAAATCAAGATATTATTTTTATCCTTAAGGTTGAAATTGAACCTCTAAGATGATTTCATGCAACAAACTCTGCATTTCTATAAATCACCGGTTAGACCATACATGGAATATTGTGTACAGTTTTAAGCACCTGTGTATGAGAAGGACATTGCTGAACTAGAATGCGTGCAAAGAAGGGAAAGCAAGGTAATTAAAGGACCTCATCACAGACGGGGATTCTTTACTGTAAGAGCAGTTCGACGATTGAACTCTCTGCCACATTGAAAAGTGTTTTTTTGAAAAATATAAAATTTCATCATATTTGTACCAGATTCTGGAGATGGAACTTTGATCCAGGAATTTATTCTAATAGCCATATTTGGAGTAAGGGAGGAATTTTTCCCCTAATGACAACATTGGAATGCACTCCAAGACAGTTTTTGCCTTCCTCTGGATCAACACGGCAGGTTTATAGGTTGAATTTGATGGACCTTTTTTCAATATTATCAACTATTCAACTCTGTAACAAGCATGTAACAAGCATGTAACAAGCATGTAACAAGCATGTAACAAAAGTGAGCTTCCATGGCCCGTACGGGGATCGAACCCGTGACCTTGGCGTCATTAGCACCACGCTCTAACCAACTGAGCTAACCGGCCACTTTTACACCAAAGATTCACGTCACGTCAGTAGAAAATACATGCAAACGTGTATTCATATTGATATCCTATTAACCTGAATAATAAAATAAACTTGCAATTTTTACTACTCAAAAAGCATTGGACAAATTGCTTTTGTGTTTTCCATTCCACCCCACAAAGAGTTTTCTTTCAGTACATTATATGGTACATTAAATGCTGCCATTAAAAACAAGAACTTGTCTCGCTAAAAACAAGCCCTTATATGACTATGAGGACGGAAAAATAATAAAGTTATGACTATCGGAATACAAAGAGGCAAAATCAAGATATTATTTTTCCATTCCACCCCACAAAGAGTTTTCTTTCAGTACATTATATGGTACATTAAATGCTGCCATTAAAAACAAGAACTTGTCTCGCTAAAAACAAGCCCTTATATGACTATGAGGACGGAAAAATAATAAAGTTATGACTATCAGAATACAAAGAGGCAAAATCAAGATATTATTTTTGTCCTTAAGGTTGAAATTGAACCTCTAAGATGATTTCATGCAACAAACTCTGCATTTCTATAAATCACCGGTTAGACCATACATGGAATATTGTGTACAGTTTTAAGCACCTGTGTATGAGAAGGACATTGCTGAACTAGAATGCGTGCAAAGAAGGGAAAGCAAGGTAATTAAAGGACCTCATCACAGACGGGGATTCTTTACTGTAAGAGCAGTTCGACGATTGAACTCTCTGCCACATTGAAAAGTGTTTTTTTGAAAAATATAAAATTTCATCATATTTGTACCAGATTCTGGAGATGGAACTTTGATCCAGGAATTTATTCTAATAGCCATATTTGGAGTAAGGGAGGAATTTTTCCCCTAATGAGAAAATTGGAATGCTTTCTGTGATCGCAATGAGGTCACTTTACGCCTTGATCTCCATGCAGGTTCAAATCAGGTGGGGGGGTGCGAGCTCGGAGAAGCAAAGACACACTGAGACGTTTCTCAAGGCAAAAATACTTCTGACTTTATTTGCAGAGACACAGAGTTTATATAGTAAAAATATCATATAATTACGTGCAGACACATATGAGTCATTTAGACATATACATTCTTGTGGTTTCTTTCCTCATTATTCTTATCTCTACATACATTGTTTCTTATTCCTTACATCTAATTTTTAATCCGGTGTTCTACCCATATCTATCTTGGCTGTACGCCCAGAACCCAAAAATGCTGGTAACAAACTCCCTAGTTCCTGGTAGTACACTCATAACATAATGAATTCGCAATTCCCAGTTTCAGCAGAACATCTGCAGATTATCACATTCCATAACCTTTCAATAATACCCAAAATATAGACTCGTTTATCCTTCTACCTTGAAGTAGTACATACATTACACTTATATCATTGATTATAGGTTGTTCTATACCATCACAATCCCTCCTTTTGTGATTTTACCAACACCTAAATTCCAATGCTACTTCTATCTCCTGATAGCAAGGCTTCGATCCATTTCTTCACTTGATTCACACAGGTATGTAGGTGGGGTAATCTCACAACACTCTTTCATCATAATATATAGGCCTCTGACTGAATGCTTCCCTTATCTTGCAAAATACATAACAATTGAAACATGTAAGCAATACAAATAATATCATTAAACAAATCAATGGTTGGAAAAGCACATGCAATATCTTAGTGGCAGTGGGAGAAAATCCTGTAAAAACGTCATACCAATGATGGGCACTGGCATCTTTTATTGCTGACAATAAATTTATTACTTCCCTAGCTGCTATTGTAGCCAATACTTTCACTTTACTTAGAGTTACATTATGGGCTGCTATCAATTTCTTTACGTCTTTAGACTTTTGTAACACTTGTTTTAACTCTTCCAGTGGCAAACTAAAATTTCCATAGGGCAAAGGTTCAGGTACCCATACAGTGGACATTATTTCTTCTAAAGTAGGCAGGAACACTATAGTTTGGTTCCCCCAAGTCAAATGCGTCACATTGTATAGACATCCTGAAAATGGTCCTGTGAGATTAAACTGGCTAAGGGTCTGCTTGTTGTTAGTTATTAAACATACATGCTGTGGACCTACTTCAATATAAACCTGTAGGTTAACTTCTGGGATTATAGTGAGTGCGCATACATTATCCTGGTGCTGCATTAGACAGGGTTCATATATCCCTGACTGTTCATTACATACATATCCTTGCTCTGTTAACTGGCACAAATCTATATTCCTTGTCTTATTTTGAGAATCTATGTGTGTTCCTTTCATTTCCAGGATACAATATTGTCCTAATAATGTCACCCAATCAATCATTACCATTGGCATAACAATAAATTTGCATAATAGAGTAGGATTTTTCACATGAAATGCTATTAGTCTTCCTGCACACCATTTAGGTGTACACTCAGTATACTCAGGCTGGAACAATAACCACGTATCATTTCTCTTTCCTATGGGCAGAATGTCTGTCCATTGCCTAACATGACTACTAAACAATTTATTCTTACAATTATTCATCTGTTCTTGTTGCCACATCGTTTTAAGCGTACATACTGTCCAATTTACTAAAGTTGATACATTCTGTAATGTTCTATATTCGGTTAGCATACTTTCATTAAAAACATTTAGAAACAGTTCATCTATAGCTAACCCTTTTTGCTGTAAGTGAAAGGTAGTAGGTAACCATGAGGCACCTATCCTTAATGCAGTAGATGTGTCATCTCCCACTGAGTTTAATTTGTTCATAACTGTTTCTAACTGTATACCATTCAATACTCCTAATCCCGTTCCTACCCCTCCTAATAGCGGGTCATACCATTCTCTTTTTTGTCTATGACAGCTGGGGGATTCAGGGAAGGAAATATTGAAGTGTACATTCTTTTTCTGCTGTTGGGTTACAGCGCTCTTACAAGTGTGTGGGATTCTTTCCAGACTTTGTACTGTTATATGTGGCTTAAAACTATCTCTTAAAATTATTATCAAGAATACAAAATATCTTCTATTTCTTATTTGGCTATTATTCATACATAATATAATCCCATCAGTTTCTTTTATTACAATCGTAGAGTTGAGCCTCTCCTTGTTGCATCTTTCATAAGTCTTATTTATCATTTCGTTTCTATTTTTCCTGGTTGTATATTTCTGTCGATACTGTAAATCTGGTTCATAACAACAAAGCAACAGCCCCGGCGTCTCTTCTTGTATGCTAATGTTGGCTGTTTTGTCTATGTGAAGGTACACAGTCCCTCCATGTGGTCCCTTCGGTTGTAGTCACATTTGTAGTATAACACGGGGCATTGGCCTTACAGGTGTAGTTACCCTGCTTTCTATCCACTGTGGCATTCGCCCACCCTGTCCTGAACTGTTCCAGTGATTCTGTACTGATTACGTGTACAGGAGTAGCAGTTCTGCCTTTTTGTATAAGAGCACACGCAACAACCGCCGCAACAACCACAAAGATCTTCATTCTTCTGGCTGAAGAACCTTTTTACAATGACTGGCGTGAATCCAGCTTGCCTTTCCTTCGAGCTTCACTGAGGTGCTTGTAACGAGTAAAACTTGAAAAGGACCATCAAACCGTGGCTCAAGGCTCTTCCTCACGTGTCTTTTGACAACGACCCAATCTCCTGGTTCTAGCTTATACGTCCCTTCAACTGAATCAGGACCTGGAATGGAAGCAAAGACTTGTGCATGCACCTTGGTCAATTGTTTGTTCAGCGTTGATACATAATCTGTTAGTCTACCATACTGCATTTGGAGCACCTGTGGAAAATAACATCCTAATCTGGGAGCCGACCCAAATAAGATCTCATATGGGCTGAGACCTGTTCTTTTTGTGGGCGTGTATCTTACTGAGAACAAGGCTAATGGTAGACACTCGGTCCATGGTTTCCCGGTTTCTACCATTGCTTTTTGGATTTTCAATTTGAGAGTCCCATTTAGTCTCTCAACCTTCCCACTGCTTTGTGGATGGTATGGTGTATGTAGGGCTTGACTTATGCCTAGAGCTGACAACACATGGTTCATGATTTCACCCGTAAAATGAGTTCCTCTGTCGCTCTCGATCACCTCTGGTACTCCATATCTGCACACCACCTCGTTGATCAGTTTCTTTGCTGTGGCTACGGCTGTAGCTTTGGTTACTGGAAAAGCTTCTGGCCATCCTGAAAAGAGATCAATACAAACAAGCACATACTCATAGGTACCGACTTTTGGTAATTGAATATAGTCTATCTGTAGTCTCTGGAATGGGTAAATTGGTCTGGGTGTGTGCTTCTGTGGTACTTTTACAGTTCTTCCAATATTATGTGTTGCACAGATCATGCATCCTTGTGTAAAACTGCTGGCCATCACACTAAACCCTGGAGCATACCACACCTTGTTTACCAAGTCCATCATTGCCGTTTTTGATTGGTGAGTCGCTCCATGTGTTATTTGGGCCATCATTGGGAACATTGTCTTAGGCAGGCACAGTTTATTCTGGCATTGCCAGAGGCCATCTTTTCGTAGCGTTGCTCCTTGGGCCGTCCACTTGTCTTTTTCTTCTTTTGTTGCTTGTCCTTGAAGTTTTTGCAGTAGTTCCGGGCTTACAGCTGGTCTTGTTTCCTCTGGATCGTTTATCTGAAATACGGCTGCTAACACGGGTAGCTTCTGTGCTGCTTGCTTTGCCGCTTCGTCTGCCAGGGCATTTCCTTTTGTCTCTGGTGAACTCACCTTAGTGTGAGCTTTTATCTTTATTACTACTGCTACTTCTGTGGGTAACATCAGGGTCTCCATCAAGTAGTTTACAAAGTCTGCATTCTTTACAGGTGTACCTGCAGAGGTCAAAAACTGTCTAGCCTTCCATATAGGGCCATAATCGTGTGCAATCCCAAATGCATACCGAGAGTCAGTGTATATATTTGCTGTCTTTCCTTCTGCATGTTGGCATGCTGCTGCCAGGGCCTTAAGCTCCGCTTCTTGTGCTGAGCGGGACGCTGGTAAGGAGGCTGCTTCTAGGACTACATCTTCGGTGGTTACTGCATATCCTGTAAGAAAAGATCCTTCTACAAAATACCTTGAACCATCCACAAAGAGTATTAGGTCTGGGTTTTGGAGTGGGGTATCTTTTACATGTGCGAACCCCACTGTTTCCTGGGCCATAAGGGCCATACAATCATGTTCATCAGTTTCAGACAAAAATTGTGACCATACTTTACCTACGTCTTCTCCCCCTTGCTCCAAAGGCAGTAAGGTAGCTGGGTTCAATGTAGTACAGCGGTATAAAGTAACCTGCTCAGAAAGAAGAAGTGCACAGGTTAATCTCAAATGTCTTGCAGTGGACAAATGCTTAGGTTGTACTTGAGTAAGAATAGCAGTAATAACATGTGGTGCAAAAACTTGGACTGGAAATGCCAGGACCAAATCTGAGGCCTTGTTTAACATTGAATTTGCAGCAATGATAGCTCTCACACATGATGGGGAACCTCGGGCCACAGGGTCTAGTCTAGCTGAATAATATGCTACCGGGCGCTGCTGTGGTCCATGACTTTGTGTGAGAACTGCAGTGGCATGTCCATTTTGTTCAGTACAGTACAAAGTATATGCTTGCGTAGAGGTACTCCACGGATTGGTGTCACGAGCCGCTACCAAACACAACTCCTCCTCATTCAGCTGATAATCCAGAATACTTTGAGAATCTCACTTTTATCAGGTTCTGCAAATACTTGATTAATACAAAAACAAATAAAAATAAAACATCCCTAAAAACTTTACATCAAATTAACAATGTCCAGACAAGTTTTGTTTTGCCTTCTCCCTCATCTAAATCCATAAAAACTCGTGTGAGTGATGTCACATCGCCTCCTGTGTAACTTTGCTGGAGGGGGATGGTCTCTTACACATAAACCACAATTGTACCTGATCAGTTCCTTCACCCTTCCCCCCTTTGTGGACTCTGCGAGAGTGATGTAGCAGAGTTCAAAACTACATCTCAACATAACACTAATTTAACCCCCTGTAATGTACAACAGCCTGAAACAAAAATAACTTTTTCGTGACAAACATTTGATCTTTACAATAACATAACTCATGTGTGAAATCAAAAATAAAACAATTGTAGTTAGTTATTCAATAAAACAGAAAATATTATCTCTGATAACATTAATTACTGCAAACCAATAAACAGTATATAAAAATAAGGAACGGTGGGGGCACATACATTTTCAAAACCCCGTCTCTCACAGTATCTGTAGTTTAATACATCTGAATTAACATCAAAACACATGAAATCTGATCACATCATAGCACATAAATATCGTAACTTTTATAAACAACAGCGCTTGCGCAAAAGAGAAGAAATGTATTTCGGTTTGTAGACATTACTGATATATATATATCTCAGCAGTGCATATTGAGATCCCTTTGTCTCATCAGCCCTGCAGACTACACCCAGTCAGCCCCCCTCCTCCTCCTCCCAAACACAGCACACTTTAGGGGGAGGGAGGGGGGGGGGGGTCACTAACTCACAGCTTCTCACAACTTCTCACAACTTCTCACAATCTTAACACTTTCAATGCCGGCAAAACAACATACGTATCTGCAATCATTTATCACACCATTGTACAGGAATTATCTACGTTAATGTTTAACAGTACAATCTGTTGGCCACCATCTCTATATTATGATTACGTGTTGCTTCATCAGTGAACTAGACTGGAACTTCTGTAAATAGAAAAAACACTACAAATGACAAAATTAACAAGGTGATTATTTCATACTGATTTGGTTGGGCCGGGCGTGGCCACATCAGGGGCAGGGGGGGCAGCCTCTCCCATTGGAAACAGTGCGCAGGGGGTTTCCCACCAACAATGAGGACACACTCAACATGAGGTACGGATGCCATTACCGGGCGTCGGCTGGTCCTGTTCTCTAATACATACAATACCTTTCTTATTCCTAACTTCCTCTTCTGCAAATCCCTCTAAAGCACTTTTCATCAACTTTCTACCTTCCAACTTCCCTTTGTTCTCCAGTATACCTTTTGCCCAATCTGCGGCTTGGAGCCGCCCTCCTCTTTTTCCCTCTGCCAGTTTACATGCCTTGATCAGGGCAAACAACTGCACTCTGTGCAGAATGTATGACAGGATCAAGGGTCTCATCATATAAGACAGAGGTGTCTGGTGGTTTGGCTGTGAAGGACTGCTTATACATTATTACATTTATCACTTTTCCTGATTCAATCTACAAAATGACACAAAGTCATACAAAATATCTATATCAGCATTTAATCTTGTGTTCATTCATTTTAAAAACAAGATTACATTTCTTATCTCACTAGCAGCTGTTCTTCACCTCCCCCTTCTCTTGTCACACTAGTTAATTCTAAATTATACCATATGGGAATTTACTATAAGGTCATTTGCAACATTAAAACAACTACTACTTCTATAACTTCCTTTGCTTTAAACTTTACTTTATAAAATATGAATTTCCTCTGGCAACCTCCTTGTACTACTTCTTCTGACACTTTTCTCCATGCTTCTGCTTTCCCCTGTAACTTTTTATCTTTCAACCATCCACGTTTTGTGTCACAACATTCATTCCATTTTTCTGCGTCTAACCGTCCATGGGATTCTAGACCACATGCTTTCATTATTTTATTTTTTTTTCTTCGTTCCCTGCGTTGCCTTTTTACCTTCTCTTTCTGCTACTGCCTGTTTGGCGGTTTGTCCTTTGGGGTGCTCATCTCGTACTCTTGTTACAGATTTTAGCTACTGACAGATGAATTCCATTCTCATCTGTTTTAGACAGTTTCTAGTTTCCGTACTTACTCTTGTTACAGATTTTAGCTACTGACAGATGAATTCCATTCTCATCTGTTTTAGACAGTTTCTAGCTTCCGTACTTAATAGGGACACCAAGTTCAACATTGTTGCCTAGTTATAAGTGGTCGCCTATAGGCAGACCCTAAGTTATGTAGGGGGTAATTTTCCTGATAGGTGAATTCCTTTCTCACCTATTTTAGACAGTTACTTATCCCCTCGAAACTCCTTTTCAACTTCTACTCTGGCCAGAGAATTAAATTCCTTTTATAACTAGCTTACTTTCTTCTTATTCACTTTAAACACCACTCAAGGAGATATCCTCCACACCATAACAGTAATATGACAAATATTACTAATCCAAATAACAAGGCAAACGTAAAATCAAGCTATTCATTTGACATGCCGGATTATCGGATTGCAGAAAATTCTGGAATTTTGAGCTGAAAATCAGTGCATGATAATCCCCGCAAGTACTCCAATCGTGTACACACATTTTCGGTATTTTTCCGGATTATCAGATTGCACAAAATTTTCGATTTCCGGGCTTAAATTTAGCCTATCATAATCCCCGTAGTCACCTGAAGCATGTACACATGTTTCTGGTAATTTGCCGGATTATCGGAAGTTTTTTCCAAAAACAATTTCCTTATTCTAAAATGCATTTGTGACACAAAACTGGGTTTCTACAACATTCATACAAATACTGCCATGGAGATCAGGCACTTTATCCTGAGGGTAGGATTACATATAGACTTGACCAGATTTTTACACTAAAAACACCCTCATGTGGCCCCTCTATTCCTCAGGAGTACTACCGGGAAGGTGACCTACCAGACAGGAAGGTGCAGAGCAGAGTTTGTAAGAATTAAGTCTTCTTACCTTGCTGCAGCTGTGGTCTGCACGTTCCTTCGTCCGGGAGGTCGCCATTCAAGTCCCGGGAGATCCCCTAGGTGGGGTGCCGTCCTTCTGGTCAAGTCCCTGTTCGGGCGCCAATTTCTGTGATCGCAATGAGGTCACTTTACGCCTTGATCTCCATGCAGGTTCAAATCAGGTGGGGGGGGTGCGAGCTCGGAGAAGCAAAGACACACTGAGACGTTTCTCAAGGCAAAAATACTTCTGACTTTATTTGCAGAGACACAGAGTTTATATAGTAAAAATATCATATAATTACGTGCAGACACATATGAGTCATTTAGACATATACATTCTTGTGGTTTCTTTCCTCATTATTCTTATCTCTACATACATTGTTTCTTATTCCTTACATCTAATTTTTAATCCGGTGTTCTACCCATATCTATCTTGGCTGTACGCCCAGAACCCAAAAATGCTGGTAACAAACTCCCTAGTTCCTGGTAGTACACTCATAACATAATGAATTCGCAATTCCCAGTTTCAGCAGAACATCTGCAGATTATCACATTCCATAACCTTTCAATAATACCCAAAATATAGACTCGTTTATCCTTCTACCTTGAAGTAGTACATACATTACACTTATATCATTGATTATAGGTTGTTCTATACCATCACAACTCCAAGACAGTTTTTGCCTTCCTCTGGATCAACACGGCAGGTTTATAGGTTGAATTTGATGGACCTTTTTTCAATATTATCAACTATTCAACTCTGTAACAAGCATGTAACAAAAGTGAGCTTCCATGGCCCATACGGGGATCAAACCCGTGACCTTGGCGTTATTAGCACCACGTTCTAACCAACTGAGCTAACCGGCCACTTTTACACCAAAGATTCACGTCACGTCAGTAGAAAATACATGCAAACGTGTATTCATATTGATATCCTATTAACCTGAATAATAAAATAAACTTGCAATTTTTACTACTCAAAAAGCATTGGACAAATTGCTTTTGTGTTTTCCATTCCACCCCACAAAGAGTTTTCTTTCAGTACATTATATGGTACATTAAATGCTGCCATTAAAAACAAGAACTTGTCTCGCTAAAAACAAGCCCTTATATGACTATGAGGACGGAAAAATAATAAAGTTATGACTATCGGAATACAAAGAGGCAAAATCAAGATATTATTTTTATCCTTAAGGTTGAAATTGAACCTCTAAGATGATTTCATGCAACAAACTCTGCATTTCTATAAATCACCGGTTAGACCATACATGGAATATTGTGTACAGTTTCAAGCACCTGTGTATGAGAAGGACATTGCTGAACTAGAATGCGTGCAAAGAAGGGAAAGCAAGGTAATTAAAGGACCTCATCACAGACGGGGATTCTTTACTGTAAGAGCAGTTCGACGATTGAACTCTCTGCCACATTGAAAAGTGTTTTTTTGAAAAATATAAAATTTCATCATATTTGTACCAGATTCTGGAGATGGAACTTTGATCCAGGAATTTATTCTAATAGCCATATTTGGAGTAAGGGAGGAATTTTTCCCCTAATGACAACATTGGAATGCACTCCAAGACAGTTTTTGCCTTCCTCTGGATCAACACGGCAGGTTTATAGGTTGAATTTGATGGACCTTTTTTCAATATTATCAACTATTCAACTCTGTAACAAAAGTGAGCTTCCATGGCCCATACGGGGATCGAACACGTGACCTTGGTGTTATTAGCACCACGCTCTAACCAACTGAGCTAACCAGCCACATTTACACCAAAGATTCACGTCACGTCAGTAGAAAATACATGCAAACGTGTATTCATATTGATATCCTATTAACCTGAATAATAAAATAAACTTGCAATTTTTACTACTCAAAAAGCATTGGACAAATTGCTTTTGTGTTTTCCATTCCACCCCACAAAGAGTTTTCTTCAGTACATTATATGGTACATTAAATGCAGCCATTAAAAACAAGAACTTGTCTCGCTAAAAACAAGCCCTTATATGACTATGAGGACGGAAAAATAATAAAGTTATGACTATCGGAATACATAGAGGCAAAATCAAGATATTATTTTTCCATTCCACCCCACAAAGAGTTTTCTTTCAGTACATTATATGGTACATTAAATGCTGCCATTAAAAACAAGAACTTGTCTCGCTAAAAACAAGCCCTTATATGACTATGAGGACGGAAAAATAATAAAGTTATGACTATCAGAATACAAAGAGGCAAAATCAAGATATTATTTTTGTCCTTAAGGTTGAAATTGAACCTCTAAGATGATTTCATGCAACAAACTCTGCATTTCTATAAATCACCGGTTAGACCATACATGGAATATTGTGTACAGTTTTAAGCACCTGTGTATGAGAAGGACATTGCTGAACTAGAATGCGTGCAAAGAAGGGAAAGCAAGGTAATTAAAGGACCTCATCACAGACGGGGATTCTTTACTGTAAGAGCAGTTCGACGATTGAACTCTCTGCCACATTGAAAAGTGTTTTTTTGAAAAATATAAAATTTCATCATATTTGTACCAGATTCTGGAGATGGAACTTTGATCCAGGAATTTATTCTAATAGCCATATTTGGAGTAAGGGAGGAATTTTTCCCCTAATGACAACATTGGAATGCACTCCAAGACAGTTTTTGCCTTCCTCTGGATCAACACGGCTGGTTTATAGGTTGAATTTGATGGACCTTTTTTCAATATTATCAACTATTCAACTCTGTAACAAGCATGTAACAAAAGTGAGCTTCCATGGCCCGTACGGGATCGAACCCGTGACCTTGGCGTTATTAGCACCACGCTCTAACCAACTGAGCTAACCGGCCACATTTACACCAAAGATTCACGTCACGTCAGTAGAAAATACATGCAAACGTGTATTCATATTGATATCCTATTAACCTGAATAATAAAATAAACTTGCAATTTTTACTACTCAAAAAGCATTGGACAAATTGCTTTTGTGTTTTCCATTCCACCCCACAAAGAGTTTTCTTTCAGTACATTATATGGTACATTAAATGCTGCCATTAAAAACAAGAACTTGTCTCGCTAAAAACAAGCCCTTATATGACTATGAGGACGGAAAAATAATAAAGTTATGACTATCGGAATACAAAGAGGCAAAATCAAGATATTATTTTTATCCTTAAGGTTGAAATTGAACCTCTAAGATGATTTCATGCAACAAACTCTGCATTTCTATAAATCACCGGTTAGACCATACATGGAATATTGTGTACAGTTTCAAGCACCTGTGTATGAGAAGGACATTGCTGAACTAGAATGCGTGCAAAGAAGGGAAAGCAAGGTAATTAAAGGACCTCATCACAGACGGGGATTCTTTACTGTAAGAGCAGTTCGACGATTGAACTCTCTGCCACATTGAAAAGTGTTTTTTTGAAAAATATAAAATTTCATCATATTTGTACCAGATTCTGGAGATGGAACTTTGATCCAGGAATTTATTCTAATAGCCATATTTGGAGTAAGGGAGGAATTTTTCCCCTAATGACAACATTGGAATGCACTCCAAGACAGTTTTTGCCTTCCTCTGGATCAACACGGCAGGTTTATAGGTTGAATTTGATGGACCTTTTTTCAATATTATCAACTATTCAACTCTGTAACAAAAGTGAGCTTCCATGGCCCATACGGGGATCGAACACGTGACCTTGGTGTTATTAGCACCACGCTCTAACCAACTGAGCTAACCAGCCACATTTACACCAAAGATTCACGTCACGTCAGTAGAAAATACATGCAAACGTGTATTCATATTGATATCCTATTAACCTGAATAATAAAATAAACTTGCAATTTTTACTACTCAAAAAGCATTGGACAAATTGCTTTTGTGTTTTCCATTCCACCCCACAAAGAGTTTTCTTCAGTACATTATATGGTACATTAAATGCAGCCATTAAAAACAAGAACTTGTCTCGCTAAAAACAAGCCCTTATATGACTATGAGGACGGAAAAATAATAAAGTTATGACTATCGGAATACATAGAGGCAAAATCAAGATATTATTTTTCCATTCCACCCCACAAAGAGTTTTCTTTCAGTACATTATATGGTACATTAAATGCTGCCATTAAAAACAAGAACTTGTCTCGCTAAAAACAAGCCCTTATATGACTATGAGGACGGAAAAATAATAAAGTTATGACTATCAGAATACAAAGAGGCAAAATCAAGATATTATTTTTGTCCTTAAGGTTGAAATTGAACCTCTAAGATGATTTCATGCAACAAACTCTGCATTTCTATAAATCACCGGTTAGACCATACATGGAATATTGTGTACAGTTTTAAGCACCTGTGTATGAGAAGGACATTGCTGAACTAGAATGCGTGCAAAGAAGGGAAAGCAAGGTAATTAAAGGACCTCATCACAGACGGGGATTCTTTACTGTAAGAGCAGTTCGACGATTGAACTCTCTGCCACATTGAAAAGTGTTTTTTTGAAAAATATAAAATTTCATCATATTTGTACCAGATTCTGGAGATGGAACTTTGATCCAGGAATTTATTCTAATAGCCATATTTGGAGTAAGGGAGGAATTTTTCCCCTAATGACAACATTGGAATGCACTCCAAGACAGTTTTTGCCTTCCTCTGGATCAACACGGCTGGTTTATAGGTTGAATTTGATGGACCTTTTTTCAATATTATCAACTATTCAACTCTGTAACAAGCATGTAACAAAAGTGAGCTTCCATGGCCCGTACGGGATCGAACCCGTGACCTTGGCGTTATTAGCACCACGCTCTAACCAACTGAGCTAACCGGCCACATTTACACCAAAGATTCACGTCACGTCAGTAGAAAATACATGCAAACGTGTATTCATATTGATATCCTATTAACCTGAATAATAAAATAAACTTGCAATTTTTACTACTCAAAAAGCATTGGACAAATTGCTTTTGTGTTTTCCATTCCACCCCACAAAGAGTTTTCTTTCAGTACATTATATGGTACATTAAATGCTGCCATTAAAAACAAGAACTTGTCTCGCTAAAAACAAGCCCTTATATGACTATGAGGACGGAAAAATAATAAAGTTATGACTATCGGAATACAAAGAGGCAAAATCAAGATATTATTTTTATCCTTAAGGTTGAAATTGAACCTCTAAGATGATTTCATGCAACAAACTCTGCATTTCTATAAATCACCGGTTAGACCATACATGGAATATTGTGTACAGTTTCAAGCACCTATGTATGAGAAGGACATTGCTGAACTAGAATGCGTGCAAAGAAGGGAAAGCAAGGTAATTAAAGGACCTCATCACAGACGGGGATTCTTTACTGTAAGAGCAGTTCGACGATTGAACTCTCTGCCACATTGAAAAGTGTTTTTTTGAAAAATATAAAATTTCATCATATTTGTACCAGATTCTGGAGATGGAACTTTGATCCAGGAATTTATTCTAATAGCCATATTTGGAGTAAGGGAGGAATTTTTCCCCTAATGACAACATTGGAATGCACTCCAAGACAGTTTTTGCCTTCCTCTGGATCAACACGGCAGGTTTATAGGTTGAATTTGATGGACCTTTTTTCAATATTATCAACTATTCAACTCTGTAACAAAAGTGAGCTTACATTGCCCGTATGGGGATCGAACCCGTGACCTTGGCGTTATTAGCACCACGCTCTAACCAACTGAGCTAACCGGCCACTTTTACACCAAAGATTCACGTCACGTCAGTAGAAAATACATGCAAACGTGTATTCATATTGATATCCTATTAACCTGAATAATAAAATAAACTTGCAATTTTTACTACTCAAAAAGCATTGGACAAATTGCTTTTGTGTTTTCCATTCCACCCCACAAAGAGTTTTCTTCAGTACATTATATGGTACATTAAATGCTGCCATTAAAAACAAGAACTTGTCTCGCTAAAAACAAGCCCTTATATGACTATGAGGACGGAAAAATAATAAAGTTATGACTATCGGAATACAAAGAGGCAAAATCAAGATATTATTTTTGTCCTTAAGGTTGAAATTGGACCTCTAAGATGATTTCATGCAACAAACTCTGCATTTCTATAAATCACCGGTTAGACCATACATGGAATATTGTGTACAGTTTTGAGCACCTGTGTATGAGAAGGACATTGCTGAACTAGAATGCGTGCAAAGAAGGGAAAGCAAGGTAATTAAAGGACCTCATCACAGACGGGGATTCTTTACTGTAAGAGCAGTTCGACGATTGAACTCTCTGCCACATTGAAAAGTGTTTTTTTGAAAAATATAAAATTTCAACATATTTGTACCAGATTCTGGAGATGGAACTTTGATCCAGGAATTTATTCTAATAGCCATATTTGGAGTAAGGGAGGAATTTTTCCCCTAATGACAACATTGGAATGCACTCCAAGACAGTTTTTGCCTTCCTCTGGATCAACACGGCAGGTTTATAGGTTGAATTTGATGGACCTTTTTTCAATATTATCAACTATTCAACTCTGTAACAAGCATGTAACAAAAGTGAGCTTCCATGGCCCGTACGGGGATCGAACCCGTGACCTTGGCGTTATTAGCACCACGCTCTAACCAACTGAGCTAACCGGCCACTTTTACACCAAAGATTCACGTCACGTCAGTAGAAAATACATGCAAACGTGTATTCATATTGATATCCTATTAACCTGAATAATAAAATAAACTTGCAATTTTTACTACTCAAAAAGCATTGGACAAATTGCTTTTGTGTTTTCCATTCCACCCCACAAAGAGTTTTCTTTCAGTACATTATATGGTACATTAAATGCTGCCATTAAAAACAAGAACTTGTCTCGCTAAAAACAAGCCCTTATATGACTATGAGGACGGAAAAATAATAAAGTTATGACTATCAGAATACAAAGAGGCAAAATCAAGATATTATTTGTGTCCTTAAGGTTGAAATTGAACCTCTAAGATGATTTCATGCAACAAACTCTGCATTTCTATAAATCACCGGTTAGACCATACATGGAATATTGTGTACAGTTTTAAGCACCTGTGTATGAGAAGGACATTGCTGAACTAGAATGCGTGCAAAGACGGGAAAGCAAGGTAATTAAAGGACCTCATCACAGACGGGGATTCTTTACTGTAAGAGCAGTTCGACGATTGAACTCTCTGCCACATTGAAAAGTGTTTTTTTGAAAAATATAAAATTTCATCATATTTGTACCAGATTCTGGAGATGGAACTTTGATCCAGGAATTTATTCTAATAGCCATATTTGGAGTAAGGGAGGAATTTTTCCCCTAATGACAACATTGGAATGCACTCCAAGACAGTTTTTGCCTTCCTCTGGATCAACACGGCAGGTTTATAGGTTGAATTTGATGGACCTTTTTTCAATATTATCAACTATTCAACTCTGTAACAAAAGTGAGCTTCCATGGCTCATACGGGGATCGAACCCGTGACCTTGGCGTTATTAGCACCACGCTCTAACCAACTGAGCTAATCGGCCACTTTTACACCAAAGATTCACGTCACGCAGTAGAAAATACATGCAAACGTGTATTCATATTGATATCCTATTAACCTGAATAATAAAATAAACTTGCAATTTTTACTACTCAAAAAGCATTGGACAAATTGCTTTTGTGTTTTCCATTCCACCCCATAAAGAGTTTTCTTCAGTACATTATATGGTACATTAAATGCTGCCATTAAAAACAAGAACTTGTCTCGCTAAAAACAAGCCCTTATATGACTATGAGGACGGAAAAATAATAAAGTTATGATTATCGGAATACAAAGAGGCAAAATCAAGATATTATTTTTGTCCTTAAGGTTGAAATTGGACCTCTAAGATGATTTCATGCAACAAACTCTGCATTTCTATAAATCACCGGTTAGACCATACATGGAATATTGTGTACAGTTTCAAGCACCTGTGTATGAGAAGGACATTGCTGAACTAGAATGCGTGCAAAGAAGGGAAAGCAAGGTAATTAAAGGACCTCATCACAGACGAGGATTCTTTACTGTAAGAGCAGTTCGACGATTGAACTCTCTGCCACATTGAAAAGTGTTTTTTTGAAAAATATAAAATTTCATCATATTTGTACCAGATTCTGGAGATGGAACTTTGATCCAGGAATTTATTCTAATAGCCATATTTGGAGTAAGGGAGGAATTTTTCCCCTAATGACAACATTGGAATGCACTCCAAGACAGTTTTTGCCTTCCTCTGGATCAACACGGCAGGTTTATAGGTTGAATTTGATGGACCTTTTTTCAATATTATCAACTATTCAACTCTGTAACAAAAGTGAGCTTTCATGGCGCGTACGGGGATCGAACCCGTGACCTTGGCGTTATTAGCACCACGCTCTAACCAACTGAGCTAACCAGCCACTTTTACACCAAAGATTCACGTCACGTCAGTAGAAAATACATGCAAACGTGTATTCATATTGATATCCTATTAACCTGAATAATAAAATAAACTTGCAATTTTTACTACTCAAAAAGCATTGGACAAATTGCTTTTGTGTTTTCCATTCCACCCCACAAAGAGTTTTCTTCAGTACATTATATGGTACATTAAATGCTGCCATTAAAAACAAGAACTTGTCTCGCTAAAAACAAGCCCTTATATGACTATGAGGACGGAAAAATAATAAAGTTATGACTATCGGAATACAAAGAGGCAAAATCAAGATATTATTTTTGTCCTTAAGGTTGAAATTGGACCTCTAAGATGATTTCATGCAACAAACTCTGCATTTCTATAAATCACCGGTTAGACCATACATGGAATATTGTGTACAGTTTTGAGCACCTGTGTATGAGAAGGACATTGCTGAACTAGAATGCGTGCAAAGAAGGGAAAGCAAGGTAATTAAAGGACCTCATCACAGACGGGGATTCTTTACTGTAAGAGCAGTTCGACGATTGAACTCTCTGCCACATTGAAAAGTGTTTTTTTGAAAAATATAAAATTTCAACATATTTGTACCAGATTCTGGAGATGGAACTTTGATCCAGGAATTTATTCTAATAGCCATATTTGGAGTAAGGGAGGAATTTTTCCCCTAATGACAACATTGGAATGCACTCCAAGACAGTTTTTGCCTTCCTCTGGATCAACACGGCAGGTTTATAGGTTGAATTTGATGGACCTTTTTTCAATATTATCAACTATTCAACTCTGTAACAAAAGTGAGCTTCCATGGCCCATACGGGGATCGAACCCGTGACCTTGGCGTTATTAGCACCATGCTCTAACCAACTGAGCTAATCGGCCAGTTTTACACCAAAGATTCACGTCACGCAGTAGAAAATACATGCAAACGTGTATTCATATTGATATCCTATTAACCTGAATAATAAAATAAACTTGCAATTTTTACTACTCAAAAAGCATTGGACAAATTGCTTTTGTGTTTTCCATTCCACCCCACAAAGAGTTTTCTTCAGTACATTATATGGTACATTAAATGCTGCCATTAAAAACAAGAACTTGTCTCGCTAAAAACAAGCCCTTATATGACTATGAGGACGGAAAAATAATAAAGTTATGACTATCGGAATACAAAGAGGCAAAATCAAGATATTATTTTTGTCCTTAAGGTTGAAATTGGACCTCTAAGATGATTTCATGCAACAAACTCTGCATTTCTATAAATCACCGGTTAGACCATACATGGAATATTGTGTACAGTTTCAAGCACCTGTGTATGAGAAGGACATTGCTGAACTAGAATGCGTGCAAAGAAGGGAAAGCAAGGTAATTAAAGGACCTCATCACAGACGAGGATTCTTTACTGTAAGAGCAGTTCGACGATTGAACTCTCTGCCACATTGAAAAGTGTTTTTTTGAAAAATATAAAATTTCATCATATTTGTACCAGATTCTGGAGATGGAACTTTGATCCAGGAATTTATTCTAATAGCCATATTTGGAGTAAGGGAGGAATTTTTCCCCTAATGACAACATTGGAATGCACTCCAAGACAGTTTTTGCCTTCCTCTGGATCAACACGGCAGGTTTATAGGTTGAATTTGATGGACCTTTTTTCAATATTATCAACTATTCAACTCTGTAACAAAAGTGAGCTTTCATGGCCCGTACGGGGATCGAACCCCACAAAGAGTTTTCTTTCAGTACATTATATGGTACATTAAATGCTGCCATTAAAAACAAGAACTTGTCTCGCTAAAAACAAGCCCTTATATGACTATGAGGACGGAAAAATAATAAAGTTATGACTATCAGAATACAAAGAGGCAAAATCAAGATATTATTTGTGTCCTTAAGGTTGAAATTGAACCTCTAAGATGATTTCATGCAACAAACTCTGCATTTCTATAAATCACCGGTTAGACCATACATGGAATATTGTGTACAGTTTTAAGCACCTGTGTATGAGAAGGACATTGCTGAACTAGAATGCGTGCAAAGACGGGAAAGCAAGGTAATTAAAGGACCTCATCACAGACGGGGATTCTTTACTGTAAGAGCAGTTCGACGATTGAACTCTCTGCCACATTGAAAAGTGTTTTTTTGAAAAATATAAAATTTCATCATATTTGTACCAGATTCTGGAGATGGAACTTTGATCCAGGAATTTATTCTAATAGCCATATTTGGAGTAAGGGAGGAATTTTTCCCCTAATGACAACATTGGAATGCACTCCAAGACAGTTTTTGCCTTCCTCTGGATCAACACGGCAGGTTTATAGGTTGAATTTGATGGACCTTTTTTCAATATTATCAACTATTCAACTCTGTAACAAAAGTGAGCTTCTATGGCTCATACGGGGATCGAACCCGTGACCTTGGCGTTATTAGCACCACGCTCTAACCAACTGAACTAATCGGCCACTTTTACACCAAAGATTCACGTCACGCAGTAGAAAATACATGCAAACGTGTATTCATATTGATATCCTATTAACCTGAATAATAAAATAAACTTGCAATTTTTACTACTCAAAAAGCATTGGACAAATTGCTTTTGTGTTTTCCATTCCACCCCATAAAGAGTTTTCTTCAGTACATTATATGGTACATTAAATGCTGCCATTAAAAACAAGAACTTGTCTCGCTAAAAACAAGCCCTTATATGACTATGAGGACGGAAAAATAATAAAGTTATGATTATCGGAATACAAAGAGGCAAAATCAAGATATTATTTTTGTCCTTAAGGTTGAAATTGGACCTCTAAGATGATTTCATGCAACAAACTCTGCATTTCTATAAATCACCGGTTAGACCATACATGGAATATTGTGTACAGTTTCAAGCACCTGTGTATGAGAAGGACATTGCTGAACTAGAATGCGTGCAAAGAAGGGAAAGCAAGGTAATTAAAGGACCTCATCACAGACGAGGATTCTTTACTGTAAGAGCAGTTCGACGATTGAACTCTCTGCCACATTGAAAAGTGTTTTTTTGAAAAATATAAAATTTCATCATATTTGTACCAGATTCTGGAGATGGAACTTTGATCCAGGAATTTATTCTAATAGCCATATTTGGAGTAAGGGAGGAATTTTTCCCCTAATGACAACATTGGAATGCACTCCAAGACAGTTTTTGCCTTCCTCTGGATCAACACGGCAGGTTTATAGGTTGAATTTGATGGACCTTTTTTCAATATTATCAACTATTCAACTCTGTAACAAAAGTGAGCTTTCATGGCCCGTACGGGGATCGAACCCGTGACCTTGGCGTTATTAGCACCACGCTCTAACCAACTGAGCTAACCAGCCACTTTTACACCAAAGATTCACGTCACGTCAGTAGAAAATACATGCAAACGTGTATTCATATTGATATCCTATTAACCTGAATAATAAAATAAACTTGCAATTTTTACTACTCAAAAAGCATTGGACAAATTGCTTTTGTGTTTTCCATTCCACCCCACAAAGAGTTTTCTTCAGTACATTATATGGTACATTAAATGCTGCCATTAAAAACAAGAACTTGTCTCGCTAAAAACAAGCCCTTATATGACTATGAGGACGGAAAAATAATAAAGTTATGACTATCGGAATACAAAGAGGCAAAATCAAGATATTATTTTTGTCCTTAAGGTTGAAATTGGACCTCTAAGATGATTTCATGCAACAAACTCTGCATTTCTATAAATCACCGGTTAGACCATACATGGAATATTGTGTACAGTTTTGAGCACCTGTGTATGAGAAGGACATTGCTGAACTAGAATGCGTGCAAAGAAGGGAAAGCAAGGTAATTAAAGGACCTCATCACAGACGGGGATTCTTTACTGTAAGAGCAGTTCGACGATTGAACTCTCTGCCACATTGAAAAGTGTTTTTTTGAAAAATATAAAATTTCAACATATTTGTACCAGATTCTGGAGATGGAACTTTGATCCAGGAATTTATTCTAATAGCCATATTTGGAGTAAGGGAGGAATTTTTCCCCTAATGACAACATTGGAATGCACTCCAAGACAGTTTTTGCCTTCCTCTGGATCAACACGGCAGGTTTATAGGTTGAATTTGATGGACCTTTTTTCAATATTATCAACTATTCAACTCTGTAACAAAAGTGAGCTTCCATGGCCCATACGGGGATCGAACCCGTGACCTTGGCGTTATTAGCACCACGCTCTAACCAACTGAGCTAATCGGCCACTTTTACACCAAAGATTCACGTCACGCAGTAGAAAATACATGCAAACGTGTATTCATATTGATATCCTATTAACCTGAATAATAAAATAAACTTGCAATTTTTACTACTCAAAAAGCATTGGACAAATTGCTTTTGTGTTTTCCATTCCACCCCACAAAGAGTTTTCTTCAGTACATTATATGGTACATTAAATGCTGCCATTAAAAACAAGAACTTGTCTCGCTAAAAACAAGCCCTTATATGACTATGAGGACGGAAAAATAATAAAGTTATGACTATCGGAATACAAAGAGGCAAAATCAAGATATTATTTTTGTCCTTAAGGTTGAAATTGGACCTCTAAGATGATTTCATGCAACAAACTCTGCATTTCTATAAATCACCGGTTAGACCATACATGGAATATTGTGTACAGTTTCAAGCACCTGTGTATGAGAAGGACATTGCTGAACTAGAATGCGTGCAAAGAAGGGAAAGCAAGGTAATTAAAGGACCTCATCACAAACGAGGATTCTTTACTGTAAGAGCAGTTCGACGATTGAACTCTCTGCCACATTGAAAAGTGTTTTTTTGAAAAATATAAAATTTCATCATATTTGTACCAGATTCTGGAGATGGAACTTTGATCCAGGAATTTATTCTAATAGCCATATTTGGAGTAAGGGAGGAATTTTTCCCCTAATGACAACATTGGAATGCACTCCAAGACAGTTTTTGCCTTCCTCTGGATCAACACGGCAGGTTTATAGGTTGAATTTGATGGACCTTTTTTCAATATTATCAACTATTCAACTCTGTAACAAAAGTGAGCTTTCATGGCCCGTACGGGGATCGAACCCATGACCTTGGCGTTATTAGCACCACGCTCTAACCAACTGAGCTACCCAGGCACTTTTACACCAAAGATTCACGTCACGTCAGTAGAAAATACATGCAAACGTGTATTCATATTGATATCCTATTAACCTGAATAATAAAATAAACTTGCAATTTTTACTACTCAAAAAGCATTGGACAAATTGCTTTTGTGTTTTCCATTCCACCCCATAAAGAGTTTTCTTCAGTACATTATATGGTACATTAAATGCTGCCATTAAAAACAAGAACTTGTCTCGCTAAAAACAAGCCCTTATATGACTATGAGGACGGAAAAATAATAAAGTTATGACTATCGGAATACAAAGAGGCAAAATCAAGATATTATTTTTGTCCTTAAGGTTGAAATTGGACCTCTAAGATGATTTCATGCAACAAACTCTGCATTTCTATAAATCACCGGTTAGACCATACATGGAATATTGTGTACAGTTTCAAGCACCTGTGTATGAGAAGGACATTGCTGAACTAGAATGCGTGCAAAGAAGGGAAAGCAAGGTAATTAAAGGACCTCATCACAGACGAGGATTCTTTACTGTAAGAGCAGTTCGACGATTGAACTCTCTGCCACATTGAAAAGTGTTTTTTTGAAAAATATAAAATTTCATCATATTTGTACCAGATTCTGGAGATGGAACTTTGATCCAGGAATTTATTCTAATAGCCATATTTGGAGTAAGGGAGGAATTTTTCCCCTAATGACAACATTGGAATGCACTCCAAGACAGTTTTTGCCTTCCTCTGGATCAACACGGCAGGTTTATAGGTTGAATTTGATGGACCTTTTTTCAATATTATCAACTATTCAACTCTGTAACAAAAGTGAGCTTTCATGGCCCGTACGGGGATCGAACCCGTGACCTTGGCGTTATTAGCACCACGCTCTAACCAACTGAGCTAACCAGCCACTTTTACACCAAAGATTCACGTCACGTCAGTAGAAAATACATGCAAACGTGTATTCATATTGATATCCTATTAACCTGAATAATAAAATAAACTTGCAATTTTTACTACTCAAAAAGCATTGGACAAATTGCTTTTGTGTTTTCCATTCCACCCCACAAAGAGTTTTCTTTCAGTACATTATATGGTACATTAAATGCTGCCATTAAAAACAAGAACTTGTCTCGCTAAAAACAAGCCCTTATATGACTATGAGGACGGAAAAATAATAAAGTTATGACTATCAGAATACAAAGAGGCAAAATCAAGATATTATTTGTGTCCTTAAGGTTGAAATTGAACCTCTAAGATGATTTCATGCAACAAACTCTGCATTTCTATAAATCACCGGTTAGACCATACATGGAATATTGTGTACAGTTTTAAGCACCTGTGTATGAGAAGGACATTGCTGAACTAGAATGCGTGCAAAGACGGGAAAGCAAGGTAATTAAAGGACCTCATCACAGACGGGGATTCTTTACTGTAAGAGCAGTTCGACGATTGAACTCTCTGCCACATTGAAAAGTGTTTTTTTGAAAAATATAAAATTTCATCATATTTGTACCAGATTCTGGAGATGGAACTTTGATCCAGGAATTTATTCTAATAGCCATATTTGGAGTAAGGGAGGAATTTTTCCCCTAATGACAACATTGGAATGCACTCCAAGACAGTTTTTGCCTTCCTCTGGATCAACACGGCAGGTTTATAGGTTGAATTTGATGGACCTTTTTTCAATATTATCAACTATTCAACTCTGTAACAAAAGTGAGCTTCCATGGCCCATACAGGGATCGAACCCGTGACCTTGGCGTTATTAGCACCACGCTCTAACCAACTGAGCTAATCGGCCACTTTTACACCAAAGATTCACGTCACGCAGTAGAAAATACATGCAAACGTGTATTCATATTGATATCCTATTAACCTGAATAATAAAATAAACTTGCAATTTTTACTACTCAAAAAGCATTGGACAAATTGCTTTTGTGTTTTCCATTCCACCCCATAAAGAGTTTTCTTCAGTACATTATATGGTACATTAAATGCTGCCATTAAAAACAAGAACTTGTCTCGCTAAAAACAAGCCCTTATATGACTATGAGGACGGAAAAATAATAAAGTTATGATTATCGGAATACAAAGAGGCAAAATCAAGATATTATTTTTGTCCTTAAGGTTGAAATTGGACCTCTAAGATGATTTCATGCAACAAACTCTGCATTTCTATAAATCACCGGTTAGACCATACATGGAATATTGTGTACAGTTTCAAGCACCTGTGTATGAGAAGGACATTGCTGAACTAGAATGCGTGCAAAGAAGGGAAAGCAAGGTAATTAAAGGACCTCATCACAGACGAGGATTCTTTACTGTAAGAGCAGTTCGACGATTGAACTCTCTGCCACATTGAAAAGTGTTTTTTTGAAAAATATAAAATTTCATCATATTTGTACCAGATTCTGGAGATGGAACTTTGATCCAGGAATTTATTCTAATAGCCATATTTGGAGTAAGGGAGGAATTTTTCCCCTAATGACAACATTGGAATGCACTCCAAGACAGTTTTTGCCTTCCTCTGGATCAACACGGCAGGTTTATAGGTTGAATTTGATGGACCTTTTTTCAATATTATCAACTATTCAACTCTGTAACAAAAGTGAGCTTTCATGGCCCGTACGGGGATCGAACCCGTGACCTTGGCGTTATTAGCACCACGCTCTAACCAACTGAGCTAACCAGCCACTTTTACACCAAAGATTCACGTCACGTCAGTAGAAAATACATGCAAACGTGTATTCATATTGATATCCTATTAACCTGAATAATAAAATAAACTTGCAATTTTTACTACTCAAAAAGCATTGGACAAATTGCTTTTGTGTTTTCCATTCCACCCCACAAAGAGTTTTCTTCAGTACATTATATGGTACATTAAATGCTGCCATTAAAAACAAGAACTTGTCTCGCTAAAAACAAGCCCTTATATGACTATGAGGACGGAAAAATAATAAAGTTATGACTATCAGAATACAAAGAGGCAAAATCAAGATATTATTTTTGTCCTTAAGGTTGAAATTGAACCTCTAAGATGATTTCATGCAACAAACTCTGCATTTCTATAAATCACCGGTTAGACCATACATGGAATATTGTGTACAGTTTTAAGCACCTGTGTATGAGAAGGACATTGCTGAACTAGAATGCGTGCAAAGAAGGGAAAGCAAGGTAATTAAAGGACCTCATCACAGACGGGGATTCTTTACTGTAAGAGCAGTTCGACGATTGAACTCTCTGCCACATTGAAAAGTGTTTTTTTGAAAAATATAAAATTTCATCATATTTGTACCAGATTCTGGAGATGGAACTTTGATCCAGGAATTTATTCTAATAGCCATATTTGGAGTAAGGGAGGAATTTTTCCCCTAATGAGAAAATTGGAATGCACTCCAAGACAGTTTTTGCCTTCCTCTGGATCAACACGGCTGGTTTATAGGTTGAATTTGATGGACCTTTTTTCAATATTATCAACTATTCAACTCTGTAACAAGCATGTAACAAAAGTGAGCTTCCATGGCCCGTACGGGGATCGAACCCGTGACCTTGGCGTTATTAGCACCACGCTCTAACCAACTGAGCTAACCGGCCACTTTTACACCAAAGATTCACGTCACGTCAGTAGAAAATACATGCAAACGTGTATTCATATTGATATCCTATTAACCTGAATAATAAAATAAACTTGCAATTTTTACTACTCAAAAAGCATTGGACAAATTGCTTTTGTGTTTTCCATTCCACCCCACAAAGAGTTTTCTTTCAGTACATTATATGGTACATTAAATGCTGCCATTAAAAACAAGAACTTGTCTCGCTAAAAACAAGCCCTTATATGACTATGAGGACGGAAAAATAATAAAGTTATGACTATCGGAATACAAAGAGGCAAAATCAAGATATTATTTTTATCCTTAAGGTTGAAATTGAACCTCTAAGATGATTTCATGCAACAAACTCTGCATTTCTATAAATCACCGGTCAGACCATAAATGGAATATTGTGTACAGTTTCAAGCACCTGTGTATGAGAAGGACATTGCTGAACTAGAATGCGTGCAAAGAAGGGAAAGCAAGGTAATTAAAGGACCTCATCACAGACGGGGATTCTTTACTGTAAGAGCAGTTCGACGATTGAACTCTCTGCCACATTGAAAAGTGTTTTTTTGAAAAATATAAAATTTCATCATATTTGTACCAGATTCTGGAGATGGAACTTTGATCCAGGAATTTATTCTAATAGCCATATTTGGAGTAAGGGAGGAATTTTTCCCCTAATGACAACATTGGAATGCACTCCAAGACAGTTTTTGCCTTCCTCTGGATCAACACGGCAGGTTTATAGGTTGAATTTGATGGACCTTTTTTCAATATTATCAACTATTCAACTCTGTAACAAAAATGAGCTTACATTGCCCGTATGGGGATCAAACCCGTGACCTTGGCGTTATTAGCACCACGCTCTAACCAACTGAGCTAACCGGCCACATTTACACCAAAGATTCACGTCACGTCAGTAGAAAATACATGCAAACGTGTATTCATATTGATATCCTATTAACCTGAGTAATAAAATAAACTTGCAATTTTTACTACTCAAAAAGCATTGGACAAATTGCTTTTGTGTTTTCCATTCCACCCCACAAAGAGTTTTCTTCAGTAAATTATATGGTACATTAAATGCTGCCATTAACCCCTTAAGGACGCAGCCTAGTTTGGGCCTTAAGGCTCAGAGCCCATTTTTCAAATCTGACATATTTCACTTTATGTGGTAATAACGTCGGAATGCTTAAACCTATCCAAGCGATTCTGAGATTGTTTTCTCGTGACACTTTGGGCTTCATGTTCGTGGTAAAATTTGGTCGATATATTCAGTCTTTATTTGTGAAAAATTGCAAAATTTAGAGAAAATTTACAAAAAATAGCATTTTTCAGAATTGAAATGCATCTGCTTGAAAAACAGACGGTTATACCACCCAAAATAGTTACTAGTTCACATTTCCCATATGTCTACTTTAGATTGGCATCGTTTTTTGAACATTCTTTTATTTTTCTTGGACGTTACAAGGCTTAGAACATAAACAGCAATTTCTCATATTCTTAAGAAAATTTCAAAAGCCTTTTTTTGAAGGTGCCAGTTCAGTTCTGAAGTGGATTTGAGGGGCCTATGTATTAGAAACCCCCATAAAACACCCCATTTTAAAAACTAGACCCCTCAAAGTATTCAAAACAGCATATAGAAAGTTTTTTAACCCTTCAGGCATTTCACAGGAATTAAAGCAAAGTGGAAATTAAATTTGCAAATTTCATTTTTTCTGCTGAATTTCAATTTTATTCAATTTTTTTTAGTAACAGAGAAGGTTTTACCAGAGAAACACTACTAAATATGTATTGTCCAGATTCTGCAGTTTTTAGAAATGTCCCACATGTGGCCCTACTGCGCTCGTGGACTAAAACACAAGCCCTAGAAGCAAAGAAGCACCTAGTGCATTTTGAGGCCTCTTTTTTATTAGAATATATTTTAGGCAGCATGCCAGGTTTGAAGAGGCGTTGAGGTATCAAAACAATGGAAACCCACCAGAAGTGACCCCATTTTGGAAATTACACCCCTCAAGGAATTCATTTATGGTTTTTGTTATCATTTTGACCGCACAGTTTTTTCACAGCACCTATTTGAATTGGGCTGTGAAATGAAAAAAATGATATTTTTTCCAATAAAATGTCATTTTTGATCAAATTTTCTTATTTTCACAGGGAACAACATACCCCATTTTGTTGCCCAATTTGTCCTTAGTGCGGCAATACCCCATTTGTGGTGATAAACTGCCGTTTGGGCCCATGGGAGGGCTCAGAAGGAAAGGAGCGCTATGTGTTTGTTGGAGTCCAGATTTTGCTGGATTGGTTTTCGGGTGCCATGTCGCATTTGCAGAGCCCCAGAGGTATCAAAGCAATGGAAACCCACCAGAAGTGACCCCATTTTGGAAACTACACCCCTCAAGGAATTCATTTATGGTTTTTGTTATCATTTTGACCGCACAGGTTTTTCACAGCACCTATTTGAATTGGGCTGTGAAATGAAAAAAATTAGATTTTTTCCAATAAGATGTCATTTTTGATCAAAATTTCTTATTTTCACAGGGAACAACATACCCCATTTTGTTGCCCAATTTGTCCTTAGTGCGGCAATACCCCATTTGTGGTGATAAACTGCCGTTTGGGCCCATGGGAGGGCTCAGACGGAAAGGAGCGCTATGTGTTTGTTGGAGTCCAGATTTTGCTGGATTGGTTTTCGGGTGCCATGTTGCATTTGCAGAGCCCCAGAGGTATCAAAGCAATGGAAACCCACCAGAAGTGACCCCATTTTGGAAACTACACCCCTCAAGGAATTCATTTATGGTTTTTGTTATCATTTTGACCGCACAGTTTTTTCACAGCACCTATTTGAATTGGGCTGTGAAATGAAAAAAATGATATTTTTTCCAATAAGATGTCATTTTTGATCAAAATTTCTTATTTTCACAAGGAACAACATACCCCATTTTGTTGCCCAATTTGTCCTTAGTGCGGCAATACCCCATTTGTGGTGATAAACTGCCCTTTGGGCCCATGGGAGGGCTCAGAAGGAAAGGACCACCATTTGGCCTACTGGAGCTTTTCTGGTGCTAAGTCATGTGTGCAGAAGCCCCTGAGGTACCAGTACAGTTGAAACCCCCGAGAAGTGACCCCATTTTAAAAACTACACCCCTTAAGACATTCATCTAGAGGTGTAGTGAGCATTTTGACCCCACAGGTACTGTGTAAAAGATAATGCGCAGCAGATGGTGCAGTGTGAGATTTGCAATTTTATATATGTATATGCCATTTCAGTGTCCAATATAGTGTGCCCAGCATGCGCCACCGGAGATATACACCCCTTAAATTGTAATGTGGGTTCTCCTGGGTACGACAATACCCTACATGTGGCTGTTATCAGCTGCCTGGGCATACGGCAGGGCTCAGAAGGGAAAGATGAGGGGGGTAAGCTGTGCGGAGTGCATCAGGGTAAATTGAAAATCAAGGGATGTATGATACATTTTAAAACAATCTTTTATACAGAGCCCTGGTTTTTCGGGACACGTGTCACATTGGTATATTGTGTTCTTCCTTATCCCCCTCTTATAGCAGACTCTGCACCTCTTTTGACTCTTTCCCTTTCCACCGGTTTGGGGACCTTCTCCTGGAAAGTGTTGCCCTGGTACGATGCGCCCCCCCTTCCTGGTCCCTAAAGATTAGATCTTGAAATTCCAGGAAAGTTCCCCTCTGGCCTGCACATCGACGTAGCACATACGCATTGTACAAAGCCATCTGTATGATGTGCCCGGCCAGCTTCTTATACTACACCGCATGGCGCTGTAGGGCTTCAGGACTTGATTTGACAAGTCCATCCCTCCCATGTACCTATTGTAGTCCAGGATGCAGTCTGGTTTGGGGGTGGCCTTTCCTTCATATATCCTAAACCTGTAGGTATACCCTGATGCACTCTCGCACAGCTTATACATCTTCACGCCATACCTTGCCCTCTTACCTGGCAGGTACTGGCGGAATTGAACCCTCCCTTTAAAATGTACCAGGGACTCATCAATAGAAAAACACTTCTCGGGGGTGTATGCTTGGGAAAACCGGGCACTGGAACGGTCTAATAGGGGTCTCCGTTTATACAAACGGTCAAAACTGGGGTCATCTCGGAGTGGGCACGGCTCATTATCAGTATAATGTAAGAAGCGAAGTATTGCCTCATTTATTTATTTTTTTAGGTTCCAGTTCATTTCTGAAGTTGCTTTGAGGGGCCCATATATTAGAAACCCCTATCAAACACCCCATTTTAGAAACTAGACCCCTCAAAGTATTCACAACAGCATTTAGAAAGTTTATGAACCCTTTAGGTGTTTCACAGAAATTTAGAGGAAAGTAGAGGTGAAATTTACTCTTTTTATACCATTTTTTTTATAACACAAAAGGATTTATCAGAGAAACGCAACTCAATACTTATTGCCCAGATTCTGCAGTTTAGAGAAATATCCCACATGTTGCCCTCGGGCGGTAATGGACTGAAGCACCGGCCTCCGAAGCAAAGGAGCACCTAGCGGATTTTGAGCCCTCTTTTTTATTAGGCACCATGTCCGGTTTGAAGAGGTCTTGTGGTGCCAAAACATTGGAAACCCCCCAAAAGTGACCCCAATTTGGAAACTAGACCCCTTGAGGAATCCATTGTAGTTTTCATGGGGTGCATGCGGCTTTTTGATCAGTTTTTATTCCATTTTTAGGTGGCGTGGTGACTAATAAACAGCAATTCTACTATTGTTTTTGTATACTTTTTTTTTTACAGCGTTCACCGTGCGCTATAAATGATATATTAACTTTATTCTGCGGGGCGATACGATCACGGCGATACCAGATGTTTATAGTTTTTTTTTATGTCTTATGGCGTTTGCACAATAAAATATGTTTTGTAAACAATCATTCACTTTTTGTGTTACCTTATTCTAAGAGCCAGAACGTTTTTATTTTTCAATCAATAAAGCCGTGCGAGGACTTATTTTTTGCGTAACGAACTGTATTTTCCATCAGTACCATTTTTAGGTACATGCGACTTTTTGATCTCTTTTTATTACATTTTTTGGGAGGTGAAGTGACCAAACAATTGTGATTGTGGTACGGTTTATTAATATTTTTTTTTACGGCGTTCACCGTGCGGGATAAATAACAAAATAATTTTGTAGTTCAGGCCGTTACGGACGCGGCGATACCAATTATGTATAGTTTATTTGTTTGTTTATATATTTTTATTAATAATAAAGGCCTGATAAGGGAAAAAGTGGGACTTTTACTTTTATTACTTTTAAAACTTTTATTTTCTTATTTTTACACATCTTTTTTTAACTTTTTTTTTACTTTATTACTTTGTCCCACTAGGGGACATCAGGGCAGGAGGCCCTGATCGCTATTCTAATACACTGCACTACATGCGTAGTGCAGTGTATTAGAACTGTCAGCTACTCACTGACAGCAAGCATAGTGGGTCCTGACGTTGTCAGGACCCACTAGGCTTCCGTCTATGGCATAGCCGGACGCCATTGTTTGGTGTCCGGTTGCCATAGTCACCATCGCCGGCCGCTATCGCGTAGCAGGCCGGCGATGGCAGCTTAACCCCTAAAAAGCCGCGATCTCTATAGAACGCGGCTTTTAAGGGGTTAATCAGCGGGGACACAGCGATCGGTCCCCGCTGTAGGAGCTGTGACAGCTGCTGAACAAGACAGCAGCGTCACAGCTCCTGTATGTGTCGGGAGGACGGCCGAAACGGCCGTTACTCCCGTGACGTACTATTACGTCATGGAGCGCGAACGATACAGCTGCCATGACGTAATAGTACGTCAAGGAGCGGGAAGGGGTTAAAAACAAGAACTTGTCTCGCTAAAAACAAGCCCTTATATGACTATGAGGACGGAAAAATAATAAAGTTATGACTATCGGAATACAAAGAGGCAAAATCAAGATATTATTTTTGTCCTTAAGGTTGAAATTGGACCTCTAAGATGATTTCATGCAACAAACTCTGCATTTCTATAAATCACCGGTTAGACCATACATGGAATATTGTGTACAGTTTTGAGCACCTGTGTATGAGAAGGACATTGCTGAACTAGAATGCATGCAAAGAAGGGAAAGCAAGGTAATTAAAGGACCTCATCACAGACGGGGATTCTTTACTGTAAGAGCAGTTCGACGATTGAACTCTCTGCCACATTGAAAAGTGTTTTTATGAAAAATATAAAATTTCATCATATTTGTACCAGATTCTGGAGATGGAACTTTGATCCAGGAATTTATTCTAATAGCCATATTTTGAGTAAGGGAGGAATTTTTCCCCTAATGACAACATTGGAATGCACTCCAAGACAGTTTTTGCCTTCCTCTGGATCAACACGGCAGGTTTATAGGTTGAATTTGATGGACCTTTTTTCAATATTATCAACTATTCAACTCTGTAACAAGCATGTAACAAAAGTGAGCTTCCATGGCCCGTACGGGGATCGAACCCGAGACCTTGGCGTTATTAGCACCACGCTCTAACCAACTGAGCTAACCGGCCACTTTTACACCAAAGATTCACGTCACGTCAGTAGAAAATACATGCAAACGTGTATTCATATTGATATCCTATTAACCTGAATAATAAAATAAACTTGCAATTTTTACTACTCAAAAAGCATTGGACAAATTGCTTTTGTGTTTTCCATTCCACCCCACAAAGAGTTTTCTTTCAGTACATTATATGGTACATTAAATGCTGCCATTAAAAACAAGAACTTGTCTCGCTAAAAACAAGCCCTTATATGACTATGAGGACGGAAAAATAATAAAGTTATGACTATCGGAATACAAAGAGGCAAAATCAAGATATTATTTTTATCCTTAAGGTTGAAATTGAACCTCTAAGATGATTTCATGCAACAAACTCTGCATTTCTATAAATCACCGGTTAGACCATACATGGAATATTGTGTACAGTTTCAAGCACCTGTGTATGAGAAGGACATTGCTGAACTAGAATGCGTGCAAAGAAGGGAAAGCAAGGTAATTAAAGGACCTCATCACAGACGGGGATTCTTTACTGTAAGAGCAGTTCGACGATTGAACTCTCTGCCACATTGAAAAGTGTTTTTTTGAAAAATATAAAATTTCATCATATTTGTACCAGATTCTGGAGATGGAACTTTGATCCAGGAATTTATTCTAATAGCCATATTTGGAGTAAGGGAGGAATTTTTCCCCTAATGACAACATTGGAATGCACTCCAAGACAGTTTTTGCCTTCCTCTGGATCAACACGGCAGGTTTATAGGTTGAATTTGATGGACCTTTTTTCAATATTATCAACTATTCAACTCTGTAACAAAAGTGAGCTTCCATGGCCCATACAGGGATCGAACCCGTGACCTTGGCGTTATTAGCACCACGCTCTAACCAACTGAGCTAATCGGCCACTTTTACACCAAAGATTCACGTCACGTCAGTAGAAAATACATGCAAACGTGTATTCATATTGATATCCTATTAACCTGAATAATAAAATAAACTTGCAATTTTTACTACTCAAAAAGCATTGGACAAATTGCTTTTGTGTTTTCCATTCCACCCCACAAAGAGTTTTCTTCAGTACATTATATGGTACATTAAATGCTGCCATTAAAAACAAGAACTTGTCTCGCTAAAAACAAGCCCTTATATGACTATGAGGACGGAAAAATAATAAAGTTATGACTATCGGAATACAAAGAGGAAAAATCAAGATATTATTTTTGTCCTTAAGGTTGAAATTGGACCTCTAAGATGATTTCATGCAACAAACTCTGCATTTCTATAAATCACCGGTTAGACCATACATGGAATATTGTGTACAGTTTCAAGCACCTGTGTATGAGAAGGACATTGCTGAACTAGAATGCGTGCAAAGAAGGGAAAGCAAGGTAATTAAAGGACCTCATCACAGACGAGGATTCTTTACTGTAAGAGCAGTTCGACGATTGAACTCTCTGCCACATTGAAAAGTGTTTTTTTGAAAAATATAAAATTTCATCATATTTGTACCAGATTCTGGAGATGGAACTTTGATCCAGGAATTTATTCTAATAGCCATATTTGGAGTAAGGGAGGAATTTTTCCCCTAATGACAACATTGGAATGCACTCCAAGACAGTTTTTGCCTTCCTCTGGATCAACACGGCAGGTTTATAGGTTGAATTTGATGGACCTTTTTTCAATATTATCAACTATTCAACTCTGTAACAAAAGTGAGCTTCCATGGCCCATACAGGGATCGAACCCGTGACCTTGGCGTTATTAGCACCACGCTCTAACCAACTGAGCTAATCGGCCACTTTTACACCAAAGATTCACGTCACGTCAGTAGAAAATACATGCAAACGTGTATTCATATTGATATCCTATTAACCTGAATAATAAAATAAACTTGCAATTTTTACTACTCAAAAAGCATTGGACAAATTGCTTTTGTGTTTTCCATTCCACCCCACAAAGAGTTTTCTTCAGTACATTATATGGTACATTAAATGCAGCCATTAAAAACAAGAACTTGTCTCGCTAAAAACAAGCCCTTATATGACTATGAGGACGGAAAAATAATAAAGTTATGACTATCGGAATACAAAGAGGAAAAATCAAGATATTATTTTTGTCCTTAAGGTTGAAATTGGACCTCTAAGATGATTTCATGCAACAAACTCTGCATTTCTATAAATCACCGGTTAGACCATACATGGAATATTGTGTACAGTTTCAAGCACCTGTGTATGAGAAGGACATTGCTGAACTAGAATGCGTGCAAAGAAGGGAAAGCAAGGTAATTAAAGGACCTCATCACAGACGAGGATTCTTTACTGTAAGAGCAGTTCGACGATTGAACTCTCTGCCACATTGAAAAGTGTTTTTTTGAAAAATATAAAATTTCATCATATTTGTACCAGATTCTGGAGATGGAACTTTGATCCAGGAATTTATTCTAATAGCCATATTTGGAGTAAGGGAGGAATTTTTCCCCTAATGACAACATTGGAATGCACTCCAAGACAGTTTTTGCCTTCCTCTGGATCAACACGGCAGGTTTATAGGTTGAATTTGATGGACCTTTTTTCAATATTATCAACTATTCAACTCTGTAACAAAAGTGAGCTTCCATGGCCCATACGGGGATCGAACACGTGACCTTGGCGTTATTAGCACCACGCTCTAACCAACTGAGCTAACCAGCCACATTTACACCAAAGATTCACGTCACGTCAGTAGAAAATACATGCAAACGTGTATTCATATTGATATCCTATTAACCTGAATAATAAAATAAACTTGCAATTTTTACTACTCAAAAAGCATTGGACAAATTGCTTTTGTGTTTTCCATTCCACCCCACAAAGAGTTTTCTTCAGTACATTATATGGTACATTAAATGCAGCCATTAAAAACAAGAACTTGTCTCGCTAAAAACAAGCCCTTATATGACTATGAGGACGGAAAAATAATAAAGTTATGACTATCGGAATACATAGAGGCAAAATCAAGATATTATTTTTCCATTCCACCCCACAAAGAGTTTTCTTTCAGTACATTATATGGTACATTAAATGCTGCCATTAAAAACAAGAACTTGTCTCGCTAAAAACAAGCCCTTATATGACTATGAGGACGGAAAAATAATAAAGTTATGACTATCAGAATACAAAGAGGCAAAATCAAGATATTATTTTTGTCCTTAAGGTTGAAATTGAACCTCTAAGATGATTTCATGCAACAAACTCTGCATTTCTATAAATCACCGGTTAGACCATACATGGAATATTGTGTACAGTTTTAAGCACCTGTGTATGAGAAGGACATTGCTGAACTAGAATGCGTGCAAAGAAGGGAAAGCAAGGTAATTAAAGGACCTCATCACAGACGGGGATTCTTTACTGTAAGAGCAGTTCGACGATTGAACTCTCTGCCACATTGAAAAGTGTTTTTTTGAAAAATATAAAATTTCATCATATTTGTACCAGATTCTGGAGATGGAACTTTGATCCAGGAATTTATTCTAATAGCCATATTTGGAGTAAGGGAGGAATTTTTCCCCTAATGACAACATTGGAATGCACTCCAAGACAGTTTTTGCCTTCCTCTGGATCAACACGGCAGGTTTATAGGTTGAATTTGATGGACCTTTTTTCAATATTATCAACTATTCAACTCTGTAACAAGCATGTAACAAGCATGTAACAAAAGTGAGCTTCCATGGCCCGTACGGGATCGAACCCGTGACCTTGGCGTTATTAGCACCACGCTCTAACCAACTGAGCTAACCGGCCACTTTTACACCAAAGATTCACGTCACGTCAGTAGAAAATACATGCAAACGTGTATTCATATTGATATCCTATTAACCTGAATAATAAAATAAACTTGCAATTTTTACTACTCAAAAAGCATTGGACAAATTGATTTTGTGTTTTCCATTCCACCCCACAAAGAGTTTTCTTCAGTACATTATATGGTACATTAAATGCTGCCATTAAAAACAAGAACTTGTCTCGCTAAAAACAAGCCCTTATATGACTATGAGGACGGAAAAATAATAAAGTTATGACTATCGGAATACAAAGAGGCAAAATCAAGATATTATTTTTGTCCTTAAGGTTGAAATTGGACCTCTAAGATGATTTCATGCAACAAACTCTGCATTTCTATAAATCACCGGTTAGACCATACATGGAATATTGTGTACAGTTTTGAGCACCTGTGTATGAGAAGGACATTGCTGAACTAGAATGCGTGCAAAGAAGGGAAAGCAAGGTAATTAAAGGACCTCATCACAGACGGGGATTCTTTACTGTAAGAGCAGTTCGACGATTGAACTCTCTGCCACATTGAAAAGTGTTTTTTTGAAAAATATAAAATTTCAACATATTTGTACCAGATTCTGGAGATGGAACTTTGATCCAGGAATTTATTCTAATAGCCATATTTGGAGTAAGGGAGGAATTTTTCCCCTAATGACAACATTGGAATGCACTCCAAGACAGTTTTTGCCTTCCTCTGGATCAACACGGCAGGTTTATAGGTTGAATTTGATGGACCTTTTTTCAATATTATCAACTATTCAACTCTGTAACAAAAGTGAGCTTCCATGGCCCATACGGGGATCGAACCCGTGACCTTGGCGTTATTAGCACCACGCTCTAACCAACTGAGCTAATCGGCCACTTTTACACCAAAGATTCACGTCACGCAGTAGAAAATACATGCAAACGTGTATTCATATTGATATCCTATTAACCTGAATAATAAAATAAACTTGCAATTTTTACTACTCAAAAAGCATTGGACAAATTGCTTTTGTGTTTTCCATTCCACCCCACAAAGAGTTTTCTTCAGTACATTATATGGTACATTAAATGCTGCCATTAAAAACAAGAACTTGTCTCGCTAAAAACAAGCCCTTATATGACTATGAGGACGGAAAAATAATAAAGTTATGACTATCGGAATACAAAGAGGCAAAATCAAGATATTATTTTTGTCCTTAAGGTTGAAATTGGACCTCTAAGATGATTTCATGCAACAAACTCTGCATTTCTATAAATCACCGGTTAGACCATACATGGAATATTGTGTACAGTTTCAAGCACCTGTGTATGAGAAGGACATTGCTGAACTAGAATGCGTGCAAAGAAGGGAAAGCAAGGTAATTAAAGGACCTCATCACAGACGAGGATTCTTTACTGTAAGAGCAGTTCGACGATTGAACTCTCTGCCACATTGAAAAGTGTTTTTTTGAAAAATATAAAATTTCATCATATTTGTACCAGATTCTGGAGATGGAACTTTGATCCAGGAATTTATTCTAATAGCCATATTTGGAGTAAGGGAGGAATTTTTCCCCTAATGACAACATTGGAATGCACTCCAAGACAGTTTTTGCCTTCCTCTGGATCAACACGGCAGGTTTATAGGTTGAATTTGATGGACCTTTTTTCAATATTATCAACTATTCAACTCTGTAACAAAAGTGAGCTTTCATGGCCCGTACGGGGATCGAACCCGTGACCTTGGCGTTATTAGCACCACGCTCTAACCAACTGAGCTAACCAGCCACTTTTACACCAAAGATTCACGTCACGTCAGTAGAAAATACATGCAAACGTGTATTCATATTGATATCCTATTAACCTGAATAATAAAATAAACTTGCAATTTTTACTACTCAAAAAGCATTGGACAAATTGCTTTTGTGTTTTCCATTCCACCCCACAAAGAGTTTTCTTCAGTACATTATATGGTACATTAAATGCTGCCATTAAAAACAAGAACTTGTCTCGCTAAAAACAAGCCCTTATATGACTATGAGGACGGAAAAATAATAAAGTTATGACTATCGGAATACAAAGAGGCAAAATCAAGATATTATTTTTCCATTCCACCCCACAAAGAGTTTTCTTTCAGTACATTATATGGTACATTAAATGCTGCCATTAAAAACAAGAACTTGTCTCGCTAAAAACAAGCCCTTATATGACTATGAGGACGGAAAATTAATAAAGTTATGACTATCAGAATACAAAGAGGCAAAATCAAGATATTATTTTTGTCCTTAAGGTTGAAATTGAACCTCTAAGATGATTTCATGCAACAAACTCTGCATTTCTATAAATCACCGGTTAGACCATACATGGAATATTGTGTACAGTTTTAAGCACCTGTGTATGAGAAGGACATTGCTGAACTAGAATGCGTGCAAAGAAGGGAAAGCAAGGTAATTAAAGGACCTCATCACAGATGGGGATTCTTTACTGTAAGAGCAGTTCGACGATTGAACTCTCTGCCACATTGAAAAGTGTTTTTTTGAAAAATATAAAATTTCATCATATTTGTACCAGATTCTGGAGATGGAACTTTGATCCAGGAATTTATTCTAATAGCCATATTTGGAGTAAGGGAGGAATTTTTCCCCTAATGAGAAAATTGGAATGCACTCCAAGACAGTTTTTGCCTTCCTCTGGATCAACACGGCTGGTTTATAGGTTGAATTTGATGGACCTTTTTTCAATATTATCAACTATTCAACTCTGTAACAAGCATGTAACAAAAGTGAGCTTCCATGGCCCGTACGGGGATCGAACCCGTGACCTTGGCGTTATTAGCACCACACTCTAACCAACTGAGCTAACCGGCCACTTTTACACCAAAGATTCACGTCACGTCAGTAGAAAATACATGCAAACGTGTATTCATATTGATATCCTATTAACCTGAATAATAAAATAAACTTGCAATTTTTACTACTCAAAAAGCATTGGACAAATTGCTTTTGTGTTTTCCATTCCACCCCACAAAGAGTTTTCTTTCAGTACATTATATGGTACATTAAATGCTGCCATTAAAAACAAGAACTTGTCTCGCTAAAAACAAGCCCTTATATGACTATGAGGACGGAAAAATAATAAAGTTATGACTATCGGAATACAAAGAGGCAAAATCAAGATATTATTTTTATCCTTAAGGTTGAAATTGAACCTCTAAGATGATTTCATGCAACAAACTCTGCATTTCTATAAATCACCGGTTAGACCATACATGGAATATTGTGTACAGTTTCAAGCACCTGTGTATGAGAAGGACATTGCTGAACTAGAATGCGTGCAAAGAAGGGAAAGCAAGGTAATTAAAGGACCTCATCACAGACGGGGATTCTTTACTGTAAGAGCAGTTCGACGATTGAACTCTCTGCCACATTGAAAAGTGTTTTTTTGAAAAATATAAAATTTCATCATATTTGTACCAGATTCTGGAGATGGAACTTTGATCCAGGAATTTATTCTAATAGCCATATTTGGAGTAAGGGAGGAATTTTTCCCCTAATGACAACATTGGAATGCACTCCAAGACAGTTTTTGCCTTCCTCTGGATCAACACGGCAGGTTTATAGGTTGAATTTGATGGACCTTTTTTCAATATTATCAACTATTCAACTCTGTAACAAAAATGAGCTTACATTGCCCGTATGGGGATCGAACCCGTGACCTTGGCGTTATTAGCACCACGCTCTAACCAACTGAGCTAACCGGCCACTTTTACACCAAAGATTCACGTCACGTCAGTAGAAAATACATGCAAACGTGTATTCATATTGATATCCTATTAACCTGAATAATAAAATAAACTTGCAATTTTTACTACTCAAAAAGCATTGGACAAATTGCTTTTGTGTTTTCCATTCCACCCCACAAAGAGTTTTCTTCAGTAAATTATATGGTACATTAAATGCTGCCATTAAAAACAAGAACTTGTCTCGCTAAAAACAAGCCCTTATATGACTATGAGGACGGAAAAATAATAAAGTTATGACTATCGGAATACAAAGAGGCAAAATCAAGATATTATTTTTGTCCTTAAGGTTGAAATTGGACCTCTAAGATGATTTCATGCAACAAACTCTGCATTTCTATAAATCACCGGTTAGACCATACATGGAATATTGTGTACAGTTTTGAGCACCTGTGTATGAGAAGGACATTGCTGAACTAGAATGCATGCAAAGAAGGGAAAGCAAGGTAATTAAAGGACCTCATCACAGACGGGGATTCTTTACTGTAAGAGCAGTTCGACGATTGAACTCTCTGCCACATTGAAAAGTGTTTTTTTGAAAAATATAAAATTTCATCATATTTGTACCAGATTCTGGAGATGGAACTTTGATCCAGGAATTTATTCTAATAGCCATATTTTGAGTAAGGGAGGAATTTTTCCCCTAATGACAACATTGGAATGCACTCCAAGACAGTTTTTGCCTTCCTCTGGATCAACACGGCAGGTTTATAGGTTGAATTTGATGGACCTTTTTTCAATATTATCAACTATTCAACTCTGTAACAAGCATGTAACAAAAGTGAGCTTCCATGGCCCGTACGGGGATCGAACCCGAGACCTTGGCGTTATTAGCACCACGCTCTAACCAACTGAGCTAACCGGCCACTTTTACACCAAAGATTCACGTCACGTCAGTAGAAAATACATGCAAACGTGTATTCATATTGATATCCTATTAACCTGAATAATAAAATAAACTTGCAATTTTTACTACTCAAAAAGCATTGGACAAATTGCTTTTGTGTTTTCCATTCCACCCCACAAAGAGTTTTCTTTCAGTACATTATATGGTACATTAAATGCTGCCATTAAAAACAAGAACTTGTCTCGCTAAAAACAAGCCCTTATATGACTATGAGGACGGAAAAATAATAAAGTTATGACTATCGGAATACAAAGAGGCAAAATCAACATATTATTTTTGTCCTTAAGGTTGAAATTGGACCTCTAAGATGATTTCATGCAACAAACTCTGCATTTCTATAAATCACCGGTTAGACCATACATGGAATATTGTGTACAGTTTTGAGCACCTGTGTATGAGAAGGACATTGCTGAACTAGAATGCGTGCAAAGAAGGGAAAGCAAGGTAATTAAAGGACCTCATCACAGACGGGGATTCTTTACTGTAAGAGCAGTTCGACGATTGAACTCTCTGCCACATTGAAAAGTGTTTTTTTGAAAAATATAAAATTTCATCATATTTGTACCAGATTCTGGAGATGGAACTTTGATCCAGGAATTTATTCTAATAGCCATATTTGGAGTAAGGGAGGAATTTTTCCCCTAATGACAACATTGGAATGCACTCCAAGACAGTTTTTGCCTTCCTCTGGATCAACACGGCAGGTTTATAGGTTGAATTTGATGGACCTTTTTTCAATATTATCAACTATTCAACTCTGTAACAAGCATGTAACAAAAGTGAGCTTCCATGGCCCATAAGGTGACCAAACCCGTGACCTTGGCGTTATTAGCACCACGCTCTAACCAACTGAGCTAACCGGCCACTTTTACACTAAAGATTCACGTCACGTCAGTAGAAAATACATGCAAACGTGTATTCATATTGATATCCTATTAACCTGAATAATAAAATAAACTTGCAATTTTTACTACTCAAAAAGCATTGGACAAATTGCTTTTGTGTTTTCCATTCCACCCCACAAAGAGTTTTCTTCAGTACATTATATGGTACATTAAATGCTGCCATTAAAAACAAGAACTTGTCTCGCTAAAAACAATCCCTTATATGACTATGAGGCCGAAAAATAATAAAGTTATGACTATCGGAATACAAAGAGGCAAAATCAAGATATTATTTTTGTCCTTAAGGTTGAAATTGGACCTCTAAGATGATTTCATGCAACAAACTCTGCATTTCTATAAATCACCGGTTAGACCATACATGGAATATTGTGTACAGTTTTGAGCACCTGTGTATGAGAAGGACATTGCTGAACTAGAATGCGTGCAAAGAAGGGAAAGCAAGGTAATTAAAGGACCTCATCACAGACGGGGATTCTTTACTGTAAGAGCAGTTCGACGATTGAACTCTCTGCCACATTGAAAAGTGGTTTTTTGAAAAATATAAAATTTCATCATATTTGTACCAGATTCTGGAGATGGAACTTTGATCCAGGAATTTATTCTAATAGCCATATTTGTTGTAAGGGAGGAATTTTTCCCCTAATGACAACATTGGAATGCACTCCAAGACAGTTTTTGCCTTCCTCTGGATCAACACGGCAGGTTTATAGGTTGAATTTGATGGACCTTTTTTCAATATTATCAACTATTCAACTCTGTAACAAGCATGTAACAAAAGTGAGCTTCCATGGCCCATACGGGGACCGAACCCATGACCTTGGCGTTATTAGCACCACGCTCTAACCAACTGAGCTAACAGGCCACTTTTACACCAAATATTCACGTCACGTCAGTAGAAAATACATGCAAACGTGTATTCATATTGATATCCTATTAACCTGAATAATAAAATAAACTTGCAATTTTTACTACTCAAAAAGCATTGGACAAATTGCTTTTGTGTTTTCCATTCCACCCCACAAAGAGTTTTCTTCAGTACATTATATGGTACATTAAATGCTGCCATTAACCCCTTCCCTCTTTGGCCGCTTTTGACCTTCCTGACAGAGCCTCATTTTTCAAATCTGACATGTTTCACTTTATGTGGTAATAACTCCGGGATGCTTTTACCTATCCAAGTGATTCTGAGATTGTTTTCTCGTGACACATTGGACTTTATGTTACTGGCAAAATTTGCCCGATACATTCAGTATTTAATTGTGAAAAACACCAAAATTCAGCGAAAAATTGCAAAAATTTGCATTTTTCTCAATTTAAATGTATCTGCTTGTAAGACAGGCAGTTATATCACACAAAAATGTTGCTAACTAACATCCCCCATATGTCTACTTTAGATTGGCATCGTTTTTTGAACATCATTTTATTTTTCAAGGACGTTACAAGGCTTAGAACTTTAGCAGCAATTTCTCACATTTTCAAGAAAATTTCAAAATGCTATTTTTACAGGGGCCAGTTCAGTTGTGAAGTGGGTTTGAGGTCCTTAGATATTAGAAACCCCCAATAAGTCACCCCATTTTAAAAAATGCACCCCTCAAAGTATTCAAAACAGCATTTAGAAAGTTTCTTAACCCTTTAGACATTGCGCAGGAATTAAGGCAACGTAGAGGTGAAATTTACAAAGTTAATTATTTTTTTCCAGAAATTCATTTTGAATCCATTTTTTTTGTACCACAGAATGTTTTACCCAAGAAATGCAACTCAATATTTATTGCCCAGGTTCTGCAGTTTTAGGAAATATCCCACATGTGGCTCTAGTGTGCTACTGGACTGAAGCACCGGCCTCAGAAGCAAAGGAGCACCTGGTGGATTTTGGGCCTCCTTTTTATTAGAATATATTTTAGGCACCATGTCAGCTTTGAACAGGTCTTGTGGAACTAAAACAGTGGAAACCCCCCAAAAGTGACCCCATTTGGGAAACTACACCCCTCGAGGAATTTATATAGGGGTGTAGCAAGCATTTTGACCGGCCAGTTTTTTTGCAAAAATGTTTGGAACTAGGCCATGAAAATGAAAATCTAAATTTTTTCAAATAAAATTTAGGTTTAGCTAATTTTTTTTCATTTCCAAAAGAACTAAAGTAGAAAAAGCACCACAACATTTGTAGAGCAATTTCTCCCGAGTAAAACAATACCCCACATGTCGTAATAAACGGTTATTTGGACACACGGCAGGGCTTAGAATGGAAAGAGCGCCATTTGGCTCTTGGAGCTCAAATTTAGCAGGAATGGTTTGCAGAGGCCATGTCGCATTTGCAAAGCCCCCTAGGGGACAAAACAGTGGAAACCCCCAACAAGTGACCCCATTTTGGAAACTATACCCCTCGAGGAATTTATCTAGGGGTGTAGCAAGCATTTTGACCGGCCAGTTTTTTTGCAAACATTTTTGGAACTAGGCCATGAAAATGAAAATCTAAATTTTTTCAAATAAAATGTAGGTTTAGCTAATTTTTTTTCATTTCCACAAGGACTAAAGGAGAAAAAGCACCATAAAATTTGTAAAGAAATTTCTCCCGAGTAAAACAATACCCCACATGTAGTAATAAAAGGCTGTTTGGACACACGGCGAGGCTGAGAAGGGAAAGAGCGCCATTTGGCTTTTGGAACTCAAATTTAGCAGGAATGGTTTGCGGAGGCCATGTCGCATTTACAAAGCCCCTGAGGGGACAAAACAGTGGAAACCCCCAACAAGTGACCCCATTTTGGAAACTACACCCCATGAGGAAATTATCTAGGAGTACAGTGAGCAGTTTGACCCCACAGGTGTTTTACAGAACTTATTGGAAGTAGGCCGTAAAAATGAAAATCTACATTTTTTGAAATAAAATGTAGGTTTAGGTTTTTTTTTTTCATTTCCACAAGGACTGAAGGAGAAAAAGCACCATAAAATTAGTAAATCAACTTCTCCCGAGTAAAACAATGCCCCACATGTGGTCATAAACGGCTGTTTGGACACACGGTAGGGCTCAGAATGGAACTAGCACCATTTGGATTTTGGATAGTGTCTGGGCGCCATGTCACATTTGCTGAGCCCCTGTAGTACTAGTACAGTGGAAACACCCCAAAATTGACTCAATTTGGGAAACTGCACCCCCTGAGGAATCATCTAGGGGTATAGTGAAAATTTTGATCCCAAAGGTTTTTTGCTGAATTAAGCCATGAAAATGAAAAATAATTTTTTTTTCCAACAAGATGTCGTTTTAGATCAACATTTTTCATTTTTACAAGGAATAGAGAAGAAAAAGCACCCCAACATTTGTAAAGTAATTTCTCCCGAGTACGGTAACACCCCATATGTGGTTATAATCGGCTGATTACGTATATGGGAGCATTCAGAAGAAAAGGAGCGGTATTTATCTTTCGGAGCGTAGATTTTGCTGGAATGGTTTGCGGACGCCATGTTGCATTTGCAAAACCACTGATGTACCAAACAAAAGTGACCCCGTTTTAGAAACTACACCCCTAAAGGCATTTATCAAGGGATGTAGTGAGAATTTAGACTCCACAGGTGTTTTTCAGAAATGAATACGCAGTGGATGGTGCAAAGTGAAAATTGCAATTTTTCCACTGATCTGCCCATTCACCGCACAAGATGTTGTGCCCCTGGAGAATGTTACCCCATAAATTGTTAAGCGGGTTCTCCCGGGTATGGTAATGCCTTACTTGTGGCCATAAATTGCTGTTTGGGCACACTGTAGGGCTAAGAAGGAATAGACCGCCATTTTGAGCATGGATTTTGCTTGGTAGTTTTGTTTGAGTTTTGCTGGTATTCAGTTTATAATGTGGTGGCATATGTAATCTGTGCGGAGAACATCAGGGTATATGTAATCTGTGCGGAGAACATCAGGGTATATGTAATCTGTGCGGAGAACATCAGGGTATATGTAATCTGTGCGGGTACATCAGGGCATAATAAGAGGGTATAATAATGGGGTAAATAATACAATTATCCATAGATGTGTGTTACGATGTGAAGCCATCCGTTATGCGCAGGCCGGTGTCACACTGATAAACGGTTTTCTTTCTTGTCCCCCTTCTGTAACGCTCTGCACCTTTTGGGGACTTTTTCTCCTTCGTAGTTTTCGGAAATATTGCTGGGAAAGTTTTGCGCTAGTATAATACGGGCGCCCTCGCTTCCAGCGGATGTGCTATGTCCCTTCCCTTTCCTAGTTCCTAAATACTAGGGCCCTGAAACTGAAGAAATGTTCCCCTCCGGCCTGCGCATTGAGATGTTTTTTCATCACCGCATTACTAGTGCCATAACTTTTTTGTTTTTCAGTTGATTGGGCGGTGTGCGGGCTTGTTTTTTGCGAGACGGGCTGTAGATTTTATTGGTACCATTTTAGAACACATACGACTTTTTGATCACTTTTTATTTCATTTTTTGGTAAAGGAAATTACCAAAAACAAGCAATTCTGGAATCGTTTTTTATTGGTTTTTTTTTATCGGCATCCACAGTGCGCCCTAAATTACATGTTAGATTTATTCTGCGGGTCGATACGATTACGGCGATACCAAATTTATATAGTTTTTTTTATGTATTGCGGCTTTTGCACAATAAAATCACTTTTTTTATAAAATCATTTGTTTTCTGTGTCGCCATATTCTAAGACACATAACGTTATTATTTTTGCGTGCACAAAGCGGTGTCAGGGATTATTTTTTGCGGGACGGATTGCCGTTTTTATTGGTACAATTTTGGAGTAAATGTGACTTTTTGATCACTTTTTATAGCATTTTTTGGAAGGAGATGTGACCTAAAAACAAAGATTCTGGCGTTGTTTTTCATGGTTTTTTTTTACGGCGTTTACCGTGCGGGATAAATTACATAATAGTTTTGTAGTTTGGGTCGTTACGGACGCGGCGATACCAATTATGTATAGTTTTTTTAATTTTTACGGTTTTTCCCATAATAAAAGACTTACTATGGGAAAAAAGTCAGTTTAGCTTTATTTTTATTTGAAATGTGTGTGTTTTTATTGTTTTACCACATTTTTATTAACTTTTTTTTACTTTTTTGACTTGTCCCACTAGGGGACATGAGGGCCTGATGCCCCGATCGCTACTCTAATACACTGCACTACATACGTAGTGCAGTGTATTAGCGCTGTCAGTTATTCACTGACAGCAAGCCTATGAGGACACGCCGAAGGCGGGTCCTCATCGGCTCCCGTACAAGGCAGACTCGGACGCCATTTTCTATTGAGCGCAGCATCTGAGGGGTTAATCTGCCGGATCGGAGAATAGCTCCGGTCCTGGCAGTTACAGGAGGGTGCCAGCTGTATAATACAGCTGTCACCCCGCGGTGATGGTGCCGGCTCTGCTTCTGAGCCCGCACAATCACTGCGCCGTACATGTACGGCGCTTTGCGGGAAGCACCTCCCGACAGCGCCGTACATGTACGGCGCATGTCGGGAAGGGGTTAAAAACAAGAACTTGTCTCGCTAAAAACAAGCCCTTATATGACTATGAGGACGGAAAAATAATAAAGTTATGACTATCGGAATACAAAGAGGCAAAATCAAGATATTATTTTTGTCCTTAAGGTTGAAATTGGACCTCTAAAATGATTTCATGCAACAAACTCTGCATTTCTATAAATCACCGGTTAGACCATACATGGAATATTGTGTACAGTTTTGAGCACCTGTGTATGAGAAGGACATTGCTGAACTAGAATGCGTGCAAAGAAGGGAAAGCAAGGTAATTAAAGGACCTCATCACAGACGGGGATTCTTTACTGTAAGAGCAGTTCGACGATTGAACTCTCTGCCACATTGAAAAGTGGTTTTTTGAAAAATATTAAATTTCATCATATTTGTACCAGATTCTGGAGATGGAACTTTGATCCAGGAATTTATTCTAATAGCCATATTTGGAGTAAGGGAGGAATTTTTCCCCTAATGACAACATTGGAATGCACTCCAAGACAGTTTTTGCCTTCCTCTGGATCAACACGGCAGGTTTATAGGTTGAATTTGATGGACCTTTTTTCAATATTATCAACTATTCAACTCTGTAACAAGCATGTAACAAAAGTGAGCTTATATGGCCCGTACGGGGATCGAACCCGTGACCTTGGCGTTATTAGCACCATGCGCTAACCAACTGAGCTAACCGGCCACTTTTACACCAAAGATTCACATCACGTCAGTAGAAAATACATGCAAACGTGTATTCATATTGATATCCTATTAACCTGAATAATAAAATAAACTTGCAATTTTTACTACTCAAAAAGCATTGGACAAATTGCTTTTGTGTTTTCCATTCCACCCCACAAAGAGTTTTCTTTCAGTACATTATATGGTACATTAAATGCTGCCATTAAAAACAAGAACTTGTCTCGCTAAAAACAAGCCCTTATATGACTATGAGGACGGAAAAATAATAAAGTTATGACTATCGGAATACAAAGAGGCAAAATCAAGATATTATTTTTGTCCTTAAGGTTGAAATTGAACCTCTAAGATGATTTCATGCAACAAACTCTGCATTTCTATAAATCACCGGTTACACCATACATCGAATATTGTGTACAGTTTTGAGCACCTGTGTATGAGAAGGACATTGCTGAACTAGAATGCGTGCAAAGAAGGGAAAGCAAGGTAATTAAAGGACCTCATCACAGACGGGGATTCTTTACTGTAAGAGCAGTTCGACGATTGAACTCTCTGCCACATTGAAAAGTGTTTTTTTGAAAAATATAAAATTTCATCATATTTGTACCAGATTCTGGAGATGGAACTTTGATCCAGGAATTTATTCTAATAGCCATATTTGGAGTAAGGGAGGAATTTTTCCCCTAATGACAACATTGGAATGCACTCCAAGACAGTTTTTGCCTTCCTCTGGATCAACACGGCAGGTTTATAGGTTGAATTTGATGGACCTTTTTTCAATAGTATCAACTATTCAACTCTGTAACAAAAGTGAGCTTCCATGGCCGGTATGGGGATCGAACCCGTGACCTTGGCGTTATTAGCACCACGCTCTAACCAACTGAGCTAACCGGCCACTTTTACACCAAAGATTCACGTCACGTCAGTAGAAAATACATGCAAACGTGTATTCATATTGATATCCTATTAACCTGAATAATAAAATAAACTTGCAATTTTTACTACTCAAAAAGCATTGGACAAATTGCTTTTGTGTTTTCCATTCCACCCCACAAAGAGTTTTCTTCAGTACATTATATGGTACATTAAATGCTGCCATTAAAAAAAAGAACTTGTCTCGCTAAAAACAAGCCCTTATATGACTATAAGGACGGAAAAATAATAAAGTTATGACTATCGGAATACAAAGAGGCAAAATCAAGATATTATTTTTGTCCTTAAGGTTGAAATTGGACCTCTAAGATGATTTCATGCAACAAACTCTGCATTTCTATAAATCACCGGTTAGACCATACATGGAATATTGTGTACAGTTTTGAGCACCTGTGTATGAGAAGGACATTGCTGAACTAGAATGCGTGCAAAGAAGGGAAAGCAAGGTAATTAAAGGACCTCATCACAGATGGGGATTCTTTACTGTAAGAGCAGTTCGACGATTGAACTCTCTGCCACATTGAAAAGTGTTTTTTTGAAAAATATAAAATTTCATCATATTTGTACCAGATTCTGGAGATGGAACTTTGATCCAGGAATTTATTCTAATAGCCATATTTGGAGTAAGGGAGGAATTTTTCCCCTAATGACAACATTGGAATGCACTCCAAGACAGTTTTTGCCTTCCTCTGGATCAACACGGCAGGTTTATAGGTTGAATTTGATGGACCTTTTTTCAATATTATCAACTATTCAACTCTGTAACAAAAGTGAGCTTCCATGGCCCATACGGGGATCGAACCCGTGACCTTGGCGTTATTAGCACCACGCTCTAACCAACTGAGCTAATCGGCCACTTTTACACCAAAGATTCACGTCACGTCAGTAGAAAATACATGCAAACGTGTATTCATATTGATATCCTATTAACCTGAATAATAAAATAAACTTGCAATTTTTACTACTCAAAAAGCATTGGACAAATTGCTTTTGTGTTTTCCATTCCACCCCACAAAGAGTTTTCTTCAGTACATTATATGGTACATTAAATGCTGCCATTAAAAACAAGAACTTGTCTCGCTAAAAACAAGCCCTTATATGACTATAAGGACGGAAAAATAATAAAGTTATGACTATCGGAATACAAAGAGGCAAAATCAAGATATTATTTTTGTCCTTAAGGTTGAAATTGGACCTCTAAGATGATTTCATGCAACAAACTCTGCATTTCTATAAATCACCGGTTAGACCATACATGGAATATTGTGTACAGTTTTGAGCACCTGTGTATGAGAAGGACATTGCTGAACTAGAATGCGTGCAAAGAAGGGAAAGCAAGGTAATTAAAGGACCTCATCACAGACGGGGATTCTTTACTGTAAGAGCAGTTCGACGATTGAACTCTCTGCCACATTGAAAAGTGTTTTTTTGAAAAATATAAAATTTCATCATATTTGTACCAGATTCTGGAGATGGAAATTTGATCCAGGAATTTATTCTAATAGCCATATTTGGAGTAAGGGAGGAATTTTTCCCCTAATGACAACATTGGAATGCACTCCAAGACAGTTTTTGCCTTCCTCTGGATCAACACGGCAGGTTTATAGGTTGAATTTGATGGACCTTTTTTCAATATTATCAACTATTCAACTCTGTAACAAGTATGTAACAAGCATGTAACAAAAGGGAGCTTCCATGGCCCATACGGGATCGAACCCGTGACCTTGGCGTTATTAACACCACGCTCTAACCAACTGAGCTAACCGGCCACTTTTACACCAAAGATTCACGTCACGTCAGTAGAAAATACATGCAAACGTGTATTCATATTGATATCCTATTAACCTGAATAATAAAATAAACTTGCAATTTTTACTACTCAAAAAGCATTGGACAAATTGCTTTTGTGTTTTCCATTCCACCTCACAAAGAGTTTTCTTTCAGTACATTATATGGTACATTAAATGCTGCCATTAAAAACAAGAACTTGTCTCGCTAAAAACAAGCCCTTATATGACTATGAGGACGGAAAAATAATAAAGTTATGACTATCGGAATACAAAGAGGCAAAATCAAGATATTATTTTTGTCCTTAAGGTTGAAATTGGACCTCTAAGATGATTTCATGCAACAAACTCTGCATTTCTATAAATCACCGGTTAGACCATACATGGAATATTGTGTACAGTTTTGAGCACCTGTGTATGAGAAGGACATTGCTGAACTAGAATGCGTGCAATGAAGGGAAAGCAAGGTAATTAAAGGACCTCATCACAGACGGGGATTCTTTACTGTAAGAGCAGTTCGACGATTGAACTCTCTGCCACATTGAAAAGTGTTTTTTTGAAAAATATAAAATTTCATCATATTTGTACCAGATTCTGGAGATGGAACTTTGATCCAGGAATTTATTCTAATAGCCATATTTGGAGTAAGGGAGGAATTTTTCCCCTAATGACAACATTGGAATGCACTCCAAGACAGTTTTTGCCTTCCTCTGGATCAACACGGCAGGTTTATAGGTTGAATTTGATGGACCTTTTTTCAATATTATCAACTATTCAACTCTGTAACAAAAGTGAGCTTCCATGGCCCATACGGGGATCAAACCCGTGACCTTGGCGTTATTAGCACCACGCTCTAACCAATAAAATAATAATAAAATAAACTTGCAATTTTTACTACTCAAAAAGCATTGGACAAATTGCTTTTGTGTTTTCCATTCCACCCCACAAAGAGTTTTCTTTCAGTACATTATATGGTACATTAAATGCTGCCATTAAAAACAAGAACTTGTCTCGCTAAAAACAAGCCCTTATATGACTATGAGGACGGAAAAATAATAAAGTTATGACTATCGGAATACAAAGAGGCAAAATCAAGATATTATTTTTGTCCTTAAGGTTGAAATTGGACCTCTAAGATGATTTCATGCAACAAACTCTGCATTTCTATAAATCACCGGTTAGACCATACATGGAATATTGTGTACAGTTTTGAGCACCTGTGTATGAGAAGGACATTGCTGAACTAGAATGCGTGCAAAGAAGGGAAAGCAAGGTAATTAAAGGACCTCATCACAGATGGGGATTCTTTACTGTAAGAGCAGTTCGACGATTGAACTCTCTGCCACATTGAAAAGTGTTTTTTTGAAAAATATAAAATTTCATCATATTTGTACCAGATTCTGGAGATGGAACTTTGATCCAGGAATTTATTCTAATAGCCATATTTGGAGTAAGGGAGGAATTTTTCCCCTAATGACAACATTGGAATGCACTCCAAGACAGTTTTTGCCTTCCTCTGGATCAACACGGCAGGTTTATAGGTTGAATTTGATGGACCTTTTTTCAATATTATCAACTATTCAACTCTGTAACAAAAGTGAGCTTCCATGGCCCATACGGGGATCGAACCCGTGACCTTGGCGTTATTAGCACCACGCTCTAACCAACTGAGCTAATCGGCCACTTTTACACCAAAGATTCACGTCACGTCAGTAGAAAATACATGCAAACGTGTATTCATATTGATATCCTATTAACCTGAATAATAAAATAAACTTGCAATTTTTACTACTCAAAAAGCATTGGACAAATTGCTTTTGTGTTTTCCATTCCACCCCACAAAGAGTTTTCTTCAGTACATTATATGGTACATTAAATGCTGCCATTAAAAACAAGAACTTGTCTCGCTAAAAACAAGCCCTTATATGACTATAAGGACGGAAAAATAATAAAGTTATGACTATCGGAATACAAAGAGGCAAAATCAAGATATTATTTTTGTCCTTAAGGTTGAAATTGGACCTCTAAGATGATTTCATGCAACAAACTCTGCATTTCTATAAATCACCGGTTAGACCATACATGGAATATTGTGTACAGTTTTGAGCACCTGTGTATGAGAAGGACATTGCTGAACTAGAATGCGTGCAAAGAAGGGAAAGCAAGGTAATTAAAGGACCTCATCACAGACGGGGATTCTTTACTGTAAGAGCAGTTCGACGATTGAACTCTCTGCCACATTGAAAAGTGTTTTTTTGAAAAATATAAAATTTCATCATATTTGTACCAGATTCTGGAGATGGAAATTTGATCCAGGAATTTATTCTAATAGCCATATTTGGAGTAAGGGAGGAATTTTTCCCCTAATGACAACATTGGAATGCACTCCAAGACAGTTTTTGCCTTCCTCTGGATCAACACGGCAGGTTTATAGGTTGAATTTGATGGACCTTTTTTCAATATTATCAACTATTCAACTCTGTAACAAGTATGTAACAAGCATGTAACAAAAGTGAGCTTCCATGGCCCATACGGGATCGAACCCGTGACCTTGGCGTTATTAACACCACGCTCTAACCAACTGAGCTAACCGGCCACTTTTACACCAAAGATTCACGTCACGTCAGTAGAAAATACATGCAAACGTGTATTCATATTGATATCCTATTAACCTGAATAATAAAATAAACTTGCAATTTTTACTACTCAAAAAGCATTGGACAAATTGCTTTTGTGTTTTCCATTCCACCTCACAAAGAGTTTTCTTTCAGTACATTATATGGTACATTAAATGCTGCCATTAAAAACAAGAACTTGTCTCGCTAAAAACAAGCCCTTATATGACTATGAGGACGGAAAAATAATAAAGTTATGACTATCGGAATACAAAGAGGCAAAATCAAGATATTATTTTTGTCCTTAAGGTTGAAATTGGACCTCTAAGATGATTTCATGCAACAAACTCTGCATTTCTATAAATCACCGGTTAGACCATACATGGAATATTGTGTACAGTTTTGAGCACCTGTGTATGAGAAGGACATTGCTGAACTAGAATGCGTGCAATGAAGGGAAAGCAAGGTAATTAAAGGACCTCATCACAGACGGGGATTCTTTACTGTAAGAGCAGTTCGACGATTGAACTCTCTGCCACATTGAAAAGTGTTTTTTTGAAAAATATAAAATTTCATCATATTTGTACCAGATTCTGGAGATGGAACTTTGATCCAGGAATTTATTCTAATAGCCATATTTGGAGTAAGGGAGGAATTTTTCCCCTAATGACAACATTGGAATGCACTCCAAGACAGTTTTTGCCTTCCTCTGGATCAACACGGCAGGTTTATAGGTTGAATTTGATGGACCTTTTTTCAATATTATCAACTATTCAACTCTGTAACAAAAGTGAGCTTCCATGGCCCATACGGGGATCAAACCCGTGACCTTGGCGTTATTAGCACCACGCTCTAACCAATAAAATAATAATAAAATAAACTTGCAATTTTTACTACTCAAAAAGCATTGGACAAATTGCTTTTGTGTTTTCCATTCCACCCCACAAAGAGTTTTCTTTCAGTACATTATATGGTACATTAAATGCTGCCATTAAAAACAAGAACTTGTCTCGCTAAAAACAAGCCCTTATATGACTATGAGGACGGAAAAATAATAAAGTTATGACTATCGGAATACAAAGAGGCAAAATCAAGATATTATTTTTGTCCTTAAGGTTGAAATTGGACCTCTAAGATGATTTCATGCAACAAACTCTGCATTTCTATAAATCACCGGTTAGACCATACATGGAATATTGTGTACAGTTTTGAGCACCTGTGTATGAGAAGGACATTGCTGAACTAGAATGCGTGCAAAGAAGGGAAAGCAAGGTAATTAAAGGACCTCATCACAGACGGGGATTCTTTACTGTAAGAGCAGTTCGACGATTGAACTCTCTGCCACATTGAAAAGTGTTTTTTTGAAAAATATAAAATTTCATCATATTTGTACCAGATTCTGGAGATGGAACTTTGATCCAGGAATTTATTCTAATAGCCATATTTGGAGTAAGGGAGGAATTTTTCCCCTAATGACAACATTGGAATGCACTCCAAGACAGTTTTTGCCTTCCTCTGGATCAACACGGCAGGTTTATAGGTTGAATTTGATGGACCTTTTTTCAATATTATCAACTATTCAACTCTGTAACAAGCATGTAACAAAAGGGAGCTTCCATGGCCCATACGGGGATCGAACCCGTGACCTTGGCGTTATTAGCACCACGCTCTAACCAACTGAGCTAACCGGCCACTTTTACACCAAAGATTCACGTCACGTCAGTAGAAAATACATGCAAACGTGTATTCATATTGATATCCTATTAACCTGAATAATAAAATAAACTTGCAATTTTTACTACTCAAAAAGCATTGGACAAATTGCTTTTGTGTTTTCCATTCCACCCCACAAAGAGTTTTCTTTCAGTACATTATATGGTACATTAAATGCTGCCATTAAAAACAAGAACTTGTCTCGCTAAAAACAAGCCCTTATATGACTATGAGGACGGAAAAATAATAAAGTTATGACTATCGGAATACAAAGAGGCAAAATCAAGATATTATTTTTGTCCTTAAGGTTGAAATTGGACCTCTAAGATGATTTCATGCAACAAACTCTGCATTTCTATAAATCACCGGTTAGACCATACATGGAATATTGTGTACAGTTTTGAGCACCTGTGTATGAGAAGGACATTGCTGAACTAGAATGCGTGCAAAGAAGGGAAAGCAAGGTAATTAAAGGACCTCATCACAGACGGGGATTCTTTACTGTAAGAGCAGTTCGACGATTGAACTCTCTGCCACATTGAAAAGTGTTTTTTTGAAAAATATAAAATTTCATCATATTTGTACCAGATTCTGGAGATGGAACTTTGATCCAGGAATTTATTCCAATAGCCATATTTGGAGTAAGGGAGGAATTTTTCCCCTAATGACAACATTGGAATGCACTCCAAGACAGTTTTTGCCTTCCTCTGGATCAACACGGCAGGTTTATAGGTTGAATTTGATGGACCTTTTTTCAATATTATCAACTATTCAACTCTGTAACAAAAGTGAGCTTCCATGGCCCATACGGGGATCGAACCCGTGACCTTGGCGTTATTAGCACCACGCTCTAACCAATAAAATAATAATAAAATAAACTTGCAATTTTTACTACTCAAAAAGCATTGGACAAATTGCTTTTGTGTTTTCCATTCCACCCCACAAAGAGTTTTCTTTCAGTACATTATATGGTACATTAAATGCTGCCATTAAAAACAAGAACTTGTCTCGCTAAAAACAAGCCCTTATATGACTATGAGGACGGAAAAATAATAAAGTTATGACTATCGGAATACAAAGAGGCAAAATCAAGATATTATTTTTGTCCTTAAGGTTGAAATTGGACCTCTAAGATGATTTCATGCAACAAACTCTGCATTTCTATAAATCACCGGTTAGACCATACATGGAATATTGTGTACAGTTTTGAGCACCTGTGTATGAGAAGGACATTGCTGAACTAGAATGCGTGCAAAGAAGGGAAAGCAAGGTAATTAAAGGACCTCATCACAGACGGGGATTCTTTACTGTAAGAGCAGTTCGACGATTGAACTCTCTGCCACATTGAAAAGTGTTTTTTTGAAAAATATAAAATTTCATCATATTTGTACCAGATTCTGGAGATGGAACTTTGATCCAGGAATTTATTCTAATAGCCATATTTGGAGTAAGGGAGGAATTTTTCCCCTAATGACAACATTGGAATGCACTCCAAGACAGTTTTTGCCTTCCTCTGGATCAACACGGCAGGTTTATAGGTTGAATTTGATGGACCTTTTTTCAATATTATCAACTATTCAACTCTGTAACAAAAGTGAGCTTCCATGGCCCATACGGGGATCGAACCCGTGACCTTGGCGTTATTAGCACCACGCTCTAACCAATAAAATAATAATAAAATAAACTTGCAATTTTTACTACTCAAAAAGCATTGGACAAATTGCTTTTGTGTTTTCCATTCCACCCCACAAAGAGTTTTCTTTCAGTACATTATATGGTACATTAAATGCTGCCATTAAAAACAAGAACTTGTCTCGCTAAAAACAAGCCCTTATATTACTATGAGGACGGAAAAATAATAAAGTTATGACTATCGGAATACAAAGAGGCAAAATCAAGATATTATTTTTGTCCTTAAGGTTGAAATTGGACCTCTAAGATGATTTCATGCAACAAACTCTGCATTTCTATAAATCACCGGTTAGACCATACATGGAATATTGTGTACAGTTTTGAGCACCTGTGTATGAGAAGGACATTGCTGAACTAGAATGCGTGCAAAGAAGGGAAAGCAAGGTAATTAAAGGACCTCATCACAGACGGGGATTCTTTACTGTAAGAGCAGTTCGACGATTGAACTCTCTGCCACATTGAAAAGTGTTTTTTTGAAAAATATAAAATTTCATCATATTTGTACCAGATTCTGGAGATGGAACTTTGATCCAGGAATTTATTCTAATAGCCATATTTGGAGTAAGGGAGGAATTTTTCCCCTAATGACAACATTGGAATGCACTCCAAGACAGTTTTTGCCTTCCTCTGGATCAACACGGCAGGTTTATAGGTTGAATTTGATGGACCTTTTTTCAATATTATCAACTATTCAACTCTGTAACAAAAGTGAGCTTCCATGGCCCATACGGGGATCGAACCCGTGACCTTGGCGTTATTAGCACCACGCTCTAACCAATAAAATAATAATAAAATAAACTTGCAATTTTTACTACTCAAAAAGCATTGGACAAATTGCTTTTGTGTTTTCCATTCCACCCCACAAAGAGTTTTCTTTCAGTACATTATATGGTACATTAAATGCTGCCATTAAAAACAAGAACTTGTTTCGCTAAAAACAAGCCCTTATATGACTATGAGGACGGAAAAATAATAAAGTTATGACTATCGGAATACAAAGAGGCAAAATCAAGATATTATTTTTGTCCTTAAGGTTGAAATTGGACCTCTAAGATGATTTCATGCAACAAACTCTGCATTTCTATAAATCACCGGTTAGACCATACATGGAATATTGTGTACAGTTTTGAGCACCTGTGTATGAGAAGGACATTGCTGAACTAGAATGCGTGCAAAGAAGGGAAAGCAAGGTAATTAAAGGACCTCATCACAGACGGGGATTCTTTACTGTAAGAGCAGTTCGACGATTGAACTCTCTGCCACATTGAAAAGTGTTTTTTTGAAAAATATAAAATTTCATCATATTTGTACCAGATTCTGGAGATGGAACTTTGATCCAGGAATTTATTCTAATAGCCATATTTGGAGTAAGGGAGGAATTTTTCCCCTAATGACAACATTGGAATGCACTCCAAGACAGTTTTTGCCTTCCTCTGGATCAACACGGCAGGTTTATAGGTTGAATTTGATGGACCTTTTTTCAATATTATCAACTATTCAACTCTGTAACAAAAGTGAGCTTCCATGGCCCATACGGGGATCGAACCCGTGACCTTGGCGTTATTAGCACCACGCTCTAACCAATAAAATAATAATAAAATAAACTTGCAATTTTTACTACTCAAAAAGCATTGGACAAATTGCTTTTGTGTTTTCCATTCCACCCCACAAAGAGTTTTCTTTCAGTACATTATATGGTACATTAAATGCTGCCATTAAAAACAAGAACTTGTTTCGCTAAAAACAAGCCCTTATATGACTATGAGGACGGAAAAATAATAAAGTTATGACTATCGGAATACAAAGAGGCAAAATCAAGATATTATTTTTGTCCTTAAGGTTGAAATTGGACCTCTAAGATGATTTCATGCAACAAACTCTGCATTTCTATAAATCACCGGTTAGACCATACATGGAATATTGTGTACAGTTTTGAGCACCTGTGTATGAGAAGGACATTGCTGAACTAGAATGCGTGCAAAGAAGGGAAAGCAAGGTAATTAAAGGACCTCATCACAGACGGGGATTCTTTACTGTAAGAGCAGTTCGACGATTGAACTCTCTGCCACATTGAAAAGTGTTTTTTTGAAAAATATAAAATTTCATCATATTTGTACCAGATTCTGGAGATGGAACTTTGATCCAGGAATTTATTCTAATAGCCATATTTGGAGTAAGGGAGGAATTTTTCCCCTAATGACAACATTGGAATGCACTCCAAGACAGTTTTTGCCTTCCTCTGGATCAACACGGCAGGTTTATAGGTTGAATTTGATGGACCTTTTTTCAATATTATCAACTATTCAACTCTGTAACAAAAGTGAGCTTCCATGGCCCATACGGGGATCGAACCCGTGACCTTGGCGTTATTAGCACCACGCTCTAACCAATAAAATAATAATAAAATAAACTTGCAATTTTTACTACTCAAAAAGCATTGGACAAATTGCTTTTGTGTTTTCCATTCCACCCCACAAAGAGTTTTCTTTCAGTACATTATATGGTACATTAAATGCTGCCATTAAAAACAAGAACTTGTCTCGCTAAAAACAAGCCCTTATATGACTATGAGGACGGAAAAATAATAAAGTTATGACTATCGGAATACAAAGAGGCAAAATCAAGATATTATTTTTGTCCTTAAGGTTGAAATTGGACCTCTAAGATGATTTCATGCAACAAACTCTGCATTTCTATAAATCACCGGTTAGACCATACATGGAATATTGTGTACAGTTTTGAGCACCTGTGTATGAGAAGGACATTGCTGAACTAGAATGCGTGCAAAGAAGGGAAAGCAAGGTAATTAAAGGACCTCATCACAGACGGGGATTCTTTACTGTAAGAGCAGTTCGACGATTGAACTCTCTGCCACATTGAAAAGTGTTTTTTTGAAAAATATAAAATTTCATCATATTTGTACCAGATTCTGGAGATGGAACTTTGATCCAGGAATTTATTCTAATAGCCATATTTGGAGTAAGGGAGGAATTTTTCCCCTAATGACAACATTGGAATGCACTCCAAGACAGTTTTTGCCTTCCTCTGGATCAACACGGCAGGTTTATAGGTTGAATTTGATGGACCTTTTTTCAATATTATCAACTATTCAACTCTGTAACAAAAGTGAGCTTCCATGGCCCATACGGGGATCGAACCCGTGACCTTGGCGTTATTAGCACCACGCTCTAACCAATAAAATAATAATAAAATAAACTTGCAATTTTTACTACTCAAAAAGCATTGGACAAATTGCTTTTGTGTTTTCCATTCCACCCCACAAAGAGTTTTCTTTCAGTACATTATATGGTACATTAAATGCTGCCATTAAAAACAAGAACTTGTCTCGCTAAAAACAAGCCCTTATATGACTATGAGGACGGAAAAATAATAAAGTTATGACTATCGGAATACAAAGAGGCAAAATCAAGATATTATTTTTGTCCTTAAGGTTGAAATTGGACCTCTAAGATGATTTCATGCAACAAACTCTGCATTTCTATAAATCACCGGTTAGACCATACATGGAATATTGTGTACAGTTTTGAGCACCTGTGTATGAGAAGGACATTGCTGAACTAGAATGCGTGCAAAGAAGGGAAAGCAAGGTAATTAAAGGACCTCATCACAGACGGGGATTCTTTACTGTAAGAGCAGTTCGACGATTGAACTCTCTGCCACATTGAAAAGTGTTTTTTTGAAAAATATAAAATTTCATCATATTTGTACCAGATTCTGGAGATGGAACTTTGATCCAGGAATTTATTCTAATAGCCATATTTGGAGTAAGGGAGGAATTTTTCCCCTAATGACAACATTGGAATGCACTCCAAGACAGTTTTTGCCTTCCTCTGGATCAACACGGCAGGTTTATAGGTTGAATTTGATGGACCTTTTTTCAATATTATCAACTATTCAACTCTGTAACAAGCATGTAACAAAAGTGAGCTTCCATGGCCCATACGGGGATCGAACCCGTGACCTTGGCGTTATTAGCACCACGCTCTAACCAACTGAGCTAACCGGCCACTTTTACACCAAAGATTCACGTCACGTCAGTAGAAAATACATGCAAACGTGTATTCATATTGATATCCTATTAACCTGAATAATAAAATAAACTTGCAATTTTTACTACTCAAAAAGCATTGGACAAATTGCTTTTGTGTTTTCCATTCCACCCCACAAAGAGTTTTCTTCAGTACATTATATGGTACATTAAATGCTGCCATTAAAAACAAGAACTTGTCTCGCTAAAAACAAGCCCTTATATGACTATGAGGATGGAAAAATAATAAAGTTATGACTATCGGAATACAAAGAGTCAAAATCAAGATATTATTTTTGTCCTTAAGGTTGAAATTGGACCTCTAAGATGATTTCATGCAACAAACTCTGCATTTCTATAAATCACCGGTTAGACCATACATGGAATATTGTGTACAGTTTTGAGCACCTGTGTATGAGAAGGACATTGCTGAACTAGAATGCGTGCAAAGAAGGGAAAGCAAGGTAATTAAAGGACCTCATCACAGATGGGGATTCTTTACTGTAAGAGCAGTTCGACGATTGAACTCTCTGCCACATTGAAAAGTGTTTTTTTGAAAAATATAAAATTTCATCATATTTGTACCAGATTCTGGAGATGGAACTTTGATCCAGGAATTTATTCTAATAGCCATATTTGGAGTAAGGGAGGAATTTTTCCCCTAATGACAACATTGGAATGCACTCCAAGACAGTTTTTGCCTTCCTCTGGATCAACACGGCAGGTTTATAGGTTGAATTTGATGGACCTTTTTTCAATATTATCAACTATTCAACTCTGTAACAAAAGTGAGCTTCCATGGCCCATACGGGGATCGAACCCGTGACCTTGGCGTTATTAGCACCACGCTCTAACCAATAAAATAATAATAAAATAAACTTGCAATTTTTACTACTCAAAAAGCATTGGACAAATTGCTTTTGTGTTTTCCATTCCACCCCACAAAGAGTTTTCTTTCAGTACATTATATGGTACATTAAATGCTGCCATTAAAAACAAGAACTTGTCTCGCTAAAAACAAGCCCTTATATGACTATGAGGACGGAAAAATAATAAAGTTATGACTATCGGAATACAAAGAGGCAAAATCAAGATATTATTTTTGTCCTTAAAGGCATGGTGTCGCCCCAAAAACATGTTTTTTTTTTAAAATTTAAACATTTAGTGTGTGGGTGATTAAACATTGTTCAAATTTTTTTTATTTTTTTCGCGAGTCAGGAAATATTATAAATTTTTTCAAATTTTTCAAAATTTATAATACTACCCATTTTTGGTCACTAGATGGAGCTGTTTGGAGCTAGTTCCCAAAATTGCAGCATTGCAACATTGGGTTAAAAGCTATCGCTCTAGTGAGCGCTCAGCATCCCCCCCTCCTTTATCCTGGCTAGTGCCGGGATAAACGAGGGGTTTGAAAGGTTTAACCTGCTACACTGTGTGTCGCCATTTTTTGAGGTAACTCACAGTGTAGTAGGTTTACATGCAGTAGTAAACACACACAAACACTAACATACATTGAAATCGCTTACCTGCTCCTGCCGCCGCGGCCCGTCCGCTCCCTTTGCTGCCGCTGTCCCATGTGCACTTGTCCGGAAGCCGCGACCGGAAGTAGTAATATCACTGTCCGGCCGCGACTTCCGGTCCACAGGAAAATGGCGCCGGACGGCGCCAATTTCGAATAGGACTGTGTGGGAGCGGCGCATGCGCAGTTCCCACACAGACGCCGTACACGGCAGTCAATGGGACGGGAGCCGTTCGCAGTCCCTATGGGACTGTGGCTGCCGTATTCCATGTCTGTGTGTGTCGTTAATCGACACACACAGAAATGGAACAAAAAATGGCAGCCCCCATAGGGAAGAAAAAGTGTGAAAAAAAGAAACAGTAAAACACAAACACACAAATGAAAATAAACGTTTATATTAAGGCACTAACATCTTTAACATATAAATAAAATATTTGTGATGACACTGTTCCTTTAAGGTTGAAATTGGACCTCTAAGATGATTTCATGCAACAAACTCTGCATTTCTATAAATCACCGGTTAGACCATACATGGAATATTGTGTACAGTTTTGAGCACCTGTGTATGAGAAGGACATTGCTGAACTAGAATGCGTGCAAAGAAGGGAAAGCAAGGTAATTAAAGGACCTCATCACAGACGGGGATTCTTTACTGTAAGAGCAGTTCGACAATTGAACTCTCTGCCACATTGAAAAGTGTTTTTTTGAAAAATATAAAATTTCATCATATTTGTACCAGATTCTGGAGATGGAACTTTGATCCAGGAATTTATTCTAATAGCCATATTTGGAGTAAGGGAGGAATTTTTCCCCTAATGACAACATTGGAATGCACTCCAAGACAGTTTTTGCCTTCCTCTGGATCAACACGGCAGGTTTATAGGTTGAATTTGATGGACCTTTTTTCAATATTATCAACTATTCAACTCTGTAACAAAATTGGGCTTCCATGGCCCGTACGGGGATCGAACCCGTGACCTTGGCGTTATTAGCACCACGCTCTAACTAACTGAGCTAACCGGCCACTTTTACACCAAAGATTCACGTCACGTCAGTAGAAAATACATGCAAACGTGTATTCATATTGATATCCTATTAACCTGAATAATAAAATAAACTTGCAATTTTTACTACTCAAAAAGCATTGGACAAATTGCTTTTGTGTTTTCCATTCCACCCCACAAAGAGTTTTCTTCAGTACATTATATGGTACATTAAATGCTGCCATTAAAAACAAGAACTTGTCTCGCTAAAAACAAGCCCTTATATGACTATGAGGATGGAAAAATAATAAAGTTATGACTATCGGAATACAAAGAGTCAAAATCAAGATATTATTTTTGTCCTTAAGGTTGAAATTGGACCTCTAAGATGATTTCATGCAACAAACTCTGCATTTCTATAAATCACCGGTTAGACCATACATGGAATATTGTGTACAGTTTTGAGCACCTGTGTATGAGAAGGACATTGCTGAACTAGAATGCGTGCAAAGAAGGGAAAGCAAGGTAATTAAAGGACCTCATCACAGACGGGGATTCTTTACTGTAAGAGCAGTTCGACGATTGAACTCTCTGCCACATTGAAAAGTGTTTTTTTGAAAAATATAAAATTTCATCATATTTGTACCAGATTCTGGAGATGGAACTTTGATCCAGGAATTTATTCTAATAGCCATATTTGGAGTAAGGGAGGAATTTTTCCCCTAATGACAACATTGGAATGCACTCCAAGACAGTTTTTGCCTTCCTCTGGATCAACACGGCAGGTTTATAGGTTGAATTTGATGGACCTTTTTTCAATATTATCAACTATTCAACTCTGTAACAAAAGTGAGCTTCCATGGCCCATACGGGGATCGAACCCGTGACCTTGGCGTTATTAGCACCACGCTCTAACCAATAAAATAATAATAAAATAAACTTGCAATTTTTACTACTCAAAAAGCATTGGACAAATTGCTTTTGTGTTTTCCATTCCACCCCACAAAGAGTTTTCTTTCAGTACATTATATGGTACATTAAATGCTGCCATTAAAAACAAGAACTTGTTTCGCTAAAAACAAGCCCTTATATGACTATGAGGACGGAAAAATAATAAAGTTATGACTATCGGAATACAAAGAGGCAAAATCAAGATATTATTTTTGTCCTTAAGGTTGAAATTGGACCTCTAAGATGATTTCATGCAACAAACTCTGCATTTCTATAAATCACCGGTTAGACCATACATGGAATATTGTGTACAGTTTTGAGCACCTGTGTATGAGAAGGACATTGCTGAACTAGAATGCGTGCAAAGAAGGGAAAGCAAGGTAATTAAAGGACCTCATCACAGACGGGGATTCTTTACTGTAAGAGCAGTTCGACGATTGAACTCTCTGCCACATTGAAAAGTGTTTTTTTGAAAAATATAAAATTTCATCATATTTGTACCAGATTCTGGAGATGGAACTTTGATCCAGGAATTTATTCTAATAGCCATATTTGGAGTAAGGGAGGAATTTTTCCCCTAATGACAACATTGGAATGCACTCCAAGACAGTTTTTGCCTTCCTCTGGATCAACACGGCAGGTTTATAGGTTGAATTTGATGGACCTTTTTTCAATATTATCAACTATTCAACTCTGTAACAAAATTGGGCTTCCATGGCCCGTACGGGGATCGAACCCGTGACCTTGGCGTTATTAGCACCACGCTCTAACTAACTGAGCTAACCGGCCACTTTTACACCAAAGATTCACGTCACGTCAGTAGAAAATACATGCAAACGTGTATTCATATTGATATCCTATTAACCTGAATAATAAAATAAACTTGCAATTTTTACTACTCAAAAAGCATTGGACAAATTGCTTTTGTGTTTTCCATTCCACCCCACAAAGAGTTTTCTTCAGTACATTATATGGTACATTAAATGCTGCCATTAAAAACAAGAACTTGTCTCGCTAAAAACAAGCCCTTATATGACTATGAGGATGGAAAAATAATAAAGTTATGACTATCGGAATACAAAGAGTCAAAATCAAGATATTATTTTTGTCCTTAAGGTTGAAATTGGACCTCTAAGATGATTTCATGCAACAAACTCTGCATTTCTATAAATCACCGGTTAGACCATACATGGAATATTGTGTACAGTTTTGAGCACCTGTGTATGAGAAGGACATTGCTGAACTAGAATGCGTGCAAAGAAGGGAAAGCAAGGTAATTAAAGGACCTCATCACAGACGGGGATTCTTTACTGTAAGAGCAGTTCGACGATTGAACTCTCTGCCACATTGAAAAGTGTTTTTTTGAAAAATATAAAATTTCATCATATTTGTACCAGATTCTGGAGATGGAACTTTGATCCAGGAATTTATTCTAATAGCCATATTTGGAGTAAGGGAGGAATTTTTCCCCTAATGACAACATTGGAATGCACTCCAAGACAGTTTTTGCCTTCCTCTGGATCAACACGGCAGGTTTATAGGTTGAATTTGATGGACCTTTTTTCAATATTATCAACTATTCAACTCTGTAACAAAAGTGAGCTTCCATGGCCCATACGGGGATCGAACCCGTGACCTTGGCGTTATTAGCACCACGCTCTAACCAATAAAATAATAATAAAATAAACTTGCAATTTTTACTACTCAAAAAGCATTGGACAAATTGCTTTTGTGTTTTCCATTCCACCCCACAAAGAGTTTTCTTTCAGTACATTATATGGTACATTAAATGCTGCCATTAAAAACAAGAACTTGTCTCGCTAAAAACAAGCCCTTATATGACTATGAGGACGGAAAAATAATAAAGTTATGACTATCGGAATACAAAGAGGCAAAATCAAGATATTATTTTTGTCCTTAAGGTTGAAATTGGACCTCTAAGATGATTTCATGCAACAAACTCTGCATTTCTATAAATCACCGGTTAGACCATACATGGAATATTGTGTACAGTTTTGAGCACCTGTGTATGAGAAGGACATTGCTGAACTAGAATGCGTGCAAAGAAGGGAAAGCAAGGTAATTAAAGGACCTCATCACAGACGGGGATTCTTTACTGTAAGAGCAGTTCGACGATTGAACTCTCTGCCACATTGAAAAGTGTTTTTTTGAAAAATATAAAATTTCATCATATTTGTACCAGATTCTGGAGATGGAACTTTGATCCAGGAATTTATTCTAATAGCCATATTTGGAGTAAGGGAGGAATTTTTCCCCTAATGACAACATTGGAATGCACTCCAAGACAGTTTTTGCCTTCCTCTGGATCAACACGGCAGGTTTATAGGTTGAATTTGATGGACCTTTTTTCAATATTATCAACTATTCAACTCTGTAACAAAAGTGAGCTTCCATGGCCCATACGGGGATCGAACCCGTGACCTTGGCGTTATTAGCACCACGCTCTAACCAATAAAATAATAATAAAATAAACTTGCAATTTTTACTACTCAAAAAGCATTGGACAAATTGCTTTTGTGTTTTCCATTCCACCCCACAAAGAGTTTTCTTTCAGTACATTATATGGTACATTAAATGCTGCCATTAAAAACAAGAACTTGTCTCGCTAAAAACAAGCCCTTATATGACTATGAGGACGGAAAAATAATAAAGTTATGACTATCGGAATACAAAGAGGCAAAATCAAGATATTATTTTTGTCCTTAAGGTTGAAATTGGACCTCTAAGATGATTTCATGCAACAAACTCTGCATTTCTATAAATCACCGGTTAGACCATACATGGAATATTGTGTACAGTTTTGAGCACCTGTGTATGAGAAGGACATTGCTGAACTAGAATGCGTGCAAAGAAGGGAAAGCAAGGTAATTAAAGGACCTCATCACAGACGGGGATTCTTTACTGTAAGAGCAGTTCGACGATTGAACTCTCTGCCACATTGAAAAGTGTTTTTTTGAAAAATATAAAATTTCATCATATTTGTACCAGATTCTGGAGATGGAACTTTGATCCAGGAATTTATTCTAATAGCCATATTTGGAGTAAGGGAGGAATTTTTCCCCTAATGACAACATTGGAATGCACTCCAAGACAGTTTTTGCCTTCCTCTGGATCAACACGGCAGGTTTATAGGTTGAATTTGATGGACCTTTTTTCAATATTATCAACTATTCAACTCTGTAACAAAAGTGAGCTTCCATGGCCCATACGGGGATCGAACCCGTGACCTTGGCGTTATTAGCACCACGCTCTAACCAATAAAATAATAATAAAATAAACTTGCAATTTTTACTACTCAAAAAGCATTGGACAAATTGCTTTTGTGTTTTCCATTCCACCCCACAAAGAGTTTTCTTTCAGTACATTATATGGTACATTAAATGCTGCCATTAAAAACAAGAACTTGTTTCGCTAAAAACAAGCCCTTATATGACTATGAGGACGGAAAAATAATAAAGTTATGACTATCGGAATACAAAGAGGCAAAATCAAGATATTATTTTTGTCCTTAAGGTTGAAATTGGACCTCTAAGATGATTTCATGCAACAAACTCTGCATTTCTATAAATCACCGGTTAGACCATACATGGAATATTGTGTACAGTTTTGAGCACCTGTGTATGAGAAGGACATTGCTGAACTAGAATGCGTGCAAAGAAGGGAAAGCAAGGTAATTAAAGGACCTCATCACAGACGGGGATTCTTTACTGTAAGAGCAGTTCGACGATTGAACTCTCTGCCACATTGAAAAGTGTTTTTTTGAAAAATATAAAATTTCATCATATTTGTACCAGATTCTGGAGATGGAACTTTGATCCAGGAATTTATTCTAATAGCCATATTTGGAGTAAGGGAGGAATTTTTCCCCTAATGACAACATTGGAATGCACTCCAAGACAGTTTTTGCCTTCCTCTGGATCAACACGGCAGGTTTATAGGTTGAATTTGATGGACCTTTTTTCAATATTATCAACTATTCAACTCTGTAACAAAAGTGAGCTTCCATGGCCCATACGGGGATCGAACCCGTGACCTTGGCGTTATTAGCACCACGCTCTAACCAATAAAATAATAATAAAATAAACTTGCAATTTTTACTACTCAAAAAGCATTGGACAAATTGCTTTTGTGTTTTCCATTCCACCCCACAAAGAGTTTTCTTTCAGTACATTATATGGTACATTAAATGCTGCCATTAAAAACAAGAACTTGTTTCGCTAAAAACAAGCCCTTATATGACTATGAGGACGGAAAAATAATAAAGTTATGACTATCGGAATACAAAGAGGCAAAATCAAGATATTATTTTTGTCCTTAAGGTTGAAATTGGACCTCTAAGATGATTTCATGCAACAAACTCTGCATTTCTATAAATCACCGGTTAGACCATACATGGAATATTGTGTACAGTTTTGAGCACCTGTGTATGAGAAGGACATTGCTGAACTAGAATGCGTGCAAAGAAGGGAAAGCAAGGTAATTAAAGGACCTCATCACAGACGGGGATTCTTTACTGTAAGAGCAGTTCGACGATTGAACTCTCTGCCACATTGAAAAGTGTTTTTTTGAAAAATATAAAATTTCATCATATTTGTACCAGATTCTGGAGATGGAACTTTGATCCAGGAATTTATTCTAATAGCCATATTTGGAGTAAGGGAGGAATTTTTCCCCTAATGACAACATTGGAATGCACTCCAAGACAGTTTTTGCCTTCCTCTGGATCAACACGGCAGGTTTATAGGTTGAATTTGATGGACCTTTTTTCAATATTATCAACTATTCAACTCTGTAACAAGCATGTAACAAAAGTGAGCTTCCATGGCCCATACGGGGATCGAACCCGTGACCTTGGCGTTATTAGCACCACGCTCTAACCAACTGAGCTAACCGGCCACTTTTACACCAAAGATTCACGTCACGTCAGTAGAAAATACATGCAAACGTGTATTCATATTGATATCCTATTAACCTGAATAATAAAATAAACTTGCAATTTTTACTACTCAAAAAGCATTGGACAAATTGCTTTTGTGTTTTCCATTCCACCCCACAAAGAGTTTTCTTCAGTACATTATATGGTACATTAAATGCTGCCATTAAAAACAAGAACTTGTCTCGCTAAAAACAAGCCCTTATATGACTATGAGGATGGAAAAATAATAAAGTTATGACTATCGGAATACAAAGAGTCAAAATCAAGATATTATTTTTGTCCTTAAGGTTGAAATTGGACCTCTAAGATGATTTCATGCAACAAACTCTGCATTTCTATAAATCACCGGTTAGACCATACATGGAATATTGTGTACAGTTTTGAGCACCTGTGTATGAGAAGGACATTGCTGAACTAGAATGCGTGCAAAGAAGGGAAAGCAAGGTAATTAAAGGACCTCATCACAGACGGGGATTCTTTACTGTAAGAGCAGTTCGACGATTGAACTCTCTGCCACATTGAAAAGTGTTTTTTTGAAAAATATAAAATTTCATCATATTTGTACCAGATTCTGGAGATGGAACTTTGATCCAGGAATTTATTCTAATAGCCATATTTGGAGTAAGGGAGGAATTTTTCCCCTAATGACAACATTGGAATGCACTCCAAGACAGTTTTTGCCTTCCTCTGGATCAACACGGCAGGTTTATAGGTTGAATTTGATGGACCTTTTTTCAATATTATCAACTATTCAACTCTGTAACAAAAGTGAGCTTCCATGGCCCATACGGGGATCGAACCCGTGACCTTGGCGTTATTAGCACCACGCTCTAACCAATAAAATAATAATAAAATAAACTTGCAATTTTTACTACTCAAAAAGCATTGGACAAATTGCTTTTGTGTTTTCCATTCCACCCCACAAAGAGTTTTCTTTCAGTACATTATATGGTACATTAAATGCTGCCATTAAAAACAAGAACTTGTTTCGCTAAAAACAAGCCCTTATATGACTATGAGGACGGAAAAATAATAAAGTTATGACTATCGGAATACAAAGAGGCAAAATCAAGATATTATTTTTGTCCTTAAGGTTGAAATTGGACCTCTAAGATGATTTCATGCAACAAACTCTGCATTTCTATAAATCACCGGTTAGACCATACATGGAATATTGTGTACAGTTTTGAGCACCTGTGTATGAGAAGGACATTGCTGAACTAGAATGCGTGCAAAGAAGGGAAAGCAAGGTAATTAAAGGACCTCATCACAGACGGGGATTCTTTACTGTAAGAGCAGTTCGACGATTGAACTCTCTGCCACATTGAAAAGTGTTTTTTTGAAAAATATAAAATTTCATCATATTTGTACCAGATTCTGGAGATGGAACTTTGATCCAGGAATTTATTCTAATAGCCATATTTGGAGTAAGTGAGGAATTTTTCCCCTAATGATAACATTGGAATGCACTCCAAGACAGTTTTTGCCTTCCTCTGGATCAACACGGCAGGTTTATAGGTTGAATTTGATGGACCTTTTTTCAATATTATCAACTATTCAACTCTGTAACAAAAGTGAGCTTCCATGGCCCATACGGGGATCGAACCCGGGACCTTGGCGTTATTAGCACCACGCTCTAACCAACTGAGCTAACCAGCCACTTTTACACCAAAGATTCACGTCACGTCAGTAGAAAATACATGCAAACGTGTATTCATATTGATATCCTATTAACCTGAATAATAAAATAAACTTGCAATTTTTACTACTCAAAAAGCATTGGACAAATTGCTTTTGTGTTTTCCATTCCACCCCACAAAGAGTTTTCTTCAGTACATTATATGGTACATTAAATGCTGCCATTAAAAACAAGAACTTGTCTCGCTAAAAACAAGCCCTTATATGACTATGAAGACGGAAAAATAATAAAGTTATGACTATCGGAATACAAAGAGGCAAAATCAAGATATTATTTTTGTCCTTAAGGTTGAAATTGGACCTCTAAGATGATTTCATGCAACAAACTCTGCATTTCTATAAATCACCGGTTAGACCATACATGGAATATTGTGTACAGTTTTGAGCACCTGTGTATGAGAAGGACATTGCTGAACTAGAATGCGTGCAAAGAAGGGAAAGCAAGGTAATTAAAGGACCTCATCACAGACGGGGATTCTTTACTGTAAGAGCAGTTCGACGATTGAACTCTCTGCCACATTGAAAAGTGTTTTTTTGAAAAATATAAAATGTCATCATATTTGTACCAGATTCTGGAGATGGAACTTTGATCCAGGAATTTATTCTAATAGCCATATTTGGCGTAAGGGAGGAATTTTTCCCCTAATGACAACATTGGAATGCACTCCAAGACAGTTTTTGCCTTCCTCTGGATCAACACGGCAGGTTTATAGGTTGAATTTGATGGACCTTTTTTCAATATTATCAACTATTCAATTCTGTAACAAGCATGTAACAAAAGGGAGCTTCCATGGCCCGTATGGGGATCGAACCCGTGACCTTGGCGTTATTAGCACCACGCTCTAACCAACTGAGCTAACCGGCCACTTTTACACCAAAGATTCACGTCACGTCAGTAGAAAATACATGCAAACGTGTATTCATATTGATATCCTATTAACCTGAATAATAAAATAAACTTGCAATATTTACTACTCAAAAAGCATTGGACAAATTGCTTTTGTGTTTTCCATTCCACCCCACAAAGAGTTTTATTTCAGTACATTATATGGTACATTAAATGCTGCCATTAAAAACAAGAACTTGTCTCGCTAAAAACAAGCCCTTATATGACTATGAGGACGGAAAAATAATAAAGTTATGACTATCGGAATACAAAGAGGCAAAATCAAGATATTATTTTTGTCCTTAAGGTTGAAATTGGACCTCTAAGATGATTTCATGCAACAAACTCTGCATTTCTATAAATCACCGGTTAGACCATACATGGAATATTGTGTACAGTTTTGAGCACCTGTGTATGAAAAGGACATTGCTGAACTAGAATGCGTGCAAAGAAGGGAAAGCAACGTAATTAAAGGACCTCATCACAGACGGGGATTCTTTACTGTAAGAGCAGTTCGACGATTGAACTCTCTGCCACATTGAAAAGTGTTTTTTTGAAAAATATAAAATTTCATCATATTTGTACCAGATTCTGGAGATGGAACTTTGATCCAGGAATTTATTCTAATAGCCATATTTGGCGTAAGGGAGGAATTTTTCCCCTAATGACAACATTGGAATGCACTCCAAGACAGTTTTTGCCTTCCTCTGGATCAACACGGCAGGTTTATAGGTTGAATTTGATGGACCTTTTTTCAATATTATCAACTATTCAACTCTGTAACAAGCATGTAACAAAAGGGAGCTTCCATGGCCCGTATGGGGATCTAACCCGTGACCTTGGCGTTATTAGCACCACGCTCTAACCAACTGAGCTAACCGGCCACTTTTACACCAAAGATTCACGTCACGTCAGTAGAAAATACATGCAAACGTGTATTCATATTGATATCCTATTAACCTGAATAATAAAATAAACTTGCAATATTTACTACTCAAAAAGCATTGGACAAATTGCTTTTGTGTTTTCCATTCCACCCCACAAAGAGTTTTATTTCAGTACATTATATGGTACATTAAATGCTGCCATTAAAAACAAGAACTTGTCTCGCTAAAAACAAGCCCTTATATGACTATGAGGACGGAAAAATAATAAAGTTATGACTATCGGAATACAAAGAGGCAAAATCAAGATATTATTTTTGTCCTTAAGGTTGAAATTGGACCTCTAAGATGATTTCATGCAACAAACTCTGCATTTCTATAAATCACCGGTTAGACCATACATGGAATATTGTGTACAGTTTTGAGCACCTGTGTATGAGAAGGACATTGCTAAACTAGAATGCGTGCAAAGAAGGGAAAGCAAGGTAATTAAAGGACCTCATCACAGACGGGGATTCTTTACTGTAAGAGCAGTTCGACGATTGAACTCTCTGCCACATTGAAAAGTGTTTTTTTGAAAAATATAAAATGTCATCATATTTGTACCAGATTCTGGAGATGGAACTTTGATCCAGGAATTTATTCTAATAGCCATATTTGGAGTAAGGGAGGAATTTTTCGCCTAATGACAACATTGGAATGCACTCCAAGACAGTTTTTGCCTTCCTCTGGATCAACACGGCAGGTTTATAGGTTGAATTTGATGGACCTTTTTTCAATATTATCAACTATTCAACTCTGTAACAAAAGTGAGCTTCCATGGCCCGTACAGGGATCGAACCCATGACCTTGGCGTTATTAGCACCACGCTCTAACCAACTGAGCTCACCAGCCACTTTTACACCAAAGATTCTCGTCACGTCAGTAGAAAATACATGCAAACGTGTATTCATATTGATATCCTATTAACCTGAATAATAAAATAAACTTGCAATTTTTACTACTCAAAAAGCATTGGACAAATTGCTTTTGTGTTTTCCATTCCTCCCCACAAAGAGTTTTATTTCAGTACATTATATGGTACATTAAATGCTGCCATTAAAAACAAGAACTTGTCTCGCTAAAAACAAGCCCTTATATGACTATGAGGACGGAAAAATAATAAAGTTATGACTATCGGAATACAAAGAGGCAAAATCAAGATATTATTTTTGTCCTTAAGGTTGAAATTGGACCTCTAAGATGATTTCATGCAACAAACTCTGCATTTCTATAAATCACCGGTTAGACCATACATGGAATATTGTGTACAGTTTTGAGCACCTGTGTATGAGAAGGACATTGCTGAACTAGAATGCGTGCAAAGAAGGGAAAGCAAGGTAATTAAAGGACCTCATCACAGACGGGGATTCTTTACTGTAAGAGCAGTTCGACGATTGAACTCTCTGCCACATTGAAAAGTGTTTTTTTGAAAAATATAAAATGTCATCATATTTGTACCAGATTCTGGAGATGGAACTTTGATCCAGGAATTTATTCTAATAGCCATATTTGGAGTAAGGGAGGAATTTTTCCCCTAATGACAACATTGGAATGCACTCCAAGACAGTTTTTGCCTTCCTCTGGATCAACACGGCAGGTTTATAGGTTGAATTTGATGGACCTTTTTTCAATATTATCAACTATTCAACTCTGTAACAAGCATGTAACAAAAGTGAGCTTCCATGGCCCGTACGGGGATCGAACCCGTGACCTTGGCGTTATTAGCACCACGCTCTAACCAACTGAGCTAACCGGCCACTTTTACACCAAAGATTCACGTCACGTCAGTAGAAAATACATGCAAACGTGTATTCATATTGATATCCTATTAACCTGAATAATAAAATGAACTTGCAATTTTTACTACTCAAAAAGCATTGGACAAATTGCTTTTGTGTTTTCCATTCCACCCCACAAAGAGTTTTATTTCAGTACATTATATGGTACATTAAATGCTGCCATTAAAAACAAGAACTTGTCTCGCTAAAAACAAGCCCTTATATGACTATGAGGACGGAAAAATAATAAAGTTATGACTATCGGAATACAAAGAGGCAAAATCAAGATATTATTTTTGTCCTTAAGGTTGAAATTGGACCTCTAAGATGATTTCATGCAACAAACTCTGCATTTCTATAAATCACCGGTTAGACCATACATGGAATATTGTGTACAGTTTTGAGCACCTGTGTATGAGAAGGACATTGCTGAACTAGAATGCGTGCAAAGAAGGGAAAGCAAGGTAATTAAAGGACCTCATCACAGACGGGGATTCTTTACTGTAAGAGCAGTTCGACGATTGAACTCTCTGCCACATTGAAAAGTGTTTTTTTGAAAAATATAAAATGTCATCATATTTGTACCAGATTCTGGAGATGGAACTTTGATCCAGGAATTTATTCTAATAGCCATATTTGGAGTAAGGGAGGAATTTTTCCCCTAATGACAACATTGGAATGCACTCCAAGACAGTTTTTGCCTTCCTCTGGATCAACACGGCAGGTTTATAGGTTGAATTTGATGGACCTTTTTTCAATATTATCAACTATTCAACTCTGTAACAAGCATGTAACAAAAGTGAGCTTCCATGGCCCGTATGGAGATCGAACCCGTGACCTTGGCGTTATTAGCACCACGCTCTAACCAACTGAGCTAACCGGCCACTTTTACACCAAAGATTCACGTCACGTCAGTAGAAAATACATGCAAACGTGTATTCATATTGATATCCTATTAACCTGAATAATAAAATAAACTTGCAATTTTTACTACTCAAAAAGCATTGGACAAATTGCTTTTGTGTTTTCCATTCCACCCCACAAAGAGTTTTATTTCAGTACATTATATGGTACATTAAATGCTGCCATTAAAAACAAGAACTTGTCTCGCTAAAAACAAGCCCTTATATGACTATGAGGACGGAAAAATAATAAAGATATGACTATCGGAATACAAAGAGGCAAAATCAAGATATTATTTTTGTCCTTAAGGTTGAAATTGGACCTCTAAGATGATTTCATGCAACAAACTCTGCATTTCTATAAATCACCGGTTAGACCATACATGGAATATTGTGTACAGTTTTGAGCACCTGTGTATGAGAAGGACATTGCTGAACTAGAATGCGTGCAAAGAAGGGAAAGCAAGGTAATTAAAGGACCTCATCACAGACGGGGATTCTTTACTGTAAGAGCAGTTCGACGATTGAACTCTCTGCCACATTGAAAAGTGTTTTTTTGAAAAATATAAAATGTCATCATATTTGTACCAGATTCTGGAGATGGAACTTTGATCCAGGAATTTATTCTAATAGCCATATTTGGAGTAAGGGAGTAATTTTTCCCCTAATGACAACATTGGAATGCACTCCAAGACAGTTTTTACCTTCCTCTGGATCAACACGGCAGGTTTATAGGTTGAATTTGATGGACCTTTTTTCAATATTATCAACTATTCAACTCTGTAACAAGCATGTAACAAAAGTGAGCTTCCATGGCCCGTACGGGGATCGAACCTGTGACCTTGGCGTTATTAGCACCACACTCTAACCAACTGAGCTAACCGGCCACTTTTACACCAAAGATTCACGTCACGTCAGTAGAAAATACATGCAAACGTGTATTCATATTGATATCCTATTAACCTGAATAATAAAATAAACTTGAAATTTTTACTACTCAAAAAGCATTGGACAAATTGCTTTTGTGTTTTCCATTCCACCCCACAAAGAGTTTTATTTCACTACATTATATGGTACATTAAATGCTGCCATTAAAAACAAGAACTTGTCTCGCTAAAAACAAGCCCTTATATGACTATGAGGACGGAAAAATAATAAAATTATGACTATCGGAATACAAAGAGGCAAAATCAAGATATTATTTTTGTCCTTAAGGTTGAAATTGGACCTCTAAGATGATTTCATGCAACAAACTCTGCATTTCTTTAAATCACCGGTTAGACCATACATGGAATATTGTGTACAGTTTTGAGCATCTGTGTATGAGAAGGACATTGCTGAACTAGAATGCGTGCAAAGAAGGGAAAGCAAGGTAATTAAAGGACCTCATCACAGACGGGGATTCTTTACTGTAAGAGCAGTTCGACGATTGAACTCTCTGCCACATTGAAAAGTGTTTTTTTGAAAAATATAAAATTTCATCATATTTGTACCAGATTCTGGAGATGGAACTTTGATCCAGGAATTTATTCTAATAGCCATATTTGGAGTAAGGGAGTAATTTTTCCCCTAATGACAACATTGGAATGCACTCCAAGACAGTTTTTGCCTTCCTCTGGATCAACACGGCAGGTTTATAGGTTGAATTTGATGGACCTTTTTTCAATATTATCAACTATTCAACTCTGTAACAAGCATGTAACAAAAGTGAGCTTCCATGGCCCATACGGGGATCAAACCCATGACCTTGGCGTTATTAGCACCACGCTCTAACCAACTGAGCTAACCGGCCACTTTTACAAGAAAGATTCACGTCACGTCAGTAGAAAATTAATGCAAACGTGTATTCATATTGATATCCTATTAACCTGAATAATAAAATAAACTTGCAATTTTTACTACTCAAAAAGCATTGGACAAATTGCTTTTGTGTTTTCCATTCCACCCCACATAGAGTTTTCTTTCAGTACATTATATGGTACATTAAATGCTGCCATTAAAAACAAGAACTTGTCTCGCTAAAAGCAAGCCCTTATATGACTATGAGGACGGAAAAATAATAAAGTTATGACTATCGGAATACAAAGAGGCAAAATCAAGATATTATTTTTGTCCATTAAGGTTGAAATTGGACCTCTAAGATGATTTCATGCAACAAACTCTGCATTTCTATAAATCACCGGTTAGACCATACATGGAATATTGTGTACAATTTTGAGCACCTGTGTATGAGACGGACATTGCTGAACTAGAATGCGTGCAAAGAAGGGAAAGCAAGGTAATTAAAGGACCTCATCACAGACGGGGATTATTTACTGTAAGAGCAGTTCGACGATTGAACTCTCTGCCACATTGAAAAGTGTTTTTTTGAAAAATATAAAATTTCATCATATTTGTACCAGATTCTGGAGATGGAACTTTGATCCAGGAATTTATTCTAATAGCCATATTTGGAGTAAGGGAGGAATTTTTCCCCTAATGACAACATTGGAATGCACTCCAAGACAGTTTTTGCCTTCCTCTGGATCAACACGGCAGGTTTACAGGTTGAATTTGATGGACCTTTTTTCAATATTATCAACTATTCAACTCTGTAACAAGCATGTAACAAAAGTGAGCTTCCATGGCCCGTACAGGGATCGAACCCGTGACCTTGACATAATTAGCACCACGCTCTAACCAACTGAGCTAACCGGCCACTTTTACACCAAAGATTCACGTCACATCAGTAGAAAATACATGCAAACGTGTATTCATATTGATATCCTATTAACCTGAATAATAAAATAAACTTGCAATTTTTACTACTCAAAAAGCATTGGACAAATTGCTTTTGTGTTTTCCATTCCACCCCACAAAGAGTTTTCTTTCAGTACATTATATGGTACATTAAATGCTGCCATTAAAAACAAGAACTTGTCTCGCTAAAAACAAGCCCTTATATGACTATGAGGACGGAAAAATAATAAAATTATGACTATCGGAATACAAAGAGGCAAAATCAAGATATTATTTTTGTCCTTAAGGTTGAAATTGGACCTCTAAGATGATTTCATGCAACAAACTCTGCATTTCTTTAAATCACCGGTTAGACCATACATGGAATATTGTGTACAGTTTTGAGCATCTGTGTATGAGAAGGACATTGCTGAACTAGAATGCGTGCAAAGAAGGGAAAGCAAGGTAATTAAAGGACCTCATCACAGACGGGGATTCTTTACTGTAAGAGCAGTTCGACGATTGAACTCTCTGCCACATTGAAAAGTGTTTTTTTGAAAAATATAAAATTTCATCATATTTGTACCAGATTCTGGAGATGGAACTTTGATCCAGGAATTTATTCTAATAGCCATATTTAGAGTAAGGGAGTAATTTTTCCCCTAATGACAACATTGGAATGCACTCCAAGACAGTTTTTGCCTTCCTCTGGATCAACACGGCAGGTTTATAGGTTGAATTTGATGGACCTTTTTTCAATATTATCAACTATTCAACTCTGTAACAAGCATGTAACAAAAGTGAGCTTCCATGGCCCATACAGGGATCAAACCCGTGACCTTGGCGTTATTAGCACCACGCTCTAACCAACTGAGCTAACCGGCCACTTTTACAAGAAAGATTCACGTCACGTCAGTAGAAAATTAATGCAAACGTGTATTCATATTGATATCCTATTAACCTGAATAATAAAATAAACTTGAAATTTTTACTACTCAAAAAGCATTGGACAAATTGCTTTTGTGTTTTCCATTCCACCCCACAAAGAGTTTTATTTCACTACATTATATGGTACATTAAATGCTGCCATTAAAAACAAGAACTTGTCTCGCTAAAAACAAGCCCTTATATGACTATGAGGACGGAAAAATAATAAAATTATGACTATCGGAATACAAAGAGGCAAAATCAAGATATTATTTTTGTCCTTAAGGTTGAAATTGGACCTCTAAGATGATTTCATGCAACAAACTCTGCATTTCTTTAAATCACCGGTTAGACCATACATGGAATATTGTGTACAGTTTTGAGCATCTGTGTATGAGAAGGACATTGCTGAACTAGAATGCGTGCAAAGAAGGGAAAGCAAGGTAATTAAAGGACCTCATCACAGACGGGGATTCTTTACTGTAAGAGCAGTTCGACGATTGAACTCTCTGCCACATTGAAAAGTGTTTTTTTGAAAAATATAAAATTTCATCATATTTGTACCAGATTCTGGAGATGGAACTTTGATCCAGGAATTTATTCTAATAGCCATATTTGGAGTAAGGGAGTAATTTTTCCCCTAATGACAACATTGGAATGCACTCCAAGACAGTTTTTGCCTTCCTCTGGATCAACACGGCAGGTTTATAGGTTGAATTTGATGGACCTTTTTTCAATATTATCAACTATTCAACTCTGTAACAAGCATGTAACAAAAGTGAGCTTCCATGGCCCATACGGGGATCGAACCCGTGACCTTGGCGTTATTAGCACCACGCTCTAACCAACTGAGCTAACCGGCCACTTTTACAAGAAAGATTCACGTCACGTCAGTAGAAAATTAATGCAAACGTGTATTCATATTGATATCCTATTAACCTGAATAATAAAATAAACTTGCAATTTTTACTACTCAAAAAGCATTGGACAAATTGCTTTTGTGTTTTCCATTCCACCCCACATAGAGTTTTCTTTCAGTACATTATATGGTACATTAAATGCTGCCATTAAAAACAAGAACTTGTCTCGCTAAAAGCAAGCCCTTATATGACTATGAGGACGGAAAAATAATAAAGTTATGACTATCGGAATACAAAGAGGCAAAATCAAGATATTATTTTTGTCCATTAAGGTTGAAATTGGACCTCTAAGATGATTTCATGCAACAAACTCTGCATTTCTATAAATCACCGGTTAGACCATACATGGAATATTGTGTACAATTTTGAGCACCTGTGTATGAGACGGACATTGCTGAACTAGAATGCATGCAAAGAAGGGAAAGCAAGGTAATTAAAGGACCTCATCACAGACGGGGATTATTTACTGTAAGAGCAGTTCGACGATTGAACTCTCTGCCACATTGAAAAGTGTTTTTTTGAAAAATATAAAATTTCATCATATTTGTACCAGATTCTGGAGATGGAACTTTGATCCAGGAATTTATTCTAATAGCCATATTTGGAGTAAGGGAGGAATTTTTCCCCTAATGACAACATTGGAATGCACTCCAAGACAGTTTTTGCCTTCCTCTGGATCAACACGGCAGGTTTACAGGTTGAATTTGATGGACCTTTTTTCAATATTATCAACTATTCAACTCTGTAACAAGCATGTAACAAAAGTGAGCTTCCATGGCCTGTACAGGGATTGAACCCGTGACCTTGACATAATTAGCACCACGCTCTAACCAACTGAGCTAACCGGCCACTTTTACACCAAAGATTCACGTCACATCAGTAGAAAATACATGCAAACGTGTATTCATATTGATATCCTATTAACCTGAATAATAAAATAAACTTGCAATTTTTACTACTCAAAAAGCATTGGACAAATTGCTTTTGTGTTTTCCATTCCACCCCACAAAGAGTTTTCTTTCAGTACATTATATGGTACATTAAATGCTGCCATTAAAAACAAGAACTTGTCTCGCTAAAAACAAGCCCTTATATGACTATGAGGACGGAAAAATAATAAAATTATGACTATCGGAATACAAAGAGGCAAAATCAAGATATTATTTTTGTCCTTAAGGTTGAAATTGGACCTCTAAGATGATTTCATGCAACAAACTCTGCATTTCTTTAAATCACCGGTTAGACCATACATGGAATATTGTGTACAGTTTTGAGCATCTGTGTATGAGAAGGACATTGCTGAACTAGAATGCGTGCAAAGAAGGGAAAGCAAGGTAATTAAAGGACCTCATCACAGACGGGGATTCTTTACTGTAAGAGCAGTTCGACGATTGAACTCTCTGCCACATTGAAAAGTGTTTTTTTGAAAAATATAAAATTTCATCATATTTGTACCAGATTCTGGAGATGGAACTTTGATCCAGGAATTTATTCTAATAGCCATATTTAGAGTAAGGGAGTAATTTTTCCCCTAATGACAACATTGGAATGCACTCCAAGACAGTTTTTGCCTTCCTCTGGATCAACACGGCAGGTTTATAGGTTGAATTTGATGGACCTTTTTTCAATATTATCAACTATTCAACTCTGTAACAAGCATGTAACAAAAGTGAGCTTCCATGGCCCATACGGGGATCAAACCCGTGACCTTGGCGTTATTAGCACCACGCTCTAACCAACTGAGCTAACCGGCCACTTTTACAAGAAAGATTCACGTCACGTCAGTAGAAAATTAATGCAAACGTGTATTCATATTGATATCCTATTAACCTGAATAATAAAATAAACTTGCAATTTTTACTACTCAAAAAGCATTGGACAAATTGCTTTTGTGTTTTCCATTCCACCCCACATAGAGTTTTCTTTCAGTACATTATATGGTACATTAAATGCTGCCATTAAAAACAAGAACTTGTCTCGCTAAAAGCAAGCCCTTATATGACTATGAGGACGGAAAAATAATAAAGTTATGACTATCGGAATACAAAGAGGCAAAATCAAGATATTATTTTTGTCCATTAAGGTTGAAATTGGACCTCTAAGATGATTTCATGCAACAAACTCTGCATTTCTATAAATCACCGGTTAGACCATACATGGAATATTGTGTACAATTTTGAGCACCTGTGTATGAGACGGACATTGCTGAACTAGAATGCGTGCAAAGAAGGGAAAGCAAGGTAATTAAAGGACCTCATCACAGACGGGGATTATTTACTGTAAGAGCAGTTCGACGATTGAACTCTCTGCCACATTGAAAAGTGTTTTTTTGAAAAATATAAAATTTCATCATATTTGTACCAGATTCTGGAGATGGAACTTTGATCCAGGAATTTATTCTAATAGCCATATTTGGAGTAAGGGAGGAATTTTTCCCCTAATGACAACATTGGAATGCACTCCAAGACAGTTTTTGCCTTCCTCTGGATCAACACGGCAGGTTTACAGGTTGAATTTGATGGACCTTTTTTCAATATTATCAACTATTCAACTCTGTAACAAGCATGTAACAAAAGTGAGCTTCCATGGCCCATACGGGGATCAAACCCGTGACCTTGGCGTTATTAGCACCACGCTCTAACCAACTGAGCTAACCGGCCACTTTTACAAGAAAGATTCACGTCACGTCAGTAGAAAATTAATGCAAACGTGTATTCATATTGATATCCTATTAACCTGAATAATAAAATAAACTTGCAATTTTTACTACTCAAAAAGCATTGGACAAATTGCTTTTGTGTTTTCCATTCCACCCCACATAGAGTTTTCTTTCAGTACATTATATGGTACATTAAATGCTGCCATTAAAAACAAGAACTTGTCTCGCTAAAAGCAAGCCCTTATATGACTATGAGGACGGAAAAATAATAAAGTTATGACTATCGAAATACAAAGAGGCAAAATCAAGATATTATTTTTGTCCTTAAGGTTGAAATTAAACCTCTAAGATGATTTCATGCAACAAACTCTGCATTTCTATAAATCACCGGTTAGACCATACATGGAATATTGTGTACAGTTTTGAGCACCTGTGTATGAGAAGGACATTGCTGAACTAGAATGCGTGCAAAGAAGGGAAAGCAAGGTAATTAAAGGACCTCATCACAGACGGGGATTCTTTACTGTAAGAGCAGTTCGACGATTGAACTCTCTGCCACATTGAAAAGTGTTTTTTTGAAAAATATAAAATTTCATCATATTTGTACCAGATTCTGGAGATGGAACTTTGATCCAGGAATTTATTCTAATAGCCATATTTGGAGTAAGGGAGGAATTTTTCCCCTAATGACAACATTGGAATGCACTCCAAGACAGTTTTTGCCTTCCTCTGGATCAACACGGCAGGTTTACAGGTTGAATTTGATGGACCTTTTTTCAATATTATCAACTATTCAACTCTGTAACAAAAGTGAGCTTCCACGGCCCGTACGGGGATCAAACCCGTGACCTTGGTGTTATTAGCACCACGCTCTAACCAACTGAGCTAACCAGCCACTTTTACACCAAAGATTCACGTCACGTCAGTAGAAAATACATGCAAACGTGTATTCATATTGATATCCTATTAACCTGAATAATAAAATAAACTTGCAATTTTAACTACTCAAAAAGCATTGGACAAATTGCTTTTGTGTTTTCCATTCCACCCCACAAAGAGTTTTCTTCAGTACATTATATGGTACATTAAATGCTGCCATTAAAAACAAGAACTTGTCTCGCTAAAAACAAGCCCTTATATGACTATGAGGACGGAAAAATAATAAAGTTATGACTATCGGAATACAAAGAGGCAAAATCAAGATATTATTTTTCCATTCCACCCCACAAAGAGTTTTCTTTCAGTACATTATATGGTACATTAAATGCTGCCATTAAAAACAAGAACTTGTCTCGCTAAAAACAAGCCCTTATATGACTATGAGGACGGAAAAATAATAAAGTTATGACTATCAGAATACAAAGAGGCAAAATCAAGATATTATTTTTGTCCTTAAGGTTGAAATTGAACCTCTAAGATGATTTCATGCAACAAACTCTGCATTTCTATAAATCACCGGTTAGACCATACATGGAATATTGTGTACAGTTTTAAGCACCTGTGTATGAGAAGGACATTGCTGAACTAGAATGCGTGCAAAGAAGGGAAAGCAAGGTAATTAAAGGACCTCATCACAGACGGGGATTCTTTACTGTAAGAGCAGTTCGACGATTGAACTCTCTGCCACATTGAAAAGTGTTTTTTTGAAAAATATAAAATTTCATCATATTTGTACCAGATTCTGGAGATGGAACTTTGATCCAGGAATTTATTCTAATAGCCATATTTGGAGTAAGGGAGGAATTTTTCCCCTAATGAGAAAATTGGAATGCACTCCAAGACAGTTTTTGCCTTCCTCTGGATCAACACGGCAGGTTTATAGGTTGAATTTGATGGACCTTTTTTCAATATTATCAACTATTCAACTCTGTAACAAGCATGTAACAAAAGTGTGCTTCCATGGCATGTACGGGGATCGAACCCGTGACCTTGGCGTTATTAGCACCACGCTCTAACCAACTGAGCTAACAGGCCACTTTTACACCAAAGATTCACGTCACGTCAGTAGAAAATACATGCAAACGTGTATTCATATTGATATCCTATTAACCTGAATAATAAAATAAACTTGCAATTTTTACTACTCAAAAAGCATTGGACAAATTGCTTTTGTGTTTTCCATTCCACCCCACAAAGAGTTTTCTTTCAGTACATTATATGGTACATTAAATCCTGCCATTAAAAACAAGAACTTGTCTCGCTAAAAACAAGCCCTTATATGACTATGAGGACGGAAAAATAATAAAGTTATGACTATCGGAATACAAAGAGGCAAAATCAAGATATTATTTTTGTCCTTAAGGTTGAAATTGGACCTCTAAGATGATTTCATGCAACAAACTCTGCATTTCTATAAATCACCGGTTAGACCATACATGGAATATTGTGTACAGTTTTGAGCACCTGTGTATGAGAAGGACATTGCTGAACTAGAATGCGTGCAAAGAAGGGAAAGCAAGGTAATTAAAGGACCTCATCACAGACGGGGATTCTTTACTGTAAGAGCAGTTCGACGATTGAACTCTCTGCCACATTGAAAAGTGTTTTTTTGAAAAATATAAAATGTCATCATATTTGTACTAGATTCTGGAGATGGAACTTTGATCCAGGAATTTATTCTAATAGCCATATTTGGAGTAAGGGAGGAATTTTTCCCCTAATGACAACATTGGAATGCACTCCAAGACAGTTTTTGCCTTCCTCTGGATCAACACGGCAGGTTTATAGGTTGAATTTGATGGACCTTTTTTCAATATTATCAACTATTCAACTCTGTAACAAAAGTGAGCTTCCATGGCCCGTACGGGGATCGAACCCGTGACCTTGGCGTTATTAGCACCACGCTCTAACCAACTGAGCTAACCAGCCACTTTTACACAAAAGATTCACGTCACGTCAGTAGAAAATACATGCAAACGTGTATTCATATTGATATCCTATTAACCTGAATAATAAAATAAACTTGCAATTTTTACTACTCAAAAAGCATTGGACAAATTGCTTTTGTGTTTTCCATTCCACCCCACAAAGAGTTTTCTTCAGTACATTATATGGTACATTAAATGCTGCCATTAAAAACAAGAACTTGTCTCGCTAAAAACAAGCCCTTATATGACTATGAGGACGGAAAAATAATAAAGTTATGACTATCGGAATACAAAGAGGCAAAATCAAGATATTATTTTTCCATTCCACCCCACAAAGAGTTTTCTTTCAGTACATTATATGGTACATTAAATGCTGCCATTAAAAACAAGAACTTGTCTCGCTAAAAACAAGCCCTTATATGACTATGAGGACGGAAAAATAATAAAGTTATGACTATCGGAATACAAAGAGGCAAAATCAAGATATTATTTTTGTCCTTAAGGTTGAAATTGAACCTCTAAGATGATTTCATGCAACAAACTCTGCATTTCTATAAATCACCGGTTAGACCATACATGGAATATTGTGTACAGTTTTAAGCACCTGTGTATGAGAAGGACATTGCTGAACTAGAATGCGTGCAAAGAAGGGAAAGCAAGGTAATTAAAGGACCTCATCACAGACGGGGATTCTTTACTGTAAGAGCAGTTCGACGATTGAACTCTCTGCCACATTGAAAAGTGTTTTTTTGAAAAATATAAAATTTCATCATATTTGTACTAGATTCTGGAGATGGAACTTTGATCCAGGAATTTATTCTAATAGCCATATTTGGAGTAAGGGAGGAATTTTTCCCCTAATGACAACATTGGAATGCACTCCAAGACAGTTTTTGCCTTCCTCTGGATCAACACGGCAGGTTTATAGGTTGAATTTGATGGACCTTTTTTCAATATTATCAACTATTCAACTCTGTAACAAAAGTGAGCTTCCATGGCCCGTACGGGGATCGAACCCGTGACCTTGGCGTTATTAGCACCACGCTCTAACCAACTGAGCTAACCAGCCACTTTTACACAAAAGATTCACGTCACGTCAGTAGAAAATACATGCAAACGTGTATTCATATTGATATCCTATTAACCTGAATAATAAAATAAACTTGCAATTTTTACTACTCAAAAAGCATTGGACAAATTGCTTTTGTGTTTTCCATTCCACCCCACAAAGAGTTTTCTTCAGTACATTATATGGTACATTAAATGCTGCCATTAAAAACAAGAACTTGTCTCGCTAAAAACAAGCCCTTATATGACTATGAGGACGGAAAAATAATAAAGTTATGACTATCGGAATACAAAGAGGCAAAATCAAGATATTATTTTTCCATTCCACCCCACAAAGAGTTTTCTTTCAGTACATTATATGGTACATTAAATGCTGCCATTAAAAACAAGAACTTGTCTCGCTAAAAACAAGCCCTTATATGACTATGATGACGGAAAAATAATAAAGTTATGACTATCGGAATACAAAGAGGCAAAATCAAGATATTATTTTTGTCCTTAAGGTTGAAATTGAACCTCTAAGATGATTTCATGCAACAAACTCTGCATTTCTATAAATCACCGGTTAGACCATACATGGAATATTGTGTACAGTTTTAAGCACCTGTGTATGAGAAGGACATTGCTGAACTAGAATGCGTGCAAAGAAGGGAAAGCAAGGTAATTAAAGGACCTCATCACAGACGGGGATTCTTTACTGTAAGAGCAGTTCGACGATTGAACTCTCTGCCACATTGAAAAGTGTTTTTTTGAAAAATATAAAATTTCATCATATTTGTACCAGATTCTGGAGATGGAACTTTGATCCAGGAATTTATTCTAATAGCCATATTTGGAGTAAGGGAGGAATTTTTCCCCTAATGAGAAAATTGGAATGCACTCCAAGACAGTTTTTGCCTTCCTCTGGATCAACACGGCAGGTTTATAGGTTGAATTTGATGGACCTTTTTTCAATATTATCAACTATTCAACTCTGTAACAAGCATGTTACAAAAGTGAGCTTCCATGGCCCGTACGGGGATCGAACCCGTGACCTTGGCGTTATTAGCACCACGCTCTAACCAACTGAGCTAACCGGCCACTTTTACACCAAAGATTCACGTCACGTCAGTAGAAAATACATGCAAACGTGTATTCATATTGATATCCTATTAACCTGAATAATAAAATAAACTTGCAATTTTTACTACTCAAAAAGCATTGGACAAATTGCTTTTGTGTTTTCCATTCCACCCCACAAAGAGTTTTCTTTCAGTACATTATATGGTACATTAAATCCTGCCATTAAAAACAAGAACTTGTCTCGCTAAAAACAAGCCCTTATATGACTATGAGGACGGAAAAATAATAAAGTTATTACTATCGGAATACAAAGAGGCAAAATCAAGATATTATTTTTGTCCTTAAGGTTGAAATTGGACCTCTAAGATGATTTCATGCAACAAACTCTGCATTTCTATAAATCACCGGTTAGACCATACATGGAATATTGTGTACAGTTTTGAGCACCTGTGTATGAGAAGGACATTGCTGAACTAGAATGCGTGCAAAGAAGGGAAAGCAAGGTAATTAAAGGACCTCATCACAGACGGGGATTCTTTACTGTAAGAGCAGTTCGACGATTGAACTCTCTGCCACATTGAAAAGTGTTTTTTTGAAAAATATAAAATGTCATCATATTTGTACTAGATTCTGGAGATGGAACTTTGATCCAGGAATTTATTCTAATAGCCATATTTGGAGTAAGGGAGGAATTTTTCCCCTAATGACAACATTGGAATGCACTCCAAGACAGTTTTTGCCTTCCTCTGGATCAACACGGCAGGTTTATAGGTTGAATTTGATGGACCTTTTTTCAATATTATCAACTATTCAACTCTGTAACAAAAGTGAGCTTCCATGGCCCGTACGGGGATCGAACCCGTGACCTTGGCGTTATTAGCACCACGCTCTAACCAACTGAGCTAACCAGCCACTTTTACACAAAAGATTCACGTCACGTCAGTAGAAAATACATGCAAACGTGTATTCATATTGATATCCTATTAACCTGAATAATAAAATAAACTTGCAATTTTTACTACTCAAAAAGCATTGGACAAATTGCTTTTGTGTTTTCCATTCCACCCCACAAAGAGTTTTCTTCAGTACATTATATGGTACATTAAATGCTGCCATTAAAAACAAGAACTTGTCTCGCTAAAAACAAGCCCTTATATGACTATGAGGACGGAAAAATAATAAAGTTATGACTATCGGAATACAAAGAGGCAAAATCAAGATATTATTTTTCCATTCCACCCCACAAAGAGTTTTCTTTCAGTACATTATATGGTACATTAAATGCTGCCATTAAAAACAAGAACTTGTCTCGCTAAAAACAAGCCCTTATATGACTATGAGGACGGAAAAATAATAAAGTTATGACTATCGGAATACAAAGAGGCAAAATCAAGATATTATTTTTGTCCTTAAGGTTGAAATTGAACCTCTAAGATGATTTCATGCAACAAACTCTGCATTTCTATAAATCACCGGTTAGACCATACATGGAATATTGTGTACAGTTTTAAGCACCTGTGTATGAGAAGGACATTGCTGAACTAGAATGCGTGCAAAGAAGGGAAAGCAAGGTAATTAAAGGACCTCATCACAGACGGGGATTCTTTACTGTAAGAGCAGTTCGACGATTGAACTCTCTGCCACATTGAAAAGTGTTTTTTTGAAAAATATAAAATTTCATCATATTTGTACTAGATTCTGGAGATGGAACTTTGATCCAGGAATTTATTCTAATAGCCATATTTGGAGTAAGGGAGGAATTTTTCCCCTAATGACAACATTGGAATGCACTCCAAGACAGTTTTTGCCTTCCTCTGGATCAACACGGCAGGTTTATAGCTTGAATTTGATGGACCTTTTTTCAATATTATCAACTATTCAACTCTGTAACAAAAGTGAGCTTCCATGGCCCGTACGGGGATCAAACCCGTGACCTTGGCGTTATTAGCACCACGCTCTAACCAACTGAGCTAACCAGCCACTTTTACACAAAAGATTCACGTCACGTCAGTAGAAAATACATGCAAACGTGTATTCATATTAATATCCTATTAACCTGAATAATAAAATAAACTTGCAATTTTTACTACTCAAAAAGCATTGGACAAATTGCTTTTGTGTTTTCCATTCCACCCCACAAAGAGTTTTCTTCAGTACATTATATGGTACATTAAATGCTGCCATTAAAAACAAGAACTTGTCTCGCTAAAAACAAGCCCTTATATGACTATGAGGACGGAAAAATAATAAAGTTATTACTATCGGAATACAAAGAGGCAAAATCAAGATATTATTTTTGTCCTTAAGGTTGAAATTGGACCTCTAAGATGATTTCATGCAACAAACTCTGCATTTCTATAAATCACCGGTTAGACCATACATGGAATATTGTGTACAGTTTTGAGCACCTGTGTATGAGAAGGACATTGCTGAACTAGAATGCGTGCAAAGAAGGGAAAGCAAGGTAATTAAAGGACCTCATCACAGACGGGGATTCTTTACTGTAAGAGCAGTTCGACGATTGAACTCTCTGCCACATTGAAAAGTGTTTTTTTGAAAAATATAAAATGTCATCATATTTGTACTAGATTCTGGAGATGGAACTTTGATCCAGGAATTTATTCTAATAGCCATATTTGGAGTAAGGGAGGAATTTTTCCCCTAATGACAACATTGGAATGCACTCCAAGACAGTTTTTGCCTTCCTCTGGATCAACACGGCAGGTTTATAGGTTGAATTTGATGGACCTTTTTTCAATATTATCAACTATTCAACTCTGTAACAAAAGTGAGCTTCCATGGCCCGTACGGGGATCGAACCCGTGACCTTGGCGTTATTAGCACCACGCTCTAACCAACTGAGCTAACCAGCCACTTTTACACAAAAGATTCACGTCACGTCAGTAGAAAATACATGCAAACGTGTATTCATATTGATATCCTATTAACCTGAATAATAAAATAAACTTGCAATTTTTACTACTCAAAAAGCATTGGACAAATTGCTTTTGTGTTTTCCATTCCACCCCACAAAGAGTTTTCTTCAGTACATTATATGGTACATTAAATGCTGCCATTAAAAACAAGAACTTGTCTCGCTAAAAACAAGCCCTTATATGACTATGAGGACGGAAAAATAATAAAGTTATGACTATCGGAATACAAAGAGGCAAAATCAAGATATTATTTTTCCATTCCACCCCACAAAGAGTTTTCTTTCAGTACATTATATGGTACATTAAATGCTGCCATTAAAAACAAGAACTTGTCTCGCTAAAAACAAGCCCTTATATGACTATGAGGACGGAAAAATAATAAAGTTATGACTATCGGAATACAAAGAGGCAAAATCAAGATATTATTTTTGTCCTTAAGGTTGAAATTGAACCTCTAAGATGATTTCATGCAACAAACTCTGCATTTCTATAAATCACCGGTTAGACCATACATGGAATATTGTGTACAGTTTTAAGCACCTGTGTATGAGAAGGACATTGCTGAACTAGAATGCGTGCAAAGAAGGGAAAGCAAGGTAATTAAAGGACCTCATCACAGACGGGGATTCTTTACTGTAAGAGCAGTTCGACGATTGAACTCTCTGCCACATTGAAAAGTGTTTTTTTGAAAAATATAAAATTTCATCATATTTGTACTAGATTCTGGAGATGGAACTTTGATCCAGGAATTTATTCTAATAGCCATATTTGGAGTAAGGGAGGAATTTTTCCCCTAATGACAACATTGGAATGCACTCCAAGACAGTTTTTGCCTTCCTCTGGATCAACACGGCAGGTTTATAGGTTGAATTTGATGGACCTTTTTTCAATATTATCAACTATTCAACTCTGTAACAAAAGTGAGCTTCCATGGCCCGTACCGGTATCAAACCCGTGACCTTGGCGTTATTAGCACCACGCTCTAACCAACTGAGCTAACCAGCCACTTTTACACAAAAGATTCACGTCACGTCAGTAGAAAATACATGCAAACGTGTATTCATATTAATATCCTATTAACCTGAATAATAAAATAAACTTGCAATTTTTACTACTCAAAAAGCATTGGACAAATTGCTTTTGTGTTTTCCATTCCACCCCACAAAGAGTTTTCTTCAGTACATTATATGGTACATTAAATGCTGCCATTAAAAACAAGAACTTGTCTCGCTAAAAACAAGCCCTTATATGACTATGAGGACGGAAAAATAATAAAGTTATGACTATCGGAATACAAAGAGGCAAAATCAAGATATTATTTTTCCATTCCACCCCACAAAGAGTTTTCTTTCAGTACATTATATGGTACATTAAATGCTGCCATTAAAAACAAGAACTTGTCTCGCTAAAAACAAGCCCTTATATGACTATGAGGACGGAAAAATAATAAAGTTATGACTATCGGAATACAAAGAGGCAAAATCAAGATATTATTTTTGTCCTTAAGGTTGAAATTGGACCTCTAAGATGATTTCATGCAACAAACTCTGAATTTCTATAAATCACCGGTTAGACCATACATGGAATATTGTGTACAGTTTTAAGCACCTGTGTATGAGAAGGACATTGCTGAACTAGAATGCGTGCAAAGAAGGGAAAGCAAGGTAATTAAAGGACCTCATCACAGACGGGGATTCTTTACTGTAAGAGCAGTTCGACGATTGAACTCTCTGCCACATTGAAAAGTGTTTTTTTGAAAAATATAAAATTTCATCATATTTGTACCAGATTCTGGAGATGGAACTTTGATCCAGGAATTTATTCTAATAGCCATATTTGGAGTAAGGGAGGAATTTTCCCCCTAATGACAACATTGGAATGCACTCCAAGACAGTTTTTGCCTTCCTCTGGATCAACACGGCAGGTTTATAGGTTGAATTTGATGGACCTTTTTTCAATATTATCAACTATTCAACTCTGTAACAAAAGTGAGCTTACATTGCCCATATGGGGATCGAACCCGTGACCTTGGCGTTATTAGCACCACGCTCTAACCAACTGAGCTAACAGGCCACTTTTACACCAAAGATTCACGTCACGTCAGTAGAAAATACATGCAAACGTGTATTCATATTGATATCCTATTAACCTGAATAATAAAATAAACTTGCAATTTTTACTACTCAAAAAGCATTGGACAAATTGCTTTTGTGTTTTCCATTCCACCCCACAAAGAGTTTTCTTCAGTACATTATATGGTACATTAAATGCTGCCATTAAAAACAAGAACTTGTCTCGCTAAAAACAAGCCCTTGTATGACTATGAGGACGGAAAAATAATAAAGTTATGACTATCGGAATACAAAGAGGCAAAATTAAGATATTATTTTTCCATTCCACCCCACAAAGAGTTTTCTTTCAGTACATTATATGGTACATTAAATGCTGCCATTAAAAACAAGAACTTTTCTCGCTAAAAACAAGCCCTTATATGACTATGAGGACGGAAAAATAATAAAGTTATGACTATCGGAATACAAAGAGGCAAAATCAAGATATTATTTTTGTCCTTAAGGTTGAAATTGAACCTCTAAGATGATTTCATGCAACAAACTCTGCATTTCTATAAATCACCGGTTAGACCATACATGGAATATTATACCTAAATGGAGGACACCAAAGGGCTCCCTAGAAGATACGTGGAGTATACCCTTTAAATAATGAATGTGTGGACTCTCCAGGGAGCCGGGCCACAGGCCCGTGGAAGGACATGGTAATAACGTGCACCCGCTGAATGAACAATACAACCTATAAATTGGAGTCTAGCACAAAAACATTGAGTAAAACAATGAAAGTTTAATGGATCAATTAAAATGAACAGACATGAATGACAACATAGAGATGATTACCACATGAAAAAAAGGGGACAACCAGAAATAAATAAATAAGTAGAAAGCGGCACGGTGTACATAGGCTAAGGCACAGCTATGATACTATGTATTGATAATGATCAATGTACAAACAGCCAAATATCGAACACTAAAAAACCGCTGGGTAATGTATACAGTAGTGAGGAGTATGCTGAGAAATGTCTCAATGTAAGTAGCTGGGACAAAAACCCAGAAGTAATGCAATTACGAGACTACAGCTCCATACAATGTCATAATACAACAATAGATGCATATCTCTTACCCATAATGGCGTGACTGGTGTCCTCCCCGACGCGCGTTTCGGCCCGGAAGCCTTCGTCTGGGGGTGGTGTCATGATGTGACCTACGGCCTTATAACTAACCCCCCACCAATCCCCAAAGGGGAAAGCCATCCAATTACCGAGCGACTGTGCACTCAATCTCACGGTCCGGCACAAGAGCATCCGGGTCACAGACCCGGAAGCCGACAGCATGGAATCCACGTGTCAGGCGTCCGGGTCAGGAACAGGAGGCCCAGGGCCGAAAACCGGAGCGCGAAATCGCGCATGCGCACAGTAGGGCTAGTTGTAAGCCAGAAGATACTGGCACCAACATGAAGCACACACTAGGGGCGCACATTGAGGACCGAACCCGAGATTTAAGGCATAAGACCCACAGATGATAATTAAATAAGAATAGCTGTCCCTATCCTTTCCCTAACTAATAGAATCCAAGAGGGAAAGGGCATGAAAGAATTCATCCACCTGTACCGAAAGATGATATTAAGGAGTCAAAAGATATATATATATATATATGAACAAATAAATAAATACTAAAAGAAAAGAGAGAATATGCATGAGTGTAAAGATAATGCATAATGCAATTAAATACTATATAGGATGGCTAAAAAGCCATGATATTGAGTGTTACGCATCACTACTGCATGCATAACCCATGCCAAAGACCAAATTACACACGCTACGGTGCCAAATGCATCCCAGCGTCCGCTGCCAGATGGCACATATTTTATATGAATATATCAATGTGCCCATAATGCAGCATACTATAATGACCGTGTAGTAGAGATATACACGTATTATTGATAAACAATTATGCAAAGTGTATTTATCTATATGTTAAAAATGTACAATCAAATACATAAGTAAAATGAATATAAAACATGTGAAAAAAGCCGCATCGATATCAGTATTAAGCCAATATATATATATATAAATCACCTTAGTGCTGATACATATACGTGTATATGTGTTACATAGCTTGCCATATCATGGCTAGTAATTGATGACAGCAATTATAAACGGACTGCAAAAGCAGCCCGTATATTGTAATAAACTAATGAATGTGAGGCATGTGCGCGTGCGAAAAACAAACAACGACCAGGGGATATACAAACTAAGACCATGATCACTAAACACTGAACAAGTGACATACCAGACTAGGTAGCTAAAATAAAACAGATATGGGTGTGAAATATTAAAAGTGAAATATAAGTACATATTAGTGAGTGATGCGATAAAAATATCAGGACCAATAATAATGAGTGATAAGTACCCATGAATATAAAACAATAGTAATACTGTGCCGTGACCAATGCTTTAATAAAAAACATGACAAAATGTGACAAAAAAAGTGAAATATATAATATTCAATAGATGTCCAAAACATCATCAAAAATGAGGTTGCCATCAATACAACAGACGTAGGTGATATAATTAGTGCAAGTTTTATCTATCACAGATTATTACATACATACAAAAACTAGCACTTGATGGATTAACATCACTAAATATAACAGAAAATGTAGAACATATTAAAATACCAATTAATAAAGTTGGTGAGGTGAATATATCATAGAATGTCTATCAGACATGAAACATTGACAACCAACAGTCAAACCACACCCGTGGTGGTGTAATAGGAAGAAGATCACAATAACAACTGTATAGTGTATACCCACGTAGGGGGAAACAGCATAATGTTATCTACTCAAACCCAAAAATGTGAAACTAAGTAAAATAAAAAAGCGTACAGGCTGGAACAGATGCAGAGTGGGTATATTCCAAGTGTTGGGCCAGAATGAACATCCATGCTGCCAGGATGCGTCGTCCACAGAGCATACATCGGCCTGTTACACACCCATTGGATGGAGGAGGAAGAGAAGTCGTCAAAGGCGCAGAAGGTCAGTAGAATGTCATATCGCAGCACGTGCACCATATACAAATGGTAATCTAGGACAACTAAAAGCAGTCATATGTTAAAAAATGGCTATTAATATACACATAACACATTAGTTAAAAACAAAACGACACCATGAGAGATCCCCACACCCCTATAGGAAAGCTGCAAACCCAAGGGTTTCATTCAAACCCTTTGGTTGTAATATTTTGAGTTTCCAAATCCACTTGGATTCTACTCGCAATAGTTTTTGCATTAACGAACCACCTCTCAAATTAAGCTCCACATGGTCAATGCCTTTGATTTTCAGGTCCTTGGATGCACAGTTGTGATACAGGAAGAAATGTCGTGGCAAAGTTTTCAGAAGGTCAATATTGTCAGGAGACGTCCCCCTGGCTGCCTCAATGCTATTGACATGTTCCCTCGTTCTTAATTTGAGTTCTCTTGTTGTGAGGCCTATATAAATTTTTGGACAGGGGCAGCATGCATAATAAATTACTCCCTTTGTGTTGCAGTTGATAGGCCAGGTGATCTTATACGTTTTATCACCCAAAGAGTCCACAAAATCATCTCCACTAACAATGTTTGGACACGCTATGCATCGACCACATGGGCGACAACCCCATCGTGGTTTTGATGCCCCAAAAATTGGTTTGGGCAATTGTGGTTGATGGTGACTGTGAACTAGTGTGTCCCGGAGATTTCTTGCTCTCCTTGATGCTACTGCAGGTCTCGGGGGCAAAATTTCTGATAGGATGCCGTCCGTTTGTAGGACAGACCAGTGTTTGGACAAACACTTACGCATCTCCCCCCATCTGTCGTGGTATGTAGTTACCATGCACATGCCTCACATTCATTAGTTTATTACAATATACGGGCTGCTTTTGCAGTCCGTTTATAATTGCTGTCATCAATTACTAGCCATGATATGGCAAGCTATGTAACACATATACACGTATATGTATCAGCACTAAGGTGATTTATATATATATATATTGGCTTAATACTGATATCGATGCGGCTTTTTTCACATGTTTTATATTCATTTTACTTATGTATTTGATTGTACATTTTTAACATATAGATAAATACACTTTGCATAATTGTTTATCAATAATACGTGTATATCTCTACTACACGGTCATTATAGTATGCTGCATTATGGGCACATTGATATATTCATATAAAATATGTGCCATCTGGCAGCGGACGCTGGGATGCATTTGGCACCGTAGCGTGTGTAATTTGGTCTTTGGCATGGGTTATGCATGCAGTAGTGATGCGTAACACTCAATATCATGGCTGTTTAGCCATCCTATATAGTATTTAATTGCATTATGCATTATCTTTACACTCATGCATATTCTCTCTTTTCTTTTAGTATTTATTTATTTGTTCATATATATATATATATATCTTTTGACTCCTTAATATCATCTTTCGGTACAGGTGGATGAATTCTTTCATGCCCTTTCCCTCTTGGATTCTATTAGTTAGGGAAAGGATAGGGACAGCTATTCTTATTTAATTATCATCTGTGGGTCTTATGCCTTAAATCTCGGGTTCGGTCCTCAATGTGCGCCCCTAGTGTGCGCTTCATGTTGGTGCCAGTATCTTCTGGCTTACAACTAGCCCTACTGTGCGCATGCGCGATTTCGCGCTCCGGTTTTCGGCCCTGGGCCTCCTGTTCCTGACCCGGACGCCTGACACGTGGATTCCATGCTGTCGGCTTCCGGGTCTGTGACCCGGATGCTCTTGTGCCGGACCGTGAGATTGAGTGCACAGTCGCTCGGTAATTGGATGGCTTTCCCCTTTGGGGATTGGTGGGGGGTTAGTTATAAGGCCGTAGGTCACATCATGACACCACCCCCAGACGAAGGCTTCCGGGCCGAAACGCGCGTCGGGGAGGACACCAGTCACGCCATTATGGGTAAGAGATATGCATCTATTGTTGTATTATGACATTGTATGGAGCTGTAGTCTCGTAATTGCATTACTTCTGGGTTTTTGTCCCAGCTACTTACATTGAGACATTTCTCAGCATACTCCTCACTACTGTATACATTACCCAGCGGTTTTTTAGTGTTCGATATTTGGCTGTTTGTACATTGATCATTATCAATACATAGTATCATAGCTGTGCCTTAGCCTATGTACACCGTGCCGCTTTCTACTTATTTATTTATTTCTGGTTGTCCCCTTTTTTTCATGTGGTAATCATCTCTATGTTGTCATTCATGTCTGTTCATTTTAATTGATCCATTAAACTTTCATTGTTTTACTCAATGTTTTTGTGCTAGACTCCAATTTATAGGTTGTATCATACATGGAATATTGTGTACAGTTTTAAGCACCTGTGTATGAGAAGGACATTGCTGAACTAGAATGCGTGCAAAGAAGGGAAAGCAAGGTAATTAAAGGACCTCATCACAGACGGGGATTCTTTACTGTAAGAGCAGTTCGACGATTGAACTCTCTGCCACATTGAAAAGTGTTTTTTTGAAAAATATAAAATTTCATCATATTTGTACCAGATTCTGGAGATGGAACTTTGATCCAGGAATTTATTCTAATAGCCATATTTGGAGTAAGGGAGGAATTTTTCCCCTAATGACAATATTGGAATGCACTCCAAGAAAGTTTTTGCCTTCCTCTGGATCAACACGGCAGGTTTATAGGTTGAATTTGATGGACCTTTTTTCAATATTATCAACTATTCAACTCTGTAACAAGCATGTAACAAAAGTGAGCTTCCATGGCCCGTACGGGGATCGAACCCGTGACCTTGGCGTTATTAGCACCACGCTCTAACCAACTGAGCTAACCGGCCACTTTTACACCAAAGATTCACGTCACGTCAGTAGAAAATACATGCAAACGTGTATTCATATTGATATCCTATTAACCTGAATAATAAAATAAACTTGCAATTTTTACTACTCAAAAAGCATTGGACAAATTGCTTTTGTGTTTTCCATTCCACCCCACAGAGAGTTTTCTTTCAGTACATTATATGGTACATTAAATGCTGACATTAAAAACAAGAACTTGTCTCGCTAAAAACAAGCCCTTATATGACTATGAGGACGGAAAAATAATAAAGTTATGACTATCGGAATACAAAGAGGCAAAATCAAGATATTATTTTTCCATTCCACCCCACAAAGAGTTTTCTTTCAGTACATTATATGGTACATTAATTGCTGCCATTAAAAACAAGAACTTGTCTCGCTAAAAACAAGCCCTTATATGACTATGAGGACGGAAAAATAATAAAGTTATGACTATCAGAATACAAAGAGGCAAAATCAAGATATTATTTTTGTCCTTAAGGTTGAAATTGAACCTCTAAGATGATTTCATGCAACAAACTCTGCATTTCTATAAATCACCGGTTAGACCATACATGGAATATTGTGTACAGTTTTAAGCACCTGTGTATGAGAAGGACATTGCTGAACTAGAATGCGTGCAAAGAAGGGAAAGCAAGGTAATTAAAGGACCTCATCACAGACGGGGATTCTTTACTGTAAGAGCAGTTCGACGATTGAACTCTCTGCCACATTGAAAAGTGTTTTTTTGAAAAATATAAAATTTCATCATATTTGTACCAGATTCTGGAGATGGAACTTTGATCCAGGAATTTATTCTAATAGCCATATTTGGAGTAAGGGAGGAATTTTTCCCCTAATGAGAAAATTGGAATGCACTCCAAGACAGTTTTTGCCTTCCTCTGGATCAACACGGCAGGTTTATAGGTTGAATTTGATGGACCTTTTTTCAATATTATCAACTATTCAACTCTGTAACAAGCATGTAACAAAAGTGAGCTTCCATGGCCCGTACGGGGATCAAACCCGTGACCTTGGCGTTATTAGCACCACACTCTAACCAACTGAGCTAACCAGCCACTTTTACACCACAGATTCACGTCACGTCAGTAGAAAATACATGCAAACGTGTATTCATATTGATATCCTATTAACCTGAATAATAAAATAAACTTGCAATTTTTACTACTCAAAAAGCATTGGACAAATTGCTTTTGTGTTTTCCATTCCACCCCACAAAGAGTTTTCTTTCAGTACATTATATGGTACATTAAATGCTGCCATTAAAAACAAGAACTTGTCTCGCTAAAAACAAGCCCTTATATGACTATGAGGACGGAAAAATAATAAAGTTATGACTATTGGAATACAAAGAGGCAAAATCAAGATATTATTTTTGTCCTTAAGGTTGAAATTGAACCTCTAAGATGATTTCATGCAACAAACTCTGCATTTCTATAAATCACCGGTTACACCATACATGGAATATTGTGTACAGTTTTAAGCACCTGTGTATGAGAAGGACATTGCTGAACTAGAATGCGTGCAAAGAAGGGAAAGCAAGGTAATTAAAGGACCTCATCACAGACGGGGATTCTTTACTGTAAGAGCAGTTCGACGATTGAACTCTCTGCCACATTGAAAAGTGTTTTTTTGAAAAATATAAAATTTCATCATATTTGTACCAGATTCTGGAGATGGAACTTTGATCCAGGAATTTATTCTAATAGCCATATTTGGAGTAAGGGAGGAATTTTTCCCCTAATGACAACTTGTCTCGCTAAAAACAAGCCCTTATATGACTATGAGGACGGAAAAATAATAAAGTTATGACTATCGGAATACAAAGAGGCAAAATCAAGATATTATTTTTCCATTCCACCCCACAAAGAGTTTTCTTTCAGTACATTATATGGTACATTAAATGCTGCCATTAAAAACAAGAACTTGTCTCGCTAAAAACAAGCCCTTATATGACTATGAGGACGGAAAAATAATAAAGTTATGACTATCAGAATACAAAGAGGCAAAATCAAGATATTATTTTTGTCCTTAAGGTTGAAATTGAACCTCTAAGATGATTTCATGCAACAAACTCTGCATTTCTATAAATCACCGGTTAGACCATACATGGAATATTGTGTACAGTTTTAAGCACCTGTGTATGAGAAGGACATTGCTGAACTAGAATGCGTGCAAAGACGGGAAAGCAAGGTAATTAAAGGACCTCATCACAGACGGGGATTCTTTACTGTAAGAGCAGTTCGACGATTGAACTCTCTGCCACATTGAAAAGTGTTTTTTTGAAAAATATAAAATTTGATCATATTTGTACCAGATTCTGGAGATGGAACTTTGATCCAGGAATTTATTCTAATAGCCATATTTGGAGTAAGGGAGGAATTTTTCCCCTAATGACAACATTGGAATGCACTCCAAGACAGTTTTTGCCTTCCTCTGGATCAACACGGCAGGTTTATAGGTTGAATTTGATGGACCTTTTTTCAATATTATCAACTATTCAACTCTGTAACAAACATGTAACAAAAGTGAGCTTCCATGGCCCGTACGGGGATCGAACCCATGACCTTGGCGTTATTAGCACCACGCTCTAACAAACTGAGCTAACCGGCCACTTTTACACCAAAGATTCACGTCACGTCAGTAGAAAATACATGCAAACGTGTATTCATATTGATATCCTATTAACCTGAATAATAAAATAAACTTGCAATTTTTACTACTCAAAAAGCATTGGACAAATTGCTTTTGTGTTTTCCATTCCACCCCACAAAGAGTTTTCTTCAGTACATTAAATGCTGCCATTAAAAACAAGAACTTGTCTCGCTAAAAACAAGCCCTTATATGACTATGAGGACGGAAAAATAATAAAGTTATGACTATCGGAATACAAAGAGGCAAAATCAAGATATTATTTTTCCATTCCACCCCACAAAGAGTTTTATTTCAGTACATTATATGGTACATTAAATGCTGCCATTAAAAACAAGAACTTGTCTCGCTAAAAACAAGCCCTTATATGACTATGAGGACGGAAAAATAATAAAGTTATGACTATCGGAATACAAAGAGGCAAAATCAAGATATTATTTTTGTCCTTAAGGTTGAAATTGGACCTCTAAGATGATTTCATGCAACAAACTCTGCATTTCTATAAATCACCGGTTAGACCATACATGGAATATTGTGTACAGTTTTGAGCACCTGTGTATGAGAAGGACATTGCTGAACTAGAATGCGTGCAAAGAAGGGAAAGCAAGGTAATTAAAGGACCTCATCACAGACGGGGATTCTTTACTGTAAGAGCAGTTCGATGATTGAACTCTATGCCACATTGAAAAGTGTTTTTTTGAAAAATATAAAATGTCATCATATTTGTACCAGATTCTGGAGATGGAACTTTGATCCAGGAATTTATTCTAATAGCCATATTTGGCGTAAGGGAGGAATTTTTCCCCTAATGACAACATTGGAATGCACTCCAAGACAGTTTTTGCCTTCCTCTGGATCAACACGGCAGGTTTATAGGTTGAATTTGATGGACCTTTTTTCAATATTATCAACTATTCAACTCTGTAACAAGCATGTAACAAAAGGGAGCTTCCATGGCCCGTATGGGGATCGAACCCATGACCTTGGCGTTATTAGCACCACGCTCTAACCAACTGAGCTAACCGGCCACTTTTACACCAAAGATTCACGTCACGTCAGTAGAAAATACATGCAAACGTGTATTCATATTGATATCCTATTAACCTGAATAATAAAATAAACTTGCAATATTTACTACTCAAAAAGCATTGGACAAATTGCTTTTGTGTTTTCCATTCCACCCCACAAAGAGTTTTATTTCAGTACATTATATGGTACATTAAATGCTGCCATTAAAAACAAGAACTTGTCTCGCTAAAAACAAGCCCTTATATGACTATGAGGACGGAAAAATAATAAAGTTATGACTATCGGAATACAAAGAGGCAAAATCAAGATATTATTTTTGTCCTTAAGGTTGAAATTGGACCTCTAAGATGATTTCATGCAACAAACTCTGCATTTCTATAAATCACCGGTTGGACCATACATGGAATATTGTGTACAGTTTTGAGCACCTGTGTATGAAAAGGACATTGCTGAACTATAATGCGTGCAAAGAAGGGAAAGCAAGGTAATTAAAGGACCTCATCACAGACGGGGATTCTTTACTGTAAGAGCAGTTCGACGATTGAACTCTCTGCCACATTGAAAAGTGTTTTTTTCAAAAATATAAAATGTCATCATATTTGTACCAGATTCTGGAGATGGAACTTTGATCCAGGAATTTATTCTAATAGCCATATTTGGAGTAAGGGAGGAATTTTTCCCCTAATGACAATATTGGAATGCACTCCAAGAAAGTTTTTGCCTTCCTCTGGATCAACACGGCAGGTTTATAGGTTGAATTTGATGGACCTTTTTTCAATATTATCAACTATTCAACTCTGTAACAAGCATGTAACAAAAGTGAGCTTCCATGGCCCGTACGGGGATCGAACCCGTGACCTTGGCGTTATTAGCACCACGCTCTAACCAACTGAGCTAACCGGCCACTTTTACACCAAAGATTCACGTCACGTCAGTAGAAAATACATGCAAACGTGTATTCATATTGATATCCTATTAACCTGAATAATAAAATAAACTTGCAATTTTTACTACTCAAAAAGCATTGGACAAATTGCTTTTGTGTTTTCCATTCCACCCCACAGAGAGTTTTCTTTCAGTACATTATATGGTACATTAAATGCTGACATTAAAAACAAGAACTTGTCTCGCTAAAAACAAGCCCTTATATGACTATGAGGACGGAAAAATAATAAAGTTATGACTATCGGAATACAAAGAGGCAAAATCAAGATATTATTTTTCCATTCCACCCCACAAAGAGTTTTCTTTCAGTACATTATATGGTACATTAATTGCTGCCATTAAAAACAAGAACTTGTCTCGCTAAAAACAAGCCCTTATATGACTATGAGGACGGAAAAATAATAAAGTTATGACTATCAGAATACAAAGAGGCAAAATCAAGATATTATTTTTGTCCTTAAGGTTGAAATTGAACCTCTTAGATGATTTCATGCAACAAACTCTGCATTTCTATAAATCACCGGTTAGACCATACATGGAATATTGTGTACAGTTTTAAGCACCTGTGTATGAGAAGGACATTGCTGAACTAGAATGCGTGCAAAGAAGGGAAAGCAAGGTAATTAAAGGACCTCATCACAGACGGGGATTCTTTACTGTAAGAGCAGTTCGACGATTGAACTCTCTGCCACATTGAAAAGTGTTTTTTTGAAAAATATAAAATTTCATCATATTTGTACCAGATTCTGGAGATGGAACTTTGATCCAGGAATTTATTCTAATAGCCATATTTGGAGTAAGGGAGGAATTTTTCCCCTAATGAGAAAATTGGAATGCACTCCAAGACAGTTTTTGCCTTCCTCTGGATCAACACGGCAGGTTTATAGGTTGAATTTGATGGACCTTTTTTCAATATTATCAACTATTCAACTCTGTAACAAGCATGTAACAAAAGTGAGCTTCCATGGCCCGTACGGGGATCAAACCCGTGACCTTGGCGTTATTAGCACCACACTCTAACCAACTGAGCTAACCAGCCACTTTTACACCACAGATTCACGTCACGTCAGTAGAAAATACATGCAAACGTGTATTCATATTGATATCCTATTAACCTGAATAATAAAATAAACTTGCAATTTTTACTACTCAAAAAGCATTGGACAAATTGCTTTTGTGTTTTCCATTCCACCCCACAAAGAGTTTTCTTTCAGTACATTATATGGTACATTAAATGCTGCCATTAAAAACAAGAACTTGTCTCGCTAAAAACAAGCCCTTATATGACTATGAGGACGGAAAAATAATAAAGTTATGACTATTGGAATACAAAGAGGCAAAATCAAGATATTATTTTTGTCCTTAAGGTTGAAATTGAACCTCTAAGATGATTTCATGCAACAAACTCTGCATTTCTATAAATCACCGGTTACACCATACATGGAATATTGTGTACAGTTTTAAGCACCTGTGTATGAGAAGGACATTGCTGAACTAGAATGCGTGCAAAGAAGGGAAAGCAAGGTAATTAAAGGACCTCATCACAGACGGGGATTCTTTACTGTAAGAGCAGTTCGACGATTGAACTCTCTGCCACATTGAAAAGTGTTTTTTTGAAAAATATAAAATTTCATCATATTTGTACCAGATTCTGGAGATGGAACTTTGATCCAGGAATTTATTCTAATAGCCATATTTGGAGTAAGGGAGGAATTTTTCCCCTAATGACAACTTGTCTCGCTAAAAACAAGCCCTTATATGACTATGAGGACGGAAAAATAATAAAGTTATGACTATCGGAATACAAAGAGGCAAAATCAAGATATTATTTTTCCATTCCACCCCACAAAGAGTTTTCTTTCAGTACATTATATGGTACATTAAATGCTGCCATTAAAAACAAGAACTTGTCTCGCTAAAAACAAGCCCTTATATGACTATGAGGACGGAAAAATAATAAAGTTATGACTATCAGAATACAAAGAGGCAAAATCAAGATATTATTTTTGTCCTTAAGGTTGAAATTGAACCTCTAAGATGATTTCATGCAACAAACTCTGCATTTCTATAAATCACCGGTTAGACCATACATGGAATATTGTGTACAGTTTTAAGCACCTGTGTATGAGAAGGACATTGCTGAACTAGAATGCGTGCAAAGACGGGAAAGCAAGGTAATTAAAGGACCTCATCACAGACGGGGATTCTTTACTGTAAGAGCAGTTCGACGATTGAACTCTCTGCCACATTGAAAAGTGTTTTTTTGAAAAATATAAAATTTGATCATATTTGTACCAGATTCTGGAGATGGAACTTTGATCCAGGAATTTATTCTAATAGCCATATTTGGAGTAAGGGAGGAATTTTTCCCCTAATGACAACATTGGAATGCACTCCAAGACAGTTTTTGCCTTCCTCTGGATCAACACGGCAGGTTTATAGGTTGAATTTGATGGACCTTTTTTCAATATTATCAACTATTCAACTCTGTAACAAACATGTAACAAAAGTGAGCTTCCATGGCCCGTACGGGGATCGAACCCATGACCTTGGCGTTATTAGCACCACGCTCTAACAAACTGAGCTAACCGGCCACTTTTACACCAAAGATTCACGTCACGTCAGTAGAAAATACATGCAAACGTGTATTCATATTGATATCCTATTAACCTGAATAATAAAATAAACTTGCAATTTTTACTACTCAAAAAGCATTGGACAAATTGCTTTTGTGTTTTCCATTCCACCCCACAAAGAGTTTTCTTCAGTACATTATATGGTACATTAAATGCTGCCATTAAAAACAAGAACTTGTCTCGCTAAAAACAAGCCCTTATATGACTATGAGGACGGAAAAATAATAAAGTTATGACTATCGGAATACAAAGAGGCAAAATCAAGATATTATTTTTCCATTCCACCCCACAAAGAGTTTTATTTCAGTACATTATATGGTACATTAAATGCTGCCATTAAAAACAAGAACTTGTCTCGCTAAAAACAAGCCCTTATATGACTATGAGGACGGAAAAATAATAAAGTTATGACTATCGGAATACAAAGAGGCAAAATCAAGATATTATTTTTGTCCTTAAGGTTGAAATTGGACCTCTAAGATGATTTCATGCAACAAACTCTGCATTTCTATAAATCACCGGTTAGACCATACATGGAATATTGTGTACAGTTTTGAGCACCTGTGTATGAGAAGGACATTGCTGAACTAGAATGCGTGCAAAGAAGGGAAAGCAAGGTAATTAAAGGACCTCATCACAGACGGGGATTCTTTACTGTAAGAGCAGTTCGATGATTGAACTCTATGCCACATAGAAAAGTGTTTTTTTGAAAAATATAAAATGTCATCATATTTGTACCAGATTCTGGAGATGGAACTTTGATCCAGGAATTTATTCTAATAGCCATATTTGGCGTAAGGGAGGAATTTTTGCCCTAATGACAACATTGGAATGCACTCCAAGACAGTTTTTGCCTTCCTCTGGATCAACACGGCAGGTTTATAGGTTGAATTTGATGGACCTTTTTTCAATATTATCAACTATTCAACTCTGTAACAAGCATGTAACAAAAGGGAGCTTCCATGGCCCGTATGGGGATCGAACCCATGACCTTGGCGTTATTAGCACCACGCTCTAACCAACTGAGCTAACCGGCCACTTTTACACCAAAGATTCACGTCACGTCAGTAGAAAATACATGCAAACGTGTATTCATATTGATATCCTATTAACCTGAATAATAAAATAAACTTGCAATATTTACTACTCAAAAAGCATTGGACAAATTGCTTTTGTGTTTTCCATTCCACCCCACAAAGAGTTTTATTTCAGTACATTATATGGTACATTAAATGCTGCCATTAAAAACAAGAACTTGTCTCGCTAAAAACAAGCCCTTATATGACTATGAGGACGGAAAAATAATAAAGTTATGACTATCGGAATACAAAGAGGCAAAATCAAGATATTATTTTTGTCCTTAAGGTTGAAATTGGACCTCTAAGATGATTTCATGCAACAAACTCTGCATTTCTATAAATCACCGGTTGGACCATACATGGAATATTGTGTACAGTTTTGAGCACCTGTGTATGAAAAGGACATTGCTGAACTATAATGCGTGCAAAGAAGGGAAAGCAAGGTAATTAAAGGACCTCATCACAGACGGGGATTCTTTACTGTAAGAGCAGTTCGACGATTGAACTCTCTGCCACATTGAAAAGTGTTTTTTTGAAAAATATAAAATGTCATCATATTTGTACCAGATTCTGGAGATGGAACTTTGATCCAGGAATTTATTCTAATAGCCATATTTGGAGTAAGGGAGGAATTTTTCCCCTAATGACAACATTGGAATGCACTCCAAGACAGTTTTTGCCTTTCTCTGGATCAACACGGCAGGTTTATAGGTTGAATTTGATGGACCTTTTTTCAATATTATCAACTATTCAACTCTGTAACAAAAGTGAGCTTCCATGGCCCGTACGGGGATCGAACCCGTGACCTTGGCGTTATTAGCACCACGCTCTAACCAACTGAGCTAACCGGCCACTTTTACACCAAAGATTCACGTCACGTCAGTAGAAAATACATGCAAACGTGTATTCATATTGATATCCTATTAACCTGAATAATAAAATAAACTTGCAATTTTTACTACTCAAAAAGCATTGGACAAATTGCTTTTGTGTTTTCCATTCCACCCCACAAAGAGTTTTCTTCAGTACATTATATGGTACATTAAATGCTGCCATTAAAAACAAGAACTTGTCTCGCTAAAAACAAGCCCTTATATGACTATGAGGACGGAAAAATAATAAAGTTATGACTATCGGAATACAAAGAGGCAAAATCAAGATATTATTTTTGTCCTTAAGGTTGAAATTGGACCTCTAAGATGATTTCATGCAACAAACTCTGCATTTCTATAAATCACCGGTTAGACCATACATGGAATATTGTGTACAGTTTTGAGCACCTGTGTATGAGAAGGACATTGCTGAACTAGAATGCGTGCAAAGAAGGGAAAGCAAGGTAATTAAAGGACCTCATCACAGACGGGGATTCTTTACTGTAAGAGCAGTTCGACGATTGAACTCTCTGCCACATTGAAAAGTGTTTTTTTGAAAAATATAAAATTTCATCATATTTGTACCAGATGGAACTTTGATCCAGGAATTTATTCTAATAGCCATATTTGGAGTAAGGGAGGAATTTTTCCCCTAGTGACAACATTGGAATGCACTCCAAGACAGTTTTTGCCTTCCTCTGGATCAACACGGCAGGTTTATAGGTTGAATTTGATGGACCTTTTTTCAATATTATCAACTATTCAGCTCTGTAACAAGCATGTAACCAAAGTGAGCGTCCATGGCCCATACGGGGATCGAACCCGCGACCTTGGCGTTATTAGCACCACGCTCTAACCAACTAAGCTAACCGGCCACTTTTACACCAAAGATTCACGTCACGTCAGTAGAAAATACATGCAAACGTGTATTCATATTGATATCCTATTAACCTGAATAATAAAATAAACTTGCAATTTTTACTACTCAAAAAGCATTGGACAAATTGCTTTTGTGTTTTCCATTCCACCCACAAAGAGTTTTCTTCAGTACATTATATGGTACATTAAATGCTGCCATTAAAAACAAGAACTTGTCTCGCTAAAAACAAGCCCTTATATGACTATGAGGACGGAAAAATAATAAAGTTATGACTATCGGAATACAAAGAGGCAAAATCAAGATATTATTTTTGTCCTTAAGGTTGAAATTGGACCTCTAAGATGATTTCATGCAACAAACACTGCATTTCTATAAATCACCGGTTAGACCATACATGGAATATTGTGTACAGTTTTAAGCACCTGTGTATGAGAAGGACATTGCTGAACTAGAATGCGTGCAAAGAAGGGAAAGCAAGGTAATTAAAGGACCTCATCACAGACGGGGATTCTTTACTGTAAGAGCAGTTCGACGATTGAACTCTCTGCCACATTGAAAAGTGTTTTTTTGAAAAATATAAAATTTCATCATATTTGTTCCAGATTCTGGAGATGGAACTTTGATCCAGGAATTTATTCTAATAGCCATATTTGGAGTAAGGGAGGAATTTTTCCCCCTAATGACAACATTGGAATGCACTCCAAGACAGTTTTTGCCTTCCTCTGGATCAACACGGCAGGTTTATAGGTTGAATTTGATGGACCTTTTTTCAATATTATCAACTATTCAACTCTGTAACAAGCATGTAACAAAAGTGAGCTTTCATGGCCCATACGGGGATAGAAACCCGTGACCTTGGCGTTATTAGCACCACGCTCTAACCAACTGAGCTAATCGGCCACTTTTACACAAAAGATTCACGTCACGTCAGTAGAAAATACATGCAAACGTGTATTCATATTGATATCCTATTAACCTGAATAATAAAATAAACTTGCAATTTTTACTACTCAAAAAGCATTGGACAAATTGCTTTTGTGTTTTCCATTCCACCCCACAAAGAGTTTTCTTCAGTACATTATATGGTACATTAAATGCTGCCATTAAAAACAAGAACTTGTCTCGCTAAAAACAAGCCCTTATATGACTATGAGGACGGAAAAATAATAAAGTTATGACTATCGGAATACAAAGAGGCAAAATCAAGATATTATTTTTGTCCTTAAGGTTGAAATTGAACCTCTAAGATGATTTCATGCAACAAACTCTGCATTTCTATAAATCACCGGTTAGACCATACATGGAATATTGTGTACAGTTTTAAGCACCTGTGTATGAGAAGGACATTGCTGAACTAGAATGCGTGCAAAGAAGGGAAAGCAAGGTAATTAAAGGACCTCATCACAGACGGGGATTCTTTACTGTAAGAGCAGTTCGACGATTGAACTCTCTGCCACATTGAAAAGTGTTTTTTTGAAAAATATAAAATGTCATCATATTTGTTCCAGATTCTGGAGATGGAACTTTGATCCAGGAATTTATTCTAATAGCCATATTTGGAGTAAGGGAGGAATTTTTCCCCTAGTGACAACATTGGAATGCACTCCAAGACAGTTTTTGCCTTCCTCTGGATCAACACAGCAGGTTTATAGGTTGAATTTGATGGACCTTTTTTCAATATTATCAACTATTCAGCTCTGTAACAAGCATGTAACAAAAGTGAGCGTCCATGGCCCATACGGGGATCGAACCCGCGACCTTGGCGTTATTAGCACCACGCTCTAACCAACAGAGCTAACCGGCCACTTTTACACCCAAGATTCACGTCACGTCAGTAGAAAATACATGCAAACGTGTATTCATATTGATATCCTATTAACCTGAATAATAAAATAAACTTGCAATTTTTACTACTCAAAAAGCATTGGACAAATTGCTTTTGTGTTTTCCATTCCACCCCACAAAGAGTTTTCTTTCAGTACATTATATGGTACATTAAATGCTGCCATTAAAAACAAGAACTTGTCTCGCTAAAAACAAGCCCTTATATGACTATGAGGACGGAAAAATAATAAAGTTATGACTATCGGAATACAAAGAGGCAAAATCAAGATATTATTTTTGTCCTTAAGGTTGAAATTGAACCTCTAAGATGATTTCATGCAACAAACTCTGCATTTCTATAAATCACCGGTTACACCATACATGGAATATTGTGTACAGTTTTGAGCACCTGTGTATGAGAAGGACATTGCTGAACTAGAATGCGTGCAAAGAAGGGAAAGCAAGGTAATTAAAGGACCTCATCACAGACGGGGATTCTTTACTGTAAGAGCAGTTTGACGATTGAACTCTCTGCCACATTGAAAAGTGTTTTTTTGAAAAATATAAAATTTCATCATATTTGTACCAGATTCTGGAGATGGAACTTTGATCCAGGAATTTATTCTAATAGCCATATTTGGAGTAAGGGAGGAATTTTTCCCCTAATGACAACATTGGAATGCACTCCAAGACAGTTTTTGCCTTCCTCTGGATCAACACGGCAGGTTTATAGGTTGAATTTGATGGACCTTTTTTCAATATTATCAACTATTCAACTCTGTAACAAAAGTGAGCTTCCATGACCCGTACGGGGATCGAACCCGTGACCTTGGCGTTATTAGCACCACGCTCTAACCAACTGAGCTAACCGGCCACTTTTACACCAAAGATTCACGTCACGTCAGTAGAAAATACATGCAAACGTGTATTCATATTGATATCCTATTAACCTGAATAATAAAATAAACTTGCAATTTTTACTACTCAAAAAGCATTGGACAAATTGCTTTTGTGTTTTCCATTCCACCCCACAAAGAGTTTTCTTCAGTACATTATATGGTACATTAAATGCTGCCATTAAAAACAAGAACTTGTCTCGCTAAAAACAAGCCCTTATATGACTATGAGGACGGAAAAATAATAAAGTTATGACTATCGGAATACAAAGAGGCAAAATCAAGATATTATTTTTGTCCTTAAGGTTGAAATTGGACCTCTAAGATGATTTCATGCAACAAACTCTGCATTTCTATAAATCACCGGTTAGACCATACATGGAATATTGTGTACAGTTTTGAGCACCTGTGTATGAGAAGGACATTGCTGAACTAGAATGCGTACAAAGAAGGGAAAGCAAGGTAATTAAAGGACCTCATCACAGACGGGGATTCTTTACTGTAAGAGCAGTTCGACGATTGAACTCTCTGCCACATTGAAAAGTGTTTTTTTGAAAAATATAAAATTTCATCATATTTGTACCAGATTCTGGAGATGGAACTTTGATCCAGGAATTTATTCTAATAGCCATATTTGGAGTAAGGGAGGAATTTTTCCCCTAATGACAACATTGGAATGCACTCCAAGACAGTTTTTGCCTTCCTCTGGATCAACACGGCAGGTTTATAGGTTGAATTTGATGGACCTTTTTTCAATATTATCAACTATTCAACTCTGTAACAAAAGTGAGCTTCCATGGCCCGTACGGGGATCGAACCCGTGACCTTCGCGTTATTAGCACCACGCTCTAACCAACTGAGCTAACCGGCCACTTTTACACCAAAAATTCACGTCACGTCAGTAGAAAATACATGCAAACGTGTATTCATATTGATATCCTATTAACCTGAATAATAAAATAAACTTGCAATTTTTACTACTCAAAAAGCATTGGACAAATTGCTTTTGTGTTTTCCATTCCACCCCACAAAGAGTTTTCTTCAGTACATTATATGGTACATTAAATGCTGCCATTAAAAACAAGAACTTGTCTCGCTAAAAACAAGCCCTTATATGACTATGAGGACGGAAAAATAATAAAGTTATGACTATCGGAATACAAAGAGGCAAAATCAAGATATTATTTTTGTCCTTAAGGTTGAAATTGGACCTCTAAGATGATTTCATGCAACAAACTCTGCATTTCTATAAATCACCGGTTAGACCATACATGGAATATTGTGTACAGTTTTGAGCACCTGTGTATGAGAAGGACATTGCTGAACTAGAATGCGTGCAAAGAAGGGAAAGCAAGGTAATTAAAGGACCTCATCACAGACGGGGATTCTTTACTGTAAGAGCAGTTCGACGATTGAACTCTCTGCCACATTGAAAAGTGTTTTTTTGAAAAATATAAAATGTCATCATATTTGTACCAGATTCTGGAGATGGAGCTTTGATCCAGGAATTTATTCTAATAGCCATATTTGGAGTAAGGGAGGAATTTTTCCCCTAATGACAACATTGGAATGCACTCCAAGACAGTTTTTGCCTTCCTCTGGATCAACACGGCAGGTTTATAGGTTGAATTTGATGGACCTTTTTTCAATATTATCAACTATTCAACTCTGTAACAAAAGTGAGCTTCCATGACCCGTACGGGGATCGAACCCGTGACCTTGGCGTTATTAGCACCACGCTCTAACCAACTGAGCTAACAGGCCACTTTTACACCAAAGATTCACGTCACGTCAGTAGAAAATACATGCAAACGTGTATTCATATTGATATCCTATTAACCTGAATAATAAAATAAACTTGCAATTTTTACTACTCAAAAAGCATTGGACAAATTGCTTTTGTGTTTTCCATTCCACCCCACAAAGAGTTTTCTTCAGTACATTATATGGTACATTAAATGCTGCCATTAAAAACAAGAACTTGTCTCGCTAAAAACAAACCCTTGTATGACTATGAGGACGGAAAAATAATAAAGTTATGACTATCGGAATACAAAGAGGCAAAATTAAGATATTATTTTTCCATTCCACCCCACAAAGAGTTTTCTTTCAGTACATTATATGGTACATTAAATGCTGCCATTAAAAACAAGAACTTTTCTCGCTAAAAACAAGCCCTTATATGACTATGAGGACGGAAAAATAATAAAGTTATGACTATCGGAATACAAAGAGGCAAAATCAAGATATTATTTTTGTCCTTAAGGTTGAAATTGAACCTCTAAGATGATTTCATGCAACAAACTCTGCATTTCTATAAATCACCGGTTAGACCATACATGGAATATTGTGTACAGTTTTAAGCACCTGTGTATGAGAAGGACATTGCTGAACTAGAATGCGTGCAAAGAAGGGAAAGCAAGGTAATTAAAGGACCTCATCACAGACGGGGATTCTTTACTGTAAGAGCAGTTCGACGATTGAACTCTCTGCCACATTGAAAAGTGTTTTTTTGAAAAATATAAAATTTCATCATATTTGTACCAGATTCTGGAGATGGAACTTTGATCCAGGAATTTATTCTAATAGCCATATTTGGAGTAAGGGAGGAATTTTTCCCCTAATGACAACATTGGAATGCACTCCAAGAAAGTTTTTGCCTTCCTCTGGATCAACACGGCAGGTTTATAGGTTGAATTTGATGGACCTTTTTTCAATATTATCAACTATTCAACTCTGTAACAAGCATGTAACAAAAGTGAGCTTCCATGGCCCGTACGGGGATCGAACCCGTGACCTTGGCGTTATTAGCACCACGCTCTAACCAACTGAGCTAACCGGCCACTTTTACACCAAAGATTCACGTCACGTCAGTAGAAAATACATGCAAACGTGTATTCATATTGATATCCTATTAACCTGAATAATAAAATAAACTTGCAATTTTTACTACTCAAAAAGCATTGGACAAATTGCTTTTGTGTTTTCCATTCCACCCCACAGAGAGTTTTCTTTCAGTACATTATATGGTACATTAAATGCTGACATTAAAAACAAGAACTTGTCTCGCTAAAAACAAGCCCTTATATGACTATGAGGACGGAAAAATAATAAAGTTATGACTATCGGAATACAAAGAGGCAAAATCAAGATATTATTTTTCCATTCCACCCCACAAAGAGTTTTCTTTCAGTACATTATATGGTACATTAAATGCTGCCATTAAAAACAAGAACTTGTCTCGCTAAAAACAAGCCCTTATATGACTATGAGGACGGAAAAATAATAAAGTTATGACTATCAGAATACAAAGAGGCAAAATCAAGATATTATTTTTGTCCTTAAGGTTGAAATTGAACCTCTAAGATGATTTCATGCAACAAACTCTGCATTTCTATAAATCACCGGTTAGACCATACATGGAATATTGTGTACAGTTTTAAGCACCTGTGTATGAGAAGGACATTGCTGAACTAGAATGCGTGCAAAGAAGGGAAAGCAAGGTAATTAAAGGACCTCATCACAGACGGGGATTCTTTACTGTAAGAGCAGTTCGACGATTGAACTCTCTGCCACATTGAAAAGTGCTTTTTTGAAAAATATAAAATTTCATCATATTTGTACCAGATTCTGGAGATGGAACTTTGATCCAGGAATTTATTCTAATAGCCATATTTGGAGTAAGGGAGGAATTTTTCCCCTAATGAGAAAATTGGAATGCACTCCAAGACAGTTTTTGCCTTCCTCTGGATCAACACGGCAGGTTTATAGGTTGAATTTGATGGACCTTTTTTCAATATTATCAACTATTCAACTCTGTAACAAGCATGTAACAAAAGTGAGCTTCCATGGCCCGTACGGGGATCAAACCCGTGACCTTGGCGTTATTAGCACCACACTCTAACCAACTGAGCTAACCAGCCACTTTTACACCACAGATTCACGTCACGTCAGTAGAAAATACATGCAAACGTGTATTCATATTGATATCCTATTAACCTGAATAATAAAATAAACTTGCAATTTTTACTACTCAAAAAGCATTGGACAAATTGCTTTTGTGTTTTCCATTCCACCCCACAAAGAGTTTTCTTTCAGTACATTATATGGTACATTAAATGCTGCCATTAAAAACAAGAACTTGTCTCGCTAAAAACAAGCCCTTATATGACTATGAGGACGGAAAAATAATAAAGTTATGACTATTGGAATACAAAGAGGCAAAATCAAGATATTATTTTTGTCCTTAAGGTTGAAATTGAACCTCTAAGATGATTTCATGCAACAAACTCTGCATTTCTATAAATCACCGGTTACACCATACATGGAATATTGTGTACAGTTTTAAGCACCTGTGTATGAGAAGGACATTGCTGAACTAGAATGCGTGCAAAGAAGGGAAAGCAAGGTAATTAAAGGACCTCATCACAGACGGGGATTCTTTACTGTAAGAGCAGTTCGACGATTGAACTCTCTGCCACATTGAAAAGTGTTTTTTTGAAAAATATAAAATTTCATCATATTTGTACCAGATTCTGGAGATGGAACTTTGATCCAGGAATTTATTCTAATAGCCATATTTGGAGTAAGGGAGGAATTTTTCCCCTAATGACAACTTGTCTCGCTAAAAACAAGCCCGTATATGACTATGAGGACGGAAAAATAATAAAGTTATGACTATCGGAATACAAAGAGGCAAAATCAAGATATTATTTTTTCATTCCACCCCACAAAGAGTTTTCTTTCAGTACATTATATGGTACATTAAATGCTGCCATTAAAAACAAGAACTTGTCTCGCTAAAAACAAGCCCTTATATGACTATGAGGACGGAAAAATAATAAAGTTATGACTATCAGAATACAAAGAGGCAAAATCAAGATATTATTTTTGTCCTTAAGGTTGAAATTGAACCTCTAAGATGATTTCATGCAACAAACTCTGCATTTCTATAAATCACCGGTTAGACCATACATGGAATATTGTGTACAGTTTTAAGCACCTGTGTATGAGAAGGACATTGCTGAACTAGAATGCGTGCAAAGACGGGAAAGCAAGGTAATTAAAGGACCTCATCACAGACGGGGATTCTTTACTGTAAGAGCAGTTCGACGATTGAACTCTCTGCCACATTGAAAAGTGTTTTTTTGAAAAATATAAAATTTCATCATATTTGTTCCAGATTCTGGAGATGGAACTTTGATCCAGGAATTTATTCTAATAGCCATATTTGGAGTAAGGGAGGAATTTTTCCCCTAGTGACAACATTGGAATGCACTCCAAGACAGTTTTTGCCTTCCTCTGGATCAACACGGCAGGTTTATAGGTTGAATTTGATGGACCTTTTTTCAATATTATCAACTATTCAACACTGTAACAAGCATGTAACAAAAGTGAGCTTTCATGGCCCATACGGGGATAGAAACCCGTGACCTTGGCGTTATTAGCACCACGCTCTAACCAACTGAGCTAATCGGCCACTTTTACACAAAAGATTCACGTCACGTCAGTAGAAAATACATGCAAACGTGTATTCATATTGATATCCTATTAACCTGAATAATAAAATAAACTTGCAATTTTTACTACTCAAAAAGCATTGGACAAATTGCTTTTGTGTTTTCCATTCCACCCCACAAAGAGTTTTCTTCAGTACATTATATGGTACATTAAATGCTGCCATTAAAAACAAGAACTTGTCTCGCTAAAAACAAGCCCTTATATGACTATGAGGACGGAAAAATAATAAAGTTATGACTATCGGAATACAAAGAGGCAAAATCAAGATATTATTTTTGTCCTTAAGGTTGAAATTGAACCTCTAAGATGATTTCATGCAACAAACTCTGCATTTCTATAAATCACCGGTTAGACCATACATGGAATATTGTGTACAGTTTTAAGCACCTGTGTATGAGAAGGACATTGCTGAACTAGAATGCGTGCAAAGAAGGGAAAGCAAGGTAATTAAAGGACCTCATCACAGACGGGGATTCTTTACTGTAAGAGCAGTTCGACGATTGAACTCTCTGCCACATTGAAAAGTGTTTTTTTGAAAAATATAAAATTTCATCATATTTGTTCCAGATTCTGGAGATGGAACTTTGATCCAGGAATTTATTCTAATAGCCATATTTGGAGTAAGGGAGGAATTTTTCCCCTAGTGACAACATTGGAATGCACTCCAAGACAGTTTTTGCCTTCCTCTGGATCAACACGGCAGGTTTATAGGTTGAATTTGATGGACCTTTTTTCAATATTATCAACTATTCAACTCTGTAACAAAAGTGAGCTTCCATGGCCCGTACGGGGATCGAACCCGTGACCTTCGCGTTATTAGCACCACGCTCTAACCAACTGAGCTAACCGGCCACTTTTACACCAAAAATTCACGTCACGTCAGTAGAAAATACATGCAAACGTGTATTCATATTGATATCCTATTAACCTGAATAATAAAATAAACTTGCAATTTTTACTACTCAAAAAGCATTGGACAAATTGCTTTTGTGTTTTCCATTCCACCCCACAAAGAGTTTTCTTCAGTACATTATATGGTACATTAAATGCTGCCATTAAAAACAAGAACTTGTCTCGCTAAAAACAAGCCCTTATATGACTATGAGGACGGAAAAATAATAAAGTTATGACTATCGGAATACAAAGAGGCAAAATCAAGATATTATTTTTGTCCTTAAGGTTGAAATTGGACCTCTAAGATGATTTCATGCAACAAACTCTGCATTTCTATAAATCACCGGTTAGACCATACATGGAATATTGTGTACAGTTTTGAGCACCTGTGTATGAGAAGGACATTGCTGAACTAGAATGCGTGCAAAGAAGGGAAAGCAAGGTAATTAAAGGACCTCATCACAGACGGGGATTCTTTACTGTAAGAGCAGTTCGACGATTGAACTCTCTGCCACATTGAAAAGTGTTTTTTTGAAAAATATAAAATGTCATCATATTTGTACCAGATTCTGGAGATGGAGCTTTGATCCAGGAATTTATTCTAATAGCCATATTTGGAGTAAGGGAGGAATTTTTCCCCTAATGACAACATTGGAATGCACTCCAAGACAGTTTTTGCCTTCCTCTGGATCAACACGGCAGGTTTATAGGTTGAATTTGATGGACCTTTTTTCAATATTATCAACTATTCAACTCTGTAACAAAAGTGAGCTTCCATGACCCGTACGGGGATCGAACCCGTGACCTTGGCGTTATTAGCACCACGCTCTAACCAACTGAGCTAACCGGCCACTTTTACACCAAAGATTCACGTCACGTCAGTAGAAAATACATGCAAACGTGTATTCATATTGATATCCTATTAACCTGAATAATAAAATAAACTTGCAATTTTTACTACTCAAAAAGCATTGGACAAATTGCTTTTGTGTTTTCCATTCCACCCCACAAAGAGTTTTCTTTCAGTACATTATATGGTACATTAAATGCTGCCATTAAAAACAAGAACTTGTCTCGCTAAAAACAAGCCCTTATATGACTATGAGGACGGAAAAATAATAAATTTATGACTATCGGAATACAAAGAGGCAAAATCAAGATATTATTTTTGTCCTTAAGGTTGAAATTGGACCTCTAAGATGATTTCATGCAACAAACTCTGCATTTCTATAAATCACCGGTTAGACCATACATGGAATATTGTGTACAGTTTTGAGCACCTGTGTATGAGAAGGACATTGCTGAACTAGAATGCGTACAAAGAAGGGAAAGCAAGGTAATTAAAGGACCTCATCACAGACGGGGATTCTTTACTGTAAGAGCAGTTCGACGATTGAACTCTCTGCCACATTGAAAAGTGTTTTTTTTGAAAAATATTAAATTTCATGATATTTGTACCAGATTCTGGAGATGGAACTTTGATCCAGGAATTTATTCTAATAGCCATATTTGGAGTAAGGGAGGAATTTTTCCCCTAATGACAACATTGGAATGCACTCCAAGACAGTTTTTGCCTTCCTCTGGATCAACACGGCAGGTTTATAGGTTGAATTTGATGGACCTTTTTTCAATATTATCAACTATTCAACTCTGTAACAAGAGTGAGCTTCCATGGCCCGTACGGGAATCGAACCCGTGACCTTGGCGTTATTAGCACCACGCTCTAACCAACTGAGCTAACCGGCCACTTTTACACCAAAGATTCACGTCACGTCAGTAGAAAATACATGCAAACGTGTATTCATATTGATATCCTATTAACCTGAATAATAAAATAAACTTGCAATTTTTACTACTCAAAAAGCATTGGACAAATTGCTTTTGTGTTTTCCATTCCACCCCACAAAGAGTTTTCTTCAGTACATTATATGGTACATTAAATGCTGCCATTAAAAACAAGAACTTGTCTCGCTAAAAACAAGCCCTTATATGACTATGAGGACGGAAAAATAATAAAGTTATGACTATCGGAATACAAAGAGGCAAAATCAAGATATTATTTTTGTCCTTAAGGTTGAAATTGGACCTCTAAGATGATTTCATGCAACAAACTCTGCATTTCTATAAATCACCGGTTAGACCATACATGGAATATTGTGTACAGTTTTGAGCACCTGTGTATGAGAAGGACATTGCTGAACTAGAATGCGTGCAAAGAAGGGAAAGCAAGGTAATTAAAGGACCTCATCACAGACGGGGATTCTTTACTGTAAGAGCAGTTCGACGATTGAACTCTCTGCCACATTGAAAAGTGTTTTTTTGAAAAATATAAAATGTCATCATATTTGTACCAGATTCTGGAGATGGAACTTTGATCCAGGAATTTATTCTAATAGCCATATTTGGAGTAAGGGAGGAATTTTTCCCCTAATGACAACATTGGAATGCACTCCAAGACAGTTTTTGCCTTCCTCTGGATCAACACGGCAGGTTTATAGGTTGAATTTGATGGACCTTTTTTCAATATTATCAACTATTCAACTCTGTAACAAAAGTGAGCTTCCATGACCCGTACGGGGATCGAACCCGTGACCTTGGCGTTATTAGCACCATGCTCTAACCAACTGAGCTAACCGGCCACTTTTACACCAAAGATTCACGTCACGTCAGTAGAAAATGCATGCAAACGTGTATTCATATTGATATCCTATTAACCTGAATAATAAAATAAACTTGCAATTTTTACTACTCAAAAAGCATTGGACAAATTGCTTTTGTGTTTTCCATTCCACCCCACAAAGAGTTTTCTTCAGTACATTATATGGTACATTAAATGCTGCCATTAAAAACAAGAACTTGTCTCGCTAAAAACAAGCCCTTATATGACTATGAGGACGGAAAAATAATAAAGTTATGACTATCGGAATACAAAGAGGCAAAATCAAGATATTATTTTTGTCCTTAAGGTTGAAATTGGACCTCTAAGATGATTTCATGCAACAAACTCTGCATTTCTATAAATCACCGGTTAGACCATACATGGAATATTGTGTACAGTTTTGAGCACCTGTGTATGAGAAGGACATTGCTGAACTAGAATGCGTGCAAAGAAGGGAAAGCAAGGTAATTAAAGGACCTCATCACAGACGGGGATTCTTTACTGTAAGAGCAGTTCGACGATTGAACTCTCTGCCACATTGAAAAGTGTTTTTTTGAAAAATATAAAATTTCATCATATTTGTACCAGATTCTGGAGATTAAACTTTGATCCAGTAATTTATTCTAATAGCCATATTTGGAGTAAGGGAGGAATTTTTCCCCTAATGACAACATTGGAATGCACTCCAAGACAGTTTTTGCCTTCCTCTGGATCAACACGGCAGGTTTATAGGTTGAATTTGATGGACCTTTTTTCAATATTATCAACTATTCAATAAGCATGTAACAAAAGTGAGCTTCCATGGCCCATACGGGGATCGGACCCGTGACCTTGGCGTTATTAGCACCACGCTCTAACCAACTGAGCTAACCGGCCACTTTTACACCAAAGATTCACGTCACGTCAGTAGAAAATACATGCAAACGTGTATTCATATTGATATCCTATTAACCTGAATAATAAAATAAACTTGAAATTTGTACTACTCAAAAAGCATTGGACAAATTGCTTTTGTGTTTTCCATTCCACCCACAAAGAGTTTTCTTCAGTACATTATATGGTACATTAAATGCTGCCATTAAAAACAAGAACTTGTCTCGCTAAAAACAAGTCCTTATATGACTATGAGGACGGAAAAATAATAAAGTTATGACTATCGGAATACAAAGAGGCAAAATCAAGATATTATTTTTGTCCTTAAGGTTGAAATTGGACCTCTAAGATGATTTCATGCAACAAACTCTGCATTTCTATAAATCACCGGTTAGACCATACATGGAATATTGTGTACAGTTTTAAGCACCTGTGTATGAGAAGGACATTGCTGAACTAGAATGCGTGCAAAGAAGGGAAAGCAAGGTAATTAAAGGACCTCATCACAGACGGGGATTCTTTACTGTAAGAGCAGTTCGACGATTGAACTCTCTGCCACATTGAAAAGTGTTTTTTTGAAAAATATAAAATTTCATCATATTTGTACCAGATTCTGGAGATGGAACTTTGATCCAGGAATTTATTCTAATAGCCATATTTGGAGTAAGGGTGGAATTTTTCCCCTAATGACAACATTGGAATGCACTCCAAGACAGTTTTTGCCTTCCTCTGGATCAACACGGCAGGTTTACAGGTTGAATTTGATGGACCTTTTTTCAATATTATCAACTATTCAATAAGCATGTAACAAAAGTGAGCTTCCATGGCCCATACGGGGATCGAACCCGTGACCTTGGCGTTATTAGCACCACGCTCTAACCAACTGAGCTAACCGGCCACTTTTACACCAAAGATTCACGTCACGTCAGTAGAAAATACATGCAAACGTGTATTCATATTGATATCCTATTAACCTGAATAATAAAATAAACTTGAAATTTGTACTACTCAAAAAGCATTGGACAAATTGCTTTTGTGTTTTCCATTCCACCCACAAAGAGTTTTCTTCAGTACATTATATGGTACATTAAATGCTGCCATTAAAAACAAGAACTTGTCTCGCTAAAAACAAGCCCTTATATGACTATGAGGACGGAAAAATAATAAAGTTATGACTATCGGAATACAAAGAGGCAAAATCAAGATATTATTTTTGTCCTTAAGGTTGAAATTGGACCTCTAAGATGATTTCATGCAACAAACTCTGCATTTCTATAAATCACCGGTTAGACCATACATGGAATATTGTGTACAGTTTTGAGCACCTGTGTATGAGAAGGACATTGCTGAACTAGAATGCGTACAAAGAAGGGAAAGCAAGGTAATTAAAGGACCTCATCACAGACGGGGATTCTTTACTGTAAGAGCAGTTCGACGATTGAACTCTCTGCCACATTGAAAAGTGTTTTTTTTGAAAAATATTAAATTTCATGATATTTGTACCAGATTCTGGAGATGGAACTTTGATCCAGGAATTTATTCTAATAGCCATATTTGGAGTAAGGGAGGAATTTTTCCCCTAATGACAACATTGGAATGCACTCCAAGACAGTTTTTGCCTTCCTCTGGATCAACACGGCAGGTTTATAGGTTGAATTTGATGGACCTTTTTTCAATATTATCAACTATTCAACTCTGTAACAAGAGTGAGCTTCCATGGCCCGTACGGGAATCGAACCCGTGACCTTGGCGTTATTAGCACCACGCTCTAACCAACTGAGCTAACCGGCCACTTTTACACCAAAGATTCACGTCACGTCAGTAGAAAATACATGCAAACGTGTATTCATATTGATATCCTATTAACCTGAATAATAAAATAAACTTGCAATTTTTACTACTCAAAAAGCATTGGACAAATTGCTTTTGTGTTTTCCATTCCACCCCACAAAGAGTTTTCTTCAGTACATTATATGGTACATTAAATGCTGCCATTAAAAACAAGAACTTGTCTCGCTAAAAACAAGCCCTTATATGACTATGAGGACGGAAAAATAATAAAGTTATGACTATCGGAATACAAAGAGGCAAAATCAAGATATTATTTTTGTCCTTAAGGTTGAAATTGGACCTCTAAGATGATTTCATGCAACAAACTCTGCATTTCTATAAATCACCGGTTAGACCATACATGGAATATTGTGTACAGTTTTGAGCACCTGTGTATGAGAAGGACATTGCTGAACTAGAATGCGTGCAAAGAAGGGAAAGCAAGGTAATTAAAGGACCTCATCACAGACGGGGATTCTTTACTGTAAGAGCAGTTCGACGATTGAACTCTCTGCCACATTGAAAAGTGTTTTTTTGAAAAATATAAAATGTCATCATATTTGTACCAGATTCTGGAGATGGAACTTTGATCCAGGAATTTATTCTAATAGCCATATTTGGAGTAAGGGAGGAATTTTTCCCCTAATGACAACATTGGAATGCACTCCAAGACAGTTTTTGCCTTCCTCTGGATCAACACGGCAGGTTTATAGGTTGAATTTGATGGACCTTTTTTCAATATTATCAACTATTCAACTCTGTAACAAAAGTGAGCTTCCATGACCCGTACGGGGATCGAACCCGTGACCTTGGCGTTATTAGCACCATGCTCTAACCAACTGAGCTAACCGGCCACTTTTACACCAAAGATTCACGTCACGTCAGTAGAAAATACATGCAAACGTGTATTCATATTGATATCCTATTAACCTGAATAATAAAATAAACTTGCAATTTTTACTACTCAAAAAGCATTGGACAAATTGCTTTTGTGTTTTCCATTCCACCCCACAAAGAGTTTTCTTCAGTACATTATATGGTACATTAAATGCTGCCATTAAAAACAAGAACTTGTCTCGCTAAAAACAAGCCCTTATATGACTATGAGGACGGAAAAATAATAAAGTTATGACTATCGGAATACAAAGAGGCAAAATCAAGATATTATTTTTGTCCTTAAGGTTGAAATTGGACCTCTAAGATGATTTCATGCAACAAACTCTGCATTTCTATAAATCACCGGTTAGACCATACATGGAATATTGTGTACAGTTTTGAGCACCTGTGTATGAGAAGGACATTGCTGAACTAGAATGCGTGCAAAGAAGGGAAAGCAAGGTAATTAAAGGACCTCATCACAGACGGGGATTCTTTACTGTAAGAGCAGTTCGACGATTGAACTCTCTGCCACATTGAAAAGTGTTTTTTTGAAAAATATAAAATTTCATCATATTTGTACCAGATTCTGGAGATTAAACTTTGATCCAGTAATTTATTCTAATAGCCATATTTGGAGTAAGGGAGGAATTTTTCCCCTAATGACAACATTGGAATGCACTCCAAGACAGTTTTTGCCTTCCTCTGGATCAACACGGCAGGTTTATAGGTTGAATTTGATGGACCTTTTTTCAATATTATCAACTATTCAATAAGCATGTAACAAAAGTGAGCTTCCATGGCCCATACGGGGATCGGACCCGTGACCTTGGCGTTATTAGCACCACGCTCTAACCAACTGAGCTAACCGGCCACTTTTACACCAAAGATTCACGTCACGTCAGTAGAAAATACATGCAAACGTGTATTCATATTGATATCCTATTAACCTGAATAATAAAATAAACTTGAAATTTGTACTACTCAAAAAGCATTGGACAAATTGCTTTTGTGTTTTCCATTCCACCCACAAAGAGTTTTCTTCAGTACATTATATGGTACATTAAATGCTGCCATTAAAAACAAGAACTTGTCTCGCTAAAAACAAGCCCTTATATGACTATGAGGACGGAAAAATAATAAAGTTATGACTATCGGAATACAAAGAGGCAAAATCAAGATATTATTTTTGTCCTTAAGGTTGAAATTGGACCTCTAAGATGATTTCATGCAACAAACTCTGCATTTCTATAAATCACCGGTTAGACCATACATGGAATATTGTGTACAGTTTTAAGCACCTGTGTATGAGAAGGACATTGCTGAACTAGAATGCGTGCAAAGAAGGGAAAGCAAGGTAATTAAAGGACCTCATCACAGACGGGGATTCTTTACTGTAAGAGCAGTTCGACGATTGAACTCTCTGCCACATTGAAAAGTGTTTTTTTGAAAAATATAAAATTTCATCATATTTGTACCAGATTCTGGAGATGGAACTTTGATCCAGGAATTTATTCTAATAGCCATATTTGGAGTAAGGGTGGAATTTTTCCCCTAATGACAACATTGGAATGCACTCCAAGACAGTTTTTGCCTTCCTCTGGATCAACACGGCAGGTTTACAGGTTGAATTTGATGGACCTTTTTTCAATATTATCAACTATTCAATAAGCATGTAACAAAAGTGAGCTTCCATGGCCCATACGGGGATCGAACCCGTGACCTTGGCGTTATTAGCACCACGCTCTAACCAACTGAGCTAACCGGCCACTTTTACACCAAAGATTCACGTCACGTCAGTAGAAAATACATGCAAACGTGTATTCATATTGATATCCTATTAACCTGAATAATAAAATAAACTTGAAATTTGTACTACTCAAAAAGCATTGGACAAATTGCTTTTGTGTTTTCCATTCCACCCACAAAGAGTTTTCTTCAGTACATTATATGGTACATTAAATGCTGCCATTAAAAACAAGAACTTGTCTCGCTAAAAACAAGCCCTTATATGACTATGAGGACGGAAAAATAATAAAGTTATGACTATCGGAATACAAAGAGGCAAAATCAAGATATTATTTTTGTCCTTAAGGTTGAAATTGGACCTCTAAGATGATTTCATGCAACAAACTCTGCATTTCTATAAATCACCGGTTAGACCATACATGGAATATTGTGTACAGTTTTAAGCACCTGTGTATGAGAAGGACATTGCTGAACTAGAATGCGTGCAAAGAAGGGAAAGCAAGGTAATTAAAGGACCTCATCACAGACGGGGATTCTTTACTGTAAGAGCAGTTCGACGATTGAACTCTCTGCCACATTGAAAAGTGTTTTTTTGAAAAATATAAAATTTCATCATATTTGTTCCAGATTCTGGAGATGGAACTTTGATCCAGGAATTTATTCTAATAGCCATATTTGGAGTAAGGGAGGAATTTTTCCCCTAATGACAACATTGGAATGCACTCCAAGACAGTTTTTGCCTTCCTCTGGATCAACACGGCAGGTTTATAGGTTGAATTTGATGGACCTTTTTTCAATATTATCAACTATTCAACTCTGTAACAAGCATGTAACAAAAGTGAGCTTCCATGGCCCATACGGGGATCGAACCCGTGACCTTGGCGTTATTAGCACCACGCTCTAACCAACTGAGCTAACCGGCCACTTTTACACCAAAGATTCACGTCACGTCAGTAGAAAATACATGCAAACGTGTATTCATATTGATATCCTATTAACCTGAATAATAAAATAAACTTGAAATTTGTACTACTCAAAAAGCATTGGACAAATTGCTTTTGTGTTTTCCATTCCACCCACAAAGAGTTTTCTTCAGTACATTATATGGTACATTAAATGCTGCCATTAAAAACAAGAACTTGTCTCGCTAAAAACAAGCCCTTATATGACTATGAGGACGGAAAAATAATAAAGTTATGACTATCGGAATACAAAGAGGCAAAATCAAGATATTATTTTTGTCCTTAAGGTTGAAATTGGACCTCTAAGATGATTTCATGCAACAAACTCTGCATTTCTATAAATCACCGGTTAGACCATACATGGAATATTGTGTACAGTTTTAAGCACCTGTGTATGAGAAGGACATTGCTGAACTAGAATGCGTGCAAAGAAGGGAAAGCAAGGTAATTAAAGGACCTCATCACAGACGGGGATTCTTTACTGTAAGAGCAGTTCGACGATTGAACTCTCTGCCACATTGAAAAGTGTTTTTTTGAAAAATATAAAATTTCATCATATTTGTTCCAGATTCTGGAGATGGAACTTTGATCCAGGAATTTATTCTAATAGCCATATTTGGAGTAAGGGAGGAATTTTTCCCCTAATGACAACATTGGAATGCACTCCAAGACAGTTTTTGCCTTCCTCTGGATCAACACGGCAGGTTTATAGGTTGAATTTGATGGACCTTTTTTCAATATTATCAACTATTCAACTCTGTAACAAGCATGTAACAAAAGTGAGCTTTCATGGCCCATACGGGGATAGAAACCCGTGACCTTGGCGTTATTAGCACCACGCTCTAACCAACTGAGCTAATCGGCCACTTTTACACAAAAGATTCACGTCACGTCAGTAGAAAATACATGCAAACGTGTATTCATATTGATATCCTATTAACCTGAATAATAAAATAAACTTGCAATTTTTACTACTCAAAAAGCATTGGACAAATTGCTTTTGTGTTTTCCATTCCACCCCACAAAGAGTTTTCTTCAGTACATTATATGGTACATTAAATGCTGCCATTAAAAACAAGAACTTGTCTCGCTAAAAACAAGCCCTTATATGACTATGAGGACGGAAAAATAATAAAGTTATGACTATCGGAATACAAAGAGGCAAAATCAAGATATTATTTTTGTCCTTAAGGTTGAAATTGGACCTCTAAGATGATTTCATGCAACAAACTCTGCATTTCTATAAATCACCGGTTAGACCATACATGGAATATTGTGTACAGTTTTAAGCACCTGTGTATGAGAAGGACATTGCTGAACTAGAATGCGTGCAAAGAAGGGAAAGCAAGGTAATTAAAGGACCTCATCACAGACGGGGATTCTTTACTGTAAGAGCAGTTCGACGATTGAACTCTCTGCCACATTGAAAAGTGTTTTTTTGAAAAATATAAAATTTCATCATATTTGTTCCAGATTCTGGAGATGGAACTTTGATCCAGGAATTTATTCTAATAGCCATATTTGGAGTAAGGGAGGAATTTTTCCCCTAATGACAACATTGGAATGCACTCCAAGACAGTTTTTGCCTTCCTCTGGATCAACACGGCAGGTTTATAGGTTGAATTTGATGGACCTTTTTTCAATATTATCAACTATTCAACTCTGTAACAAGCATGTAACAAAAGTGAGCTTTCATGGCCCATACGTGGATAGAAACCCGTGACCTTGGCGTTATTAGCACCACGCTCTAACCAACTGAGCTAATCGGCCACTTTTACACAAAAGATTCACGTCACGTCAGTAGAAAATACATGCAAACGTGTATTCATATTGATATCCTATTAACCTGAATAATAAAATAAACTTGCAATTTTTACTACTCAAAAAGCATTGGACAAATTGCTTTTGTGTTTTCCATTCCACCCCACAAAGAGTTTTCTTCAGTACATTATATGGTACATTAAATGCTGCCATTAAAAACAAGAACTTGTCTCGCTAAAAACAAGCCCTTATATGACTATGAGGACGGAAAAATAATAAAGTTATGACTATCGGAATACAAAGAGGCAAAATCAAGATATTATTTTTGTCCTTAAGGTTGAAATTGAACCTCTAAGATGATTTCATGCAACAAACTCTGCATTTCTATAAATCACCGGTTAGACCATACATGGAATATTGTGTACAGTTTTAAGCACCTGTGTATGAGAAGGACATTGCTGAACTAGAATGCGTGCAAAGAAGGGAAAGCAAGGTAATTAAAGGACCTCATCACAGACGGGGATTCTTTACTGTAAGAGCAGTTCGACGATTGAACTCTCTGCCACAATGAAAAGTGTTTTTTTGAAAAATATAAAATGTCATCATATTTGTTCCAGATTCTGGAGATGGAACTTTGATCCAGGAATTTATTCTAATAGCCATATTTGGAGTAAGGGAGGAATTTTTCCCCTAGTGACAACATTGGAATGCACTCCAAGACAGTTTTTGCCTTCCTCTGGATCAACACGGCAGGTTTATAGGTTGAATTTGATGGACCTTTTTTCAATATTATCAACTATTCAATAAGCATGTAACAAAAGTGAGCTTCCATGGCCCATACGGGGATCGGACCCGTGACCTTGGCGTTATTAGCACCACGCTCTAACCAACTGAGCTAACCGGCCACTTTTACACCAAAGATTCACGTCACGTCAGTAGAAAATACATGCAAACGTGTATTCATATTGATATCCTATTAACCTGAATAATAAAATAAACTTGAAATTTGTACTACTCAAAAAGCATTGGACAAATTGCTTTTGTGTTTTCCATTCCACCCACAAAGAGTTTTCTTCAGTACATTATATGGTACATTAAATGCTGCCATTAAAAACAAGAACTTGTCTCGCTAAAAACAAGCCCTTATATGACTATGAGGACGGAAAAATAATAAAGTTATGACTATCGGAATACAAAGAGGCAAAATCAAGATATTATTTTTGTCCTTAAGGTTGAAATTGGACCTCTAAGATGATTTCATGCAACAAACTCTGCATTTCTATAAATCACCGGTTAGACCATACATGGAATATTGTGTACAGTTTTAAGCACCTGTGTATGAGAAGGACATTGCTGAACTAGAATGCGTGCAAAGAAGGGAAAGCAAGGTAATTAAAGGACCTCATCACAGACGGGGATTCTTTACTGTAAGAGCAGTTCGACGATTGAACTCTCTGCCACATTGAAAAGTGTTTTTTTGAAAAATATAAAATTTCATCATATTTGTTCCAGATTCTGGAGATGGAACTTTGATCCAGGAATTTATTCTAATAGCCATATTTGGAGTAAGGGAGGAATTTTTCCCCCTAATGACAACATTGGAATGCACTCCAAGACAGTTTTTGCCTTCCTCTGGATCAACACGGCAGGTTTATAGGTTGAATTTGATGGACCTTTTTTCAATATTATCAACTATTCAACTCTGTAACAAGCATGTAACAAAAGTGAGCTTTCATGGCCCATACGGGGATAGAAACCCGTGACCTTGGCGTTATTAGCACCACGCTCTAACCAACTGAGCTAATCGGCCACTTTTACACAAAAGATTCACGTCACGTCAGTAGAAAATACATGCAAACGTGTATTCATATTGATATCCTATTAACCTGAATAATAAAATAAACTTGCAATTTTTACTACTCAAAAAGCATTGGACAAATTGCTTTTGTGTTTTCCATTCCACCCCACAAAGAGTTTTCTTCAGTACATTATATGGTACATTAAATGCTGCCATTAAAAACAAGAACTTGTCTCGCTAAAAACAAGCCCTTATATGACTATGAGGACGGAAAAATAATAAAGTTATGACTATCGGAATACAAAGAGGCAAAATCAAGATATTATTTTTGTCCTTAAGGTTGAAATTGAACCTCTAAGATGATTTCATGCAACAAACTCTGCATTTCTATAAATCACCGGTTAGACCATACATGGAATATTGTGTACAGTTTTAAGCACCTGTGTATGAGAAGGACATTGCTGAACTAGAATGCGTGCAAAGAAGGGAAAGCAAGGTAATTAAAGGACCTCATCACAGACGGGGATTCTTTACTGTAAGAGCAGTTCGACGATTGAACTCTCTGCCACATTGAAAAGTGTTTTTTTGAAAAATATAAAATGTCATCATATTTGTTCCAGATTCTGGAGATGGAACTTTGATCCAGGAATTTATTCTAATAGCCATATTTGGAGTAAGGGAGGAATTTTTCCCCTAGTGACAACATTGGAATGCACTCCAAGACAGTTTTTGCCTTCCTCTGGATCAACACAGCAGGTTTATAGGTTGAATTTGATGGACCTTTTTTCAATATTATCAACTATTCAGCTCTGTAACAAGCATGTAACAAAAGTGAGCGTCCATGGCCCATACGGGGATCGAACCCGCGACCTTGGCGTTATTAGCACCACGCTCTAACCAACTGAGCTAACCGGCCACTTTTACACCAAAGATTCACGTCACGTCAGTAGAAAATACATGCAAACGTGTATTCATATTGATATCCTATTAACCTGAATAATAAAATAAACTTGCAATTTTTACTACTCAAAAAGCATTGGACAAATTGCTTTTGTGTTTTCCATTCCACCCCACAAAGAGTTTTCTTCAGTACATTATATGGTACATTAAATGCTGCCATTAAAAACAAGAACTTGTCTCGCTAAAAACAAGCCCTTATATGACTATGAGGACGGAAAAATAATAAAGTTATGACTATCGGAATACAAAGAGGCAAAATCAAGATATTATTTTTGTCCTTAAGGTTGAAATTGGACCTCTAAGATGATTTCATGCAACAAACTCTGCATTTCTATAAATCACCGGTTAGACCATACATGGAATATTGTGTACAGTTTTGAGCACCTGTGTATGAGAAGGACATTGCTGAACTAGAATGCGTACAAAGAAGGGAAAGCAAGGTAATTAAAGGACCTCATCACAGACGGGGATTCTTTACTGTAAGAGCAGTTCGACGATTGAACTCTCTGCCACATTGAAAAGTGTTTTTTTGAAAAATATAAAATTTCATCATATTTGTACCAGATTCTGGAGATGGAACTTTGATCCAGGAATTTATTCTAATAGCCATATTTGGAGTAAGGGAGGAATTTTTCCCCTAATGACAACATTGGAATGCACTCCAAGACAGTTTTTGCCTTCCTCTGGATCAACACGGCAGGTTTATAGGTTGAATTTGATGGACCTTTTTTCAATATTATCAACTATTCAACTCTGTAACAAAAGTGAGCTTCCATGGCCCGTACGGGGATCGAACCCGTGACCTTCGCGTTATTAGCACCACGCTCTAACCAACTGAGCTAACCGGCCACTTTTACACCAAAAATTCACGTCACGTCAGTAGAAAATACATGCAAACGTGTATTCATATTGATATCCTATTAACCTGAATAATAAAATAAACTTGCAATTTTTACTACTCAAAAAGCATTGGACAAATTGCTTTTGTGTTTTCCATTCCACCCCACAAAGAGTTTTCTTCAGTACATTATATGGTACATTAAATGCTGCCATTAAAAACAAGAACTTGTCTCGCTAAAAACAAGCCCTTATATGACTATGAGGACGGAAAAATAATAAAGTTATGACTATCGGAATACAAAGAGGCAAAATCAAGATATTATTTTTGTCCTTAAGGTTGAAATTGGACCTCTAAGATGATTTCATGCAACAAACTCTGCATTTCTATAAATCACCGGTTAGACCATACATGGAATATTGTGTACAGTTTTGAGCACCTGTGTATGAGAAGGACATTGCTGAACTAGAATGCGTGCAAAGAAGGGAAAGCAAGGTAATTAAAGGACCTCATCACAGACGGGGATTCTTTACTGTAAGAGCAGTTCGACGATTGAACTCTCTGCCACATTGAAAAGTGTTTTTTTGAAAAATATAAAATGTCATCATATTTGTACCAGATTCTGGAGATGGAGCTTTGATCCAGGAATTTATTCTAATAGCCATATTTGGAGTAAGGGAGGAATTTTTCCCCTAATGACAACATTGGAATGCACTCCAAGACAGTTTTTGCCTTCCTCTGGATCAACACGGCAGGTTTATAGGTTGAATTTGATGGACCTTTTTTCAATATTATCAACTATTCAACTCTGTAACAAAAGTGAGCTTCCATGACCCGTACGGGGATCGAACCCGTGACCTTGGCGTTATTAGCACCACGCTCTAACCAACTGAGCTAACCGGCCACTTTTACACCAAAGATTCACGTCACGTCAGTAGAAAATACATGCAAACGTGTATTCATATTGATATCCTATTAACCTGAATAATAAAATAAACTTGCAATTTTTACTACTCAAAAAGCATTGGACAAATTGCTTTTGTGTTTTCCATTCCACCCCACAAAGAGTTTTCTTTCAGTACATTATATGGTACATTAAATGCTGCCATTAAAAACAAGAACTTGTCTCGCTAAAAACAAGCCCTTATATGACTATGAGGACGGAAAAATAATAAAGTTATGACTATCGGAATACAAAGAGGCAAAATCAAGATATTATTTTTGTCCTTAAGGTTGAAATTGGACCTCTAAGATGATTTCATGCAACAAACTCTGCATTTCTATAAATCACCGGTTAGACCATACATGGAATATTGTGTACAGTTTTGAGCACCTGTGTATGAGAAGGACATTGCTGAACTAGAATGCGTACAAAGAAGGGAAAGCAAGGTAATTAAAGGACCTCATCACAGACGGGGATTCTTTACTGTAAGAGCAGTTCGACGATTGAACTCTCTGCCACATTGAAAAGTGTTTTTTTGAAAAATATAAAATTTCATCATATTTGTACCAGATTCTGGAGATGGAACTTTGATCCAGGAATTTATTCTAATAGCCATATTTGGAGTAAGGGAGGAATTTTCCCCCTAATGACAACATTGGAATGCACTCCAAGACAGTTTTTGCCTTCCTCTGGATCAACACGGCAGGTTTATAGGTTGAATTTGATGGACCTTTTTTCAATATTATCAACTATTCAACTCTGTAACAAAAGTGAGCTTACATTGCCCATATGGGGATCGAACCCGTGACCTTGGCGTTATTAGCACCACGCTCTAACCAACTGAGCTAACAGGCCACTTTTACACCAAAGATTCACGTCACGTCAGTAGAAAATACATGCAAACGTGTATTCATATTGATATCCTATTAACCTGAATAATGAAATAAACTTGCAATTTTTACTACTCAAAAAGCATTGGACAAATTGCTTTTGTGTTTTCCATTCCACCCCACAAAGAGTTTTCTTCAGTACATTATATGGTACATTAAATGCTGCCATTAAAAACAAGAACTTGTCTCGCTAAAAACAAGCCCTTGTATGACTATGAGGACGGAAAAATAATAAAGTTATGACTATCAGAATACAAAGAGGCAAAATTAAGATATTATTTTTCCATTCCACCCCACAAAGAGTTTTCTTTCAGTACATTATATGGTACATTAAATGCTGCCATTAAAAACAAGAACTTTTCTCGCTAAAAACAAGCCCTTATATGACTATGAGGACGGAAAAATAATAAAGTTATGACTATCGGAATACAAAGAGGCAAAATCAAGATATTATTTTTGTCCTTAAGGTTGAAATTGAACCTCTAAGATGATTTCATGCAACAAACTCTGCATTTCTATAAATCACCGGTTAGACCATACATGGAATATTGTGTACAGTTTTAAGCACCTGTGTATGAGAAGGACATTGCTGAAATAGAATGCGTGCAAAGAAGGGAAAGCAAGGTAATTAAAGGACCTCATCACAGACGGGGATTCTTTACTGTAAGAGCAGTTCGACGATTGAACTCTCTGCCACATTGAAAAGTGTTTTTTTGAAAAATATAAAATTTCATCATATTTGTACCAGATTCTGGAGATGGAACTTTAATCCAGGAATTTATTCTAATAGCCATATTTGGAGTAAGGGAGGAATTTTCCCCCTAATGACAACATTGGAATGCACTCCAAGACAGTTTTTGCCTTCCTCTGGATCAACACGGCAGGTTTATAGGTTGAATTTGATGGACCTTTTTTCAATATTATCAACTATTCAACTCTGTAACAAAAGTGAGCTGACATTGCCCATATGGGGATCGAACCCGTGACCTTGGCGTTATTAGCACCACGCTCTAACCGACTGAGCTAACAGGCCACTTTTACACCAAAGATTCACGTCACGTCAGTAGAAAATACATGCAAACGTGTATTCATATTGATATCCTATTAACCTGAATAATAAAATAAACTTGCAATTTTTACTACTCAAAAAGCATTGGACAAATTGCTTTTGTGTTTTCCATTCCACCCCACAAAGAGTTTTCTTCAGTACATTATATGGTACATTAAATGCTGCCATTAAAAACAAGAACTTGTCTCGCTAAAAACAAACCCTTGTATGACTATGAGGACGGAAAAATAATAAAGTTATGACTATCGGAATACAAAGAGGCAAAATTAAGATATTATTTTTCCATTCCACCCCACAAAGAGTTTTCTTTCAGTACATTATATGGTACATTAAATGCTGCCATTAAAAACAAGAACTTTTCTCGCTAAAAACAAGCCCTTATATGACTATGAGGACGGAAAAATAATAAAGTTATGACTATCGGAATACAAAGAGGCAAAATCAAGATATTATTTTTGTCCTTAAGGTTGAAATTGAACCTCTAAGATGATTTCATGCAACAAACTCTGCATTTCTATAAATCACCGGTTAGACCATACATGGAATATTGTGTACAGTTTTAAGCACCTGTGTATGAGAAGGACATTGCTGAACTAGAATGCGTGCAAAGAAGGGAAAGCAAGGTAATTAAAGGACCTCATCACAGACGGGGATTCTTTACTGTAAGAGCAGTTCGACGATTGAACTCTCTGCCACATTGAAAAGTGTTTTTTTGAAAAATATAAAATTTCATCATATTTGTACCAGATTCTGGAGATGGAACTTTGATCCAGGAATTTATTCTAATAGCCATATTTGGAGTAAGGGAGGAATTTTTCCCCTAATGACAACATTGGAATGCACTCCAAGAAAGTTTTTGCCTTCCTCTGGATCAACACGGCAGGTTTATAGGTTGAATTTGATGGACCTTTTTTCAATATTATCAACTATTCAACTCTGTAACAAGCATGTAACAAAAGTGAGCTTCCATGGCCCGTACGGGGATCGAACCCGTGACCTTGGCGTTATTAGCACCACGCTCTAACCAACTGAGCTAACCGGCCACTTTTACACCAAAGATTCACGTCACGTCAGTAGAAAATACATGCAAACGTGTATTCATATTGATATCCTATTAACCTGAATAATAAAATAAACTTGCAATTTTTACTACTCAAAAAGCATTGGACAAATTGCTTTTGTGTTTTCCATTCCACCCCACAGAGAGTTTTCTTTCAGTACATTATATGGTACATTAAATGCTGACATTAAAAACAAGAACTTGTCTCGCTAAAAACAAGCCCTTATATGACTATGAGGACGGAAAAATAATAAAGTTATGACTATCGGAATACAAAGAGGCAAAATCAAGATATTATTTTTCCATTCCACCCCACAAAGAGTTTTCTTTCAGTACATTATATGGTACATTAAATGCTGCCATTAAAAACAAGAACTTGTCTCGCTAAAAACAAGCCCTTATATGACTATGAGGACGGAAAAATAATAAAGTTATGACTATCAGAATACAAAGAGGCAAAATCAAGATATTATTTTTGTCCTTAAGGTTGAAATTGAACCTCTAAGATGATTTCATGCAACAAACTCTGCATTTCTATAAATCACCGGTTAGACCATACATGGAATATTGTGTACAGTTTTAAGCACCTGTGTATGAGAAGGACATTGCTGAACTAGAATGCGTGCAAAGAAGGGAAAGCAAGGTAATTAAAGGACCTCATCACAGACGGGGATTCTTTACTGTAAGAGCAGTTCGACGATTGAACTCTCTGCCACATTGAAAAGTGTTTTTTTGAAAAATATAAAATTTCATCATATTTGTACCAGATTCTGGAGATGGAACTTTGATCCAGGAATTTATTCTAATAGCCATATTTGGAGTAAGGGAGGAATTTTTCCCCTAATGAGAAAATTGGAATGCACTCCAAGACAGTTTTTGCCTTCCTCTGGATCAACACGGCAGGTTTATAGGTTGAATTTGATGGACCTTTTTTCAATATTATCAACTATTCAACTCTGTAACAAGCATGTAACAAAAGTGAGCTTCCATGGCCCGTACGGGGATCAAACCCGTGACCTTGGCGTTATTAGCACCACACTCTAACCAACTGAGCTAACCAGCCACTTTTACACCACAGATTCACGTCACGTCAGTAGAAAATACATGCAAACGTGTATTCATATTGATATCCTATTAACCTGAATAATAAAATAAACTTGCAATTTTTACTACTCAAAAAGCATTGGACAAATTGCTTTTGTGTTTTCCATTCCACCCCACAAAGAGTTTTCTTTCAGTACATTATATGGTACATTAAATGCTGCCATTAAAAACAAGAACTTGTCTCGCTAAAAACAAGCCCTTATATGACTATGAGGACGGAAAAATAATAAAGTTATGACTATTGGAATACAAAGAGGCAAAATCAAGATATTATTTTTGTCCTTAAAGTTGAAATTGAACCTCTAAGATGATTTCATGCAACAAACTCTGCATTTCTATAAATCACCGGTTACACCATACATGGAATATTGTGTACAGTTTTAAGCACCTGTGTATGAGAAGGACATTGCTGAACTAGAATGCGTGCAAAGAAGGGAAAGCAAGGTAATTAAAGGACCTCATCACAGACGGGGATTCTTTACTGTAAGAGCAGTTCGACGATTGAACTCTCTGCCACATTGAAAAGTGTTTTTTTGAAAAATATAAAATTTCATCATATTTGTACCAGATTCTGGAGATGGAACTTTGATCCAGGAATTTATTCTAATAGCCATATTTGGAGTAAGGGAGGAATTTTTCCCCTAATGACAACTTGTCTCGCTAAAAACAAGCCCGTATATGACTATGAGGACGGAAAAATAATAAAGTTATGACTATCGGAATACAAAGAGGCAAAATCAAGATATTATTTTTCCATTCCACCCCACAAAGAGTTTTCTTTCAGTACATTATATGGTACATTAAATGCTGCCATTAAAAACAAGAACTTGTCTCGCTAAAAACAAGCCCTTATATGACTATGAGGACGGAAAAATAATAAAGTTATGACTATCAGAATACAAAGAGGCAAAATCAAGATATTATTTTTGTCCTTAAGGTTGAAATTGAACCTCTAAGATGATTTCATGCAACAAACTCTGCATTTCTATAAATCACCGGTTAGACCATACATGGAATATTGTGTACAGTTTTAAGCACCTGTGTATGAGAAGGACATTGCTGAACTAGAATGCGTGCAAAGACGGGAAAGCAAGGTAATTAAAGGACCTCATCACAGACGGGGATTCTTTACTGTAAGAGCAGTTCGACGATTGAACTCTCTGCCACATTGAAAAGTGTTTTTTTGAAAAATATAAAATTTCATCATATTTGTTCCAGATTCTGGAGATGGAACTTTGATCCAGGAATTTATTCTAATAGCCATATTTGGAGTAAGGGAGGAATTTTTCCCCTAGTGACAACATTGGAATGCACTCCAAGACAGTTTTTGCCTTCCTCTGGATCAACACGGCAGGTTTATAGGTTGAATTTGATGGACCTTTTTTCAATATTATCAACTATTCAACACTGTAACAAGCATGTAACAAAAGTGAGCTTTCATGGCCCATACGGGGATAGAAACCCGTGACCTTGGCGTTATTAGCACCACGCTCTAACCAACTGAGCTAATCGGCCACTTTTACACAAAAGATTCACGTCACGTCAGTAGAAAATACATGCAAACGTGTATTCATATTGATATCCTATTAACCTGAATAATAAAATAAACTTGCAATTTTTACTACTCAAAAAGCATTGGACAAATTGCTTTTGTGTTTTCCATTCCACCCCACAAAGAGTTTTCTTCAGTACATTATATGGTACATTAAATGCTGCCATTAAAAACAAGAACTTGTCTCGCTAAAAACAAGCCCTTATATGACTATGAGGACGGAAAAATAATAAAGTTATGACTATCGGAATACAAAGAGGCAAAATCAAGATATTATTTTTGTCCTTAAGGTTGAAATTGAACCTCTAAGATGATTTCATGCAACAAACTCTGCATTTCTATAAATCACCGGTTAGACCATACATGGAATATTGTGTACAGTTTTAAGCACCTGTGTATGAGAAGGACATTGCTGAACTAGAATGCGTGCAAAGAAGGGAAAGCAAGGTAATTAAAGGACCTCATCACAGACGGGGATTCTTTACTGTAAGAGCAGTTCGACGATTGAACTCTCTGCCACATTGAAAAGTGTTTTTTTGAAAAATATAAAATTTCATCATATTTGTTCCAGATTCTGGAGATGGAACTTTGATCCAGGAATTTATTCTAATAGCCATATTTGGAGTAAGGGAGGAATTTTTCCCCTAGTGACAACATTGGAATGCACTCCAAGACAGTTTTTGCCTTCCTCTGGATCAACACGGCAGGTTTATAGGTTGAATTTGATGGACCTTTTTTCAATATTATCAACTATTCAACTCTGTAACAAAAGTGAGCTTCCATGGCCCGTACGGGGATCGAACCCGTGACCTTCGCGTTATTAGCACCACGCTCTAACCAACTGAGCTAACCGGCCACTTTTACACCAAAAATTCACGTCACGTCAGTAGAAAATACATGCAAACGTGTATTCATATTGATATCCTATTAACCTGAATAATAAAATAAACTTGCAATTTTTACTACTCAAAAAGCATTGGACAAATTGCTTTTGTGTTTTCCATTCCACCCCACAAAGAGTTTTCTTCAGTACATTATATGGTACATTAAATGCTGCCATTAAAAACAAGAACTTGTCTCGCTAAAAACAAGCCCTTATATGACTATGAGGACGGAAAAATAATAAAGTTATGACTATCGGAATACAAAGAGGCAAAATCAAGATATTATTTTTGTCCTTAAGGTTGAAATTGGACCTCTAAGATGATTTCATGCAACAAACTCTGCATTTCTATAAATCACCGGTTAGACCATACATGGAATATTGTGTACAGTTTTGAGCACCTGTGTATGAGAAGGACATTGCTGAACTAGAATGCGTGCAAAGAAGGGAAAGCAAGGTAATTAAAGGACCTCATCACAGACGGGGATTCTTTACTGTAAGAGCAGTTCGACGATTGAACTCTCTGCCACATTGAAAAGTGTTTTTTTGAAAAATATAAAATGTCATCATATTTGTACCAGATTCTGGAGATGGAGCTTTGATCCAGGAATTTATTCTAATAGCCATATTTGGAGTAAGGGAGGAATTTTTCCCCTAATGACAACATTGGAATGCACTCCAAGACAGTTTTTGCCTTCCTCTGGATCAACACGGCAGGTTTATAGGTTGAATTTGATGGACCTTTTTTCAATATTATCAACTATTCAACTCTGTAACAAAAGTGAGCTTCCATGACCCGTACGGGGATCGAACCCGTGACCTTGGCGTTATTAGCACCACGCTCTAACCAACTGAGCTAACCGGCCACTTTTACACCAAAGATTCACGTCACGTCAGTAGAAAATACATGCAAACGTGTATTCATATTGATATCCTATTAACCTGAATAATAAAATAAACTTGCAATTTTTACTACTCAAAAAGCATTGGACAAATTGCTTTTGTGTTTTCCATTCCACCCCACAAAGAGTTTTCTTTCAGTACATTATATGGTACATTAAATGCTGCCATTAAAAACAAGAACTTGTCTCGCTAAAAACAAGCCCTTATATGACTATGAGGACGGAAAAATAATAAATTTATGACTATCGGAATACAAAGAGGCAAAATCAAGATATTATTTTTGTCCTTAAGGTTGAAATTGGACCTCTAAGATGATTTCATGCAACAAACTCTGCATTTCTATAAATCACCGGTTAGACCATACATGGAATATTGTGTACAGTTTTGAGCACCTGTGTATGAGAAGGACATTGCTGAACTAGAATGCGTACAAAGAAGGGAAAGCAAGGTAATTAAAGGACCTCATCACAGACGGGGATTCTTTACTGTAAGAGCAGTTCGACGATTGAACTCTCTGCCACATTGAAAAGTGTTTTTTTTGAAAAATATTAAATTTCATCATATTTGTACCAGATTCTGGAGATGGAACTTTGATCCAGGAATTTATTCTAATAGCCATATTTGGAGTAAGGGAGGAATTTTTCCCCTAATGACAACATTGGAATGCACTCCAAGACAGTTTTTGCCTTCCTCTGGATCAACACGGCAGGTTTATAGGTTGAATTTGATGGACCTTTTTTCAATATTATCAACTATTCAACTCTGTAACAAGAGTGAGCTTCCATGGCCCGTACGGGAATCGAACCCGTGACCTTGGCGTTATTAGCACCACGCTCTAACCAACTGAGCTAACCGGCCACTTTTACACCAAAGATTCACGTCACGTCAGTAGAAAATACATGCAAACGTGTATTCATATTGATATCCTATTAACCTGAATAATAAAATAAACTTGCAATTTTTACTACTCAAAAAGCATTGGACAAATTGCTTTTGTGTTTTCCATTCCACCCCACAAAGAGTTTTCTTCAGTACATTATATGGTACATTAAATGCTGCCATTAAAAACAAGAACTTGTCTCGCTAAAAACAAGCCCTTATATGACTATGAGGACGGAAAAATAATAAAGTTATGACTATCGGAATACAAAGAGGCAAAATCAAGATATTATTTTTGTCCTTAAGGTTGAAATTGGACCTCTAAGATGATTTCATGCAACAAACTCTGCATTTCTATAAATCACCGGTTAGACCATACATGGAATATTGTGTACAGTTTTGAGCACCTGTGTATGAGAAGGACATTGCTGAACTAGAATGCGTGCAAAGAAGGGAAAGCAAGGTAATTAAAGGACCTCATCACAGACGGGGATTCTTTACTGTAAGAGCAGTTCGACGATTGAACTCTCTGCCACATTGAAAAGTGTTTTTTTGAAAAATATAAAATGTCATCATATTTGTACCAGATTCTGGAGATGGAACTTTGATCCAGGAATTTATTCTAATAGCCATATTTGGAGTAAGGGAGGAATTTTTCCCCTAATGACAACATTGGAATGCACTCCAAGACAGTTTTTGCCTTCCTCTGGATCAACACGGCAGGTTTATAGGTTGAATTTGATGGACCTTTTTTCAATATTATCAACTATTCAACTCTGTAACAAAAGTGAGCTTCCATGACCCGTACGGGGATCGAACCCGTGACCTTGGCGTTATTAGCACCACGCTCTAACCAACTGAGCTAACCGGCCACTTTTACACCAAAGATTCACGTCACGTCAGTAGAAAATACATGCAAACGTGTATTCATATTGATATCCTATTAACCTGAATAATAAAATAAACTTGCAATTTTTACTACTCAAAAAGCATTGGACAAATTGCTTTTGTGTTTTCCATTCCACCCCACAAAGAGTTTTCTTCAGTACATTATATGGTACATTAAATGCTGCCATTAAAAACAAGAACTTGTCTCGCTAAAAACAAGCCCTTATATGACTATGAGGACGGAAAAATAATAAAGTTATGACTATCGGAATACAAAGAGGCAAAATCAAGATATTATTTTTGTCCTTAAGGTTGAAATTGGACCTCTAAGATGATTTCATGCAACAAACTCTGCATTTCTATAAATCACCGGTTAGACCATACATGGAATATTGTGTACAGTTTTGAGCACCTGTGTATGAGAAGGACATTGCTGAACTAGAATGCGTGCAAAGAAGGGAAAGCAAGGTAATTAAAGGACCTCATCACAGACGGGGATTCTTTACTGTAAGAGCAGTTCGACGATTGAACTCTCTGCCACATTGAAAAGTGTTTTTTTGAAAAATATAAAATTTCATCATATTTGTACCAGATTCTGGAGATTAAACTTTGATCCAGTAATTTATTCTAATAGCCATATTTGGAGTAAGGGAGGAATTTTTCCCCTAATGACAACATTGGAATGCACTCCAAGACAGTTTTTGCCTTCCTCTGGATCAACACGGCAGGTTTATAGGTTGAATTTGATGGACCTTTTTTCAATATTATCAACTATTCAACTCTGTAACAAAAGTGAGCTTCCATGGCCCATACGGGGATCGAACCCGTGACCTTGGCGTTATTAGCACCACGCTCTAACCAACTGAGCTAACCGGCCACTTTTACACCAAAGATTCACGTCACGTCAGTATAAAATACATGCAAACGTGTATTCATATTGATATCCTATTAACCTGAATAATAAAATAAACTTGCAATTTTTACTACTCAAAAAGCATTGGACAAATTGCTTTTGTGTTTTCCATTCCACCCCACAAAGAGTTTTCTTCAGTACATTATATGGTACATTAAATGCTGCCATTAAAAACAAGAACTTGTCTCGCTAAAAACAAGCCCTTATATGACTATGAGGACGGAAAAATAATAAATTTATGACTATCGGAATACAAAGAGGCAAAATCAAGATATTATTTTTGTCCTTAAGGTTGAAATTGGACCTCTAAGATGATTTCATGCAACAAACTCTGCATTTCTATAAATCACCGGTTACACCATACATCGAATATTGTGTACAGTTTTGAGCACCTGTGTATGAGAAGGACATTGCTGAACTAGAATGCGTGCAAAGAAGGGAAAGCAAGGTAATTAAAGGACCTCATCACAGACGGGGATTCTTTACTGTAAGAGCAGTTCGACGATTGAACTCTCTGCCACATTGAAAAGTGTTTTTTTGAAAAATATAAAATTTCATCATATTTGTACCAGATTCTGGAGATGGAACTTTGATCCAGGAATTTATTCTAATAGCCATATTTGGAGTAAGGGAGGAATTTTTCCCCTAATGACAACATTGGAATGCACTCCAAGACAGTTTTTGCCTTCCTCTGGATCAACACGGCAGGTTTATAGGTTGAATTTGATGGACCTTTTTTCAATATTATCAACTATTCAATAAGCATGTAACAAAAGTGAGCTTCCATGGCCCATACGGGGATCGGACCCGTGACCTTGGCGTTATTAGCACCACGCTCTAACCAACTGAGCTAACCGGCCACTTTTACACCAAAGATTCACGTCACGTCAGTAGAAAATACATGCAAACGTGTATTCATATTGATATCCTATTAACCTGAATAATAAAATAAACTTGAAATTTGTACTACTCAAAAAGCATTGGACAAATTGCTTTTGTGTTTTCCATTCCACCCACAAAGAGTTTTCTTCAGTACATTATATGGTACATTAAATGCTGCCATTAAAAACAAGAACTTGTCTCGCTAAAAACAAGCCCTTATATGACTATGAGGACGGAAAAATAATAAAGTTATGACTATCGGAATACAAAGAGGCAAAATCAAGATATTATTTTTGTCCTTAAGGTTGAAATTGGACCTCTAAGATGATTTCATGCAACAAACTCTGCATTTCTATAAATCACCGGTTAGACCATACATGGAATATTGTGTACAGTTTTAAGCACCTGTGTATGAGAAGGACATTGCTGAACTAGAATGCGTGCAAAGAAGGGAAAGCAAGGTAATTAAAGGACCTCATCACAGACGGGGATTCTTTACTGTAAGAGCAGTTCGACGATTGAACTCTCTGCCACATTGAAAAGTGTTTTTTTGAAAAATATAAAATTTCATCATATTTGTACCAGATTCTGGAGATGGAACTTTGATCCAGGAATTTATTCTAATAGCCATATTTGGAGTAAGGGAGGAATTTTTCCCCTAATGACAACATTGGAATGCACTCCAAGACAGTTTTTGCCTTCCTCTGGATCAACACGGCAGGTTTACAGGTTGAATTTGATGGACCTTTTTTCAATATTATCAACTATTCAATAAGCATGTAACAAAAGTGAGCTTCCATGGCCCATACGGGGATCGAACCCGTGACCTTGGCGTTATTAGCACCACGCTCTAACCAACTGAGCTAACCGGCCACTTTTACACCAAAGATTCACGTCACGTCAGTAGAAAATACATGCAAACGTGTATTCATATTGATATCCTATTAACCTGAATAATAAAATAAACTTGAAATTTGTACTACTCAAAAAGCATTGGACAAATTGCTTTTGTGTTTTCCATTCCACCCACAAAGAGTTTTCTTCAGTACATTATATGGTACATTAAATGCTGCCATTAAAAACAAGAACTTGTCTCGCTAAAAACAAGCCCTTATATGACTATGAGGACGGAAAAATAATAAAGTTATGACTATCGGAATACAAAGAGGCAAAATCAAGATATTATTTTTGTCCTTAAGGTTGAAATTGGACCTCTAAGATGATTTCATGCAACAAACTCTGCATTTCTATAAATCACCGGTTAGACCATACATGGAATATTGTGTACAGTTTTAAGCACCTGTGTATGAGAAGGACATTGCTGAACTAGAATGCGTGCAAAGAAGGGAAAGCAAGGTAATTAAAGGACCTCATCACAGACGGGGATTCTTTACTGTAAGAGCAGTTCGACGATTGAACTCTCTGCCACATTGAAAAGTGTTTTTTTGAAAAATATAAAATTTCATCATATTTGTTCCAGATTCTGGAGATGGAACTTTGATCCAGGAATTTATTCTAATAGCCATATTTGGAGTAAGGGAGGAATTTTTCCCCTAATGACAACATTGGAATGCACTCCAAGACAGTTTTTGCCTTCCTCTGGATCAACACGGCAGGTTTATAGGTTGAATTTGATGGACCTTTTTTCAATATTATCAACTATTCAACTCTGTAACAAGCATGTAACAAAAGTGAGCTTCCATGGCCCATACGGGGATCGAACCCGTGACCTTGGCGTTATTAGCACCACGCTCTAACCAACTGAGCTAACCGGCCACTTTTACACCAAAGATTCACGTCACGTCAGTAGAAAATACATGCAAACGTGTATTCATATTGATATCCTATTAACCTGAATAATAAAATAAACTTGAAATTTGTACTACTCAAAAAGCATTGGACAAATTGCTTTTGTGTTTTCCATTCCACCCACAAAGAGTTTTCTTCAGTACATTATATGGTACATTAAATGCTGCCATTAAAAACAAGAACTTGTCTCGCTAAAAACAAGCCCTTATATGACTATGAGGACGGAAAAATAATAAAGTTATGACTATCGGAATACAAAGAGGCAAAATCAAGATATTATTTTTGTCCTTAAGGTTGAAATTGGACCTCTAAGATGATTTCATGCAACAAACTCTGCATTTCTATAAATCACCGGTTAGACCATACATGGAATATTGTGTACAGTTTTAAGCACCTGTGTATGAGAAGGACATTGCTGAACTAGAATGCGTGCAAAGAAGGGAAAGCAAGGTAATTAAAGGACCTCATCACAGACGGGGATTCTTTACTGTAAGAGCAGTTCGACGATTGAACTCTCTGCCACATTGAAAAGTGTTTTTTTGAAAAATATAAAATTTCATCATATTTGTTCCAGATTCTGGAGATGGAACTTTGATCCAGGAATTTATTCTAATAGCCATATTTGGAGTAAGGGAGGAATTTTTCCCCTAATGACAACATTGGAATGCACTCCAAGACAGTTTTTGCCTTCCTCTGGATCAACACGGCAGGTTTATAGGTTGATTTTGATGGACCTTTTTTCAATATTATCAACTATTCAACTCTGTAACAAGCATGTAACAAAAGTGAGCTTTCATGGCCCATACGGGGATAGAAACCCGTGACCTTGGCGTTATTAGCACCACGCTCTAACCAACTGAGCTAATCGGCCACTTTTACACAAAAGATTCACGTCACGTCAGTAGAAAATACATGCAAACGTGTATTCATATTGATATCCTATTAACCTGAATAATAAAATAAACTTGCAATTTTTACTACTCAAAAAGCATTGGACAAATTGCTTTTGTGTTTTCCATTCCACCCCACAAAGAGTTTTCTTCAGTACATTATATGGTACATTAAATGCTGCCATTAAAAACAAGAACTTGTCTCGCTAAAAACAAGCCCTTATATGACTATGAGGACGGAAAAATAATAAAGTTATGACTATCGGAATACAAAGAGGCAAAATCAAGATATTATTTTTGTCCTTAAGGTTGAAATTGGACCTCTAAGATGATTTCATGCAACAAACTCTGCATTTCTATAAATCACCGGTTAGACCATACATGGAATATTGTGTACAGTTTTAAGCACCTGTGTATGAGAAGGACATTGCTGAACTAGAATGCGTGCAAAGAAGGGAAAGCAAGGTAATTAAAGGACCTCATCACAGACGGGGATTCTTTACTGTAAGAGCAGTTCGACGATTGAACTCTCTGCCACATTGAAAAGTGTTTTTTTGAAAAATATAAAATTTCATCATATTTGTTCCAGATTCTGGAGATGGAACTTTGATCCAGGAATTTATTCTAATAGCCATATTTGGAGTAAGGGAGGAATTTTTCCCCTAATGACAACATTGGAATGCACTCCAAGACAGTTTTTGCCTTCCTCTGGATCAACACGGCAGGTTTATAGGTTGAATTTGATGGACCTTTTTTCAATATTATCAACTATTCAACTCTGTAACAAAAGTGAGCTTTCATGGCCCATACGGGGATAGAAACCCGTGACCTTGGCGTTATTAGCACCACGCTCTAACCAACTGAGCTAATCGGCCACTTTTACACAAAAGATTCACGTCACGTCAGTAGAAAATACATGCAAACGTGTATTCATATTGATATCCTATTAACCTGAATAATAAAATAAACTTGCAATTTTTACTACTCAAAAAGCATTGGACAAATTGCTTTTGTGTTTTCCATTCCACCCCACAAAGAGTTTTCTTCAGTACATTATATGGTACATTAAATGCTGCCATTAAAAACAAGAACTTGTCTCGCTAAAAACAAGCCCTTATATGACTATGAGGACGGAAAAATAATAAAGTTATGACTATCGGAATACAAAGAGGCAAAATCAAGATATTATTTTTGTCCTTAAGGTTGAAATTGAACCTCTAAGATGATTTCATGCAACAAACTCTGCATTTCTATAAATCACCGGTTAGACCATACATGGAATATTGTGTACAGTTTTAAGCACCTGTGTATGAGAAGGACATTGCTGAACTAGAATGCGTGCAAAGAAGGGAAAGCAAGGTAATTAAAGGACCTCATCACAGACGGGGATTCTTTACTGTAAGAGCAGTTCGACGATTGAACTCTCTGCCACAATGAAAAGTGTTTTTTTGAAAAATATAAAATGTCATCATATTTGTTCCAGATTCTGGAGATGGAACTTTGATCCAGGAATTTATTCTAATAGCCATATTTGGAGTAAGGGAGGAATTTTTCCCCTAGTGACAACATTGGAATGCACTCCAAGACAGTTTTTGCCTTCCTCTGGATCAACACGGCAGGTTTATAGGTTGAATTTGATGGACCTTTTTTCAATATTATCAACTATTCAATAAGCATGTAACAAAAGTGAGCTTCCATGGCCCATACGGGGATCGGACCCGTGACCTTGGCGTTATTAGCACCACGCTCTAACCAACTGAGCTAACCGGCCACTTTTACACCAAAGATTCACGTCACGTCAGTAGAAAATACATGCAAACGTGTATTCATATTGATATCCTATTAACCTGAATAATAAAATAAACTTGAAATTTGTACTACTCAAAAAGCATTGGACAAATTGCTTTTGTGTTTTCCATTCCACCCACAAAGAGTTTTCTTCAGTACATTATATGGTACATTAAATGCTGCCATTAAAAACAAGAACTTGTCTCGCTAAAAACAAGCCCTTATATGACTATGAGGACGGAAAAATAATAAAGTTATGACTATCGGAATACAAAGAGGCAAAATCAAGATATTATTTTTGTCCTTAAGGTTGAAATTGGACCTCTAAGATGATTTCATGCAACAAACTCTGCATTTCTATAAATCACCGGTTAGACCATACATGGAATATTGTGTACAGTTTTAAGCACCTGTGTATGAGAAGGACATTGCTGAACTAGAATGCGTGCAAAGAAGGGAAAGCAAGGTAATTAAAGGACCTCATCACAGACGGGGATTCTTTACTGTAAGAGCAGTTCGACGATTGAACTCTCTGCCACATTGAAAAGTGTTTTTTTGAAAAATATAAAATTTCATCATATTTGTTCCAGATTCTGGAGATGGAACTTTGATCCAGGAATTTATTCTAATAGCCATATTTGGAGTAAGGGAGGAATTTTTCCCCTAATGACAACATTGGAATGCACTCCAAGACAGTTTTTGCCTTCCTCTGGATCAACACGGCAGGTTTATAGGTTGAATTTGATGGACCTTTTTTCAATATTATCAACTATTCAACTCTGTAACAAGCATGTAACAAAAGTGAGCTCTCATGGCCCATACGGGGATAGAAACCCGTGACCTTGGCGTTATTAGCACCACGCTCTAACCAACTGAGCTAATCGGCCACTTTTACACAAAAGATTCACGTCACGTCAGTAGAAAATACATGCAAACGTGTATTCATATTGATATCCTATTAACCTGAATAATAAAATAAACTTGCAATTTTTACTACTCAAAAAGCATTGGACAAATTGCTTTTGTGTTTTCCATTCCACCCCACAAAGAGTTTTCTTCAGTACATTATATGGTACATTAAATGCTGCCATTAAAAACAAGAACTTGTCTCGCTAAAAACAAGCCCTTATATGACTATGAGGACGGAAAAATAATAAAGTTATGACTATCGGAATACAAAGAGGCAAAATCAAGATATTATTTTTGTCCTTAAGGTTGAAATTGAACCTCTAAGATGATTTCATGCAACAAACTCTGCATTTCTATAAATCACCGGTTAGACCATACATGGAATATTGTGTACAGTTTTAAGCACCTGTGTATGAGAAGGACATTGCTGAACTAGAATGCGTGCAAAGAAGGGAAAGCAAGGTAATTAAAGGACCTCATCACAGACGGGGATTCTTTACTGTAAGAGCAGTTCGACGATTGAACTCTCTGCCACATTGAAAAGTGTTTTTTTGAAAAATATAAAATTTCATCATATTTGTTCCAGATTCTGGAGATGGAACTTTGATCCAGGAATTTATTCTAATAGCCATATTTGGAGTAAGGGAGGAATTTTTCCCCTAGTGACAACATTGGAATGCACTCCAAGACAGTTTTTGCCTTCCTCTGGATCAACACAGCAGGTTTATAGGTTGAATTTGATGGACCTTTTTTCAATATTATCAACTATTCAGCTCTGTAACAAGCATGTAACCAAAGTGAGCGTCCATGGCCCATACGGGGATCGAACCCGCGACCTTGGCGTTATTAGCACCACGCTCTAACCAACTAAGCTAACCGGCCACTTTTACACCAAAGATTCACGTCACGTCAGTAGAAAATACATGCAAACGTGTATTCATATTGATATCCTATTAACCTGAATAATAAAATAAACTTGCAATTTTTACTACTCAAAAAGCATTGGACAAATTGCTTTTGTGTTTTCCATTCCACCCACAAAGAGTTTTCTTCAGTACATTATATGGTACATTAAATGCTGCCATTAAAAACAAGAACTTGTCTCGCTAAAAACAAGCCCTTATATGACTATGAGGACGGAAAAATAATAAAGTTATGACTATCGGAATACAAAGAGGCAAAATCAAGATATTATTTTTGTCCTTAAGGTTGAAATTGGACCTCTAAGATGATTTCATGCAACAAACACTGCATTTCTATAAATCACCGGTTAGACCATACATGGAATATTGTGTACAGTTTTAAGCACCTGTGTATGAGAAGGACATTGCTGAACTAGAATGCGTGCAAAGAAGGGAAAGCAAGGTAATTAAAGGACCTCATCACAGACGGGGATTCTTTACTGTAAGAGCAGTTCGACGATTGAACTCTCTGCCACATTGAAAAGTGTTTTTTTGAAAAATATAAAATTTCATCATATTTGTTCCAGATTCTGGAGATGGAACTTTGATCCAGGAATTTATTCTAATAGCCATATTTGGAGTAAGGGAGGAATTTTCCCCTAATGACAACATTGGAATGCACTCCAAGACAGTTTTTGCCTTCCTCTGGATCAACACGGCAGGTTTATAGGTTGAATTTGATGGACCTTTTTTCAATATTATCAACTATTCAACTCTGTAACAAGCACGTAACAAAAGTGAGCTTCCATGGCCCGTACAGGGATCGAACCCATGACCTTGGCATTATTAGCACCACGCTCTAACCAACTGAGCTAACCAGCCACTTTTACACCAAAGATTCACGTCACGTCAGTAGAAAATACATGCAAACGTGTATTCATATTGATATCCTATTAACCTGAATAATAAAATAAACTTGCAATTTTTACTACTCAAAAATCATTGGACAAATTGCTTTTGTGTTTTCCATTCCACCCCACAAAGAGTTTTCTTCAGTACATTATATGGTACATTAAATGCTGCCATTAAAAACAAGAACTTGTCTCGCTAAAAACAAGCCCTTATATGACTATGAGGACGGAAAAATAATAAAGTTATGACTATCGGAATACAAAGAGGCAAAATCAAGATATTATTTTTGTCCTTAAGGTTGAAATTGGACCTCTAAGATGATTTCATGCAACAAACTCTGCATTTCTATAAATCACCGGTTAGACCATACATGGAATATTGTGTACAGTTTTGAGCACCTGTGTATGAGAAGGACATTGCTGAACTAGAATGCGTGCAAAGAAGGGAAAGCAAGGTAATTAAAGGACCTCATCACAGACGGGGATTCTTTACTGTAAGAGCAGTTCGACGATTGAACTCTCTGCCACATTGAAAAGTGTTTTTTTGAAAAATATAAAATTTCATCATATTTGTTCCAGATTCTGGAGATGGAACTTTGATCCAGGAATTTATTCTAATAGCCATATTTGGAGTAAGGGAGGAATTTTTCCCCTAATGACAACATTGGAATGCACTCCAAGACAGTTTTTGCCTTCCTCTGGATCAACACGGCAGGTTTATAGGTTGAATTTGATGGACCTTTTTTCAATATTATCAACTATTCAACTCTGTAACAAGCACGTAACAAAAGTGAGCTTCCATGGCCCGTACAGGGATCGAACCCATGACCTTGGCATTATTAGCACCACGCTCTAACCAACTGAGCTAACCAGCCACTTTTACACCAAAGATTCACGTCACGTCAGTAGAAAATACATGCAAACGTGTATTCATATTGATATCCTATTAACCTGAATAATAAAATAAACTTGCAATTTTTACTACTCAAAAATCATTGGACAAATTGCTTTTGTGTTTTCCATTCCACCCCACAAAGAGTTTTCTTCAGTACATTATATGGTACATTAAATGCTGCCATTAAAAACAAGAACTTGTCTCGCTAAAAACAAGCCCTTATATGACTATGAGGACGGAAAAATAATAAAGTTATGACTATCGGAATACAAAGAGGCAAAATCAAGATATTATTTTTGTCCTTAAGGTTGAAATTGAACCTCTAAGATGATTTCATGCAACAAACTCTGCATTTCTATAAATCACCGGTTACACCATACATCGAATATTGTGTACAGTTTTGAGCACCTGTGTATGAGAAGGACATTGCTGAACTAGAATGCGTGCAAAGAAGGGAAAGCAAGGTAATTAAAGGACCTCATCACAGACGGGGATTCTTTACTGTAAGAGCAGTTCGACGATTGAACTCTCTGCCACATTGAAAAGTGTTTTTTTGAAAAATATAAAATGTCATCATATTTGTACCAGATTCTGGAGATGGAACTTTGATCCAGGAATTTATTCTAATAGCCATATTTGGAGTAAGGGAGGATTTTTTCCCCTAATGACAACATTGGAATGCACTCCAAGACAGTTTTTGCCTTCCTCTGGATCAACACGGCAGGTTTATAGGTTGAATTTGATGGACCTTTTTTCAATATTATCAACTATTCAACTCTGTAACAAAAGTGAGCTTCCATGGCCCGTACGGGGATCGAACCCGTGACCTTGGCGTTATTAGCACCACGCTCTAACCAACTGAGCTAACCAGCCACTTTTACACCAAAGATTCACGTCACGTCAGTAGAAAATACATGCAAACGTGTATTCATATTGATATCCTATTAACCTGAATAATAAAATAAACTTGCAATTTTTACTACTCAAAAAGCATTGGACAAATTGCTTTTGTGTTTTCCATTCCACCCCACAAAGAGTTTTCTTTCAGTACATTATATGGTACATTAAATGCTGCCATTAAAAACAAGAACTTGTCTCGCTAAAAACAAGCCCTTATATGACTATGAGGACGGAAAAATAATAAAGTTATGACTATCGGAATACAAAGAGGCAAAATCAAGATATTATTTTTGTCCTTAAGGTTGAAATTGGACCTCTAAGATGATTTCATGCAACAAACTCTGCATTTCTATAAATCACCGGTTAGACCATACATGGAATATTGTGTACAGTTTTGAGCACCTGTGTATGAGAAGGACATTGCTGAACTAGAATGCGTGCAAAGAAGGGAAAGCAAGGTAATTAAAGGACCTCATCACAGACGGGGACTCTTTACTGTAAGAGCAGTTCGACGATTGAACTCTCTGCCACATTGAAAAGTGTTTTTTTGAAAAATATAAAATTTCATCATATTTGTACCAGATTCTGGAGATGGAACTTTGATCCAGGAATTTATTCTAATAGCCATATTTGGAGTAAGGGAGGAATTTTTCCCCTAATGACAACATTGGAATGCACTCCAAGACAGTTTTTGCCTTCCTCTGGATCAACACGGCAGGTTTATAGGTTGAATTTGATGGACCTTTTTTCAATATTATCAACTATTCAACTCTGTAACAAGCATGTAACAAAAGTGAGCTTCCATGGCCCGTATGGGGATCGAACCCGTGACCTTGGCGTTATTAGCACCACGCTCTAACCAACTGAGCTAATCGGCCACTTTTACACAAAAGATTCACGTCACGTCAGTAGAAAATACATGCAAACGTGTATTCATATTGATATCCTATTAACCTGAATAATAAAATAAACTTGCAATTTTTACTACTCAAAAAGCATTGGACAAATTGCTTTTGTGTTTTCCATTCCACCCCACAAAGAGTTTTCTTCAGTACATTATATGGTACATTAAATGCTGCCATTAAAAACAAGAACTTGTCTCGCTAAAAACAAGCCCTTATATGACTATGAGGACGGAAAAATAATAAAGTTATGACTATCGGAATACAAAGAGGCAAAATCAAGATATTATTTTTGTCCTTAAGGTTGAAATTGAACCTCTAAGATGATTTCATGCAACAAACTCTGCATTTCTATAAATCACCGGTTAGACCATACATGGAATATTGTGTACAGTTTTAAGCACCTGTGTATGAGAAGGACATTGCTGAACTAGAATGCGTGCAAAGAAGGGAAAGCAAGGTAATTAAAGGACCTCATCACAGACGGGGATTCTTTACTGTAAGAGCAGTTCGACGATTGAACTCTCTGCCACAATGAAAAGTGTTTTTTTGAAAAATATAAAATGTCATCATATTTGTTCCAGATTCTGGAGATGGAACTTTGATCCAGGAATTTATTCTAATAGCCATATTTGGAGTAAGGGAGGAATTTTTCCCCTAGTGACAACATTGGAATGCACTCCAAGACAGTTTTTGCCTTCCTCTGGATCAACACAGCAGGTTTATAGGTTGAATTTGATGGACCTTTTTTCAATATTATCAACTATTCAGCTCTGTAACAAGCATGTAACCAAAGTGAGCGTCCATGGCCCATACGGGGATCGAACCCGCGACCTTGGCGTTATTAGCACCACGCTCTAACCAACTAAGCTAACCGGCCACTTTTACACCAAAGATTCACGTCACGTCAGTAGAAAATACATGCAAACGTGTATTCATATTGATATCCTATTAACCTGAATAATAAAATAAACTTGCAATTTTTACTACTCAAAAAGCATTGGACAAATTGCTTTTGTGTTTTCCATTCCACCCACAAAGAGTTTTCTTCAGTACATTATATGGTACATTAAATGCTGCCATTAAAAACAAGAACTTGTCTCGCTAAAAACAAGCCCTTATATGACTATGAGGACGGAAAAATAATAAAGTTATGACTATCGGAATACAAAGAGGCAAAATCAAGATATTATTTTTGTCCTTAAGGTTGAAATTGGACCTCTAAGATGATTTCATGCAACAAACACTGCATTTCTATAAATCACCGGTTAGACCATACATGGAATATTGTGTACAGTTTTAAGCACCTGTGTATGAGAAGGACATTGCTGAACTAGAATGCGTGCAAAGAAGGGAAAGCAAGGTAATTAAAGGACCTCATCACAGACGGGGATTCTTTACTGTAAGAGCAGTTCGACGATTGAACTCTCTGCCACATTGAAAAGTGTTTTTTTGAAAAATATAAAATTTCATCATATTTGTTCCAGATTCTGGAGATGGAACTTTGATCCAGGAATTTATTCTAATAGCCATATTTGGAGTAAGGGAGGAATTTTTCCCCTAATGACAACATTGGAATGCACTCCAAGACAGTTTTTGCCTTCCTCTGGATCAACACGGCAGGTTTATAGGTTGAATTTGATGGACCTTTTTTCAATATTATCAACTATTCAACTCTGTAACAAAAGTGAGCTTCCATGGCCCGTACGGGGATCGAACCCGTGACCTTGGCGTTATTAGCACCACGCTCTAACCAACTGAGCTAACCGGCCACTTTTACACCAAAGATTCACGTCACGTCAGTAGAAAATACATGCAAACGTGTATTCATATTGATATCCTATTAACCTGAATAATAAAATAAACTTGCAATTTTTACTACTCAAAAAGCATTGGACAAATTGCTTTTGTGTTTTCCATTCCACCCCACAAAGAGTTTTCTTTCAGTACATTATATGGTACATTAAATGCTGCCATTAAAAACAAGAACTTGTCTCGCTAAAAACAAGCCCTTATATGACTATGAGGACGGAAAAAGAATAAAGTTATGACTATCGGAATACAAAGAGGCAAAATCAAGATATTATTTTTGTCCTTAAGGTTGAAATTGGACCTCTAAGATGATTTCATGCAACAAACTCTGCATTTCTATAAATCACCGGTTAGACCATACATGGAATATTGTGTACAGTTTTGAGCACCTGTGTATGAGAAGGACATTGCTGAACTAGAATGCGTGCAAAGAAGGGAAAGCAAGGTAATTAAAGGACCTCATCACAGACGGGGATTCTTTACTGTAAGAGAAGTTCTACGATTGAACTCTCTGCCACATTGAAAAGTGTTTTTTTGAAAAATATAAAATTTAAAATATAAATAGGACGGAAAAATAATAAAGTTATGACTATCGTAATACAAAGAGGCAAAATCAAGATATTATTTTTGTCCTTAAGGTTGAAATTGGGCCTCTAAGATAATTTCATGCAACAAACTCTGCATTTCTATAAATCACCGGTTAGACCATACATGGAATATTGTGTACAGTTTTGAGCACCTGTGTATGAGAAGGACATTGCTGAACTAGAATGCGTGCAAAGAAGGGAAAGCAAGGTAATTAAAGGACCTCATCACAGACGGGGATTCTTTACTGTAAGAGCAGTTCGACGATTGAACTCTCTGCCACATTGATAAGTGTTTTTTTGAAAAATATAAAATTTCATCATATTTGTACCAGATTCTGGAGATGGAACTTTGATCCAGGAATTTATTCTAATAGCCATATTTGGAGTAAGGGAGGAATTTTTCCCCTAATGACAACTTTGGAATGCACTCCAAGACAGTTTTTGCCTTCCTCTGGATCAACACGGCAGGTTTATAGGTTGAATTTGATGGACCTTTTTTCAATATTATCAACTATTCAACTCTGTAACAAGCATGTAACAAAAGTGAGCTTCCATGGCCCGTACGGGGATCGAACCCGTGACCTTGGCGTTATTAGCACCACGCTCTAACCAACTGAGCTAACCGGCCACTTTTACACCAAAGATTCACGTCACGTCAGTAGAAAATACATGCAAACGTGTATTCATATTGATATCCTATTAACCTGAATAATAAAATAAACTTGCAATTTTTACTACTCAAAAAGCATTGGAAAAATTGCTTTTGTGTTTTCCATTCCACCCCACAAAGAGTTTTCTTTCAGTACATTATATAGTACATTAAATGCTGCCATTAAAAACAAGAACTTGTCTCGCTAAAAACAAGCCCTTATATGACTATGAGGACGGAAAAATAATAAAGTTATGACTATCGGAATACAAAGAGGCAAAATCAAGGTATTATTTTTGTCCTTAAGGTTAAAATTGGACCTCAAAGATGATTTCATGCAATAAACTCTGCATTTCTATAAATCACCGGTTAGACCATACATGGAATATTGTGTACAGTTTTGAGCACCTGTGTATGAGAAGGACATTGCTGAACTAGAATGCGTGCAAAGAAGGGAAAGCAAGGTAATTAAAGGACCTCATCACAGACGGGGATTCTTTACTGTAAGAGAAGTTCTACGATTGAACTCTCTGCCACATTGAAAAGTGTTTTTTTGAAAAATATAAAATTTAAAATATAAATAGGACGGAAAAATAATAAAGTTATGACAATCGTAATACAAAGAGGCAAAATCAAGATATTATTTTTGTCCTTAAGGTTGAAATTGGGCCTCTAAGATAATTTCATGCAACAAACTCTGCATTTCTATAAATCACCGGTTACACCATACATGGAATATTGTGTACAGTTTTAAGCACCTGTGTATGAGAAGGACATTGCTGAACTAGAATGCGTGCAAAGAAGGGAAAGCAAGGTAATTAAAGGACCTCATCACAGACGGGGATTCTTTACTGTAAGAGCAGTTCGACGATTGAACTCTCTGCCACATTGATAAGTGTTTTTTTGAAAAATATAAAATTTCATCATATTTGTACCAGATTCTGGAGATGGAACTTTGATCCAGGAATTTATTCTAATAGCCATATTTGGAGTAAGGGAGGAATTTTTCCCCTAATGACAACATTGGAATGCACTCCAAGACAGTTTTTGCCTTCCTCTGGATCAACACAGCAGGTTTATAGATTGAATTTGATGGACCTTTTTTCAATATTATCAACTATTCAACTCTGTAACAAGCATGTAACAAAAGTGAGCTTCCACAGCCCGTACGGGGATCGAACCCGTGACCTTGGCGTTATTAGCATCACGCTCTAACCAACTGAGCTAACCGGCCACTTTTACACCAAAGATTCACGTCACGTCAGTAGAAAATACATGCAAACGTGTATTCATATTGATATCCTATTAACCTGAATAATAAAATAAACTTGCAATTTTTACTACTCAAAAAGCATTGGACAAATTGCTTTTGTGTTTTCCATTCCACCCCACAAAGAGTTTTCTTTCAGTACATTATATGGTACATTAAATGCTGCCATTAAAAACAAGAACTTGTCTCGCTAAAAACAAGCCCTTATATGACTATGAGGACGGAAAAATAATAAAGTTATGACTATCGGAATACAAAGAGGCAAAATCAAGATATTATTTTTGTCCTTAAGGTTGAAATTGGACCTCTAAGATGATTTCATGCAACAAACTCTGCATTTCTATAAATCACCGGTTAGACCATACATGGAATATTGTGTACTGTTTTGAGCACCTGTGTATGAGAAGGACATTGCTGAACTAGAATGCGTGCAAAGAAGGGAAAGCAAGGTAATTAAAGGACCTCATCACAGACGGGGATTCTTTACTGTAAGAGCAGTTCGACGATTGAACTCTCTGCCACATTGAAAAGTGTTTTTTTGAAAAATATAAAATGTCATCATATTTGTACCAGATTCTGGAGATGGAACTTTGATCCAGGAATTTATTCTAATAGCCATATTTGGAGTAAGGGATGAATTTTTCCCCTAATGACAACATTGGAATGCACTCCAAGACAGTTTTTGCCTTCCTCTGGATCAACACGGCAGGTTTATAGGTTGAATTTGATGGACCTTTTTTCAATATTATCATCTATTCAACTCTGTAACAAGCATGTAACAAAAGTGGGCTTCCATGGCCCGTACGTGGATCAAACCCGTGACCTTGGCGTTATTAGCACCACGCTCTAACCAACTGAGCTAACCGGCCACTTTTACACCAAAGATTCACGTCACATCAGTAGAAAATACATGCAAACGTGTATTCATATTGATATCCTATTAACCTGAATAATAAAATAAACTTGCAATTTTTACTACTCAAAAAGCATTGGACAAATTGCTTTTGTGTTTTCCATTCCACCCCACAAAGAGTTTTCTTTCAGTACATTATATAGTACATTAAATGCTGCCATTAAAAACAAGAACTTGTCTCGCTAAAAACAAGCCCTTATATGACTATGAGGACGGAAAAATAATAAAGTTATGACTATCGGAATACAAAGAGGCAAAATCAAGGTATTATTTTTGTCCTTAAGGTTGAAATTGGACCTCTAAGATGATTTCATGCAATAAACTCTGCATTTCTATAAATCACCGGTTAGACCATACATGGAATATTGTGTACAGTTTTGAGCACCTGTGTATGAGAAGGACATTGCTGAACTAGAATGCGTGCAAAGAAGGGAAAGCAAGGTAATTAAAGGACCTCATCACAGACGGGGATTCTTTACTGTAAGAGAAGTTCTACGATTGAACTCTCTGCCACATTGAAAAGTGTTTTTTTGAAAAATATAAAATTTAAAATATAAATAGGACGGAAAAATAATAAAGTTATGACTATCGTAATACAAAGAGGCAAAATCAAGATATTATTTTTGTCCTTAAGGTTGAAATTGGGCCTCTAAGATAATTTCATGCAACAAACTCTGCATTTCTATAAATCACCGGTTAGACCATACATGGAATATTGTGTACAGTTTTGAGCACCTGTGTATGAGAAGGACATTGCTGAACTAGAATGCGTGCAAAGAAGGGAAAGCAAGGTAATTAAAGGACCTCATCACAGACGGGGATTCTTTACTGTAAGAGCAGTTCAACGATTGAACTCTCTGCCACATTGAAAAGTGTTTTTTTGAAAAATATAAAATTTCATCATATTTGTACCAGATTCTGGAGATGGAACTTTGATCCAGGAATTTATTCTAATAGCCATATTTGGAGTAAGCGAGGAATTTTTCCCCTAATGACAACTTTGGAATGCACTCCAAGACAGTTTTTGCCTTCCTCTGGATCAACACGGCAGGTTTATAGGTTGAATTTGATGGACCTTTTTTCAATATTATCAACTATTCAACTCTGTAACAAGCATGTAACAAAAGTGAGCTTCCATGGCTCGTACGGGGATCGAACCCGTGACCTTGGCGTTATTAGCACCACGCTCTAACCAACTGAGCTAACCGGCCACTTTTACACCAAAGATTCACGTCACGTCAGTAGAAAATACATGCAAACGTGTATTCATATTGATATCCTATTAACCTGAATAATAAAATAAACTTGCAATTTTTACTACTCAAAAAGCATTGGACAAATTGCTTTTGTGTTTTCCATTCCACCCCACAAAGAGTTTTCTTCAGTACATTATATGGTACATTAAATGCTGCCATTAAAAACAAGAACTTGTCTCGCTAAAAACAAGCCCTTATATGACTATGAGGACGGAAAAATAATAAAGTTATGACTATCGGAATACAAAGAGGCAAAATCAAGATATTATTTTTGTCCTTAAGGTTGAAATTGAACCTCTAAGATGATTTCATGCAACAAACTCTGCATTTCTATAAATCACCGGTTAGACCATACATGGAATATTGTGTACAGTTTTGAGCACCTGTGTATGAGAAGGACATTGCTGAACTAGAATGCGTGCAAAGAAGGGAAAGCAAGGTAATTAAAGGACCTCATCACAGACGGGGATTCTTTACTGTAAGAGCAGTTCGACGATTGAACTCTCTGCCACATTGATAAGTGTTTTTTTGAAAAATATAAAATTTCATCATATTTGTACCAGATTCTGGAGATGGAACTTTGATCCAGGAATTTATTCTAATAGCCATATTTGGAGTAAGGGAGGAATTTTTCCCCTAATGACAACTTTGGAATGCACTCCAAGACAGTTTTTGCCTTCCTCTGGATCAACACGGCAGGTTTATAGGTTGAATTTGATGGACCTTTTTTCAATATTATCAACTATTCAACTCTGTAACAAGCATGTAACAAAAGTGAGCTTCCATGGCCCGTACGGGGATCGAACCCGTGACCTTGGCGTTATTAGCACCACGCTCTAACCAACTGAGCTAACCGGCCACTTTTACACCAAAGATTCACGTCACGTCAGTAGAAAATACATGCAAACGTGTATTCATATTGATATCCTATTAACCTGAATAATAAAATAAACTTGCAATTTTTACTACTCAAAAAGCATTGGAAAAATTGCTTTTGTGTTTTCCATTCCACCCCACAAAGAGTTTTCTTTCAGTACATTATATAGTACATTAAATGCTGCCATTAAAAACAAGAACTTGTCTCGCTAAAAACAAGCCCTTATATGACTATGAGGACGGAAAAATAATAAAGTTATGACTATCGGAATACAAAGAGGCAAAATCAAGGTATTATTTTTGTCCTTAAGGTTGAAATTGGACCTCTAAGATGATTTCATGCAATAAACTCTGCATTTCTATAAATCACCGGTTAGACCATACATGGAATATTGTGTACAGTTTTGAGCACCTGTGTATGAGAAGGACATTGCTGAACTAGAATGCGTGCAAAGAAGGGAAAGCAAGGTAATTAAAGGACCTCATCACAGACGGGGATTCTTTACTGTAAGAGAAGTTCTACGATTGAACTCTCTGCCACATTGAAAAGTGTTTTTTTGAAAAATATAAAATGTCATCATATTTGTACCAGATTCTGGAGATGGAACTTTGATCCAGGAATTTATTCTAATAGCCATATTTGGAGTAAGGGATGAATTTTTCCCCTAATGACAACATTGGAATGCACTCCAAGACAGTTTTTGCCTTCCTCTGGATCAACACGGCAGGTTTATAGGTTGAATTTGATGGACCTTTTTTCAATATTATCATCTATTCAACTCTGTAACAAGCATGTAACAAAAGTGAGCTTCCATGGCCCGTACGTGGATCGAACCCGTGACCTTGGCATTATTAGCACCACGCTCTAACCAACTGAGCTAACCAGCCACTTTTACACCAAAGATTCACGTCACATCAGTAGAAAATACATGCAAACGTGTATTCATATTGATATCCTATTAACCTGAATAATAAAATAAACTTGCAATTTTTACTACTCAAAAAGCATTGGACAAATTGCTTTTGTGTTTTCCATTCCACCCCACAAAGAGTTTTATTTCAGTACATTATATGGTACATTAAATGCTGCCATTAAAAACAAGAACTTGTCTCGCTAAAAACAAGCCCTTATATGACTATGAGGACGGAAAAATAATAAAGTTATGACTATCGGAATACAAAGAGGCAAAATCAAGATATTATTTTTGTCCTTAAGGTTGAAATTGGACCTCTAAGATGATTTCATGTAACAAACTCTGCATTTCTATAAATCACCGGTTAGACCATACATGGAATATTGTGTACAGTTTTGAGCACCTGTGTATGAGAAGGACATTGCTGAACTAGAATGCGTGCAAAGAAGGGAAAGCAAGGTAATTAAAGGACCTCATCACAGACGGGGATTCTTTACTGTAAGAGCAGTTCGAAGATTGAACTCTCTGCCACATTGAAAAGTGTTTTTTTGAAAAATATAAAATGTCATCATATTTGTACCAGATTCTGGAGATGGAATTTTGATCCAGGAATTTATTCTAATAGCCATATTTGGAGTAAGGGAGGAATTTTTCCCCTAATGACAACATTGGAATGCACTCCAAGACAGTTTTTGCCTTCCTCTGGATCAACACGGCAGGTTTATAGGTTGAATTTGATGGACCTTTTTTCAATATTATCAACTATTCAACTCTGTAACAAGCATGTAACAAAAGTGAGCTTCCATGGCCCGTATGGGGATCGAACCCGTGACCTTGGCGTTATTAGCACCACGCTCTAACCAACTGAGCTAACCGGCCACTTTTACACCAAAGATTCACGTCACGTCAGTAGAAAATACATGCAAACGTGTATTCATATTGATATCCTATTAACCTGAATAATAAAATAAACTTGTAATTTTTACTACTCAAAAAGCATTGGACAAATTGCTTTTGTGTTTTCCATTCCACCCCACAAAGAGTTTTATTTCAGTACATTATATGGTACATTAAATGCTGCCATTAAAAACAAGAACTTGTCTCGCTAAAAACAAGCCCTTATATGACTATGAGGACGGAAAAATAATAAAGTTATGACTATCGGAATACAAAGAGGCAAAATCAAGATATTATTTTTGTCCTTAAGGTTGAAATTGGACCTCTAAGATGATTTCATGCAACAAACTCTGCATTTCTATAAATCACCGGTTAGACCATACATGGAATATTGTGAACAGTTTTGAGCACCTGTGTATGAGAAGGACATTGCTGAACTAGAATGCGTGCAAAGAAGGGAAAACAAGGTAATTAAAGGACCTCATCACAGACGGGGATTCTTTACTGTAAGAGCAGTTCGACGATTGAACTCTCTGCCACATTGAAAAGTGTTTTTTTGAAAAATATAAAATTTCATCATATTTGTACCAGATTCTGGAGATGGAACTTTGATCCAGGAATTTATTCTAATAGCCATATTTGGAGTAAGGGAGGAATTTTTCCCCTAATGAGAAAATTGGAATGCACTCCAAGACAGTTTTTGCCTTCCTCTGGATCAACACGGCAGGTTTATAGGTTGAATTTGATGGACCTTTTTTCAATATTATCAACTATTCAACTCTGTAACAAGCATGTAACAAAAGTGAGCTTCCATGGCCCATACGGGGATCGAACCCATGACCTTGGCGTTATTAGCACCACACTCTAACCAACTGAGCTAACCGGCCACTTTTACACCAAGGATTCACGTCACGTCAGTAGAAAATACATGCAAACGTGTATTCATATTGATATCCTATTAACCTGAATAATAAAATAAACTTGCAATTTTTACTACTCAAAAAGCATTGGACAAATTGCTTTTGTGTTTTCCATTCCACCTCACAAAGAGTTTTCTTTCAGTACATTATATGGTACATTAAATGCTGCCATTAAAAACAAGAACTTGTCTCGCTAAAAACAAGCCCTTATATGACTATGAGGACGGAAAAATAATAAAGTTATGACTATCGGAATACAAAGAGGCAAAATCAAGATATTATTTTTGTCCTTAAGGTTGAAATTGGACCTCTAAGATGATTTCATGCAACAAACTCTGCATTTCTATAAATCACCGGTTAGACCATACATGGAATATTGTGTACAGTTTTGAGCACCTGTGTATGAAAAGGACATTGCTGAACTAGAATGCGTGCAAAGAAGGGAAAGCAAGGTAATTAAAGGACCTCATCACAGACGGGGATTCTTTACTGTAAGAGCAGTTCGACGATTGAACTCTCTGCCACATTGAAAAGTGTTTTTTTGAAAAATATAAAATTTCATCATATTTGTACCAGATTCTGGAGATGGAACTTTGATCCAGGAATTTATTCTAATAGCCATATTTGGAGTAAGGGAGGAATTTTTCCCCTAATGACAACATTGGAATGCACTCCAAGACAGTTTTTGCCTTCCTCTGGATCAACACGGCAGGTTTATAGGTTGAATTTGATGGACCTTTTTTTAATATTATCAACTATTCAACTCTGTAACAAGCATGTACCTTGTGTGCTAACAAAAGTGAGCTTCCATGTCCTGTACGGGGATCAAACCCATGACCTTGGCGTTATTAGCACCACACTCTAACCAACTGAGCTAACCGGCCACTTTTATTCCAAAGACACACTTCACGTCACGTCAGTAGAAAATACATGCAAACGTGTATTCATATTGATATCCTATTAACCTGAATAATAAAATAAACTTGCAATTTTTACTACTCAAAAAGCATTGGACAAATTGCTTTTGTGTTTTCCATTCCACCCCACAAAGAGTTTTCTTTCAGTACATTATATGGTACATTAAATGCTGCCATTAAAAACAAGAACTTGTCTCGCTAAAAACAAGCCCTTATATGACTATGAGGACGGAAAAATAATAAAGTTATGACTATCGGAATACAAAGAGGCAAAATCAAGATATTATTTTTGTCCTTAAGGTTGAAATTGGACCTCTAAGATGATTTCATGCAACAAACTCTGCATTTCTATAAATCACCGGTTAGACCATACATGGAATGTTGTGTACAGTTTTGAGCACCTGTGTATGAGAAGGACATTGCTGAACTAGAATGCGTGCAAAGAAGGGAAAGCAAGGTAATTAAAGGACCTCATCACAGACGGGGATTCTTTACTGTAAGAGCAGTTCGACGATTGAACTCTCTGCCACATTGAAAAGTGTTTTTTTGAAAAATATAAAATTTCATCATATTTGTACCAGATTCTGGAGATGGAACTTTGATCCAGGAATTAATTCTAATAGCCATATTTGGAGTAAGGGAGGAATTTTTCCCCTAATGAGAAAATTGGAATGCACTCCAAGTCAGTTTTTGCCTTCCTCTGGATCAACACGGCAGGTTTATAGGTTTAATTTGATGGACCTTTTTTCAATATGATCAACTATTCAACTCTGTAACAAGCATGTACCTTGTATGCTAACAAAAGTGAGCTTCCATGGCCCGTACGGCGATCAAACCCACGACCTTGGCGTTATTAGCACAATTCTCTAACCAACTGAGCTAACCGGCCACTTTTATACAAAAGCTTCACGTCACGTCAGTAGAAAATACATGCAAACGTGTATTCATATTGATATCCTATTAACCTGAATAATAAAATAAACTTGCAATTTTTACTACTCAAAAAGCATTGGACAAATTGCTTTTGTGTTTTCCATTCCACCCCACAAAGAGTTTTCTTTCAGTACATTATATGGTACATTAAATGCTGCCATTAAAAACAAGAACTCGTCTCGCTTAAAACAAGCCCTTATATGACTATGAGGACGGAAAAATAATAAAGTTATGACTATCGGAATACAAAGAAGCAAAATCAAGATATTATTTTTGTCCTTAAGGTTGAAATTGGACCTGTAAGATGATTTCATGCAACAAACTCGGCATTTCAATAAATAACCGGTTAGACCATACATGGAATATTGTGTACAGTTTTGAGCACCTGTGTATAAGAAGGATATTGCTGAATTAGAATGCGTGCAAAGAAGGGAAAGCAAGGTAATTAAAGGACCTCATCACAGACGGGGATTCTTTACTGTAAGAGCAGTTCGACGATTGAACTCTCTGCCACATTGAAAAGTGTTTTTTTGAAAAATGTAAAATGTCATCATATTTGTACCAGATTCTGGAGATGGAACTTTGATCCAGGAATTTATTCTGATAGCCATATTTGGAGTAAGGGAGGAATTTTTCCCCTAATGAGAAAATTGGCATGCACTCCTAGGCAGTTTTTGCCTTCCTCTGAATCAACACGGCAGGTTTATAAGTTGAATTTGATGGACCTTGTTTCAATATTATCAACTATTCAACTCTGTAACAAGCATGTACCTTGTGTGCTAACAAAAGTGAGCTTCCATGGCCCGTACGGGGATCGAACCCGTGACCTTGGCGTTATTAGCACCACGCTCTAACCAACTGAGCTAACCGGCCACTTTTACACCAAAGATTCACGTCACGTCAGTAGAAAATACATGCAAACGTGTATTCATATTGATATCCTATTAACCTGAATAATAAAATAAACTTGCAATTTTTACTACTCAAAAAGCATTGGACAAATTGCTTTTGTGTTTTCCATTCCACCCCACAAAGAGTTTTCTTTCAGTACATTATATGGTACATTAAATGCTGCCATTAAAAACAAGAACTTGTCTCGCTAAAAACAAGCCCTTATATGACTATGAGGACGGAAAAATAATAAAGTTATGACTATCGGAATACAAAGAGGCAAAATCAAGATATTATTTTTGTCCTTAAGTTTGAAATTGAACCTCTAAGATGATTTCATGCAACAAACTCTGCATTTCTATAAATCACCGGTTACACCATACATGGAATATTGTGTACAGTTTTAAGCACCTGTGTATGAGAAGGACATTGCTGAACTAGAATGCGTGCAAAGAAGGGAAAGCAAGGTAATTAAAGTACATCATCACAGACGGGGATTCTTTACTGTAAGAGCAGTTCGACGATTGAACTCTCTGCCACATTGAAAAGTGTTTTTTTGAAAAATATAAAATTTCATCATATTTGTACCAGATTCTGGAGATGGAACTTTGATCCAGGAATTTATTCTAATAGCCATATTTGGAGTAAGGGAGGAATTTTTCCCCTAATGACAACATTGGAATGCACTCCAAGACAGTTTTTGCCTTCCTCTGGATCAACACAGCAGGTTTATAGGTTGAATAGACCATACATGGAATATTGTGTACAGTTTTAAGCACCTGTGTATGAGAAGGACATTGCTGAACTAGAATGCGTGCAAAGAAGGGAAAGCAAGGTAATTAAAGGACCTCATCACAGACGGGGATTCTTTACTGTAAGAGCAGTTCGACGATTGAACTCTCTGCCACATTGAAAAGTGTATTTTTGAAAAATATAAAATTTCATCATATTTGTACCAGATTCTGGAGATGGAACTTTGATCCAGGAATTTATTCTAATAGCCATATTTGGAGTAAGGGAGGAATTTTTCCCCTAATGAGAAAATTGGAATGCACTCCAAGACAGTTTTTGCCTTCCTCTGGATCAACACGGCAGGTTTATAGGTTGAATTTGATGGAACTTTTTTCAATATTATCAACTATTCAACTCTGTAACAAGCATGTAACAAAAGTGAACTTCCATGGCCCATACGGGGATCGAACCCGTGACCTTGGCGTTATTAGCACCACGCTCCTACCAACTAAGCTAACCAGCCACTTTTACACCAAAGATTCACTTTTACACCATAGAAAATACATGCAAACGTGTATTCATATTGATATCCTATTAACCTGAATAATAAAATAAACTTGCAATTTTTACTACTCAAAAAGCATTGGACAAATTGCTTTTGTGTTTTCCATTCCACCCCACAAAGAGTTTTCTTTTAGTACATTATATGGTACATTAAATGCTGCCATTAAAAACAAGAACTTGTCTCGCTAAAAACAAGCCCTTATATGACTATGAGGACGGAAAAATAATAAAGTTATGACTATCGGAATACAAAGAGGCAAAATCAAGATATTATTTTTGTCCTTAAGGTTGAAATTGAACCTCTAAGATGATATCATGCAACAAACTCTGCATTTCTATAAATCACCGGTTAGACCATACATGGAATATTGTGTACAGTTTTAAGCACCTGTGTATGAGAAGGACATTGCTGAACTAGAATGCGTGCAAAGAAGGGAAAGCAAGGTAATTAAAGGACCTCATCACAGACGGGGATTCTTTACTGTAAGAGCAGTTCGACGATTGAACTCTCTGCCACATTGAAAAGTGTATTTTTGAAAAATATAAAATTTCATCATATTTGTACCAGATTCTGGAGATGGAACTTTGATCCAGGAATTTATTCTAATAGCCATATTTGGAGTAAGGGAGGAATTTTTCCCCTAATGACAACATTGGAATGCACTCCAAGACAGTTTTTGCCTTCCTCTGGATCAACACGGCAGGTTTATAGGTTGAATTTGATGGACCTTTTTTCAATATTATCAACTATTCAACAAGCATGTAACAAGCATGTAACAAAAGTGAGCTTCCATGGCTCGAACCCGTGACCTTGGCGTTATTAGCACCACGCTCTAACCAACTGAGCTAACCGGCCACTTTTATGCCAAAGATTCACGTCACGTCAGTAGAAAATACATGCAAACGTGTATTCATATTGATATCCTATTAACCTAAATAATAAAATAAACTTGCAATTTTTACTACTCAAAAAGCATTGGACAAATTGCTTTTGTGTTTTCCATTCCACCCCACAAAGAGTTTTCTTTCAGTACATTATATGGTACATTAAATGCTGCCATTAAAAACAAGAACTTGTCTCGCTAAAAACAAGCCCTTATATGACTATGAGGATGGAAAAATAATAAAGTTATGACTATCTGAATACAAAGAGGCAAAATCAAGATATTATTTTTGTCCTTAAGGTTGAAATCGGGCCTCTAAGATGATTTCATGCAACAAACTCTGCATTTCTATAAATCACCGGTTAGACCATACATGGAATATTGTGTACAGTTTTGAGCACCTGTGTATGTCCTTACATTGCTGAACTAGAATGCGTGCAAAGAAGGGAAAGCAAGGTAATTAAAGGACCTCATTACAGACGGGGATTATTTACTGTAAGAGCAGTTCGACGATTGAACTCTCTGCCACATTGAAAAGTGTTTTTTTGAAAAATATAAAATGTCATCATATTTGTACCAGATTCTGGAGATGGAACTTTGATCCAGGAATTTATTCTAATAGCCATATTTGGAGTAAGGGAGGAATTTTTCCCCTAATGACAACATTGGAATGCACTCCAAGACAGTTTTTGCCTTCCTCTGGATCAACACGGCAGGTTTATAGGTTGAATTTGATGGACCTTTTTTCAATATTATCAACTATTCAACTTTGTAACAAGCATGTAACAAAAATGAGCTTCCATGGCCCGTACGGGGATCAAACCCGTGACCTTGGCGTTATTAGCACCACGCTCTAACCAACTGAGCTAACCGGCCACTTTTACACCAAAGATTCACGTCACGTCAGTAGAAAATACATGCAAACGTGTATTCATATTGATATCCTATTAACCTGAATAATAAAATAAACTTGCAATTTTTACTACTCAAAAAGCATTGGACAAATTGCTTTTGTGTTTTCCATTCCACCCCACAAAGAGTTTTCTTTCAGTACATTATATGGTACATTAAATGCTGCAATTAAAAACAAGAACTTGTCTCGCTAAAAACAAGCCCTTATATGACTATGAGGACGGAAAAATAATAAAGTTATGACTATCGGAATACAAAGAGGCAAAATCAAGATATTATTTTTGTCCTTAAGGTTGAAATTGGACCTCTAAGATGATTTCATGCAACAAACTCTGCATTTCTATAAATCACCGGTTAGACCATACATGGAATATTGTGTACAGTTTTGAGCACCTGTGTATGAGAAGGACATTGCTGAACTAGAATGCGTGCAAAGAAGGGAAAGCAAGGTAATTAAAGGACCTCATCACAGACGGGGATTCTTTACTGTAAGAGCAGTTCGACGATTGAACTCTCTGCCACATTGAAAAGTGTTTTTTTGAAAAATATAAAATTTCATCATATTTGTACCAGATTCTGGAGATGGAACTTTGATCCAGGAATTTATTCTAATAGCCATATTTGGAGTAAGGGAGGAATTTTTTCCCTAAAGAGAAAATTGGAATGCACTCCAAGACAGTTTTTGCCTTCCTCTGGATCAACACGGCAGGTTTATAGGTTGAATTTGATGGACCTTTTTTCAATATTATCAACTATTCAACAAGCATGTAACAAAAGTGAGCTTCCATGGCTCGAACCCGTGACCTTGGCGTTATTAGCACCACGCTCTAACCAACTGAGCTAACCGGCCACTTTTATACCAAAGATTCACGTCACGTCAGTAGAAAATACATGCAAACGTGTATTCATATTGATATCCTATTAACCTGAATAATAAAATAAACTTGCAATTTTTACTACTCAAAAAGCATTGGACAAATTGCTTTTGTGTTTTCCATTCCACCCCACAAAGAGTTTTCTTTCAGTACATTATATGGTACATTAAATGCTGCAATTAAAAACAAGAACTTGTCTCGCTAAAAACAAGCCCTTATATGACTATGAGGACGGAAAAATAATAAAGTTATGACTATCGGAATACAAAGAGGCAAAATCAAGATATTATTTTTGTCCTTAAGGTTGAAATTGGACCTCTAAGATGATTTCATGCAACAAACTCTGCATTTCTATAAATCACCGGTTAGACCATACATGGAATATTGTGTACAGTTTTGAGCACCTGTGTATGAGAAGGACATTGCTGAACTAGAATGCGTGCAAAGAAGGGAAAGCAAGGTAATTAAAGGACCTCATCACAGACGGGGATTCTTTACTGTAAGAGCAGTTCGACGATTGAACTCTCTGCCACATTGAAAAGTGTTTTTTTGAAAAATATAAAATTTCATCATATTTGTACCAGATTCTGGAGATGGAACTTTGATCCAGGAATTTATTCTAATAGCCATATTTGGAGTAAGGGAGGAATTTTTCCCCTAATGACAACATTGGAATGCACTCCAAGACAGTTTTTGCCTTCCTCTGGATCAACACGGCAGGTTTATAGGTTGAATTTGATGGACCTTTTTTCAATATTATCAACTATTCAACTCTGTAACAAAAGTGAGCTTCCATGGCCCATACGGGGATCGAACCCGTGACCTTGGCGTTATTAGCACCACGCTCTAACCAACTGAGCTAACCGGCCACTTTAACACCAAAGATTCACGTCACGTCAGTAGAAAATACATGCAAACGTGTATTCATATTGATATCCTATTAACCTGAATAATAAAATAAACTTGCAATTTTTACTACTCAAAAAGCATTGGACAAATTGCTTTTGTGTTTTCCATTCCACCCCACAAAGAGTTTTCTTCAGTACATTAAATGGTACATTAAATGCTGCCATTAAAAACAAGAACTTGTCTCACTAAAAACAAGCCCTTATATGACTATGAGGACGGAAAAATAATAAAGTTATGACTATCGGAATACAAAGAGGCAAAATCAAGATATTATTTTTGTCCTTAAGGTTGAAATTGGACCTCTAAGATGATTTCATGCAACAAACTCTGCATTTCTATAAATCACCGGTTAGACCATACATGGAATATTGTGTACAGTTTTGAGCACCTGTGTATGAGAAGGACATTGCTGAACTAGAATGCGTGCAAAGAAGGGAAAGCAAGGTAATTAAAGGACCTCATCACAGACGGGGATTCTTTACTGTAAGAGCAGTTCGACGATTGAACTCTCTGCCACATTGAAAAGTGTTTTTTTGAAAAATATAAAATTTCATCATATTTGTACCAGATTCTGGAGATGGAACTTTGATCCAGGAATTTATTCTAATAGCCATATTTGGAGTAAGGGAGGAATTTTTCCCCTAATGACAACATTGGAATGCACTCCAAGACAGTTTTTGCATTCCTCTGGATCAACACGGCAGGTTTATAGGTTGAATTTGATGGACCTTTTTTCAATATTATCAACTATTCAACTCTGTAACAAAAGTGAGCTTCCATGGCCCATACGGGGATCGAACCCTTGACCTTGGCGTTATTAGCACCACGCTCTAACCAACTGAGCTAACCGGCCACTTTTACACCAAAGATTCACGTCACGTCAGTAGAAAATACATGCAAACGTGTATTCATATTGATATCCTATTAACCTGAATAATAAAATAAACTTGCAATTTTTACTACTCAAAAAGCATTGGACAAATTGCTTTTGTGTTTTCCATTCCACCCCACAAAGAGTTTTCTTCAGTACATTATATGGTACATTAAATGCTGCCATTAAAAACAAGAACTTGTCTCGCTAAAAACAAGCCCTTATATGACTATGAGGACGGAAAAATAATAAAGTTATGACTATCGGAATACAAAGAGGCAAAATCAAGATATTATTTTTCCATTCCACCCCACAAAGAGTTTTATTTCAGTACATTATATGGTACATTAAATGCTGCCATTAAAAACAAGAACTTGTCTCGCTAAAAACAAGCCCTTATATGACTATGAGGACGGAAAAATAATAAAGTTATGACTATCGGAATACAAAGAGGCAAAATCAAGATATTATTTTTGTCCTTAAGGTTGAAATTGAACCTCTAAGATGATTTCATGCAACAAACTCTGCATTTCTATAAATCACCGGTTAGACCATACATGGAATATTGTGTACAGTTTTAAGCACCTGTGTATGAGAAGGACATTGCTGAACTAGAATGCGTGCAAAGAAGGGAAAGCAAGGTAATTAAAGGACCTCATCACAGACGGGGATTCTTTACTGTAAGAGCAGTTCGACGATTGAACTCTCTGCCACATTGAAAAGTGTTTTTTTGAAAAATATAAAATTTCATCATATTTGTACCAGATTCTGGAGATGGAACTTTGATCCAGGAATTTATTCTAATAGCCATATTTGGAGTAAGGGAGGAATTTTTCCCCTAATGACAACATTGGAATGCACTCCAAGACAGTTTTTGCCTTCCTCTGGACCTTTTTTCAATATTATCAACTATTCAACTCTGTAACAAAAGTGAGCTTCCATGGCCCATACGGGGATCGAACCCGTGACCTTGGCGTTATTAGCACCACACTCTAACCAACTGAGCTAACCGGCCACTTTTACACCAAAGATTCACGTCACGTCAGTAGAAAATACATGCAAACATGTATTCATATTGATATCCTATTAACCTGAATAATAAAATAAACTTGCAATTTTTACTACTCAAAAAGCATTGGACAAATTGCTTTTGTGTTTTCCATTCCACCCCACAAAGAGTTTTCTTCAGTACATTATATGGTACATTAAATGCTGCCATTAAAAACAAGAACTTGTCTCACTAAAAACAAGCCCTTATATGACTATGAGGACGGAAAAATAATAAAGTTATGACTATCGGAATACAAAGAGGCAAAATCAAGATATTATTTTTGTCCTTAAGGTTGAAATTGGACCTCTAAGATGATTTCATGCAACAAACTCTGCATTTCTATAAATCACCGGTTAGACCATACATGGAATATTGTGTACAGTTTTGAGCACCTGTGTATGAGAAGGACATTGCTGAACTAGAATGCGTGCAAAGAAGGGAAAGCAAGGTAATTAAAGGACCTCATCACAGACGGGGATTCTTTACTGTAAGAGCAGTTCGACGATTGAACTCTCTGCCACATTGAAAAGTGTTTTTTTGAAAAATATAAAATTTCATCATATTTGTACCAGATTCTGGAGATGGAACTTTGATCCAGGAATTTATTCTAATAGCCATATTTGGAGTAAGGGAGGAATTTTTCCCCTAATGACAACATTGGAATGCACTCCAAGACAGTTTTTGCCTTCCTCTGGATCAACACGGCAGGTTTATAGGTTGAATTTGATGGACCTTTTTTCAATATTATCAACTATTCAACTCTGTAACAAAAGTGAGCTTCCATGGCCCGTACGGGGATCAAACCCGTGACCTTGGCGTTATTAGCACCACGCTCTAACCAACTGAGCTAACCGGCCACTTTTACAACAAAGATTCACGTCACGTCAGTAGAAAATACATGCAAACGTGTATTCATATTGATATCCTATTAACCTGAATAATAAAATAAACTTGCAATTTTTACTACTCAAAAAGCATTGGACAAATTGCTTTTGTGTTTTCCATTCCACCCCACAAAGAGTTTTCTTCAGTACATTATATGGTACATTAAATGCTGCCATTAAAAACAAGAACTTGTCTCGCTAAAAACAAGCCCTTATATGACTATGAGGACGGAAAAATAATAAAGTTATGACTATCGGAATACAAAGAGGCAAAATCAAGATATTATTTTTGTCCTTAACCCCTTCCCGACATTTGACGTACATGTACGGCATGGAAAGCATTGACTTCCCGCAAAATGCCGTACATGTACGTCAAACGTTTGGCACCGGCTCAGAAGCTGAGCCGGTGCCATCATCACCGGATCTCAGCTGTATCTTACAGCTGACATCCGACTGTAACGGCGGGGACCGAAATTAGCTTCGATCCCCGCCATTAACCCCTTAAGTGCAGCACTCAAACGCGATCGCTGCACTTAAGGTGTTTGCAGCTCATCGGAGCCCCAGCAATGAAATTGCCGGGGTTCCGGTGGCTGCAATGTCAACCGGAGGCCTAATACTGGCCTCCCGGTCTGCCTAGCACCGAAGCCGGTCAAGATCCGCCCGGCGGCGGAGCCTGATCGGCTTCCGTAGCTGCCGGCAAGATGGCGCCGGGTCAGGAGCTGATCCGGCGTCATCAGCGGTGGAGGTCAGCTGTACTGTACAGCTGACATCCACCTGTAACGGCAGGAACCGGAGCTAGCTCCGATCCCTGCCATTAACCCCTTCGATGCAGCAATCGAAAGCGATTGCTGCATCGTAGCGGATACTAGCAGATCGCCAGCCCTGACAGGCAATCGGGACTGGCGACTGCTGTTATGGCAACAGGAGACACAATGGTCTCCTGCTCTGCCATTACGGAAGCCGATTTAGGCCCCGCCGGGAGGCGAAGCCTAAACGGCTTGCTGTCAGTGAATGACTGACAGATCTAATACATTGCACTACATAGGTAGTGCAATGTATTAGAAAAAAAAAAATCTGACCGTTGGACCTTCAAGTCCCCTAGTGGGACTTGAGAAAAAGTGTAAAAAAAAGTGCAAAAAATAAAAGTTTGAAAACAATAAAAGTTTCAAGTAATCAAATAAAACACAATCCCCCTTTTAGGGCAGATTCACACGAACGTTGCGTTTTTGCGCGCGCAAACAACGCAGCGTTTTGCGAGCGCAAAAACCATTTGACAGCTGCGTGTGTCATGCGTGTCTGATGCGCGGCTGCGTGATTTTCGCGCAGCCGGCATCATAGAGATGAGGCTTGTCAACGCCCGTCACTGTCCAAGGTGCTGAAAGAGCTAAATCTTTCAGCACCCTCGACAGTGAATGCCGAACACAACAGCGAAAAACCTGTAAAAAAAAAAGATAAAGTTCCTACTTACCGAGAACTTCCCGGCCGTTGCCTTGGTGACGCGTCCTTGGTGACGCGCCTCTCTTGACATCGGGCCCCACCTCCCTGGGTGACGCAGCAGTCCAAGTGACCGCTGCAGCCTGTGATTGGCTGCAGCCTGTGCTTGGCCTGTGATTGGCTGGAGCTGTCACTTGAACTGAAGTGTCATCCCGGGAGGTCGGACTGCAGGAAGGAGACAGGACTAATCGGTAAGTTAGAACTTCGGTTTTTTTTTACAGGTTAATGTATTTTGGGATCGCAAGTCACTGTCCATGGTGCTGAAACAGTTTAACCCTTTCAGCACCATGGACAGTGACTATCTCCTGACGTCGCGTACCGATAATTTTTTTGCCGGGATCGGCCAAAACGAGTTTGGCCGAACCCGGTGAAGTTCGGTACGCTTGTCCGGCTTCGCTCATCGCAAAGACACTCCGTTTGGATGTTCGGAAACAGAAAAGCACGTGGTGCTTTTCGGTTTTCATTCATCCTTTTCACTGCTGTTGCGCGAATCACGCTCGTCCCACGGAAGTGCTTCCGTGTGGTGCGCGTGATTTTCACGCACCCATTGACTTCAATGGGTGCGTGATGCGCGAAATACGCAGAGTTATTGAACCTGTCGCGCTTTTTGCGCAGCAGACAAACGCTGCGCAAAAAGCACGGACTGTCTGTACTGCCCCATAGACTTGTATTGGTCCATGCGTGCCGCGTGAAAACCACGCGGCCCGCACGGACCGAATACACGCTCGTGTGAATCCCCCCTTACTCTTATCAAGTCCTTTATTATTGAAAAATAATAATAAACCATATGTATTTAGTGTCGCCACGACCGTAACGACCGGAGGTATCAAAATATTATATTATTTATTTTACGCGGTGAACAGCGTAAAAAAACCCCGTAAAAAACGTTACCAGAGTTTCTGTTTTTTGGTCACTTTGCCCTACAAATATTACAATAAAAAGTGATCAAAAAGTCGCACGTATCCAAAAATGGTACCTATAAAAACTATAGCTCGTCCCGCAAAAAACAAGCCCTCATACACGTCCGTCGACAAAAAAATTAAAAAGTTATGGTTCTCACAACTTGGCGACAGAAAAAATACATTCTTTTTACAAAAGTAATTTTATTGTGCAAAAAGTTGTAAAACATAAAAAAGTGCTATAAATTAGGTATCGCCGGAATCGTACTGACCCGCAGAATGAAGTTAACATGTAGTTTATAATGCGTGGTGAACGCTGTATAAAAAAAACAAAAAAAGCTGTGCCAGAATTGCGTTTTTTTGTTTACCTGGCATCCCAAAAAATAGGATAAAAGGTGATCAAAAAGTCACATGTACCCCAAAATGGTACCAATAATAACTACAGCTCGTCCCGCAACAAACCAGCCCTCATACCGCTACGTCTATGAAAAATAAAATTAGTTATGGCTCCAATAAGTCAGGAAATAAATAAATATGCAGTTGTGCCCGAGGGGAACATTTCTTCAGTTTCAAGAGGCGATTTATCAAGGACCTAAAATTAGGGAACCAGGAAGGGGAGAGCCCAAACATATCCGCTGGAAGCGACGGTGCCCGTATTATACCAGGACAACACTTCCCAGCAAAATTCCCCAAACTACAAAGGCGCGGAGTGTGGACCAAAAGGGGGATAAGAAATGACACCATTTATCAGTGCGACACCGGCCTGTGCAGAAAGGATTGCTTCACAGCGTAACACACATCTATGGATTATTTTTATTTTTTTATACCACCTGACTATGCCCCTTATATACTCCGCCCCGCTTACATGTACCCCCACATTATAAAACACCAGCAATACTCAAACAAATATAGTACCAAGCAAAATCCGCTCTCCAAAAGCCAAATGGTGCTCCCTCGGCCCTGAACCCTGCAGCGTCCCCAAACAGCAGTTTCCTTCAACATATATGGCATCGTCATACCTGGGAGAACCCTTTTAACAATTTTTGGGGTGTGTGTCTCCAGCGTCATAAGCTGGGCATGACATATTTGCCACTGAATGGCATATCTAGGGAAAAATATACATTTTTAATTTGCACCATCCACAGCGCATTCATTTATGGAAAAGACCTGTGGGTTGAAAATGCTCACTACACCCCTTAATAAATGCCTTGAGGGGTGCAGTTCCATAGTGGGGGTCACTTATCAGGGGTTTCTTTTTATTATTTCACATCTGAGCCTCTGCAGTTGTGAACCAATACTTTGTAAATCGCCAAATTAGGCCTCCACTCCGCATGGTACTCTTCACTTCTGAGCCCTGTCATATGTCCAGACAAAAGATTAGTGCCCCATGTAGGGTGTTTCTAAAACCAGGAAACACCGCATAATAATTAGAGAGCTGTCTTGTTATGGTGGCACAAGCCGGGCACCACATATTGGCATATCTATGGAAAAAAAATCCAATTTTCACTCTGCAACATTGAGCGCACACTAATTTCTACAAAACACCTGCAGGGTTAAAATGCTTACTACACCCCTTGGTAAATGCATTGAGGGGTGTAGTTTCCAAAATGGGGTCACTTCTGGGGGGTTTCCACTGTTTTGGGCCCACAGGTGCCCAGAAACCAATCCAGCAACATCTGCACTCCAAATGGCGGTCCTTCCCATCTGAGCCCTGCGGTTTGCCCAAACAGCAGTTTATGACCACATATGGGGTATTGCCGTACTCGGGAGAAATAGCTTTACAAATGTTGGGTTCTTTTTTTCCTTTATTTGTTGAGAAAATGAAAAAATTTGCGCTAAAGCTACGTCTTATTGAAGAAAAAGGACTGTTTTTATTTTCACTGCCTAATTCTAATAAATTCTATGAAACATCTGTGGGGTCAAAATGCTCACTACACCCCTAGATGCATTCCTCAAGAGGTGTAGTTTCCTAAATGGAGTCCCTTTTTGGGCGTTTTCATTGTTTTGTCCCCTCAGGGGCTTTGCAAATGTGACCTGGCCTCCGCAAATCATTCCTGCTAAATGTGATCTCAAAAAGCCAAATAGTGCTCTTTCCCTTCTAAGCCCTGCCGTGTGTCTAAACAGCCGTTTATTACCACATGTGGGGTATTGTTTTACTCGGGAGAAATTGCTTTACAAATTTTGTGGTGCTTTTTCTCCTTCAGTCCTTCTGGAAATGAGAAAAAATTAGCTAAACCTACATTTTCTTTGAAAAAATGTAGATTATTATTTTCAGGGCCTACTTCCAATAATTTCTGCAAAAAAACTGTGGTGTCAAATCGCTCACTATACCCCTAGATAATTTCCTCAATGGGTGTAGTTTCCAAAATGGGGTCACTTGTGGGGGGTTTCCACTGTTTTATCCCCTCAGGGGCTTTGTAAATGTGACATGGCCTCCGAAAACCATTCCTGCTAAATGTGAACTCCAAAAGCCAAATAGCGCTCTTTCCCTTCTCAGCCTCGCCGTGTGTCCAAACAGCCGTTTATTACCACATGTGGGGTATTGTTTTACTCGGGAGAAATTTCTTTACAAATTTTATGGTGCTTTTTCTCCTTTAGTCCTTGTGGAAATGAAAAAAAATTAGCTAAACCTACATTTTATTTGAAAAAATGTAGATTTTCATTTTCACAGCCTACTTGCAAAAATTTCTGCAAAAAACCTGTGGGGTCAAAATGCTCACTATACCCCTAGATAATTTCCTCAAGGGGTATAGTTTACAAAATGGGGTCACTTGTTTGGGGTTTCCACTGTTTTGTCACCTCAGGGGCTTTGTAAATGTGACATGGCCTCCGCAAACCATTCCTGCTAAATGTGAACTCCAAAAGCCAAATAGCGCTCTTTCCCTTCTCAGCCACGCCGTGTCTCCAAACAACCGTTTATTACCACATGTGAGGTATTGTTTTACTCGGGAGAAATTGCTTTACAAATTTTGCAGTGCTTTTTCTCCTTTAGTCCTTGTGGAAATGAGAAAAAAAATCGCTAAACCTACATTTTCTTTGAAGAAATGTTGATTTTAATTTTCACGGCCTACTTCCAATAATTTCTGTAAAAAACCTGTGCGGTCAAAATGCTCACTACACCCCTAGATAATTTCCTTGAGGTGTCTAGTTTCCCAGATGGGGTCACTTTTGGTTGATTTTGACTGTTTTGGCACCGCAAGAGCCCTTCAAACCTGAAATGGTGCCTAAAATATATTCTAACAAAAATAAGGCCCCAAAATCCACTAGGTGCTCCTTTGCTTCTGAGGCCGGTGCTTAAGTCCAGTAGCACGCTACGGCCACATGTGGGATATTTCCTAAAACTGCAGAAACTGGGCAACAAATATTGAGTTGCATTTCTCTGGTAAAACCTTCTGTTTTATAAAAAAAATTGTATTAAAAATGTATTTCTGCAGAAAAATATGAAATTTGTAAATTTCACCTCTACTTTGCTTTAATTCCTGTGAAATGTGTAAAGGGTTAAGACATTTTCTAAATGCTGTTTTGAATACTTTGAGGGGTGAAGATTTTAAAATGGGGTGACTTTTTTGGGGTTTCTAATATATAAGGCCCTCAAAACCACTTCACAACTGAACTGGCCCCTGTAAAAATAGCCTTTTGAAATTTTCTTGAAAATGTGAGAAATTGCTGCTAAAGTTCTAAGCCTTGTGAGGTCATAGAAAAATAAAAGGATGTTCAAAAAACGATGCCAATCTAAAGTAGACATATGGGTGATGTTAATTAGCAACAATTTTGTGTGGTATAACTGCCTGTCTTACAAGCAGATACATTTAAATTGAGAAAAATGCTAATTTTTGCAATTTTTCGCTAATTTTTGGTGTTTTTCACAATTAAATACTGAACATATCGAGCAAATTTTGCCAGTAACATAAAGTCCAATGTGTCACGAGAAAACAATCTCAGAATCGCTTGGATAGGTGAAAGCATTCCGGAGTTATTACCACATAAAGTGACACATGTCAGATTTGAAAAATGAGGCTCTGTCAGGAAGGTCAAAAGTGGCTAAAGAGGGAAGGGGTTAAGGTTGAAATTGGACCTCTAAGATGATTTCATGCAACAAACTCTGCATTTCTATAAATCACCGGTTAGACCATACATGGAATATTGTGTACAGTTTTAAGCACCTGTGTATGAGAAGGACATTGCTGAACTAGAATGCGTGCAAAGAAGGGAAAGCAAGGTAATTAAAGGACCTCATCACAGACGGGGATTCTTTACTGTAAGAGCAGTTCGACGAATGAACTCTCTGCCACATTGAAAAGTGTTTTTTTGAAAAATATAAAATTTCATCATATTTGTACCAGATTCTGGAGATGGAACTTTGATCCAGGAATTTATTCTAATAGCCATATTTGGAGTAAGGGAGGAATTTTTCCCCTAATGACAACATTTGAATGCACTCCAAGACAGTTTTTGCCTTCCTCTGGATCAATACGGCAGGTTTATAGGTTGAATTTGATGGACCTTTTTTCAATATTATCAACTATTCAACTCTGTAACAAGCATGTAACAAAAGTGAGCTTACATGGCCCGTACGGGGATCGAACCCGTGACCTTGGCGTTATTAGCACCACGCGCTAACCAACTGAGCTAACCGGCCACTTTTACACCAAAGATTCACGTCACGTCAGTAGAAAATACATGCAAACGTGTATTCATATTGATATCCTATTAACCTGAATAATAAAATAAACTTGCAATTTTTACTACTCAAAAAGCATTGGACAAATTGCTTTTGTGTTTTCCATTCCACCCCACAAAGAGTTTTCTTTCAGTACATTATATAGTACATTAAATGCTGCCATTAAAAACAAGAACTTGTCTCGCTAAAAACAAGCCCTTATATGACTATGAGGACGGAAAAATGATAAAGTTATGACTATCGGAATACAAAGAGGCAAAATCAAGATATTATTTTTGTCCTTAAGGTTGAAATTGGACCTCTAAGATGATTTCATGCAACAAACTCTGCATTTCTATAAATCACCGGTTAGACCATACATGGAATATTGTGTACAGTTTTGAGCACCTGTGTATGAGAAGGACATTGCTGAACTACAATGCGTGCAAAGAAGGGAAAGCAAGGTAATTAACCCCTTAATGACCGGGCCATTTTGCACGTTAATGACCAAGGATTATTTTTTGTTTTTCCACGGTCGCATTCCAAGAGTCGTAACTGTTTTTGTATTCCGTCTATATAGCCGTATAAGGGCTTGTTTTTTCCGGGACGAGTTGTATTTTGTAATTGTACCATTTTTAGATGCTTATAACATATTGATTAACTTTTATTAACTTTATTTTAGGAGAGAATTGAAAATAAGCAGCTATTCCAGCATTAATTTTCACGTTATAAATTTACGCCGTTTACTATGCAGCGTAAATAACATGTTAACTTTATTCTATGGGTCGGCACGATTACAGGGATACCAAATGTATAAAGGTTTTATATGTTTTTTCTACGTTTGCACAATAAAAACCCTTTTAGAAAAAAATTACTTGTTTTTGCATCGCCGCGTTCCAAGAGCCGTCATTTTTTTATTTTTCCGTCGATGTGGCCGTACGTGGGCTTGATTTTTGCGGGACAATGTGTAGTTTTCATTAGTACTATTTTGGGGTACATAGGACTTATAGATGAACTTTTATTTTATTTTTTATGGGGGGAATGGGAGAAAAGAGAGAATTTTGCCGTTGTTTTTTGCGTTTTCTTTGGACGCCGTTCATCCGGCGGTTTAATTAATGTGTTCATTTTATTGGTCAAGTTGTTACGATCGCGGGGATACCATATATGTGTATGTGTGATTTGTTTTGACCGTTTTATTAAATAAAACCACTTTTTGGGGCAAAAAAGTAGTTTTATTTGACTTTGACTGTAATTTTTTTTATTTTTTTTTTCACAAACTTTATTTAACGGTTTTACTTTTTTTTTTTTAGTCCCACCAGGGGACTTCACTATGCGATGTGCAGATCGCATATATAATGCTTTGGTATACTTCGTATACCAAAGCATTATTGCCTGTCAGTGTAAAACTGACAGGCAACCTGTTAGGTCATGCCTCTGGCATCGCCTAACAGGCAGATGCTGAAGACAGACCTGGGGGTCTTTGTTAGACCCCCGGCTGTCATGGAAACCCGACGGAGACCCGCGATTTGTTTGCGGGGGCGCCGATCGGGAGACAGAGGGAGTTCCCCCTTCTGTCAAACACATTAAATGCCGCTGTCACTGTTGACAGCGGCATTTAATGGGTTAAACTGCCGGAATCGGCGCGTGCTTCGATTCCGGCAGTTGCAGCAGGAGCCAGGCTGTGTATAACAGCCGTGCTCCTGCCGCTGATCGCGTGGGTAAACTGTCAGTACCCGCGCGATCACAGGACGGATATATCCGTCCTCCTGCGCGAACTAGCAGCTGCTGAGGACGGATATATCCGTCCTTCGGCGTTAAGGGGTTAAAGGACCTCATCACAGATGGGGATTCTTTACTGTAAGAGAAGTTCTACGATTGAACTCTCTGCCACATTGAAAAGTGTTTTTTTGAAAAATATAAAATTTAAAATATAAATAGGACGGAAAAATAATAAAGTTATGACTATCGGAATACAAAGAGGCAAAATCAAGATATTATTTTTGTCCTTAAGGTTGAAAGTGGACCTCTAAGATGATTTCATGCAACAAACTCTGCATTTCTATAAATCACCGGTTAGACCATACATGGAATATTGTGTACAGTTTTGAGCACCTGTGTATGAGAAGGACATTGCTGAACTAGAATGCGTGCAAAGAAGGGAAAGCAAGGTAATTAAAGGACCTCATCACAGACGGGGATTCTTTACTGTAAGAGCAGTTCGACGATTGAACTCTCTGCCACATTGAAAAGTGTTTTTTTGAAAAATATAAAATTTCATCATATTTGTACCAGATTCTGGAGATGGAACTTTGATCCAGGAATTTATTCTAATAGCCATATTTGGAGTAAGGGAGGAATTTTTCCCCTAATGACAACATTGGAATGCACTCCAAGACAGTTTTTGCCTTCCTCTGGATCAACACGGCAGGTTTATAGGTTGAATTTGATGGACCTTTTTTCAATATTATCAACTATTCAACTCTGTAACAAAAGTGAGCTTCCATGGCCCATACGGGGATCGAACCCGTGACCTTGGCGTTATTAGCACCACGCTCTAACCAATAAAATAATAATAAAATAAACTTGCAATTTTTACTACTCAAAAAGCATTGGACAAATTGCTTTTGTGTTTTCCATTCCACCCCACAAAGAGTTTTATTTCAGTACATTATATGGTACATTAAATGCTGCCATTAAAAACAAGAACTTGTTTCGCTAAAAACAAGCCCTTATATGACTATGAGGACGGAAAAATAATAAAGTTATGACTATCGGAATACAAAGAGGCAAAATCAAGATATTATTTTTGTCCTTAAGGTTGAAATTGGACCTCTAAGATGATTTCATGCAACAAACTCTGCATTTCTATAAATCACCGGTTAGACCATACATGGAATATTGTGTACAGTTTTGAGCACCTGTGTATGAGAAGGACATTGCTGAACTAGAATGCGTGCAAAGAAGGGAAAGCAAGGTAATTAAAGGACCTCATCACAGACGGGGATTCTTTACTGTAAGAGCAGTTCGACGATTGAACTCTCTGCCACATTGAATAGTGTTTTTTTGAAAAATATAAAATTTCATCATATTTGTACCAGATTCTGGAGATGGAACGTTGATCCAGGAATTTATTCTAATAGCCATATTTGGAGTAAGGGAGGAATTTTTCCCCTAATGACAACATTGGAATGCACTCCAAGACAGTTTTTGCCTTCCTCTGGATCAACACGGCAGGTTTATAGGTTGAATTTGATGGACCTTTTTTCAATATTATCAACTATTCAACTCTGTAACAAGCATGTAACAAGCATTTAAACAAGCATGTAACAAGCATGTAACAAAAGTGAGCTTCCATGGCCCGTACGGGGATCGAACCCGTGACCTTGGCGTTATTAGCACCACGCTCTAACCAACTGAGCTAACCGGCCACTTTTACACCAAAGATTCACGTCACGTCAGTAGAAAATACATGCAAACGTGTATTCATATTGATATCCTATTAACCTGAATAATAAAATAAACTTGCAATTTTTACTACTCAAAAAGCATTGGACAAATTGCTTTTGTGTTTTCCATTCCACCCCACAAAGAGTTTTCTTTCAGTACATTATATGGTACATTAAATGCTGCCATTAAAAACAAGAACTTGTCTCGCTAAAAACAAGCCCTTATATGACTATGAGGACGGAAAAATAATAAAGTTATGACTATCGGAATACAAAGAGGCAAAATCAAGATATTATTTTTGTCCTTAAGGTTGAAATTGGACCTCTAAGATGATTTCATGCAACAAACTCTGCATTTCTATAAATCACCGGTTAGACCATACATGGAATATTGTGTACAGTTTTGAGCACCTGTGTATGAGAAGGACATTGCTGAACTAGAATGCGTGCAAAGAAGGGAAAGCAAGGTAATTAAAGGACCTCATCACAGACGGGGATTCTTTACTGTAAGAGCAGTTCGACGATTGAACTCTCTGCCACAATGAAAAGTGTTTTTTTGAAAAATATAAAATTTCATCATATTTGTACCAGATTCTGGAGATGGAACTTTGATCCAGGAATTTATTCTAATAGCCATATTTGGAGTAAGGGAGGAATTTTTCCCCTAATGACAACATTGGAATGCACTCCAAGACAGTTTTTGCCTTCCTCTGGATCAACACGGCAGGTTTATAGGTTGAATTTGATGGACCTTTTTTCAATATTATCAACTATTCAACTCTGTAACAAAAGTGAGCTTCCATGGCCCATACGGGGATCGAACCCGTGACCTTGGCGTTATTAGCACCACGCTCTAACCAATAAAATAATAATAAAATAAACTTGCAATTTTTACTACTCAAAAAGCATTGGACAAATTGCTTTTGTGTTTTCCATTCCACCCCACAAAGAGTTTTCTTTCAGTACATTATATGGTACATTAAATGCTGCCATTAAAAACAAGAACTTGTCTCGCTAAAAACAAGCCCTTATATGACTATGAGGACGGAAAAATAATAAAGTTATGACTATCGGAATACAAAGAGGCAAAATCAAGATATTATTTTTGTCCTTAAGGTTGAAATTGGACCTCTAAGATGATTTCATGCAACAAACTCTGCATTTCTATAAATCACCGGTTAGACCATACATGGAATATTGTGTACAGTTTTGAGCACCTGTGTATGAGAAGGACATTGCTGAACTAGAATGCGTGCAAAGAAGGGAAAGCAAGGTAATTAAAGGACCTCATCACAGACGGGGATTCTTTACTGTAAGAGCAGTTCGACGATTGAACTCTCTGCCACATTGAAAAGTGTTTTTTTGAAAAATATAAAATTTCATCATATTTGTACCAGATTCTGGAGATGGAACTTTGATCCAGGAATTTATTCTAATAGCCATATTTGGAGTAAGGGAGGAATTTTTCCCCTAATGACAACATTGGAATGCACTCCAAGACAGTTTTTGCCTTCCTCTGGATCAACACGGCAGGTTTATAGGTTGAATTTGATGGACCTTTTTTCAATATTATCAACTATTCAACTCTGTAACAAAAGTGAGCTTCCATGGCCCATACGGGGATCGAACCCGTGACCTTGGCGTTATTAGCACCACGCTCTAACCAATAAAATAATAATAAAATAAACTTGCAATTTTTACTACTCAAAAAGCATTGGACAAATTGCTTTTGTGTTTTCCATTCCACCCCACAAAGAGTTTTCTTTCAGTACATTATATGGTACATTAAATGCTGCCATTAAAAACAAGAACTTGTCTCGCTAAAAACAAGCCCTTATATGACTATGAGGACGGAAAAATAATAAAGTTATGACTATCGGAATACAAAGAGGCAAAATCAAGATATTATTTTTGTCCTTAAGGTTGAAATTGGACCTCTAAGATGATTTCATGCAACAAACTCTGCATTTCTATAAATCACCGGTTAGACCATACATGGAATATTGTGTACAGTTTTGAGCACCTGTGTATGAGAAGGACATTGCTGAACTAGAATGCGTGCAAAGAAGGGAAAGCAAGGTAATTAAAGGACCTCATCACAGACGGGGATTCTTTACTGTAAGAGCAGTTCGACGATTGAACTCTCTGCCACATTGAAAAGTGTTTTTTTGAAAAATATAAAATTTCATCATATTTGTACCAGATTCTGGAGATGGAACTTTGATCCAGGAATTTATTCTAATAGCCATATTTGGAGTAAGGGAGGAATTTTTCCCCTAATGACAACATTGGAATGCACTCCAAGACAGTTTTTGCCTTCCTCTGGATCAACACGGCAGGTTTATAGGTTGAATTTGATGGACCTTTTTTCAATATTATCAACTATTCAACTCTGTAACAAAAGTGAGCTTCCATGGCCCATACGGGGATCGAACCCGTGACCTTGGCGTTATTAGCACCACGCTCTAACCAATAAAATAATAATAAAATAAACTTGCAATTTTTACTACTCAAAAAGCATTGGACAAATTGCTTTTGTGTTTTCCATTCCACCCCACAAAGAGTTTTCTTTCAGTACATTATATGGTACATTAAATGCTGCCATTAAAAACAAGAACTTGTTTCGCTAAAAACAAGCCCTTATATGACTATGAGGACGGAAAAATAATAAAGTTATGACTATCGGAATACAAAGAGGCAAAATCAAGATATTATTTTTGTCCTTAAGGTTGAAATTGGACCTCTAAGATGATTTCATGCAACAAACTCTGCATTTCTATAAATCACCGGTTAGACCATACATGGAATATTGTGTACAGTTTTGAGCACCTGTGTATGAGAAGGACATTGCTGAACTAGAATGCGTGCAAAGAAGGGAAAGCAAGGTAATTAAAGGACCTCATCACAGACGGGGATTCTTTACTGTAAGAGCAGTTCGACGATTGAACTCTCTGCCACATTGAAAAGTGTTTTTTTGAAAAATATAAAATTTCATCATATTTGTACCAGATTCTGGAGATGGAACTTTGATCCAGGAATTTATTCTAATAGCCATATTTGGAGTAAGGGAGGAATTTTTCCCCTAATGACAACATTGGAATGCACTCCAAGACAGTTTTTGCCTTCCTCTGGATCAACACGGCAGGTTTATAGGTTGAATTTGATGGACCTTTTTTCAATATTATCAACTATTCAACTCTGTAACAAGCATGTAACAAAAGTGAGCTTCCATGGCCCGTACGGGGATCGAACCCGTGACCTTGGCGTTATTAGCACCACGCTCTAACCAACTGAGCTAACCGGCCACATTTACACCAAAGATTCACGTCACGTCAGTAGAAAATACATGCAAACGTGTATTCATATTGATATCCTATTAACCTGAATAATAAAATAAACTTGCAATTTTTACTACTCAAAAAGCATTGGACAAATTGCTTTTGTGTTTTCCATTCCACCCCACAAAGAGTTTTCTTCAGTACATTATATGGTACATTAAATGCTGCCATTAAAAACAAGAACTTGTCTCGCTAAAAACAAGCCCTTATATGACTATGAGGATGGAAAAATAATAAAGTTATGACTATCGGAATACAAAGAGTCAAAATCAAGATATTATTTTTGTCCTTAAGGTTGAAATTGGACCTCTAAGATGATTTCATGCAACAAACTCTGCATTTCTATAAATCACCGGTTAGACCATACATGGAATATTGTGTACAGTTTTGAGCACCTGTGTATGAGAAGGACATTGCTGAACTAGAATGCGTGCAAAGAAGGGAAAGCAAGGTAATTAAAGGACCTCATCACAGACGGGGATTCTTTACTGTAAGAGCAGTTCGACGATTGAACTCTCTGCCACATTGAAAAGTGTTTTTTTGAAAAATATAAAATTTCATCATATTTGTACCAGATTCTGGAGATGGAATTTTGATCCAGGAATTTATTCTAATAGCCATATTTGGAGTAAGGGAGGAATTTTTCCCCTAATGACAACATTGGAATGCACTCCAAGACAGTTTTTGCCTTCCTCTGGATCAACACGGCAGGTTTATAGGTTGAATTTGATGGACCTTTTTTCAATATTATCAACTATTCAACTCTGTAACAAAAGTGAGCTTCCATGGCCCATACGGGGATCGAACCCGTGACCTTGGCGTTATTAGCACCACGCTCTAACCAATAAAATAATAATAAAATAAACTTGCAATTTTTACTACTCAAAAAGCATTGGACAAATTGCTTTTGTGTTTTCCATTCCACCCCACAAAGAGTTTTCTTTCAGTACATTATATGGTACATTAAATGCTGCCATTAAAAACAAGAACTTGTCTCGCTAAAAACAAGCCCTTATATGACTATGAGGACGGAAAAATAATAAAGTTATGACTATCGGAATACAAAGAGGCAAAATCAAGATATTATTTTTGTCCTTAAGGTTGAAATTGGACCTCTAAGATGATTTCATGCAACAAACTCTGCATTTCTATAAATCACCGGTTAGACCATACATGGAATATTGTGTACAGTTTTGAGCACCTGTGTATGAGAAGGACATTGCTGAACTAGAATGCGTGCAAAGAAGGGAAAGCAAGGTAATTAAAGGACCTCATCACAGACGGGGATTCTTTACTGTAAGAGCAGTTCGACGATTGAACTCTCTGCCACATTGAAAAGTGTTTTTTTGAAAAATATAAAATTTCATCATATTTGTACCAGATTCTGGAGATGGAACTTTGATCCAGGAATTTATTCTAATAGCCATATTTGGAGTAAGGGAGGAATTTTTCCCCTAATGACAACATTGGAATGCACTCCAAGACAGTTTTTGCCTTCCTCTGGATCAACACGGCAGGTTTATAGGTTGAATTTGATGGACCTTTTTTCAATATTATCAACTATTCAACTCTGTAACAAAAGTGAGCTTCCATGGCCCATACGGGGATCGAACCCGTGACCTTGGCGTTATTAGCACCACGCTCTAACCAATAAAATAATAATAAAATAAACTTGCAATTTTTACTACTCAAAAAGCATTGGACAAATTGCTTTTGTGTTTTCCATTCCACCCCACAAAGAGTTTTCTTTCAGTACATTATATGGTACATTAAATGCTGCCATTAAAAACAAGAACTTGTCTCGCTAAAAACAAGCCCTTATATGACTATGAGGACGGAAAAATAATAAAGTTATGACTATCGGAATACAAAGAGGCAAAATCAAGATATTATTTTTGTCCTTAAGGTTGAAATTGGACCTCTAAGATGATTTCATGCAACAAACTCTGCATTTCTATAAATCACCGGTTAGACCATACATGGAATATTGTGTACAGTTTTGAGCACCTGTGTATGAGAAGGACATTGCTGAACTAGAATGCGTGCAAAGAAGGGAAAGCAAGGTAATTAAAGGACCTCATCACAGACGGGGATTCTTTACTGTAAGAGCAGTTCGACGATTGAACTCTCTGCCACATTGAAAAGTGTTTTTTTGAAAAATATAAAATTTCATCATATTTGTACCAGATTCTGGAGATGGAACTTTGATCCAGGAATTTATTCTAATAGCCATATTTGGAGTAAGGGAGAAATTTTTCCCCTAATGACAACATTGGAATGCACTCCAAGACAGTTTTTGCCTTCCTCTGGATCAACACGGCAGGTTTATAGGTTGAATTTGATGGACCTTTTTTCAATATTATCAACTATTCAACTCTGTAACAAAAGTGAGCTTCCATGGCCCATACGGGGATCGAACCCGTGACCTTGGCGTTATTAGCACCACGCTCTAACCAATAAAATAATAATAAAATAAACTTGCAATTTTTACTACTCAAAAAGCATTGGACAAATTGCTTTTGTGTTTTCCATTCCACCCCACAAAGAGTTTTCTTTCAGTACATTATATGGTACATTAAATGCTGCCATTAAAAACAAGAACTTGTCTCGCTAAAAACAAGCCCTTATATGACTATGAGGACGGAAAAATAATAAAGTTATGACTATCAGAATACAAAGAGGCAAAATCAAGATATTATTTTTGTCCTTAAGGTTGAAATTGGACCTCTAAGATGATTTCATGCAACAAACTCTGCATTTCTATAAATCACCGGTTAGACCATACATGGAATATTGTGTACAGTTTTGAGCACCTGTGTATGAGAAGGACATTGCTGAACTAGAATGCGTGCAAAGAAGGGAAAGCAAGGTAATTAAAGGACCTCATCACAGACGGGGATTCTTTACTGTAAGAGCAGTTCGACGATTGAACTCTCTGCCACATTGAAAAGAGTTTTTTGGAAAAATATAAAATTTCATCATATTTGTACCAGATTCTGGAGATGGAACTTTGATCCAGGAATTTATTCTAATAGCCATATTTGGAGTAAGGGAGGAATTTTTCCCCTAATGACAAGATTGGAATGCACTCCAAGACAGTTTTTGCCTTCCTCTGGATCAACACGGCAGGTTTATAGGTTGAATTTAATGGACCTTTTTTCAATATTATCAACTATTCAACTCTGTAACAAAAGTGGGCTTCCATGGCGCGTACGGGGATCGAACCCGTGACCTTGGCGTTATTAGCACCACGCTCTAACCAACTGAGCTAACCGGCCACTTTTACACCAAAGATTCACGTCACGTCAGTAGAAAATACATGCAAACGTGTATTCATATTGATATCCTATTAACCTGAATAATAAAATAAACTTCCAATTTTTACTACTCAAAAAGCATTGGACAAATTGCTTTTGTGTTTTCCATTCCACCCCACAAAGAGTTTTCTTCAGTACATTATATGGTACATTAAATGCTGCCATTAAAAACAAGAACTTGTCTCGCTAAAAACAAGCCCTTATATGACTATGAGGACGGAAAAATAATAAAGTTATGACTATCGGAATACAAAGAGGCAAAATCAAGATATTATTTTTGTCCTTAAGGTTGAAATTGGACCTCTAAGATGATTTCATGCAACAAACTCTGCATTTCTATAAATCACCGGTTAGACCATACATGGAATATTGTGTACAGTTTTGAGCACCTGTGTATGAGAAGGACATTGCTGAACTAGAATGCGTGCAAAGAAGGGAAAGCAAGGTAATTAAAGGACCTCATCACAGACGGGGATTCTTTACTGTAAGAGCAGTTCGACGATTGAACTCTCTGCCACATTGAAAAGTGTTTTTTTGAAAAATATAAAATTTCATCATATTTGTACCAGATTCTGGAGATGGAACTTTGATCCAGGAATTTATTCTAATAGCCATATTTGGAGTAAGGGAGGAATTTTTCCCCTAATGACAAGATTGGAATGCACTCCAAGACAGTTTTTGCCTTCCTCTGGATCAACACGGCAGGTTTATAGGTTGAATTTGATGGACCTTTTTTCAATATTATCAACTATTCAACTCTGTAACAAAAGTGGGCTTCCATGGCCCGTACGGGGATCGAACCTGTGACCTTGGCGTTATTAGCACCACGCTCTAACCAACTGAGCTAACCGGCCACTTTTACACCAAAGATTCACGTCACGTCAGTAGAAAATACATGCAAACGTGTATTCATATTGATATCCTATTAACCTGAATAATAAAATAAACTTCCAATTTTTACTACTCAAAAAGCATTGGACAAATTGCTTTTGTGTTTTCCATTCCACCCCACAAAGAGTTTTCTTCAGTACATTATATGGTACATTAAATGCTGCCATTAAAAACAAGAACTTGTCTCGCTAAAAACAAGCCCTTATATGACTATGAGGACGGAAAAATAATAAAGTTATGACTATCGGAATACAAAGAGGCAAAATCAAGATATTATTTTTGTCCTTAAGGTTGAAATTGGACCTCTAAGATGATTTCATGCAACAAACTCTGCATTTCTATAAATCACCGGTTAGACCATACATGGAATATTGTGTACAGTTTTGAGCACCTGTGTATGAGAAGGACATTGCTGAACTAGAATGCGTGCAAAGAAGGGAAAGCAAGGTAATTAAAGGACCTCATCACAGACGGGGATTCTTTACTGTAAGAGCAGTTCGACGATTGAACTCTCTGCCACATTGAAAAGTGTTTTTTTGAAAAATATAAAATGTCATCATATTTGTACCAGATTCTGGAGATGGAACTTTGATCCAGGAATTTATTCTAATAGCCATATTTGGAGTAAGGGAGGAATTTTTCCCCTAATGACAACATTGGAATGCACTCCAAGACAGTTTTTGCCTTCCTCTGGATCAACACGGCAGGTTTATAGGTTGAATTTGATGGACCTTTTTTCAATATTATCAACTATTCAACTCTGTAACAAAAGTGAGCTTCCATGGCCCATACGGGGATCGAACCCGTGACCTTGGCGTTATTAGCACCACGCTCCAACCAACTGAGCTAACCGGCCACATTTACACCAAAGATTCACGTCACGTCAGTAGAAAATACATGCAAACGTGTATTCATATTGATATCCTATTAACCTGAATAATAAAATAAACTTGCAATTTTTACTACTCAAAAAGCATTGGACAAATTGCTTTTGTGTTTTCCATTCCACCCCACAAAGAGTTTTCTTCAGTACATTATATGGTACATTAAATGCTGCCATTAAAAACAAGAACTTGTCTCGCTAAAAACAAGCCCTTATATGACTATGAAGACGGAAAAATAATAAAGTTATGACTATCGGAATACAAAGAGGCAAAATCAAGATATTATTTTTGTCCTTAAGGTTGAAATTGGACCTCTAAGATGATTTCATGCAACAAACTCTGCATTTCTATAAATCACCGGTTAGACCATACATGGAATATTGTGTACAGTTTTGAGCACCTGTGTATGAGAAGGACATTGCTGAACTAGAATGCGTGCAAAGAAGGGAAAGCAAGGTAATTAAAGGACCTCATCACAGACGGGGATTCTTTACTGTAAGAGCAGTTCGACGATTGAACTCTCTGACACATTGAAAAGTGTTTTTTTGAAAAATATAAAATTTCATCATATTTGTACCAGATTCTGGAGATGGAACTTTGATCCAGGAATTTATTCTAATAGCCATATTTGGAGTAAGGGAGGAATTTTTCCCCTAATGACAACATTGGAATGCACTCCAAGACAGTTTTTGCCTTCCTCTGGATCAACACGGCAGGTTTATAGGTTGAATTTGATGGACCTTTTTTCAATATTATCAACTATTCAACTCTGTAACAAGCATGTAACAAAAGTGAGCTTCCATGGCCCATACGGGGACCGAACCCGTGACCTTGGCGTTATTAGCACCACGCTCTAACCAACTGAGCTAACCGGCCACTTTTACACCAAAGATTCACGTCACGTCAGTAGAAAATACATGCAAACGTGTATTCATATTGATATCCTATTAACCTGAATAATAAAATAAACTTGCAATTTTTACTACTCAAAAAGCATTGGACAAATTGCTTTTGTGTTTTCCATTCCACCCCACAAAGAGTTTTCTTCAGTACATTATATGGTACATTAAATGCTGCCATTAAAAACAAGAACTTGTCTCGCTAAAAACAAGCCCTTATATGACTATGAGGACGGAAAAATAATAAAGTTATGACTATCGGAATACAAAGAGGCAAAATCAAGATATTATTTTTGTCCTTAAGGTTGAAATTGGACCTCTAAGATGATTTCATGCAACAAACTCTGCATTTCTATAAATCACCGGTTAGACCATACATGGAATATTGTGTACAGTTTTGAGCACCTGTGTATGAGAAGGACATTGCTGAACTAGAATGCGTGCAAAGAAGGGAAAGCAAGGTAATTAAAGGACCTCATTACAGACGGGGATTCTTTACTGTAAGAGCAGTTCGACGATTGAACTCTCTGCCACATTGAAAAGTGTTTTTTTGAAAAATATAAAATTTCATCATATTTGTACCAGATTCTGGAGATGGAACTTTGATCCAGGAATTTATTCTAATAGCCATATTTGGAGTAAGGGAGGAATTCTTCCCCTAATGACAACATTTGAATGCACTCCAAGACAGTTTTTGCCTTCCTCTGGATCAACACGGCAGGTTTATAGGTTGAATTTGATGGACCTTTTTTCAATATTATCAACTATTCAATAAGCATGTAACAAAAGTGAGCTTCCATGGCCCATACGGGGATCGAACCCGTGACCTTGGCGTTATTAGCACCACACTCTAACCAACTGAGCTAACCGGCCACTTTTACACCAAAGACTCACGTCACGTCAGTAGAAAATACATGCAAACGTGTATTCATATTGATATCCTATTAACCTGAATAATAAAATAAACTTGCAATTTTTACTACTCAAAAAGCATTGGACAAATTGCTTTTGTGTTTTCCATTCCACCCCACAAAGAGTTTTCTTCAGTACATTATATGGTACATTAAATGCTGCCATTAAAAACAAGAACTTGTCTCGCTAAAAACAAGCCCTTATATGACTATGAGGACGGAAAAATAATAAAGTTATGACTATCGGAATACAAAGAGGCAAAATCAAGATATTATTTTTGTCCTTAAGGTTGAAATTGGACCTCTAAGATGATTTCATGCAACAAACTCTGCATTTCTATAAATCACCGGTTAGACCATACATGGAATATTGTGTACAGTTTTGAGCACCTGTGTATGAGAAGGACATTGCTGAACTAGAATGCGTGCAAAGAAGGGAAAGCAAGGTAATTAAAGGACCTCATCACAGACGGGGATTCTTTACTGTAAGAGCAGTTCGACGATTGAACTCTCTGCCACATTGAAAAGTGTTTTTTTGAAAAATATAAAATGTCATCATATTTGTACCAGATTCTGGAGATGGAACTTTGATCCAGGAATTTATTCTAATAGCCATATTTGGAGTAAGGGAGGAATTTTTCCCCTAATGACAACATTGGAATGCACTCCAAGACAGTTTTTGCCTTCCTCTGGATCAACACGGCAGGTTTATAGGTTGAATTTGATGGACCTTTTTTCAATATTATCAACTATTCAACTCTGTAACAAAAGTGAGCTTCCATGGCCCATACGGGGATCGAACCCGTGACCTTGGCGTTATTAGCACCACGCTCTAACCAACTGAGCTAACCGGCCACATTTACACCAAAGATTCACGTCACGTCAGTAGAAAATACATGCAAACGTGTATTCATATTGATATCCTATTAACCTGAATAATAAAATAAACTTGCAATTTTTACTACTCAAAAAGCATTGGACAAATTGCTTTTGTGTTTTCCATTCCACCCCACAAAGAGTTTTCTTCAGTACATTATATGGTACATTAAATGCTGCCATTAAAAACAAGAACTTGTCTCGCTAAAAACAAGCCCTTATATGACTATGAAGACGGAAAAATAATAAAGTTATGACTATCGGAATACAAAGAGGCAAAATCAAGATATTATTTTTGTCCTTAAGGTTGAAATTGGACCTCTAAGATGATTTCATGCAACAAACTCTGCATTTCTATAAATCACCGGTTAGACCATACATGGAATATTGTGTACAGTTTTGAGCACCTGTGTATGAGAAGGACATTGCTGAACTAGAATGCGTGCAAAGAAGGGAAAGCAAGATAATTAAAGGACCTCATCACAGACGGGGATTCTTTACTGTAAGAGCAGTTCGACGATTGAACTCTCTGACACATTGAAAAGTGTTTTTTTGAAAAATATTAAATTTCATCATATTTGTACCAGATTCTGGAGATGGAACTTTGATCCAGGAATTTATTCTAATAGCCATATTTGGAGTAAGGGAGGAATTTTTCCCCTAATGACAACATTGGAATGCACTCCAAGACAGTTTTTGCCTTCCTCTGGATCAACACGGCAGGTTTATAGGTTGAATTTGATGGACCTTTTTTCAATATTATCAACTATTCAACTCTGTAACAAGCATGTAACAAAAGTGAGCTTCCATGGCCCATACGGGGACCAAACCCGTGACCTTGGCGTTATTAGCACCACGCTCTAACCAACTGAGCTAACTGGCCACTTTTACACCAAAGATTCACGTCACGTCAGTAGAAAATACATGCAAACGTGTATTCATATTGATATCCTATTAACCTGAATAATAAAATAAACTTGCAATTTTTACTACTCAAAAAGCATTGGACAAATTGCTTTTGTGTTTTCCATTCCACCCCACAAAGAGTTTTCTTCAGTGCATTATATGGTACATTAAATGCTGCCATTAAAAACAAGAACTTGTCTCGCTAAAAACAAGCCCTTATATGACTATGAGGACGGAAAAATAATAAAGTTATGACTATCGGAATACAAAGAGGCAAAATCAAGATATTATTTTTGTCCTTAAGGTTGAAATTGGACCTCTAAGATGATTTCATGCAACAAACTCTGCATTTCTATAAATCACCGGTTAGACCATACATGGAATATTGTGTACAGTTTTGAGCACCTGTGTATGAGAAGGACATTGCTGAACTAGAATGCGTGCAAAGAAGGGAAAGCAAGGTAATTAAAGGACCTCATTACAGACGGGGATTCTTTACTGTAAGAGCAGTTCGACGATTGAACTCTCTGCCACATTGAAAAGTGTTTTTTTGAAAAATATAAAATGTCATCATATTTGTACCAGATTCTGGAGATGGAACTTTGATCCAGGAATTTATTCTAATAGCCATATTTGGAGTAAGGGAGGAATTTTTCGCCTAATGACAACATTGGAATGCACTCCAAGACAGTTTTTGCCTTCCTCTGGATCAACACGGCAGGTTTATAGGTTGAATTTGATGGACCTTTTTTCAATATTATCAACTATTCAACTCTGTAACAAGCATGTAACAAAAGTGAGCTTCCATGGCCCGTACAGGGATCGAACCCGTGAACTTGGCGTTATTAGCAACACGCTCTAACCAACTGAGCTAACCAGCCACTTTTACACCAAAGATTCACGTCACGTCAGTAGAAAATACATGCAAACGTGTATTCATATTGATATCCTATTAACCTGAATAATAAAATAAACTTGCAATTTTTACTACTCAAAAAGCATTGGACAAATTGCTTTTGTGTTTTCCATTCCACCCCACAAAGAGTTTTATTTCAGTACATTATATGGTACATTAAATGCTGCCATTAAAAACAAGAACTTGTCTCGCTAAAAACAAGCCCTTATATGACTATGAGGACGGAAAAATAATAAAGTTATGACTATCGGAATACAAAGAGGCAAAATCAAGATATTATTTTTGTCCTTAAGGTTGAAATTGGACCTCTAAGATGATTTCATGCAACAAACTCTGCATTTCTATAAATCACCGGTTAGACCATACATGGAATATTGTGTACAGTTTTGAGCACCTGTGTATGAGAAGGACATTGCTGAACTAGAATGCGTGCAAAGAAGGGAAAGCAAGGTAATTAAAGGACCTCATCACAGACGGGGATTCTTTACTGTAAGAGCAATTCGACGATTGAACTCTCTGCCACATTGAAAAGTGTTTTTTTGAAAAATATAAAATGTCATCATATTTGTACCAGATTCTGGAGATGGAACTTTGATCCAGGAATTTATTCTAATAGCCATATTTGGCGTAAGGGAGGAATTTTTCCCCTAATGACAACATTGGAATGCACTCCAAGACAGTTTTTGCCTTCCTCTGGATCAACACGGCAGGTTTATAGGTTGAATTTGATGGACCTTTTTTCAATATTATCAACTATTCAATTCTGTAACAAGCATGTAACAAAAGGGAGCTTCCATGGCCCGTATGGGGATCAAACCCGTGACCTTGGCGTTATTAGCACCACGCTCTAACCAACTGAGCTAACCAGCCACTTTTACACCAAAGATTCACGTCACGTCAGTAGAAAATACATGCAAACGTGTATTCATATTGATATCCTAATAACCTGAATAATAAAATAAACTTGCAATTTTTACTACTCAAAAAGCATTGGACAAATTGCTTTTGTGTTTTCCATTCCACCCCACAAAGAGTTTTATTTCAGTACATTATATGGTACATTAAATACTGCCATTAAAAACAAGAACTTGTCTCGCTAAAAACAAGCCCTTATATGACTATGAGGACGGAAAAATAATAAAGTTATGACTATCGGAATACAAAGAGGCAAAATCAAGATATTATTTTTGTCCTTAAGGTTGAAATTGGACCTCTAAGATGATTTCATGCAACAAACTCTGCATTTCTATAAATCACCGGTTAGACCATACATGGAATATTGTGTACAGTTTTGAGCACCTGTGTATGAGAAGGACATTGCTGAACTAGAATGCGTGCAAAGAAGGGAAAGCAAGGTAATTAAAGGACCTCATCACAGACGGGGATTCTTTACTATAAGAGCAGTTCGACGATTGAACTCTCTGCCACATTGAAAAGTGTTTTTTTGAAAAATATAAAATGTCATCATATTTGTACCAGATTCTGGAGATGGAACTTTGATCCAGGAATTTATTCTAATAGCCATATTTGGAGTAAGGGAGGAATTTTTCCCCTAATGACAACATTGGAATGCACTCCAAGACAGTTTTTGCCTTCCTCTGGATCAACACGGCAGGTTTATAGGTTGAATTTGATGGACCTTTTTTCAATATTATCAACTATTCAACTCTGTAACAAGCATGTAACAAAAGTGAGCTTCCATGGCCCGTATGGAGATCGAACCCGTGACCTTGGCGTTATTAGCACCACGCTCTAACCAACTGAGCTAACCGGCCACTTTTACACCAAAGATTCACGTCACGTCAGTAGAAAATACATGCAAACGTGTATTCATATTGATATCCTATTAACCTGAATAATAAAATAAACTTGCAATTTTTACTACTCAAAAAGCATTGGACAAATTGCTTTTGTGTTTTCCATTCTACCCCACAAAGAGTTTTATTTCAGTACATTATATGGTACATTAAATGCTGCCATTAAAAACAAGAACTTGTCTCGCTAAAAACAAGCCCTTATATGACTATGAGGACGGAAAAATAATAAAGTTATGACTATCGGAATACAAAGAGGCAAAATCAAGATATTATTTTTGTCCTTAAGGTTGAAATTGGACCTCTAACATGATTTCATGCAACAAACTCTGCATTTCTATAAATCACCGGTTAGACCATACATGGAATATTGTGTACAGTTTTGAGCACCTGTGTATGAGAAGGACATTGCTGAACTAGAATGCGTGCAAAGAAGGGAAAGCAAGGTAATTAAAGGACCTCATCACAGACGGGGATTCTTTACTGTAAGAGCAGTTCGACGATTGAACTCTCTGCCACATTGAAAAGTGTTTTTTTGAAAAATATAAAATGTCATCATATTTGTACCAGATTCTGGAGATGGAACTTTGATCCAGGAATTTATTCTAATAGCCATATTTGGAGTAAGGGAGGAATGTTTCCCCTAATGACAACATTGGAATGCACTCCAAGACAGTTTTTGCCTTCCTCTGGATCAACACGGCAGGTTTATAGGTTGAATTTGATGGACCTTTTTTCAATATTATCAACTATTCAACTCTGTAACAAGCATGTAACAAAAGTGAGCTTCCATGGCCCGTATGGAGATCGAACCCGTGACCTTGGCGTTATTAGCACCACGCTCTAACCAACTGAGCTAACCGGCCACTTTTACACCAAAGATTCACGTCACGTCAGTAGAAAATACATGCAAACGTGTATTCATATTGATATCCTATTAACCTGAATAATAAAATAAACTTGCAATTTTTACTACTCAAAAAGCATTGGACAAATTGCTTTTGTGTTTTCCATTCCACCCCACAAAGAGTTTTATTTCAGTACATTATATGGTACATTAAATACTGCCATTAAAAACAAGAACTTGTCTCGCTAAAAACAAGCCCTTATATGACTATGAGGACGGAAAAATAATAAAGTTATGACTATCGGAATACAAAGAGGCAAAATCAAGATATTATTTTTGTCCTTAAGGTTGAAATTGGACCTCTAACATGATTTCATGCAACAAACTCTGCATTTCTATAAATCACCGGTTAGACCATACATGGAATATTGTGTACAGTTTTGAGCACCTGTGTATGAGAAGGACATTGCTGAACTAGAATGCGTGCAAAGAAGGGAAAGCAAGGTAATTAAAGGACCTCATCACAGACGGGGATTCTTTACTGTAAGAGCAGTTCGACGATTGAACTCTCTGCCACATTGAAAAGTGTTTTTTTGAAAAATATAAAATGTCATCATATTTGTACCAGATTCTGGAGATGGAACTTTGATCCAGGAATTTATTCTAATAGCCATATTTGGAGTAAGGGAGGAATTTTTCCCCTAATGACAACATTGGAATGCACTCCAAGACAGTTTTTGCCTTCCTCTGGATCAACACGGCAGGTTTATAGGTTGAATTTGATGGACCTTTTTTCAATATTATCAACTATTCAACTCTGTAACAAGCATGTAACAAAAGTGAGCTTCCATGGCCCGTATGGAGATCGAACCCGTGACCTTGGCGTTATTAGCACCACGCTCTAACCAACTGAGCTAACCGGCCACTTTTACACCAAAGATTCACGTCACGTCAGTAGAAAATACATGCAAACGTGTATTCATATTGATATCCTATTAACCTGAATAATAAAATAAACTTGCAATTTTTACTACTCAAAAAGCATTGGACAAATTGCTTTTGTGTTTTCCATTCCACCCCACAAAGAGTTTTATTTCAGTACATTATATGGTACATTAAATGCTGCCATTAAAAACAAGAACTTGTCTCGCTAAAAACAAGCCCTTATATGACTATGAGGACGGAAAAATAATAAAGTTATGACTATCGGAATACAAAGAGGCAAAATCAAGATATTATTTTTGTCCTTAAGGTTGAAATTGGACCTCTAAGATGATTTCATGCAACAAACTCTGCATTTCTATAAATCACCGGTTAGACCATACATGGAATATTGTGTACAGTTTTGAGCACCTGTGTATGAAAAGGACATTGCTGAACTAGAATGCGTGCAAAGAAGGGAAAGCAAGGTAATTAAAGGACCTCATCACAGACGGGGATTCTTTACTGTAAGAGCAGTTCGACGATTGAACTCTCTGCCACATTGAAAAGTGTTTTTTTGAAAAATATAAAATGTCATCATATTTGTACCAGATTCTGGAGATGGAACTTTGATCCAGGAATTTATTCTAATAGCCATATTTGGCGTAAGGGAGGAATTTTTCCCCTAATGACAACATTGGAATGCACTCCAAGACAGTTTTTGCCTTCCTCTGGATCAACACGGCAGGTTTATAGGTTGAATTTGATGGACCTTTTTTCAATATTATCAACTATTCAATTCTGTAACAAGCATGTAACAAAAGGGAGCTTCCATGGCCCGTATGGGGATCAAACCCGTGACCTTGGCGTTATTAGCACCACGCTCTAACCAACTGAGCTAACCGGCCACTTTTACACCAAAGATTCACGTCACGTCAGTAGAAAATACATGCAAACGTGTATTCATATTGATATCCTAATAACCTGAATAATAAAATAAACTTGCAATTTTTACTACTCAAAAAGCATTGGACAAATTGCTTTTGTGTTTTCCATTCCACCCCACAAAGAGTTTTATTTCAGTACATTATATGGTACATTAAATACTGCCATTAAAAACAAGAACTTGTCTCGCTAAAAACAAGCCCTTATATGACTATGAGGACGGAAAAATAATAAAGTTATGACTATCGGAATACAAAGAGGCAAAATCAAGATATTATTTTTGTCCTTAAGGTTGAAATTGGACCTCTAAGATGATTTCATGCAACAAACTCTGCATTTCTATAAATCACCGGTTAGACCATACATGGAATATTGTGTACAGTTTTGAGCACCTGTGTATGAGAAGGACATTGCTGAACTAGAATGCGTGCAAAGAAGGGAAAGCAAGGTAATTAAAGGACCTCATCACAGACGGGGATTCTTTACTATAAGAGCAGTTCGACGATTGAACTCTCTGCCACATTGAAAAGTGTTTTTTTGAAAAATATAAAATGTCATCATATTTGTACCAGATTCTGGAGATGGAACTTTGATCCAGGAATTTATTCTAATAGCCATATTTGGAGTAAGGGAGGAATGTTTCCCCTAATGACAACATTGGAATGCACTCCAAGACAGTTTTTGCCTTCCTCTGGATCAACACGGCAGGTTTATAGGTTGAATTTGATGGACCTTTTTTCAATATTATCAACTATTCAACTCTGTAACAAGCATGTAACAAAAGTGAGCTTCCATGGCCCGTATGGAGATCGAACCCGTGACCTTGGCGTTATTAGCACCACGCTCTAACCAACTGAGCTAACCGGCCACTTTTACACCAAAGATTCACGTCACGTCAGTAGAAAATACATGCAAACGTGTATTCATATTGATATCCTATTAACCTGAATAATAAAATAAACTTGCAATTTTTACTACTCAAAAAGCATTGGACAAATTGCTTTTGTGTTTTCCATTCTACCCCACAAAGAGTTTTATTTCAGTACATTATATGGTACATTAAATGCTGCCATTAAAAACAAGAACTTGTCTCGCTAAAAACAAGCCCTTATATGACTATGAGGACGGAAAAATAATAAAGTTATGACTATCGGAATACAAAGAGGCAAAATCAAGATATTATTTTTGTCCTTAAGGTTGAAATTGGACCTCTAACATGATTTCATGCAACAAACTCTGCATTTCTATAAATCACCGGTTAGACCATACATGGAATATTGTGTACAGTTTTGAGCACCTGTGTATGAGAAGGACATTGCTGAACTAGAAAGCGTGCAAAGAAGGGAAAGCAAGGTAATTAAAGGACCTCATCACAGATGGGGATTCTTTACTGTAAGAGCAGTTCGACGATTGAACTCTCTGCCACATTGAAAAGTGTTTTTTTGAAAAATATAAAATGTCATCATATTTGTACCAGATTCTGGAGATGGAACTTTGATCCAGGAATTTATTCTAATAGCCATATTTGGAGTAAGGGAGGAATTTTTCCCCTAATGACAACATTGGAATGCACTCCAAGACAGTTTTTGCCTTCCTCTGGATCAACACGGCAGGTTTATAGGTTGAATTTGATGGACCTTTTTTCAATATTATCAACTATTCAACTCTGTAACAAGCATGTAACAAAAGTGAGCTTCCATGGCCCGTATGGAGATCGAACCCGTGACCTTGGCGTTATTAGCACCACGCTCTAACCAACTGAGCTAACCGGCCACTTTTACACCAAAGATTCACGTCACGTCAGTAGAAAATACATGCAAACGTGTATTCATATTGATATCCTATTAACCTGAATAATAAAATAAACTTGCAATTTTTACTACTCAAAAAGCATTGGACAAATTGCTTTTGTGTTTTCCATTCCACCCCACAAAGAGTTTTATTTCAGTACATTATATGGTACATTAAATGCTGCCATTAAAAACAAGAACTTGTCTCGCTAAAAACAAGCCCTTATATGACTATGAGGACGGAAAAATAATAAAGTTATGACTATCGGAATACAAAGAGGCAAAATCAAGATATTATTTTTGTCCTTAAGGTTGAAATTGGACCTCTAAGATGATTTCATGCAACAAACTCTGCATTTCTATAAATCACCGGTTAGACCATACATGGAATATTGTGTACAGTTTTGAGCACCTGTGTATGAAAAGGACATTGCTGAACTAGAATGCGTGCAAAGAAGGGAAAGCAAGGTAATTAAAGGACCTCATCACAGACGGGGATTCTTTACTGTAAGAGCAGTTCGACGATTGAACTCTCTGCCACATTGAAAAGTGTTTTTTTGAAAAATATAAAATGTCATCATATTTGTACCAGATTCTGGAGATGGAACTTTGATCCAGGAATTTATTCTAATAGCCATATTTGGCGTAAGGGAGGAATTTTTCCCCTAATGACAACATTGGAATGCACTCCAAGACAGTTTTTGCCTTCCTCTGGATCAACACGGCAGGTTTATAGGTTGAATTTGATGGACCTTTTTTCAATATTATCAACTATTCAATTCTGTAACAAGCATGTAACAAAAGGGAGCTTCCATGGCCCGTATGGGGATCAAACCCGTGACCTTGGCGTTATTAGCACCACGCTCTAACCAACTGAGCTAACCGGCCACTTTTACACCAAAGATTCACGTCACGTCAGTAGAAAATACATGCAAACGTGTATTCATATTGATATCCTATTAACCTGAATAATAAAATAAACTTGCAATTTTTACTACTCAAAAAGCATTGGACAAATTGCTTTTGTGTTTTCCATTCTACCCCACAAAGAGTTTTATTTCAGTACATTATATGGTACATTAAATGCTGCCATTAAAAACAAGAACTTGTCTCGCTAAAAACAAGCCCTTATATGACTATGAGGACGGAAAAATAATAAAGTTATGACTATCGGAATACAAAGAGGCAAAATCAAGATATTATTTTTGTCCTTAAGGTTGAAATTGGACCTCTAACATGATTTCATGCAACAAACTCTGCATTTCTATAAATCACCGGTTAGACCATACATGGAATATTGTGTACAGTTTTGAGCACCTGTGTATGAGAAGGACATTGCTGAACTAGAATGCGTGCAAAGAAGGGAAAGCAAGGTAATTAAAGGACCTCATCACAGACGGGGATTCTTTACTGTAAGAGCAGTTCGACGATTGAACTCTCTGCCACATTGAAAAGTGTTTTTTTGAAAAATATAAAATGTCATCATATTTGTACCAGATTCTGGAGATGGAACTTTGATCCAGGAATTTATTCTAATAGCCATATTTGGAGTAAGGGAGGAATGTTTCCCCTAATGACAACATTGGAATGCACTCCAAGACAGTTTTTGCCTTCCTCTGGATCAACACGGCAGGTTTATAGGTTGAATTTGATGGACCTTTTTTCAATATTATCAACTATTCAACTCTGTAACAAGCATGTAACAAGCATGTAACAAAAGTGAGCTTCCATGGCCCGTATGGAGATCGAACCCGTGACCTTGGCGTTATTAGCACCACGCTCTAACCAACTGAGCTAACCGGCCACTTTTACACCAAAGATTCACGTCACGTCAGTAGAAAATACATGCAAACGTGTATTCATATTGATATCCTATTAACCTGAATAATAAAATAAACTTGCAATTTTTACTACTCAAAAAGCATTGGACAAATTGCTTTTGTGTTTTCCATTCTACCCCACAAAGAGTTTTATTTCAGTACATTATATGGTACATTAAATGCTGCCATTAAAAACAAGAACTTGTCTCGCTAAAAACAAGCCCTTATATGACTATGAGGACGGAAAAATAATAAAGTTATGACTATCGGAATACAAAGAGGCAAAATCAAGATATTATTTTTGTCCTTAAGGTTGAAATTGGACCTCTAACATGATTTCATGCAACAAACTCTGCATTTCTATAAATCACCGGTTAGACCATACATGGAATATTGTGTACAGTTTTGAGCACCTGTGTATGAGAAGGACATTGCTGAACTAGAATGCGTGCAAAGAAGGGAAAGCAAGGTAATTAAAGGACCTCATCACAGACGGGGATTCTTTACTGTAAGAGCAGTTCGACGATTGAACTCTCTGCCACATTGAAAAGTGTTTTTTTGAAAAATATAAAATGTCATCATATTTGTACCAGATTCTGGAGATGGAACTTTGATCCAGGAATTTATTCTAATAGCCATATTTGGAGTAAGGGAGGAATTTTTCCCCTAATGACAACATTGGAATGCACTCCAAGACAGTTTTTGCCTTCCTCTGGATCAACACGGCAGGTTTATAGGTTGAATTTGATGGACCTTTTTTCAATATTATCAACTATTCAACTCTGTAACAAGCATGTAACAAGCATGTAACAAAAGTGAGCTTCCATGGCCCGTATGGAGATCGAACCCGTGACCTTGGCGTTATTAGCACCACGCTCTAACCAACTGAGCTAACCGGCCACTTTTACACCAAAGATTCACGTCACGTCAGTAGAAAATACATGCAAACGTGTATTCATATTGATATCCTATTAACCTGAATAATAAAATAAACTTGCAATTTTTACTACTCAAAAAGCATTGGACAAATTGCTTTTGTGTTTTCCATTCTACCCCACAAAGAGTTTTATTTCAGTACATTATATGGTACATTAAATGCTGCCATTAAAAACAAGAACTTGTCTCGCTAAAAACAAGCCCTTATATGACTATGAGGACGGAAAAATAATAAAGTTATGACTATCGGAATACAAAGAGGCAAAATCAAGATATTATTTTTGTCCTTAAGGTTGAAATTGGACCTCTAACATGATTTCATGCAACAAACTCTGCATTTCTATAAATCACCGGTTAGACCATACATGGAATATTGTGTACAGTTTTGAGCACCTGTGTATGAGAAGGACATTGCTGAACTAGAATGCGTGCAAAGAAGGGAAAGCAAGGTAATTAAAGGACCTCATCACAGACGGGGATTCTTTACTGTAAGAGCAGTTCGACGATTGAACTCTCTGCCACATTGAAAAGTGTTTTTTTGAAAAATATAAAATGTCATCATATTTGTACCAGATTCTGGAGATGGAACTTTGATCCAGGAATTTATTCTAATAGCCATATTTGGAGTAAGGGAGGAATTTTTCCCCTAATGACAACATTGGAATGCACTCCAAGACAGTTTTTGCCTTCCTCTGGATCAACACGGCAGGTTTATAGGTTGAATTTGATGGACCTTTTTTCAATATTATCAACTATTCAACTCTGTAACAAAAGTGAGCTTCAATGGCCCATACGGGGATCGAACCCGTGACCCTGGCGTTATTAGCACCACGCTCTAACCAACTGAGCTAACCGGCCACACTTACACCAAAGATTCACGTCACGTCAGTAGAAAATACATGCAAACGTGTATTCATATTGATATCCTATTAACCTGAATAATAAAATAAACTTGCAATTTTTACTACTCAAAAAGCATTGGACAAATTGCTTTTGTGTTTTCCATTCTACCCCACAAAGAGTTTTATTTCAGTACATTATATGGTACATTAAATGCTGCCATTAAAAACAAGAACTTGTCTCGCTAAAAACAAGCCCTTATATGACTATGAGGACGGAAAAATAATAAAGTTATGACTATCGGAATACAAAGAGGCAAAATCAAGATATTATTTTTGTCCTTAAGGTTGAAATTGGACCTCTAACATGATTTCATGCAACAAACTCTGCATTTCTATAAATCACCGGTTAGACCATACATGGAATATTGTGTACAGTTTTGAGCACCTGTGTATGAGAAGGACATTGCTGAACTAGAATGCGTGCAAAGAAGGGAAAGCAAGGTAATTAAAGGACCTCATCACAGACGGGGATTCTTTACTGTAAGAGCAGTTCGACGATTGAACTCTCTGCCACATTGAAAAGTGTTTTTTTGAAAAATATAAAATGTCATCATATTTGTACCAGATTCTGGAGATGGAACTTTGATCCAGGAATTTATTCTAATAGCCATATTTGGAGTAAGGGAGGAATGTTTCCCCTAATGACAACATTGGAATGCACTCCAAGACAGTTTTTGCCTTCCTCTGGATCAACACGGCAGGTTTATAGGTTGAATTTGATGGACCTTTTTTCAATATTATCAACTATTCAACTCTGTAACAAGCATGTAACAAGCATGTAACAAAAGTGAGCTTCCATGGCCCGTATGGAGATCGAACCCGTGACCTTGGCGTTATTAGCACCACGCTCTAACCAACTGAGCTAACCGGCCACTTTTACACCAAAGATTCACGTCACGTCAGTAGAAAATACATGCAAACGTGTATTCATATTGATATCCTATTAACCTGAATAATAAAATAAACTTGCAATTTTTACTACTCAAAAAGCATTGGACAAATTGCTTTTGTGTTTTCCATTCTACCCCACAAAGAGTTTTATTTCAGTACATTATATGGTACATTAAATGCTGCCATTAAAAACAAGAACTTGTCTCGCTAAAAACAAGCCCTTATATGACTATGAGGACGGAAAAATAATAAAGTTATGACTATCGGAATACAAAGAGGCAAAATCAAGATATTATTTTTGTCCTTAAGGTTGAAATTGGACCTCTAACATGATTTCATGCAACAAACTCTGCATTTCTATAAATCACCGGTTAGACCATACATGGAATATTGTGTACAGTTTTGAGCACCTGTGTATGAGAAGGACATTGCTGAACTAGAATGCGTGCAAAGAAGGGAAAGCAAGGTAATTAAAGGACCTCATCACAGACGGGGATTCTTTACTGTAAGAGCAGTTCGACGATTGAACTCTCTGCCACATTGAAAAGTGTTTTTTTGAAAAATATAAAATGTCATCATATTTGTACCAGATTCTGGAGATGGAACTTTGATCCAGGAATTTATTCTAATAGCCATATTTGGAGTAAGGGAGGAATTTTTCCCCTAATGACAACATTGGAATGCACTCCAAGACAGTTTTTGCCTTCCTCTGGATCAACACGGCAGGTTTATAGGTTGAATTTGATGGACCTTTTTTCAATATTATCAACTATTCAACTCTGTAACAAGCATGTAACAAGCATGTAACAAAAGTGAGCTTCCATGGCCCGTATGGAGATCGAACCCGTGACCTTGGCGTTATTAGCACCACGCTCTAACCAACTGAGCTAACCGGCCACTTTTACACCAAAGATTCACGTCACGTCAGTAGAAAATACATGCAAACGTGTATTCATATTGATATCCTATTAACCTGAATAATAAAATAAACTTGCAATTTTTACTACTCAAAAAGCATTGGACAAATTGCTTTTGTGTTTTCCATTCTACCCCACAAAGAGTTTTATTTCAGTACATTATATGGTACATTAAATGCTGCCATTAAAAACAAGAACTTGTCTCGCTAAAAACAAGCCCTTATATGACTATGAGGACGGAAAAATAATAAAGTTATGACTATCGGAATACAAAGAGGCAAAATCAAGATATTATTTTTGTCCTTAAGGTTGAAATTGGACCTCTAACATGATTTCATGCAACAAACTCTGCATTTCTATAAATCACCGGTTAGACCATACATGGAATATTGTGTACAGTTTTGAGCACCTGTGTATGAGAAGGACATTGCTGAACTAGAATGCGTGCAAAGAAGGGAAAGCAAGGTAATTAAAGGACCTCATCACAGACGGGGATTCTTTACTGTAAGAGCAGTTCGACGATTGAACTCTCTGCCACATTGAAAAGTGTTTTTTTGAAAAATATAAAATGTCATCATATTTGTACCAGATTCTGGAGATGGAACTTTGATCCAGGAATTTATTCTAATAGCCATATTTGGAGTAAGGGAGGAATTTTTCCCCTAATGACAACATTGGAATGCACTCCAAGACAGTTTTTGCCTTCCTCTGGATCAACACGGCAGGTTTATAGGTTGAATTTGATGGACCTTTTTTCAATATTATCAACTATTCAACTCTGTAACAAAAGTGAGCTTCAATGGCCCATACGGGGATCGAACCCGTGACCCTGGCGTTATTAGCACCACGCTCTAACCAACTGAGCTAACCGGCCACACTTACACCAAAGATTCACGTCACGTCAGTAGAAAATACATGCAAACGTGTATTCATATTGATATCCTATTAACCTGAATAATAAAATAAACTTGCAATTTTTACTACTCAAAAAGCATTGGACAAATTGCTTTTGTGTTTTCCATTCCACCCCACAAAGAGTTTTCTTCAGTACATTATATGGTACATTAAATGCTGCCATTAAAAACAAGAACTTGTCTCGCTAAAAACAAGCCCTTTTATGACTATGAAGACGGAAAAATAATAAAGTTATGACTATCGGAATACAAAGAGGCAAAATCAAGATATTATTTTTGTCCTTAAGGTTGAAATTGGACCTCTAAGATGATTTCATGCAACAAACTCTGCATTTCTATAAATCACCGGTTAGACCATACATGGAATATTGTGTACAGTTTTGAGCACCTGTGTATGAGAAGGACATTGCTGAACTAGAATGCGTGCAAAGAAGGGAAAGCAAGGTAATTAAAGGACCTCATCACAGACGGGGATTCTTTACTGTAAGAGCAGTTCGACGATTAAACTCTCTGACACATTGAAAAGTGTTTTTTTGAAAAATATAAAATTTCATCATATTTGTACCAGATTCTGGAGATGGAACTTTGATCCAGGAATTTATTCTAATAGCCATATTTGGAGTAAGGGAGGAATTTTTCCCCTAATGACAACATTGGAATGCACTCCAAGACAGTTTTTGCCTTCCTCTGGATCAACACGGCAGGTTTATAGGTTGAATTTGATGGACGTTTTTTCAATATTATCAACTATTCAACTCTGTAACAAGCATGTAACAAAAGTGAGCTTCCATGGCCCATACGGGGACCGAACCCGTGACCTTGGCGTTATTAGCACCACGCTCTAACCAACTGAGCTAACCGGCCACTTTTACACCAAAGATTCACGTCACGTCACGTCAGTAGAAAATACATGCAAACGTGTATTCATATTGATATCCTATTAACCTGAATAATAAAATAAACTTGCAATTTTTACTACTCAAAAAGCATTGGACAAATTGCTTTTGTGTTTTCCATTCCACCCCACAAAGAGTTTTCTTCAGTACATTATATGGTACATTAAATGCTGCCATTAAAAACAAGAACTTGTCTCGCTAAAAACAAGCCCTTATATGACTATGAGGACGGAAAAATAATAAAGTTATGACTATCGGAATACAAAGAGGCAAAATCAAGATATTATTTTTGTCCTTAAGGTTGAAATTGGACCTCTAAGATGATTTCATGCAACAAACTCTGCATTTCTATAAATCACCGGTTAGACCATACATGGAATATTGTGTACAGTTTTGAGCACCTGTGTATGAGAAGGACATTGCTGAACTAGAATGCGTGCAAAGAAGGGAAAGCAAGGTAATTAAAGGACCTCATTACAGACGGGGATTCTTTACTGTAAGAGCAGTTCGACGATTGAACTCTCTGCCACATTGAAAAGTGTTTTTTTGAAAAATATAAAATTTCATCATATTTGTACCAGATTCTGGAGATGGAACTTTGATCCAGGAATTTATTCTAATAGCCATATTTGGAGTAAGGGAGGAATTTTTCCCCTAATGACAACATTGGAATGCACTCCAAGACAGTTTTTGCCTTCCTCTGGATCAACACGGCAGGTTTATAGGTTGAATTTGATGGACCTTTTTTCAATATTATCAACTATTCAACTCTGTAACAAGCATGTAACAAAAGTGAGCTTCCATGGCCCATACGGGGACCAAACCCGTGACCTTGGCGTTATTAGCACCACGCTCTAACCAACTGAGCTAACCGGCCACTTTTACACCAAAGATTCACGTCACGTCAGTAGAAAATACATGCAAACGTGTATTCATATTGATATCCTATTAACCTGAATAATAAAATAAACTTGCAATTTTTACTACTCAAAAAGCATTGGACAAATTGCTTTTGTGTTTTCCATTCCACCCCACAAAGAGTTTTCTTCAGTACATTATATGGTACATTAAATGCTGCCATTAAAAACAAGAACTTGTCTCGCTAAAAACAAGCCCTTATATGACTATGAGGACGGAAAAATAATAAAGTTATGACTATCAGAATACAAAGAGGCAAAATCAAGATATTATTTTTGTCCTTAAGGTTGAAATTGGACCTCTAAGATGATTTCATGCAACAAACTCTGCATTTCTATAAATCACCGGTTAGACCATACATGGAATATTGTGTACAGTTTTGAGCACCTGTGTATGAGAAGGACATTGCTGAACTAGAATGCGTGCAAAGAAGGGAAAGCAAGGTAATTAAAGGACCTCATTACAGACGGGGATTCTTTACTGTAAGAGCAGTTCGACGATTGAACTCTCTGCCACATTGAAAAGTGTTTTTTTGAAAAATATAAAATGTCATCATATTTGTACCAGATTCTGGAGATGGAACTTTGATCCAGGAATTTATTCTAATAGCCATATTTGGAGTAAGGGAGGAATTTTTCGCCTAATGACAACATTGGAATGCACTCCAAGACAGTTTTTGCCTTCCTCTGGATCAACACGGCAGGTTTATAGGTTGAATTTGATGGACCTTTTTTCAATATTATCAACTATTCAACTCTGTAACAAGCATGTAACAAAAGTGAGCTTCCATGGCCCGTACGGGGATCGAACCCGTGACCTTGGCGTTATTAGCAACACGCTCTAACCAACTGAGCTAACCAGCCACTTTTACACCAAAGATTCTCGTCACGTCAGTAGAAAATACATGCAAACGTGTATTCATATTGATATCCTATTAACCTGAATAATAAAATAAACTTGCAATTTTTACTACTCAAAAAGCATTGGACAAATTGCTTTTGTGTTTTCCATTCCACCCCACAAAGAGTTTTATTTCAGTACATTATATGGTACATTAAATGCTGCCATTAAAAACAAGAACTTGTCTCGCTAAAAACAAGCCCTTATATGACTATGAGGACGGAAAAATAATAAAGTTATGACTATCGGAATACAAAGAGGCAAAATCAAGATATTATTTTTGTCCTTAAGGTTGAAATTGGACCTCTAAGATGATTTCATGCAACAAACTCTGCATTTCTATAAATCACCGGTTAGACCATACATGGAATATTGTGTACAGTTTTGAGCACCTGTGTATGAAAAGGACATTGCTGAACTAGAATGCGTGCAAAGAAGGGAAAGCAAGGTAATTAAAGGACCTCATCACAGACGGGGATTCTTTACTGTAAGAGCAGTTCGACGATTGAACTCTCTGCCACATTGAAAAGTGTTTTTTTGAAAAATATAAAATGTCATCATATTTGTACCAGATTCTGGAGATGGAACTTTGATCCAGGAATTTATTCTAATAGCCATATTTGGCATAAGGGAGGAATTTTTCCCCTAATGACAACATTGGAATGCACTCCAAGACAGTTTTTGCCTTCCTCTGGATCAACACGGCAGGTTTATAGGTTGAATTTGATGGACCTTTTTTCAATATTATCAACTATTCAATTCTGTAACAAGCATGTAACAAAAGGGAGCTTCCATGGCCCGTATGGGGATCGAACCCGTGACCTTGGCGTTATTAGCACCACGCTCTAACCAACTGAGCTAACCGGCCACTTTTACACCAAAGATTCACGTCACGTCAGTAGAAAATACATGCAAACGTGTATTCATATTGATATCCTATTAACCTGAATAATAAAATAAACTTGCAATATTTACTACTCAAAAAGCATTGGACAAATTGCTTTTGTGTTTTCCATTCCACCCCACAAAGAGTTTTATTTCAGTACATTATATGGTACATTAAATGCTGCCATTAAAAACAAGAACTTGTCTCGCTAAAAACAAGCCCTTATATGACTATGAGGACGGAAAAATAATAAAGTTATGACTATCGGAATACAAAGAGGCAAAATCAAGATATTATTTTTGTCCTTAAGGTTGAAATTGGACCTCTAAGATGATTTCATGCAACAAACTCTGCATTTCTATAAATCACCGGTTAGACCATACATGGAATATTGTGTACAGTTTTGAGCACCTGTGTATGAAAAGGACATTGCTGAACTAGAATGCGTGCAAAGAAGGGAAAGCAACGTAATTAAAGGACCTCATCACAGACGGGGATTCTTTACTGTAAGAGCAGTTCGACGATTGAACTCTCTGCCACATTGAAAAGTGTTTTTTTGAAAAATATAAAATTTCATCATATTTGTACCAGATTCTGGAGATGGAACTTTGATCCAGGAATTTATTCTAATAGCCATATTTGGCGTAAGGGAGGAATTTTTCCCCTAATGACAACATTGGAATGCACTCCAAGACAGTTTTTGCCTTCCTCTGGATCAACACGGCAGGTTTATAGGTTGAATTTGATGGACCTTTTTTCAATATTATCAACTATTCAACTCTGTAACAAGCATGTAACAAAAGGGAGCTTCCATGGCCCGTATGGGGATCTAACCCGTGACCTTGGCGTTATTAGCACCACGCTCTAACCAACTGAGCTAACCGGCCACTTTTACACCAAAGATTCACGTCACGTCAGTAGAAAATACATGCAAACGTGTATTCATATTGATATCCTATTAACCTGAATAATAAAATAAACTTGCAATATTTACTACTCAAAAAGCATTGGACAAATTGCTTTTGTGTTTTCCATTCCACCCCACAAAGAGTTTTATTTCAGTACATTATATGGTACATTAAATGCTGCCATTAAAAACAAGAACTTGTCTCGCTAAAAACAAGCCCTTATATGACTATGAGGACGGAAAAATAATAAAGTTATGACTATCGGAATACAAAGAGGCAAAATCAAGATATTATTTTTGTCCTTAAGGTTGAAATTGGACCTCTAAGATGATTTCATGCAACAAACTCTGCATTTCTATAAATCACCGGTTAGACCATACATGGAATATTGTGTACAGTTTTGAGCACCTGTGTATGAGAAGGACATTGCTGAACTAGAATGCGTGCAAAGAAGGGAAAGCAAGGTAATTAAAGGACCTCATCACAGACGGGGATTCTTTACTGTAAGAGCAGTTCGACGATTGAACTCTCTGCCACATTGAAAAGTGTTTTTTTGAAAAATATAAAATGTCATCATATTTGTACCAGATTCTGGAGATGGAACTTTGATCCAGGAATTTATTCTAATAGCCATATTTGGAGTAAGGGAGGAATTTTTCCCCTAATGACAACATTGGAATGCACTCCAAGACAGTTTTTGCCTTCCTCTGGATCAACACGGCAGGTTTATAGGTTGAATTTGATGGACCTTTTTGCAATATTATCAACTATTCAACTCTGTAACAAGCATGTAACAAAAGTGAGCTTCCATGGCCCGTACGGGGATCGAACCCGTGTCCTTGGCGTTATTAGCACCACGCTCTAACCAACTGAGCTAACCGGCCACTTGTATACCAAAGATTCACGTCACGTCAGTAGAAAATACATGCAAACGTGTATTCATATTGATATCCTATTAACCTGAATAATAAAATAAACTTGAAATTTTTACTACTCAAAAAGCATTGGACAAATTGCTTTTGTGTTTTCCATTCCACCCCACAAAGAGTTTTATTTCAGTACATTATATGGTACATTAAATGCTGCCATTAAAAACAAGAACTTGTCTCGCTAAAAACAAGCCCTTATATGACTATGAGGACGGAAAAATAATAAAGATATGACTATCGGAATACAAAGAGGCAAAATCAAGATATTATTTTTGTCCTTAAGGTTGAAATTGGACCTCTAAGATGATTTCATGCAACAAACTCTGCATTTCTATAAATCACCGGTTAGACCATACATGGAATATTGTGTACAGTTTTGAGCACCTGTGTATGAGAAGGACATTGCTGAACTAGAATGCGTGCAAAGAAGGGAAAGCAAGGTAATTAAAGGACCTCATCACAGATGGGGATTCTTTACTGTAAGAGCAGTTCGACGATTGAACTCTCTGCCACATTGAAAAGTGTTTTTTTGAAAAATATAAAATGTCATCACATTTGTACCAGATTCTGGAGATGGAACTTTGATCCAGGAATTTATTCTAATAGCCATATTTGGAGTAAGGGAGGAATTTTTCCCCTAATGACAACATTGGAATGCACTCCAAGACAGTTTTTGCCTTCCTCTGGATCAACACGGCAGGTTTATAGGTTGAATTTGATGGACCTTTTTTCAATATTATCAACTATTCAACTCTGTAACAAGCATGTAACAAAAGTGAGCCTCCATGGCCCGTACAGGGATCGAACCCGTGACCTTGGCGTTATTAGCACCACGCTATAACCAACTGAGCTAACCGGCCACTTTTACACCAAAGATTCATGTCACGTCAGTAGAAAATACATGCAAACGTGTATTCATATTGATATCCTATTAACCTGAATAATAAAATAAACTTGCAATTTTTACTACTCAAAAAGCATTGGACAAATTGCTTTTGTGTTTTCCATTCCACCCCACAAAGAGTTTTCTTTCAGTACATTATATGGTACATTAAATGCTGCCATTAAAAACAAGAACTTGTCTCGCTAAAAACAAGCCCTTATATGACTATGAGGACGGAAAAATAATAAAATTATGACTATCGGAATACAAAGAGGCAAAATCAAGATATTATTTTTGTCCTTAAGGTTGAAATTGGACCTCTAAGATGATTTCATGCAACAAACTCTGCATTTCTTTAAATCACCGGTTAGACCATACATGGAATATTGTGTACAGTTTTGAGCATCTGTGTATGAGAAGGACATTGCTGAACTAGAATGCGTGCAAAGAAGGGAAAGCAAGGTAATTAAAGGACCTCATCACAGACGGGGATTCTTTACTGTAAGAGCAGTTCGACGATTGAACTCTCTGCCACATTGAAAAGTGTTTTTTTGAAAAATATAAAATTTCATCATATTTGTACCAGATTCTGGAGATGGAACTTTGATCCAGGAATTTATTCTAATAGCCATATTTGGAGTAAGGGAGTAATTTTTCCCCTAATGACAACATTGGAATGCACTCCAAGACAGTTTTTGCCTTCCTCTGGATCAACACGGCAGGTTTATAGGTTGAATTTGATGGACCTTTTTTCAATATTATCAACTATTCAATTCTGTAACAAGCATGTAACAAAAGGGAGCTTCCATGGCCCGTATGGGGATCGAACCCGTGACCTTGGCGTTATTAGCACCACGCTCTAACCAACTGAGCTAACCGGCCACTTTTACACCAAAGATTCACGTCACGTCAGTAGAAAATACATGCAAACGTGTATTCATATTGATATCCTATTAACCTGAATAATAAAATAAACTTGCAATATTTACTACTCAAAAAGCATTGGACAAATTGCTTTTGTGTTTTCCATTCCACCCCACAAAGAGTTTTATTTCAGTACATTATATGGTACATTAAATGCTGCCATTAAAAACAAGAACTTGTCTCGCTAAAAACAAGCCCTTATATGACTATGAGGACGGAAAAATAATAAAGTTATGACTATCGGAATACAAAGAGGCAAAATCAAGATATTATTTTTGTCCTTAAGGTTGAAATTGGACCTCTAAGATGATTTCATGCAACAAACTCTGCATTTCTATAAATCACCGGTTAGACCATACATGGAATATTGTGTACAGTTTTGAGCACCTGTGTATGAAAAGGACATTCCTGAACTAGAATGCGTGCAAAGAAGGGAAAGCAACGTAATTAAAGGACCTCATCACCGACGGGGATTCTTTACTGTAAGAGCAGTTCGACGATTGAACTCTCTGCCACATTGAAAAGTGTTTTTTTGAAAAATATAAAATTTCATCATATTTGTACCAGATTCTGGAGATGGAACTTTGATCCAGGAATTTATTCTAATAGCCATATTTGGCGTAAGGGAGGAATTTTTCCCCTAATGACAACATTGGAATGCACTCCAAGACAGTTTTTGCCTTCCTCTGGATCAACACGGCAGGTTTATAGGTTGAATTTGATGGACCTTTTTTCAATATTATCAACTATTCAACTCTGTAACAAGCATGTAACAAAAGGGAGCTTCCATGGCCCGTATGGGGATCTAACCCGTGACCTTGGCGTTATTAGCACCACGCTCTAACCAACTGAGCTAACCGGCCACTTTTACACCAAAGATTCACGTCACGTCAGTAGAAAATACATGCAAACGTGTATTCATATTGATATCCTATTAACCTGAATAATAAAATAAACTTGCAATATTTACTACTCAAAAAGCATTGGACAAATTGCTTTTGTGTTTTCCATTCCACCCCACAAAGAGTTTTATTTCAGTACATTATATGGTACATTAAATGCTGCCATTAAAAACAAGAACTTGTCTCGCTAAAAACAAGCCCTTATATGACTATGAGGACGGAAAAATAATAAAGTTATGACTATCGGAATACAAAGAGGCAAAATCAAGATATTATTTTTGTCCTTAAGGTTGAAATTGGACCTCTAAGATGATTTCATGCAACAAACTCTGCATTTCTATAAATCACCGGTTAGACCATACATGGAATATTGTGTACAGTTTTGAGCACCTGTGTATGAGAAGGACATTGCTGAACTAGAATGCGTGCAAAGAAGGGAAAGCAAGGTAATTAAAGGACCTCATCACAGACGGGGATTCTTTACTGTAAGAGCAGTTCGACGATTGAACTCTCTGCCACATTGAAAAGTGTTTTTTTGAAAAATATAAAATGTCATCATATTTGTACCAGATTCTGGAGATGGAACTTTGATCCAGGAATTTATTCTAATAGCCATATTTGGAGTAAGGGAGGAATTTTTCCCCTAATGACAACATTGGAATGCACTCCAAGACAGTTTTTGCCTTCCTCTGGATCAACACGGCAGGTTTATAGGTTGAATTTGATGGACCTTTTTGCAATATTATCAACTATTCAACTCTGTAACAAGCATGTAACAAAAGTGAGCTTCCATGGCCCGTACGGGGATCGAACCCGTGTCCTTGGCATTATTAGCACCACGCTCTAACCAACTGAGCTAACCGGCCACTTTTATACCAAAGATTCACGTCACGTCAGTAGAAAATACATGCAAACGTGTATTCATATTGATATCCTATTAACCTGAATAATAAAATAAACTTGAAATTTTTACTACTCAAAAAGCATTGGACAAATTGCTTTTGTGTTTTCCATTCCACCCCACAAAGAGTTTTATTTCAGTACATTATATGGTACATTAAATGCTGCCATTAAAAACAAGAACTTGTCTCGCTAAAAACAAGCCCTTATATGACTATGAGGACGGAAAAATAATAAAGATATGACTATCGGAATACAAAGAGGCAAAATCAAGATATTATTTTTGTCCTTAAGGTTGAAATTGGACCTCTAAGATGATTTCATGCAACAAACTCTGCATTTCTATAAATCACCGGTTAGACCATACATGGAATATTGTGTACAGTTTTGAGCACCTGTGTATGAGAAGGACATTGCTGAACTAGAATGCGTGCAAAGAAGGGAAAGCAAGGTAATTAAAGGACCTCATCACAGATGGGGATTCTTTACTGTAAGAGCAGTTCGACGATTGAACTCTCTGCCACATTGAAAAGTGTTTTTTTGAAAAATATAAAATGTCATCATATTTGTACCAGATTCTGGAGATGGAACTTTGATCCAGGAATTTATTCTAATAGCCATATTTGGAGTAAGGGAGGAATTTTTCCCCTAATGACAACATTGGAATGCACTCCAAGACAGTTTTTGCCTTCCTCTGGATCAACACGGCAGGTTTATAGGTTGAATTTGATGGACCTTTTTTCAATATTATCAACTATTCAACTCTGTAACAAGCATGTAACAAAAGTGAGCCTCCATGGCCCGTACAGGGATCGAACCCGTGACCTTGGCGTTATTAGCACCACGCTATAACCAACTGAGCTAACCGGCCACTTTTACACCAAAGATTCATGTCACGTCAGTAGAAAATACATGCAAACGTGTATTCATATTGATATCCTATTAACCTGAATAATAAAATAAACTTGCAATTTTTACTACTCAAAAAGCATTGGACAAATTGCTTTTGTGTTTTCCATTCCACCCCACAAAGAGTTTTCTTTCAGTACATTATATGGTACATTAAATGCTGCCATTAAAAACAAGAACTTGTCTCGCTAAAAACAAGCCCTTATATGACTATGAGGACGGAAAAATAATAAAATTATGACTATCGGAATACAAAGAGGCAAAATCAAGATATTATTTTTGTCCTTAAGGTTGAAATTGGACCTCTAAGATGATTTCATGCAACAAACTCTGCATTTCTTTAAATCACCGGTTAGACCATACATGGAATATTGTGTACAGTTTTGAGCATCTGTGTATGAGAAGGACATTGCTGAACTAGAATGCGTGCAAAGAAGGGAAAGCAAGGTAATTAAAGGACCTCATCACAGACGGGGATTCTTTACTGTAAGAGCAGTTCGACGATTGAACTCTCTGCCACATTGAAAAGTGTTTTTTTGAAAAATATAAAATTTCATCATATTTGTACCAGATTCTGGAGATGGAACTTTGATCCAGGAATTTATTCTAATAGCCATATTTGGAGTAAGGGAGTAATTTTTCCCCTAATGACAACATTGGAATGCACTCCAAGACAGTTTTTGCCTTCCTCTGGATCAACACGGCAGGTTTATAGGTTGAATTTGATGGACCTTTTTTCAATATTATCAACTATTCAACTCTGTAACAAGCATGTAACAAAAGTGAGCTTCCATGGCCCATACGGGGATCGAACACGTGACCTTGGCGTTATTAGCACCACACTCTAACCAACTGAGCTAACCGGCCACTTTTACACCAAAGATTCACGTCACGTCAGTAGAAAATACATGCAAATGTGTATTCATATTGATATCCTATTAACCTGAATAATAAAATAAACTTGCAATTTTTACTACTCAAAAAGCATTGGACAAATTGCTTTTGTGTTTTCCATTCCACCCCACAAAGAGTTTTCTTTCAGTACATTATATGGTACATTAAATGCTGCCATTAAAAACAAGAACTTGTCTCGCTAAAAACAAGCCCTTATATGACTATGAGGACGGAAAAATAATAAAGTTATGACTATCGAAATACAAAGAGGCAAAATCAAGATATTATTTTTGTCCTTAAGGTTGAAATTAAACCTCTAAGATGATTTCATGCAACAAACTCTGCATTTCTATAAATCACCCGTTAGACCATACATGGAATATTGTGTACAGTTTTGAGCACCTGTGTATGAGAAGGACATTGCTGAACTAGAATGCGTGCAAAGAAGGGAAAGCAAGGTAATTAAAGGACCTCATCACAGACGGGGATTATTTACTGTAAGAGCAGTTCGACGATTGAACTCTCTGCCACATTGAAAAGTGTTTTTTTGAAAAATATAAAATTTCATCATATTTGTACCAGATTCTGGAGATGGAACTTTGATCCAGGAATTTATTCTAATAGCCATATTTGGAGTAAGGGAGGAATTTTTCCCCTAATGACAACATTGGAATGCACTCCAAGACAGTTTTTGCCTTCCTCTGGATCAACACGGCAGGTTTACAGGTTGAATTTGATGGACCTTTTTTCAATATTATCAACTATTCAACTCTGTAACAAGCATGTAACAAAAGTGAGCTTCCATGGCCCGTACGGCGATCGAACCCGTGACCTTGGCGTTATTAGCACCACGCTCTAACCAACTGAGCTAACCGGCCACTTTTACACCAAAGATTCACGTCACGTCAGTAGAAAATACATGCAAACGTGTATTCATATTGATATCCTATTAACCTGAATAATAAAATAAACTTGCAATTTTTACTACTCAAAAAGCATTGGACAAATTGCTTTTGTGTTTTCCATTCCACCCCACAAAGAGTTTTCTTTCAGTACATTATATGGTACATTAAATGCTGCCATTAAAAACAAGAACTTGTCTCGCTAAAAACAAGCCCTTATATGACTATGAGGACGGAAAAATAATAAAGTTATGACTATCGGAATACAAAGAGGCAAAATCAAGATATTATTTTTGTCATTAAGGTTGAAATTAGACCTCTAAGATGATTTCATGCAACAAACTCTGCATTTCTATAAATCACCGGTTAGACCATACATGGAATATTGTGTACAGTTTTAAGCACCTGTGTATGAGAAGGACATTGCTGAACTAGAATGCGTGCAAAGAAGGGAAAGCAAGGTAATTAAAGGACCTCATCACAGACGGGGATTCTTTACTGTAAGAGAAGTTCGACGATTGAACTCTCTGCCACATTGAAAAGTGTTTTTTTGAAAAATATAAAATGTCATCATATTTGTACCAGATTCTGGAGATGGAACTTTGATCCAGGAATTTATTCTAATCGCCATATTTGGAGTAAGGGAGGAATTTTTCCCCTAATGACAACATTGGAATGCACTCCAAGACAGTTTTTGCCTTCCTCTGGATCAACACAGCAGGTTTATAGGTTGAATTTGATGGACCTTTTTTCAATATTATCAACTATTCAACTCTGTAACAAGCATGTAACAAAAGTGAGCTTCCATGGCCCGTACGGCGATCGAACCCGTGACCTTGGCGTTATTAGCACCACGCTCTAACCAACTGAGCTAACCGGCCACTTTTACACCAAAGATTCACGTCACGTCAGTAGAAAATACATGCAAACGTGTATTCATATTGATATCCTATTAACCTGAATAATAAAATAAACTTGCAATTTTTACTACTCAAAAAGCATTGGACAAATTGCTTTTGTGTTTTCCATTCCACCCCACAAAGAGTTTTCTTTCAGTACATTATATGGTACATTAAATGCTGCCATTAAAAACAAGAACTTGTCTCGCTAAAAACAAGCCCTTATATGACTATGAGGACGGAAAAATAATAAAGTTATGACTATCGGAATACAAAGAGGCAAAATCAAGATATTATTTTTGTCCTTAAGTTTGAAATTGAACCTCTAAGATGATTTCATGCAACAAACTCTGCATTTCTATAAATCACCGGTTACACCATACATGGAATATTGTGTACAGTTTTAAGCACCTGTGTATGAGAAGGACATTGCTGAACTAGAATGCGTGCAAAGAAGGGAAAGCAAGGTAATTAAAGGACCTCATCACAGACGGGGATTCTTTACTGTAAGAGCAGTTCGATGATTGAACTCTCTGCCACATTGAAAAGTGTTTTTTTGAAAAATATAAAATTTCATCATATTTGTACCAGATTCTGGAGATGGAACTTTGATCCAGGAATTTATTCTAATAGCCATATTTGGAGTAAGGGAGGAATTTTTCCCCTAATGACAACATTGGAATGCACTCCAAGACAGTTTTTGCCTTCCTCTGGATCAACACAGCAGGTTTATAGGTTGAATAGACCATACATGGAATATTGTGTACAGTTTTAAGCACCTGTGTATGAGAAGGACATTGCTGAACTAGAATGCGTGCAAAGAAGGGAAAGCAAGGTAATTAAACTACCTCATCACAGACGGGGATTCTTTACTGTAAGAGCAGTTCGACGATTGAACTCTCTGCCACATTGAAAAGTGTATTTTTGAAAAATATAAAATTTCATCATATTTGTACCAGATTCTGGAGATGGAACTTTGATCCAGGAATTTATTCTAATAGCCATATTTGGAGTAAGGGAGGAATTTTTCCCCTAATGAGAAAATTGGAATGCACTCCAAGACAGTTTTTGCCTTCCTCTGGATCAACACGGCAGGTTTATAGGTTGAATTTGATGGAACTTTTTTCAATATTATCAACTATTCAACTCTGTAACAAGCATGTAACAAAAGTGAGCTTCCATGGCCCATACGGGGATCGAACCCGTGACCTTGGCGTTATTAGCACCACGCTCCTACCAACTAAGCTAACCAGCCACTTTTACACCAAAGATTCACGTCACGTCAGTAGAAAATACATGCAAACGTGTATTCATATTGATATCCTATTAACCTGAATAATAAAATAAACTTGCAATTTTTACTACTCAAAAAGCATTGGACAAATTGCTTTTGTGTTTTCCATTCCACCCCACAAAGAGTTTTCTTTCAGTACATTATATGGTACATTAAATGCTGCCATTAAAAACAAGAACTTGTCTCGCTAAAAACAAGCCCTTATATGACTATGAGGACGGAAAAATAATAAAGTTATGACTATCGGAATACAAAGAGGCAAAATCAAGATATTATTTTTGTCCTTAAGGTTGAAATTGAACCTCTAAGATGATATCATGCAACAAACTCTGCATTTCTATAAATCACCGGTTAGACCATACATGGAATATTGTGTACAGTTTTAAGCACCTGTGTATGAGAAGGACATTGCTGAACTAGAATGCGTGCAAAGAAGGGAAAGCAAGGTAATTAAAGGACCTCATCACAGAGTTTGAGTAGTTTTTGCCTTCCTCTGGATCAACACGGCAGGTTTATAGGTTGAATTTGATGGACCTTTTTTCAATATTATCAACTATTCAACTCTGTAACAAGCATGTAACAAAAGTGGCTCGTACGGGGATCGAACCCGTGACCTTGGCGTTATTAGCACCACGCTCTAACCAACTGAGCTAACCGGCCACTTTTACACCAAAGATTCACGTCACGTCAGTAGAAAATACATGCAAACGTGTATTCATATTGATATCCTATTAACCTGAATAATAAAATAAACTTGCAATTTTTACTACTCAAAAAGCATTGGACAAATTGCTTTTGTGTTTTCCATTCCACCCCACAAAGAGTTTTCTTTCAGTACATTATATGGTACATTAAATGCTGCCATTAAAAACAAGAACTTGTCTCGCTAAAAACAAGCCCTTATATGACTATGAGGACGGAAAAATAATAAAGTTATGACTATCGGAATACAAAGAGGCAAAATCAAGATATTATTTTTGTCCTTAAGGTTGAAATTGGACCTCTAAGATGATTTCATGCAATAAACTCTGCATTTCTATAAATCACCGGTTAGACCATACATGGAATATTGTGTACAGTTTTGAGCACCTGTGTATGAGAAGGACATTGCTGAACTAGAATGCGTGCAAAGAAGGGAAAGCAAGGTAATTAAAGGACCTCATCACAGACGGGGATTCTTTACTGTAAGAGAAGTTCTACGATTGAACTCTCTGCCACATTGAAAAGTGTTTTTTTGAAAAATATAAAATTTAAAATATAAATAGGACGGAAAAATAATAAAGTTATGACTATCGGAATACAAAGAGGCAAAATCAAGATATTATTTTTGTCCTTAAGGTTAAAATTGGGCCTCTAAGATGATTTCATGCAACAAACTCTGCATTTCTATAAATCACCGGTTAGACCATACATGGAATATTGTGTACAGTTTTGAGCACCTGTGTATGAGAAGGACATTGCTGAACTAGAATGCGTGCAAAGAAGGGAAAGCAAGGTAATTAAAGGACCTCATCACAGACGGGGATTCTTTACTGTAAGAGCAGTTCGACGATTGAACTCTCTGCCACATTGAAAAGTGTTTTTTTGAAAAATATAAAATTTCATCATATTTGTACCAGATTCTGGAGATGGAACTTTGATCCAGGAATTTATTCTAATAGCCATATTTGGAGTAAGGGAGGAATTTTTCCCCTAATGACAACATTGGAATGCACTCCAAGACAGTTTTTGCCTTCCTCTGGATCAACACGGCAGGTTTATAGGTTGAATTTGATGGACCTTTTTTCAATATAATCAACTATTCAACTCTGTAACAAGCATGTAACAAAAGTGAGCTTCCATGGCCCGTACGGGGATCGAACCCGTGACCTTGGCGTTATTAGCACCACGCTCTAACCAACTGAGCTAACCGGCCACTTTTACACCAAAGATTCACGTCACGTCAGTAGAAAATACATGCAAACGTGTATTCATATTGATATCCTATTAACCTGAATAATAAAATAAACTTGAAATTTTTACTACTCAAAAAGCATTGGACAAATTGCTTTTGTGTTTTCCATTCCACCCCACAAAGAGTTTTCTTTCAGTACATTATATGGTACATTAAATGCTGCCATTAAAAACAAGAACTTGTCTCGCTAAAAACAAGCCCTTATATGACTATGAGGACGGAAAAATAATAAAGTTATGACTATCGGAATACAAAGAGGCAAAATCAAGATATTATTTTTGTCCTTAACCCCTTAAGGACGCAGCCTAGTTTGGGCCTTAAGGCTCAGAGCCCATTTTTCAAATCTGACATATTTCACTTTATGTGGTAATAACGTCGGAATGCTTAAACCTATCTAAGCGATTCTGAGATTGTTTTCTCGTGACACTTTGGGCTTCATGTTCGTGGTAAAATTTGGTCGATATATTCAGTCTTTATTTGTGAAAAATTGCAAAATTTAGAGAAAATTTACAAAAAATAGCATTTTTCAGAATTTAAATGCATCTGCTTGAAAAACAGACGGTTATACCACCCAAAATAGTTACTAGTTCACACTTCCCATATGTCTACTTTAGATTGGCATCGTTTTTTGAACATTATTTTATTTTTCTCGGACGTTACAAGGCTTAGAACATAAACAGCAATTTCTCATATTCTTAAGAAAATTTCAAAAGCCTTTTTTTGAAGGTGCCAGTTCAGTTCTGAAGTGGATTTGAGGGGCCTATGTATTAGAAACCCCATAAAACACCCCATTTTAAAAACTAGACCCCTCAAAGTATTCAAAACAGCATATAGAAAGTTTTTTAACCCTTCAGGCATTTCACAGGAATTAAAGCAAGGTGGAAATGAAATTTGCAAATTTCATTTTTTCTGCTGAATTTCAATTTTATTCAATTTTTTTTTAGTAACAGAGAAGGTTTTACCAGAGAAACACTACTAAATATGTATTGTCCAGATTCTGCAGTTTTTAGAAATGTCCCACATGTGGCCCTACTGCGCTCGTGGACTAAAACACAAGCCCCAGAAGCAAAGAAGCACCTAGTGCATTTTGAGGCCTCTTTTTTATTACAATATATTTTAGGCAGCATGCCAGGTTTGAAGAGGTGTTGAGGTATCAAAACAATGGAAACCCACCAGAAGTGACCCCATTTTGGAAATTACACCCCTCAAGGAATTCATTTATGGTTTTTGTTATCATTTTGACCGCACAGTTTTTTCACAGCACCTATTTGAATTGGGCTGTGAAATGAAAAAAATGATATTTTTTCCAATAAGATGTCATTTTTGATCACATTTTCTTATTTTCACAAGGAACAACATACCCCATTTTGTTGCCCAATTTGTCCTTAGTGCGGCAATACCCCATTTGTGGTGATAAACTGCCGTTTGGGCCCATGGGAGGGCTCAGAAGGAAAGGACCACCATTTGGCCTACTGGAGCTTTTCTGGTGCTAAGTCATGTATGCAGAAGCCCCTGAGGTACCAGTACAGTTGAAACCCCGAGAAGTGACCCCATTTTAAAAACTACACCCTTTAAGACATTCATCTAGAGGTGTAGTGAGCATTTTGACCCCACAGGTACTGTGTAAAAGATAATGCGCAGCAGATGGTGGAGTGTGAGATTTGCAATTTAATATATATATATGGCATGTCAGTGTCCAATATAGTGTGCCCAGCATGCGCCACCGGAGATATACACCCCTTAAATTGTAATGTGGGTTCTCCTGGGTACGGCAATACCCTACATGTGGCTGTTATCAGCTGCCTGGGCATACGGCAGGGCTCAGAAGGGAAAGATGAGGGGGGTAAGCTGTGCGGAGTGCATCAGGGTAAATTAAAAATCAAGGGATGTATGATACATTTTAAAACAATCTTTTATACAGAGCCCTGGTTTTTCGGGACACGTGTCACATTGGTATATTGTGTTCTTCCTTATCCCCCTCTTATAGCAGACTCTGCACCTCTTTTGACTCTTTCCCTTTCCACCGGTTTGGGGAACTTCTCCTTGAAAGTGTTGCCCTGGTACGATGCGTGTGGCCTCGCTTCCAGAAGTACTGGGTACCCCCCCTTCCTGGTCCCTAAAGATTAGATCTTGAAATTCCAGGAAAGTTCCCCTCTGGCCTGCACATCGACGTAGCACGTACGCATTGTACAAAGCCATCTGTATGATGTGCCCGGCCAGCTTCTTATACCACACCGCATGGCGCTGTAGGGCTTCAGGACTTGATTTGACAAGTCCATCCCTCCCATGTACCTATTGTAGTCCAGGATGCAGTCTGGTTTGGGGGTGGCCTTTCCTTCATATATCCTAAATCTGTAGGTATACCCTGATGCCCTCTCACAGCTTATACATCTTCACGCCATACCTTGCCCTCTTACCCGGCAGGTACTGGCGGAATTGAACCCTCCCTTTAAAATGTACCAAGGACTCATCAATAGAAAAACACTTCTCGGGGGTGTATGCTTGGGAAAACCGGGCACTAGAACGGTCTAATAGGGGTCTCCGTTTATACAAACGGTCAAAACTGGGGTAATCTCGGGGTGGGCACGGCTCATTATCAGTATAATGTGAGAAGCGAAGTATTGCCTCATTTATTTATTTTTTTAGGTTCCAGTTCATTTCTGAAGTTGCTTTGAGGGGCCCATATATTAGAAACCCCTATCAAACACCCCATTTTAGAAACTAGACCCCTCAAAGTATTCACAACAGCATTTAGAAAGTTTATGAACCCTTTAGGTGTTTCACAGAAATTTAGAGCAAAGTAGAGGTGAAATTTACTCTTTTTATACCATTTTTTTTATAACACAAAAGGATTTATCAGTGAAACGCAACTTAATACGTATTGCCCAGATTCTGCAGTTTAGAGAAATATCCCACATGTGGCCCTCGGGCGGTAATGGACTGAAGCACCGGCCTCCGAAGCAAAGGAGCACCTAGCGGATTTTGAGCCCTCTTTTTTATTAGGCACCATGTCCGGTTTGAAGAGGTCTTGTGGTGCCAAAACATTGGAAACCCCACAAAAGTGAACCCAATTTGGAAACTAGACTCCTTGAGGAATCCATTGTAGTTTTCTTGGGGTGCATGTGGCTTTTTGATCAGTTTTTATTCCATTTTTAAGTGGCGTGGTGACTAATAAACAGCAATTCTACTATTGTTTTTGTATACTTTTTTTTTTACCGCGTTCACCGTGCGCTATAAATGACATATTCACTTTATTCTGCGGGGCGATACGATTACGGCGATACCAGATGTTTATAGTTTTTTTTTATGTCTTATGGCGTTTGCACAATAAAATACGTTTTGTAAACAATCATTCACTTTTTGTGTTACCTTATTCTAAGAGCCATAACGTTTTTATTTTTCAATCAATAAAGCCGTGCGAGGACTTATTTTTTGCGTAACGAACTGTAGTTTCAATCAGGACCATTTTTCGGTACATGCGACTTTTTGATCTCTTTTTATTCCATTTTTTGGGAGGTGAAGTGACCAAACAATTGTGATTGTGGTACGGTTTATTAATATTTTTTTTTACGGCGTTCACCGTGCGGGATAAATAACAAAATAGTTTTGTAGTTCAGGCCGTTACGGACACGGCGATACCAATTATGTATAGTTTATTTGTTTGTTTATATTTTTTTATTAATAATAAATGACTGATAAGGGAAAAAGTGGGACTTTTACTTTTATTACTTTTAAAACTTTTATTTTCTTATTTTTACACATCTTTTTTGAACTTTTTTTTTACTTTATTACTTTGTCCCACTAGGGGACATGAGGGCAGGAGGCCCTGATCGCTATTCTAATACACTGCACTACATGCGTAGTGCAGTGTATTAGAACTGTCAGCTACTCACTGACAGCAAGCATAGTGGGTCCTGACGTTGTCAGGACCCACTAGGCTTCCGTCTATGGCATAGCCGGACGCCATTGTTTGGTGTCCGGTTGCCATAGTCACCATCGCCGGCCGCTGTCGCGTAGCAGGCCGGCGATGGCAGCTTAACCCCTAAAAAGCCGCGATCTCTATAGAACGCGGCTTTTAAGGGGTTAATCAGCGGGGACACAGCGATCGGTCCCCGCTGTAGGAGCTGTGACAGCTGCTGAACAAGACAGCAGCGTCACAGCTCCTGTACGTGTCGGGAGGACGGCCGAAACGGCCGTTACTCCTGAGACGTACTATTACGGCATGGAGCGCGAACGATACAGCTGCCATGACGTAATAGTACGTCAAGGAGCGGGAAGGGGTTAAGGTTGAAATTGGACCTCTAAGATGATTTCATGCAACAAACTCTGCATTTCTATAAATCACCGGTTAGACCATACATGGAATATTGTGTACAGTTTTGAGCACCTGTGTATGAGAAGGACATTGCTGAACTAGAATGCGTGCAAAGAAGGGAAAGCAAGGTAATTAAAGGACCTCATCACAGACGGGGATTCTTTACTGTAAGAGAAGTTCGACGATTGAACTCTCTGCCACATTGAAAAGTGTTTTTTTGAAAAATATAAAATTTCATCATATTTGTACCAGATTCTGGAGATGGAACTTTGATCCAGGAATTTATTCTAATAGCCATATTTGGAGTAAGGGAGGAATTTTTCCCCTAATGACAACATTGGAATGCACTCCAAGACAGTTTTTGCCTTCCTCTGGATCAACACAGCAGGTTTATAGGTTGAATTTGATGGACCTTTTTTCAATATTATCAACTATTCAACTCTGTAATAAGCATGTAACAAAAGTGAGCTTCCACAGCCCGTACGGGGATCGAACCCGTGACCTTGGCGTTATTAGCACCACGCTCTAACCAACTGAGCTAACCGGCCACTTTTACACCAAAGATTCACGTCACGTCAGTAGAAAATACATGCAAAACGTGTATTCATATTGATATCCTATTAACCTGAATAATAAAATAAACTTGCAATTTTTACTACTCAAAAAGCATTGGACAAATTGCTTTTGTGATTTCCATTCCACCCCACAAAGAGTTTTCTTTCAGTACATTATATGGTACATGAAATGCTGCCATTAAAAACAAGAACTTGTCTCGCTAAAAACAAGCCCTTATATGACTATGAGGACGGAAAAATAATAAAGTTATGACTATCGGAATACAAAGAGGCAAAATCAAGATATTATTTTTGTCCTTAAGGTTGAAATTGGACCTCTAAGATGATTTCATGCAACAAACTCTGCATTTCTATAAATCACCGGTTAGACCATACATGGAATATTGTGTACAGTTTTGAGCACCTGTGTATGAGAAGGACATTGCTGAACTAGAATGCGTGCAAAGAAGGGAAAGCAAGGTAATTAAAGGACCTCATCACAGACGGGGATTCTTTACTGTAAGAGCAGTTCGACGATTGAACTCTCTGCCACATTGATAAGTGTTTTTTTGAAAAATATAAAATTTCATCATATTTGTACCAGATTCTGGAGATGGAACTTTGATCCAGGAATTTATTCTAATAGCCATATTTGGAGTAAGGGAGGAATTTTTCCCCTAATGACAACATTGGAATGCACTCCAAGACAGTTTTTGCCTTCCTCTGGATCAACACGGCAGGTTTATAGGTTGAATTTAATGGACCTTTTTTCAATATTATCAACTATTCAACTCTGTAACAAGCATGTAACAAAAGTGAGCTTCCATGGCCCGTACGGGGATCGAACCCGTGACCTTGGCGTTATTAGCACCACGCTCTAACCAACTGAGCTAACCGGCCACTTTTACACCAAAGATTCACGTCACGTCAGTAGAAAATACATGCAAACGTGTATTCATATTGATATCCTATTAACCTGAATAATAAAATAAACTTGCAATTTTTACTACTCAAAAAGCATTGGACAAATTGCTTTTGTGTTTTCCATTCCACCCCACAAAGAGTTTTCTTTCAGTACATTATATGGTACATTAAATGCTGCCATTAAAAACAAGAACTTGTCTCGCTAAAAACAAGCCCTTATATGACTATGAGGACGGAAAAATAATAAAGTTATGACTATCGGAATACAAAGAGGCAAAATCAAGATATTATTTTTGTCCTTAAGGTTGAAATTGGACCTCTAAGATGATTTCATGCAACAAACTCTGCATTTCTATAAATCACCGGTTAGACCATACATGGAATATTGTGTACAAATTTGAGCACCTGTGTATGAGAAGGACATTGCTGAACTAGAATGCGTGCAAAGAAGGGAAAGCAAGGTAATTAAAGGACCTCATCACAGACGTGGATTCTTTACTGTAAGAGCAGTTCGACGATTGAACTCTCTGCCACATTGAAAAGTGTTTTTTTGAAAAATATAAAATTTCATCATATTTGTACCAGATTCTGGAGATGGAACTTTGATCCAGGAATTTATTCTAATAGCCATATTTGGAGTAAGGGAGGAATTTTTCCCCTAATGACAACATTGGAATGCACTCCAAGACAGTTTTTGCCTTCCTCTGGATCAACACGGCAGGTTTATAGGTTGAATTTGATGGACCTTTTTTCAATATTATCAACTATTCAACTTTGTAACAAGCATGTAACAAAAGTGAGCTTCCATGGCCCTAACCCGTGACCTTGGCGTTATTAGCACCACGCTCTAACCAACTGAGCTAACCGGCCACTTTTACACCAAAGATTCACGTCACGTCAGTAGAAAATACATGCAAACGTGTATTCATATTGATATCCTATTAACCTGAATAATAAAATAAACTTGCAATTTTTACTACTCAAAAAGCATTGGACAAATTGCTTTTGTGTTTTCCATTCCACCCCACAAAGAGTTTTCTTTCAGTACATTATATGGTACATTAAATGCTGCCATTAAAAACAAGAACTTGTCTCGCTAAAAACAAGCCCTTATATGACTATGAGGACGGAAAAATAATAAAGTTATGACTATCGGAATACAAAGAGGCAAAATCAAGATATTATTTTTGTCCTTAAGGTTGAAATTGGACCTCTAAGATGATTTCATGCAACAAACTCTGCATTTCTATAAATCACCGGTTAGACCATACATGGAATATTGTGTACAAATTTGAGCACCTGTGTATGAGAAGGACATTGCTGAGCTAGAATGCGTGCAAAGAAGGGAAAGCAAGGTAATTAAAGGACCTCATCACAGACGGGGATGCTTTACTGTAAGAGCAGTTCGACGATTGAACTCTCTGTCATATTGAAAAGTGTTTTTTTGAAAAATATAAAATTTAAAATATAAATAGGACGGAAAAATAATAAAGTTATGACTATCGGAATACAAAGAGGCAAAATCAAGATATTATTTTTGTCCTTAAGGTTGAAATTGGGTCTCTAAGATGATTTCATGCAACAAACTCTGCATTTCTATAAATCACCGGTTAGACCATACATGGAATATTGTGTACAGTTTTGAGCACCTGTGTATGAGAAGGACATTGCTGAACTAGAATGCGTGCAAAGAAGGGAAAGCAAGGTAATTAAAGGACCTCATCACAGACGGGGATTCTTTACTGTAAGAGCAGTTCGACGATTGAACTCTCTGCCACATTGAAAAGTGTTTTTTTGAAAAATATAAAATTTCATCATATTTGTACCAGATTCTGGAGATGGAACTTTGATCCAGGAATTTATTCTAATAGCCATATTTGGAGTAAGGGAGGAATTTTTCCCCTAATGACAACTTTGGAATGCACTCCAAGACAGTTTTTGCCTTCCTCTGGATCAACACGGCAGGTTTATAGGTTGAATTTGATGGACCTTTTTTCAATATTATCAACTATTCAACTCTGTAACAAGCATGTAACAAAAGTGAGCTTCCATGGCCCGTACGGGGATCGAACCCGTGACCTTGGCGTTATTAGCTCCACGCTCTAACCAACTGAGCTAACCGGCCACTTTTACACCAAAGATTCACGTCACGTCAGTAGAAAATACATGCAAACGTGTATTCATATTGATATCCTATTAACCTGAATAATAAAATAAACTTGAAATTTTTACTACTCAAAAAGCATTGGACAAATTGCTTTTGTGTTTTCCATTCCACCCCACAAAGAGTTTTCTTTCAGTACATTATATGGTACATTAAATGCTGCCATTAAAAACAAGAACTTGTCTCGCTAAAAACAAGCCCTTATATGACTATGAGGACGGAAAAATAATAAAGTTATGACTATCGGAATACAAAGAGGCAAAATCAAGATATTATTTTTGTCCTTAAGGTTGAAATTGGACCTCTAAGATGATTTCATGCAACAAACTCTGCATTTCTATAAATCACCGGTTAGACCATACATGGAATATTGTGTACAGTTTTGAGCACCTGTGTATGAGAAGGACATTGCTGAACTAGAATGCGTGCAAAGAAGGGAAAGCAAGGTAATTAAAGGACCTCATCACAGACGGGGATTCTTTACTGTAAGAGAAGTTCGACGATTGAACTCTGCCACATTGAAAAGTGTTTTTTTGAAAAATATAAAATTTCATCATATTTGTACCAGATTCTGGAGATGGAACTTTGATCCAGGAATTTATTCTAATAGCCATATTTGGAGTAAGGGAGGAATTTTTCCCCTAATGACAACATTGGAATGCACTCCAAGACAGTTTTTGCCTTCCTCTGGATCAACACAGCAGGTTTATAGGTTGAATTTGATGGACCTTTTTTCAATATTATCAACTATTCAACTCTGTAACAAGCATGTAACAAGCATGTAACAAGCATGTAACAAAAGTGAGCTTCCATGGCCCGTACGGGGATCGAACCCGTGACCTTGGCGTTATTAGCATCACGCTCTAACCAACTGAGCTAACCGGCCACTTTTACACCAAAGATTCACGTCACGTCAGTAGAAAATACATGCAAACGTGTATTCATATTGATATCCTATTAACCTGAATAATAAAATAAACTTGCAATTTTTACTACTCAAAAAGCATTGGACAAATTGCTTTTGTGTTTTCCATTCCACCCCACAAAGAGTTTTCTTTCAGTACATTATATGGTACATTAAATGCTGCCATTAAAAACAAGAACTTGTCTCGCTAAAAACAAGCCCTTATATGACTATGAGGACGGAAAAATAATAAAGTTATGACTATCGGAATACAAAGAGGCAAAATCAAGATATTATTTTTGTCCTTAAGGTTGAAATTGGACCTCTAAGATGATTTCATGCAACAAACTCTGCATTTCTATAAATCACCGGTTAGACCATACATGGAATATTGTGTACAAATTTGAGCACCTGTGTATGAGAAGGACATTGCTGAACTAGAATGCGTGCAAAGAAGGGAAAGCAAGGTAATTAAAGGACCTCATCACAGACGGGGATTCTTTACTGTAAGAGCAGTTCGACGATTGAACTCTCTGCCACATTGATAAGTGTTTTTTTGAAAAATATAAAATTTCATCATATTTGTACCAGATTCTGGAGATGGAACTTTGATCCAGGAATTTATTCTAATAGCCATATTTGGAGTAAGGGAGGAATTTTTCCCCTAATGACAACATTGGAATGCACTCCAAGACAGTTTTTGCCTTCCTCTGGATCAACACAGCAGGTTTATAGGTTGAATTTGATGGACCTTTTTTCAATATTATCAACTATTCAACTCTGTAACAAGCATGTAACAAAAGTAAGCTTCCATGGCTCGTACGGGGATCGAACCCGTGACCTTGGCGTTATTAGCACCACGCTCTAACCAACTGAGCTAACCGGCCACTTTTACACCAAAGATTCACGTCACGTCAGTAGAAAATACATGCAAACGTGTATTCATATTGATATCCTGTTAACCTGAATAATAAAATAAACTTGCAATTTTTACTACTCAAAAAGCATTGGACAAATTGCTTTTGTGTTTTCCATTCCACCCCACAAAGAGTTTTCTTTCAGTACATTATATGGTACATTAAATGCTGCCATTAAAAACAAGAACTTGTCTCGCTAAAAACAAGCCCTTATATGACTATGAGGACGGAAAAATAATAAAGTTATGACTATCGGAATACAAAGAGGCAAAATCAAGATATTATTTTTGTCCTTAAGGTTGAAATTGGACCTCTAAGATGATTTCATGCAACAAACTCTGCATTTCTATAAATCACCGGTTAGACCATACATGGAATATTGTGTACAGTTTTGAGCACCTGTGTATGAGAAGGACATTGCTGAACTAGAATGCGTGCAAAGAAGGGAAAGCAAGGTAATTAAAGGACCTCATCACAGACGGGGATTCTTTACTGTAAGAGCAGTTCGACGATTGAACTCTGCCACATTGAAAAGTGTTTTTTTGAAAAATATAAAATTTCATCATATTTGTACCAGATTCTGGAGATGGAACTTTGATCCAGGAATTTATTCTAATAGCCATATTTGGAGTAAGGGAGGAATTTTTCCCCTAATGACAACATTGGAATGCACTCCAAGACAGTTTTTGCCTTCCTCTGGATCAACACGGCAGATTTATAGGTTGAATTTGATGGACCTTTTTTCAATATTATCAACTATTCAACTCTGTAACAAGCATGTAACAAAAGTGAGCTTCCATGGCCCGTACGGGGATCGAACCCGTGTCCTTGGCGTTATTAGCACCACGCTCTAACCAACTGAGCTAACCGGCCACTTGTATACCAAAGATTCACGTCACGTCAGTAGAAAATACATGCAAACGTGTATTCATATTGATATCCTATTAACCTGAATAATAAAATAAACTTGCAATTTTTACTACTCAAAAAGCATTGGACAAATTGCTTTTGTGTTTTCCATTCCACCCCACAAAGAGTTTTCTTTCAGTACATTATATGGTACATTAAATGCTGCCATTAAAAACAAGAACTTGTCTCGCTAAAAACAAGCCCTTATATGACTATGAGGACGGAAAAATAATAAAGTTATGACTATCGGAATACAAAGAGGCAAAATCAAGATATTATTTTTGTCCTTAAGGTTGAAATTGGACCTCTAAGATGATTTCATGCAACAAACTCTGCATTTCTATAAATCACCGGTTAGACCATACATGGAATATTGTGTACAGTTTTGAGCACCTGTGTATGAGAAGGACATTGCTGAACTAGAATGCGTGCAAAGAAGGGAAAGCAAGGTAATTAAAAGACCTCATCACAGACAGGGATTCTTTACTGTAAGAGCAGTTCGACGATTGAACTCTCTGCCACATTGATAAGTGTTTTTTTGAAAAATATAAAATTTCATCATATTTGTACCAGATTCTGGAGATGGAACTTTGATCCAGGAATTTATTCTAATAGCCATATTTGGAGTAAGGGAGGAATTTTTCCCCTAATGACAACATTGGAATGCACTCCAAGACAGTTTTTGCCTTCCTCTGGATCAACACGGCAGGTTTATAGGTTGAATTTGATGGACCTTTTTTCAATATTATCAACTATTCAACTCTGTAACAAGCATGTAACAAAAGTGAGCTTCCATGGCCCGTACAGGGATCAAACCCGTGACCTTGGCGTTATTAGGATCACGCTCTAACCAACTGCGCTAACCGGCCACTTTTAAACCAAAGATTCACGTCACGTCAGTAGAAAATACATGCAAACGTGTATTCATATTGATATCCTATTAACCTGAATAATAAAATAAACTTGCAATTTTTACTACTCAAAAAGCATTGGACAAATTGCTTTTGTGTTTTCCATTCCACCCCACAAAGAGTTTTCTTTTTTCTTTCAGTACATTATATGGTACATTAAATGCTGCCATTAAAAACAAGAACTTGTCTCGCTAAAAACAAGCCCTTATATGACTATGAGGACGGAAAAATAATAAAGTTATGACTATCGGAATACAAAGAGGCAAAATCAAGATATTATTTTTGTCCTTAACCCCTTAAGGACGCAGCCTAGTTTGGGCCTTAAGGCTCAGAGCCCATTTTTCAAATCTGACATATTTCACTTTATGTGGTAATAACGTCGGAATGCTTAAACCTATCCAAGCGATTCTGAGATTGTTTTCTCGTGATACTTTGGGCTTCATGTTCGTGGTAAAATTTGGTCGATATATTCAGTCTTTATTTGTGAAAAATTGCAAAATTTAGAGAAAATTTACAAAAAATAGCATTTTTCAGAATTTAAATGCATCTGCTTGAAAAACAGACGGTTATACCACCCAAAATAGTTACTAGTTCACATTTCCCATATGTCTACTTTAGATTGGCATCGTTTTTTGAATATTATTTTATTTTTCTTGGACGTTACAAGGTTTAGAACATAAACAGCAATTTCTCATATTCTTAAGAAAATTTCAAAAGCCTTTTTTTGAAGGTGCTAGTTCAGTTCTGAAGTGGATTTGAGGGGCCTATGTATTAGAAACCCCCATAAAACACCCCATTTTAAAAACTAGACCCCTCAAAGTATTCAAAACAGCATATAGAAAGTTTTTTTAACCCTTCAGGCATTTCACAGGAATTAAAGCAATGTGGAAATGAAATTTGCAAATTTCATTTTTTCTGCTGAATTTCAATTTTATTCAATTTTTTTTTAGTAACAGAGAAGGTTTTACCAGAGAAACACTACTAAATATGTAGTGTCCAGATTCTGCAGTTTTTAGAAATGTCCCACATGTGGCTCTAGTGCGCTCGTGGACTAAAACACAAGCCCTAGAAGCAAAGAAGCACCTAGTGCATTATGAGGCCTCTTTTTTATTAGAATATATTTTAGGCAGCATGCCAGGTTTGAAGAGGCGTTGAGGTATCAAAACAATGGAAACCCACCAGAAGTGACCCCATTTTGGAAATTACACCCCTCAAGGAATTCATTTATGGTTTTTGTTATCATTTTGACCACACAGTTTTTTCACAGCACCTATTTGAATTGGGCTGTGAAATGAAAAAAATGATATTTTTTCCAATAAAATGTCATTTTTGATCAAATTTTCTTATTTTCACAGGGAACAACATACCCCATTTTGTTGCCCAATTTGTCCTTAGTGCGGCAATACCCCATTTGTGGTGATAAACTGCCGTTTGGGCCCATGGGAGGGCTCAGAAGGAAAGGAGCGCTATGTGTTTGTTGGAGTCCAGATTTTGCTGGATTGGTTTTCGGGTGCCATGTCGCATTTGCAGAGCCCCAGAGGTATCAAAGCAATGGAAACCCACCAGAAGTGACCCCATTTTGGAAACTACACCCCTCAAGGAATTCATTTATGGTTTTTGTTATCATTTTGACCGCACAGGTTTTTCACAGCACCTATTTGAATTGGGCTGTGAAATGAAAAAAATTATATTTTTTCCAATAAGATGTCATTTTTGATCAAAATTTCTTATTTTCACAGGGAACAACATACCCCATTTTGTTGCCCAATTTGTCCTTAGTGCGGCAATACCCCATTTGTGGTGATAAACTGCCGTTTGGGCCCATGGGAGGGCTCAGACGGAAAAGAGCGCTATGTGTTTGTTGGAGTCCAGATTTTGCTGGATTGGTTTTCGGGTGCCATGTCGCATTTGCAGAGCCCCAGAGGTATCAAAGCAATGGAAACCCACCAGAAGTGACCCCATTTTGGAAACTACACCCCTCAAGGAATTCATTTATGGTTTTTGTTATCATTTTGACCGCACAGTTTTTTCACAGCACCTATTTGAATTGGGCTGTGAAATGAAAAAAATGATATTTTTTCCAATAAGATGTCATTTTTGATCAAAATTTCTTATTTTCACAAGGAACAACATACCCCATTTTGTTGCCCAATTTGTCCTTAGTGCGGCAATACCCCATTTGTGGTGATAAACTGCCGTTTGGGCCCATGGGAGGGCTCAGAAGAAAAGGACCACCATTTGGCCTACTGGAGCTTTTCTGGTGCTAAGTCATGTATGCAGAAGCCCCTGAGGTACCAGTACAGTTGAAACCCCCGAGAAGTGACCCCATTTTAAAAACTACACCCCTTAAGACATTCATCTAGAGGTGTAGTGAGCATTTTGACCCCACAGCTACTGTGTAAAAGATAATGCGCAGCAGATGGTGCAGTGTGAGATTTGCAATTTTATATATGTATATGCCATTTCAGTGTCCAATATAGTGTGCCCAGCATGCGCCACCGGAGATATACACCCCTTAAATTGTAATGTGGGTTCTCCTGGGTACGACAATACCCTACATGTGGCTGTTATCAGCTGCCTGGGCATACGGCAGGGCTCAGAAGGGAAAGATGAGGGGGGTAAGCTGTGCGGAGTGCATCAGGGTAAATTAAAAATCAAGGGATGTATGATACATTTTAAAACAATCTTTTATACAGAGCCCTGGTTTTTCGGGACACGCGTCACATTGGTATATTGTGTTCTTCCTTATCCCCCTCTTATAGCAGACTCTGCACCTCTTTTGACTCTTTCCCTTTCCACCGGTTTGGGGAACTTCTCCTGGAAAGTGTTGCCCTGGTACGATGCGTGTGGCCTCGCTTCCAGAAGTACTGGGTGCCCCCCCTTCCTGGTCCCTAAAGATTAGATCTTGAAATTCCAGGAAAGTTCCCCTCTGGCCTGCACATCGACGTAGCACATACGAATTGTACAAAGCCATCTGTATGATGTGCCCGGCCAGCTTCTTATACCACACCGCATGGCGCTGTAGGGCTTCAGGACTTGATTTGACAAGTCCATCCCTCCCATGTACCTATTGTAGTCCAGGATGCAGTCTGGTTTGGGGGTGGCCTTTCCTTCATATATCCTAAACCTGTAGGTATAACCTGATGCACTCTCGCAGCTTATATATCTTCACGCCATACCTTGCCCTCTTACCTGGCAGGTACTGGCGGAATTGAACCCTCCCTTTAAAATGTACCAGGGACTCATCAATAGAAAAACACTTCTCGGGGGTGTATGCTTGGGAAAACCGGGCACTGAAACGGTCTAATAGGGGTCTCCGTTTATACAAACGGTCAAAACTGGGGTCATCTCGGAGTGGGCACGGCTCATTATCAGTATAATGTGAGAAGCGAAGTATTGGCTCATTTATTTATTTTTTTAGGTTCCAGTTCATTTCTGAAGTTGCTTTGAGGGGCCCATATATTAGAAACCCCTATCAAACACCCCATTTTAGAAACTAGACCCCTCAAAGTATTCACAACAGCATTTAGAAAGTTTATGAACCCTTTAGGTGTTTCACAGAAATTTAGAGCAAAGTAGAGGTGAAATTTACTCTTTTTATACCATTTTTTTTTATAACACAAAAGGATTTATCAGAGAAACGCAACTCAATACTTATTGCCCAGATTCTGCAGTTTAGAGAAATATCCCACATGTGGCCCTCGGGCGGTAATGGACTGAAGCACCGGCCTCCGAAGCAAAGGAGCACCTAGCGGATTTTGAGCCCTCTTTTTTATTAGGCACCATGTCCGGTTTGAAGAGGTCTTGTGGTGCCAAAACATTGGAAACCCCCCAAAAGTGACCCCAATTTGGAAACTAGACCCCTTGAGGAATCCATTGTAGTTTTCATGGGGTGCATGCGGCTTTTTGATCAGTTTTTATTCCATTTTTAGGTGGCGTGGTGACTAATAAACAGCAATTCTACTATTGTTTTTGTATACTTTTTTTTTTACAGCATTCACCGTGCGCTATAAATGATATATTAACTTTATTCTGCGTGGCGATACGATTACGGCGATACCAGATGTTTATAGTTTTTTTTTATGTCTTATGGCGTTTGCACAATAAAATACGTTTTGTAAACAATCATTCACTTTTTGTGTTACCTTATTCTAAGAGCCAGAACGTTTTTATTTTTCAATCAATAAAGCCGTGCGAGGACTTATTTTTTGCGTAACGAACTGTATTTTCCATCAGTACCATTTTTAGGTACATGTGACTTTTTGATCTCTTTTTATTCCATTTTTTGGGAGGTGAAGTGACCAAACAATTGTGATTGTGGTACGGTTTATTAATATTTTTTTTTACGGCGTTCACCGTGCGGGATAAATAACAAAATAATTTTGTAGTTCAGGCCGTTACGGACGCGGCGATACCAATTATGTATAGTTTATTTGTTTGTTTATATATTTTTATTAATAATAAATGACTGATAAGGGAAAAAGTGGGACTTTTACTTTTATTACTTTTAAAACTTTTATTTTCTTATTTTTACACATCTTTTTTTAACTTTTTTTTTACTTTATTACTTTGTCCCACTAGGGGACATGAGGGCAGGAGGCTCTGATCGCTATTCTAATACACTGCACTACATGCGTAGTGCAGTGTATTAGAACTGTCAGCTACTCACTGACAGCAAGCATAGTGGGTCCTGACGTTGTCAGGACCCACTAGGCTTCCGTCTATGGCATAGCCGGACGCCATTGTTTGGTGTCCGGTTGCCATAGTCACCATCGCCGGCCGCTGTCGCGTAGCAGGCCGGCGATGGCAGCTTAACCCCTAAAAAGCCGCGATCTCTATAGAACGCGGCTTTTAAGGGGTTAATCAGCGGGGACACAGCGATCGGTCCCCGCTGTAGGAGCTGTGACAGCTGCTGAACAAGACAGCAGCGTCACAGCTCCTGTACGTGTCGGGAGGACGGCCGAAACGGCCGTTACTCCTGAGACGTACTATTACGGCATGGAGCGCGAACGATACAGCTGCCATGACGTAATAGTACGTCAAGGAGCGGGAAGGGGTTAAGGTTGAAATTGGACCTCTAAGATGATTTCATGCAACAAACTCTGCATTTCTATAAATCACCGGTTAGACCATACATGGAATATTGTGTACAGTTTTGAGCACCTGTGTATGAGAAGGACATTGCTGAACTAGAATGCGTGCAAAGAAGGGAAAGCAAGGTAATTAAAGGACCTCATCACAGACGGGGATTCTTTACTGTAAGAGCAGTTCGACGATTGAACTCTCTGCCACATTGAAAAGTGTTTTTTTGAAAAATATAAAATTTCATCATATTTGTACCAGATTCTGGAGATGGAACTTTGATCCAGGAATTTATTCTAATAGCCATATTTGGAGTAAGGGAGGAATTTTTCCCCTAATGACAACATTGGAATGCACTCCAAGACAGTTTTTGCCTTCCTCTGGATCAACACGGCAGGTTTATAGGTTGAATTTGATGGACCTTTTTTCAATATTATCAACTATTCAACTCTGTAACAAGCATGTAACAAAAGTGAGCTTCCATGGCCCGTACGGGGATCGAACCCGTGACCTTGGCGTTATTAGCACCACGCTCTAACCAACTGAGCTAACCGGCCACTTTTACACCAAAGATTCACGTCACGTCAGTAGAAAATACATGCAAACGTGTATTCATATTGATATCCTATTAACCTGAATAATAAAATAAACTTGCAATTTTTACTACTCAAAAAGCATTGGACAAATTGCTTTTGTGTTTTCCATTCCACCCCACAAAGAGTTTTCTTTCAGTACATTATATGGTACATTAAATGCTGCCATTAAAAACAAGAACTTGTCTCGCTAAAAACAAGCCCTTATATGACTATGAGGACGGAAAAATAATAAAGTTATGACTATCGGAATACAAAGAGGCAAAATCAAGATATTATTTTTGTCCTTAAGGTTGAGATTGGACCTCTAAGATGATTTCATGCAATAAACTCTGCATTTCTATAAATCACCGGTTAGACCATACATGGAATATTGTGTACAGTTTTGAGCACCTGTGTATGAGAAGGACATTGCTGAACTACAATGCGTGCAAAGAAGGGAAAGCAAGGTAATTAACCCCTTAATGACCGGGCCATTTTGCACGTTAATGACCAAGGATTATTTTTTGTTTTTCCACGGTCGCATTCCAAGAGTCGTAACTGTTTTTGTATTCCGTCTATATAGCCGTATAAGGGCTTGTTTTTTCCGGGACGAGTTGTATTTTGTAATTGTACCATTTTTAGATGCTTATAACATATTGATTAACTTTTATTAACTTTATTTTAGGAGAGAATTGAAAATAAGCAGCTATTCCAGCATTAATTTTCACGTTATAAATTTACGCCGTTTACTATGCAGCGTAAATAACATGTTAACTTTATTCTATGGGTCGGCACGATTACAGGGATACCAAATGTATAAAGGTTTTATATGTTTTTTCTACGTTTGCACAATAAAAACCCTTTTAGAAAAAAATTACTTGTTTTTGCATCGCCGCGTTCCAAGAGCCGTCATTTTTTTATTTTTCCGTCGATGTGGCCGTACGTGGGCTTGATTTTTGCGGGACAATGTGTAGTTTTCATTAGTACTATTTTGGGGTACATAGGACTTATAGATGAACTTTTATTTTATTTTTTATGGGGGGAATGGGAGAAAAGAGAGAATTTTGCCGTTGTTTTTTGCGTTTTCTTTGGACGCCGTTCATCCGGCGGTTTAATTAATGTGTTCATTTTATTGGTCAAGTTGTTACGATCGCGGGGATACCATATATGTGTATGTGTGATTTGTTTTGACCGTTTTATTAAATAAAACCACTTTTTGGGGCAAAAAAGTAGTTTTATTTGACTTTGACTGTAATTTTTTTTATTTTTTTTTTCACAAACTTTATTTAACGGTTTTACTTTTTTTTTTTTAGTCCCACCAGGGGACTTCACTATGCGATGTGCAGATCGCATATATAATGCTTTGGTATACTTCGTATACCAAAGCATTATTGCCTGTCAGTGTAAAACTGACAGGCAACCTGTTAGGTCATGCCTCTGGCATCGCCTAACAGGCAGATGCTGAAGACAGACCTGGGGGTCTTTGTTAGACCCCCGGCTGTCATGGAAACCCGACGGAGACCCGCGATTTGTTTGCGGGGGCGCCGATCGGGAGACAGAGGGAGTTCCCCCTTCTGTCAAACACATTAAATGCCGCTGTCACTGTTGACAGCGGCATTTAATGGGTTAAACTGCCGGAATCGGCGCGTGCTTCGATTCCGGCAGTTGCAGCAGGAGCCAGGCTGTGTATAACAGCCGTGCTCCTGCCGCTGATCGCGTGGGTAAACTGTCAGTACCCGCGCGATCACAGGACGGATATATCCGTCCTCCTGCGCGAACTAGCAGCTGCTGAGGACGGATATATCCGTCCTTCGGCGTTAAGGGGTTAAAGGACCTCATCACAGATGGGGATTCTTTACTGTAAGAGAAGTTCTACGATTGAACTCTCTGCCACATTGAAAAGTGTTTTTTTGAAAAATATAAAATTTAAAATATAAATAGGACGGAAAAATAATAAAGTTATGACTATCGGAATACAAAGAGGCAAAATCAAGATATTATTTTTGTCCTTAAGGTTGAAAGTGGACCTCTAAGATGATTTCATGCAACAAACTCTGCATTTCTATAAATCACCGGTTAGACCATACATGGAATATTGTGTACAGTTTTGAGCACCTGTGTATGAGAAGGACATTGCTGAACTAGAATGCGTGCAAAGAAGGGAAAGCAAGGTAATTAAAGGACCTCATCACAGACGGGGATTCTTTACTGTAAGAGCAGTTCGACGATTGAACTCTCTGCCACATTGAAAAGTGTTTTTTTGAAAAATATAAAATTTCATCATATTTGTACCAGATTCTGGAGATGGAACTTTGATCCAGGAATTTATTCTAATAGCCATATTTGGAGTAAGGGAGGAATTTTTCCCCTAATGACAACATTGGAATGCACTCCAAGACAGTTTTTGCCTTCCTCTGGATCAACACGGCAGGTTTACAGGTTGAATTTGATGGACCTTTTTTCAATATTATCAACTATTCAACTCTGTAACAAGCATGTAACAAAAGTGAGCTACCATGGCCCAAACCCGTGACCTTAGCGTTATTAGCACCACGCTCTAACCAACTGAGCTAACCGGCCACTTTTACACCAAAGATTCACGTCACGTCAGTAGAAAATACATGCAAACGTGTATTCATATTGATATCCTATTAACCTGAATAATAAAATAAACTTGAAATTTTTACTACTCAAAAAGCATTGGACAAATTGCTTTTGTGTTTTCCATTCCACCCCACAAAGAGTTTTCTTTCAGTACATTATATGGTACATTAAATGCTGCCATTAAAAACAAGAACTTGTCTCGCTAAAAACAAGCCCTTATATGACTATGAGGACGGAAAAATAATAAAGTTATGACTATCGGAATACAAAGAGGCAAAATCAAGATATTATTTTTGTCCTTAAGGTTGAAATTGGACCTCTAAGATGATTTCATGCAATAAACTCTGCATTTCTATAAATCACCGGTTAGACCATACATGGAATATTGTGTACAGTTTTGAGCACCTGTGTATGAGAAGGACATTGCTGAACTACAATGCGTGCAAAGAAGGGAAAGCAAGGTAATTAACCCCTTAATGACCGGGCCATTTTGCACGTTAATGACCAAGGATTATTTTTTGTTTTTCCACGGTCGCATTCCAAGAGTCGTAACTGTTTTTGTATTCCGTCTATATAGCCGTATAAGGGCTTGTTTTTTCCGGGACGAGTTGTATTTTGTAATTGTACCATTTTTAGATGCTTATAACATATTGATTAACTTTTATTAACTTTATTTTAGGAGAGAATTGAAAATAAGCAGCTATTCCAGCATTAATTTTCACGTTATAAATTTACGCCATTTACTATGCAGCGTAAATAACATGTTAACTTTATTCTATGGGTCGGCACGATTACAGGGATACCAAATGTATAAAGGTTTTATATGTTTTTTCTACGTTTGCACAATAAAAACCCTTTTAGAAAAAAATTACTTGTTTTTGCATCGCCGCGTTCCAAGAGCCGTCATTTTTTTATTTTTCCGTCGATGTGGCCGTACGTGGGCTTGATTTTTGCGGGACAATGTGTAGTTTTCATTAGTACTATTTTGGGGTACATAGGACTTATAGATGAACTTTTATTTTATTTTTTATGGGGGGAATGGGAGAAAAGAGAGAATTTTGCCGTTGTTTTTTGCGTTTTCTTTGGACGCCGTTCATCCGGCGGTTTAATTAATGTGTTCATTTTATTGGTCAAGTTGTTACGATCGCGGGGATACCATATATGTGTATGTGTGATTTGTTTTGACCGTTTTATTAAATAAAACCACTTTTTGGGGCAAAAAAGTAGTTTTATTTGACTTTGACTGTAATTTTTTTTATTTTTTTTTTCACAAACTTTATTTAACGGTTTTACTTTTTTTTTTTTAGTCCCACCAGGGGACTTCACTATGCGATGTGCAGATCGCATATATAATGCTTTGGTATACTTCGTATACCAAAGCATTATTGCCTGTCAGTGTAAAACTGACAGGCAACCTGTTAGGTCATGCCTCTGGCATCGCCTAACAGGCAGATGCTGAAGACAGACCTGGGGGTCTTTGTTAGACCCCCGGCTGTCATGGAAACCCGACGGAGACCCGCGATTTGTTTGCGGGGGCGCCGATCGGGAGACAGAGGGAGTTCCCCCTTCTGTCAAACACATTAAATGCCGCTGTCACTGTTGACAGCGGCATTTAATGGGTTAAACTGCCGGAATCGGCGCGTGCTTCGATTCCGGCAGTTGCAGCAGGAGCCAGGCTGTGTATAACAGCCGTGCTCCTGCCGCTGATCGCGTGGGTAAACTGTCAGTACCCGCGCGATCACAGGACGGATATATCCGTCCTCCTGCGCGAACTAGCAGCTGCTGAGGACGGATATATCCGTCCTTCGGCGTTAAGGGGTTAAAGGACCTCATCACAGATGGGGATTCTTTACTGTAAGAGAAGTTCTACGATTGAACTCTCTGCCACATTGAAAAGTGTTTTTTTGAAAAATATAAAATTTAAAATATAAATAGGACGGAAAAATAATAAAGTTATGACTATCGGAATACAAAGAGGCAAAATCAAGATATTATTTTTGTCCTTAAGGTTGAAAGTGGACCTCTAAGATGATTTCATGCAACAAACTCTGCATTTCTATAAATCACCGGTTAGACCATACATGGAATATTGTGTACAGTTTTGAGCACCTGTGTATGAGAAGGACATTGCTGAACTAGAATGCGTGCAAAGAAGGGAAAGCAAGGTAATTAAAGGACCTCATCACAGACGGGGATTCTTTACTGTAAGAGCAGTTCGACGATTGAACTCTCTGCCACATTGAAAAGTGTTTTTTTGAAAAATATAAAATTTCATCATATTTGTACCAGATTCTGGAGATGGAACTTTGATCCAGGAATTTATTCTAATAGCCATATTTGGAGTAAGGGAGGAATTTTTCCCCTAATGACAACATTGGAATGCACTCCAAGACAGTTTTTGCCTTCCTCTGGATCAACACGGCAGGTTTACAGGTTGAATTTGATGGACCTTTTTTCAATATTATCAACTATTCAACTCTGTAACAAGCATGTAACAAAAGTGAGCTACCATGGCCCGAACCCGTGACCTTAGTGTTATTAGCACCACGCTCTAACCAACTGAGCTAACCGGCCACTTTTACACCAAAGATTCACGTCACGTCAGTAGAAAATACATGCAAACGTGTATTCATATTGATATCCTATTAACCTGAATAATAAAATAAACTTGAAATTTTTACTACTCAAAAAGCATTGGACAAATTGCTTTTGTGTTTTCCATTCCACCCCACAAAGAGTTTTCTTTCAGTACATTATATGGTACATTAAATACTGCCATTAAAAACAAGAAATTGTCTCGCTAAAAACAAGCCCTTATATGACTATGAGGACGGAAAAATAATAAAGTTATGACTATCGGAATACAAAGAGGCAAAATCAAGATATTATTTTTGTCCTTAAGGTTGAAATTGGACCTCTAAGATGATTTCATGCAACAAACTCTGCATTTCTATAAATCACCGGTTAGACCATACATGGAATATTGTGTACAGTTTTGAGCACCTGTGTATGAGAAAGACATTGCTGAACTAGAATGCGTGCAAAGAAGGGAAAGCAAGGTAATTAAAGGACCTCATCACAGACGGGGATTCTTTACTGTAAGAGAAGTTCGACGATTGAACTCTCTGCCACATTGAAAAGTGTTTTTTTGAAAAATATAAAATTTCATCATATTTGTACCAGATTCTGGAGATGGAACTTTGATCCAGGAATTTATTCTAATAGCCATATTTGGAGTAAGGGAGGAATTTTTCCCCTAATGACAACATTGGAATGCACTCCAAGACAGTTTTTGCCTTCCTCTGGATCAACACAGCAGGTTTATAGGTTGAATTTGATGGACCTTTTTTCAATATTATCAACTATTCAACTCTGTAACAAGCATGTAACAAAATTGAGCTTCCATGGCCCGTACGGGGATCGAACCCGTGACCTTGGCGTTATTAGCACCACGCTCTAACCAACTGAGCTAACCGGCCACTTTTACACCAAAGATTCACGTCACGTCAGTAGAAAATACATGCAAACGTGTATTCATATTGATATCCTATTAACCTGAATAATAAAATAAACTTGCAATTTTTACTACTCAAAAAGCATTGGACAAATTGCTTTTGTGTTTTCCATTCCACCCCACAAAGAGTTTTCTTCAGTACATTATATGGTACATTAAATGCTGCCATTAAAAACAAGAACTTGTCTCGCTAAAAACAAGCCCTTATATGACTATGAGGACGGAAAAATAATAAAGTTATGACTATCGGAATACAAAGAGGCAAAATCAAGATATTATTTTTCCATTCCACCCCACAAAGAGTTTTCTTTCAGTACATTATATGGTACATTAAATGCTGCCATTAAAAACAAGAACTTGTCTCGCTAAAAACAAGCCCTTATATGACTATGAGGACGGAAAAATAATAAAGTTATGACTATCAGAATACAAAGAGGCAAAATCAAGATATTATTTTTGTCCTTAAGGTTGAAATTGAACCTCTAAGATGATTTCATGCAACAAACTCTGCATTTCTATAAATCACCGGTTAGACCATACATGGAATATTGTGTACAGTTTTAAGCACCTGTGTATGAGAAGGACATTGCTGAACTAGAATGCGTGCAAAGACGGGAAAGCAAGGTAATTAAAGGACCTCATCACAGACGGGGATTCTTTACTGTAAGAGCAGTTCGACGATTGAACTCTCTGCCACATTGAAAAGTGTTTTTTTGAAAAATATAAAATTTGATCATATTTGTACCAGATTCTGGAGATGGAACTTTGATCCAGGAATTTATTCTAATAGCCATATTTGGAGTAAGGGAGGAATTTTTCCCCTAATGACAACATTGGAATGCACTCCAAGACAGTTTTTGCCCTCCTCTGGATCAACACGGCAGGTTTATAGGTTGAATTTGATGGACCTTTTTTCAATATTATCAACTATTCAACTCTGTAACAAGCATGTAACAAAAGTGAGCTTCCATGGCCCGTACGGGGATCGAACCCATGACCTTGGCGTTATTAGCACCACGCTCTAACAAACTGAGCTAACCGGCCACTTTTACACCAAAGATTCACGTCACGTCAGTAGAAAATACATGCAAACGTGTATTCATATTGATATCCTATTAACCTGAATAATAAAATAAACTTGCAATTTTTACTACTCAAAAAGCATTGGACAAATTGCTTTTGTGTTTTCCATTCCACCCCACAAAGAGTTTTCTTCAGTACATTATATGGTACATTAAATGCTGCCATTAAAAACAAGAACTTGTCTCGCTAAAAACAAGCCCTTATATGACTATGAGGACGGAAAAATAATAAAGTTATGACTATCGGAATACAAAGAGGCAAAATCAAGATATTATTTTTCCATTCCACCCCACAAAGAGTTTTCTTTCAGTACATTATATGGTACATTAAATGCTGCCATTAAAAACAAGAACTTGTCTCGCTAAAAACAAGCCCTTATATGACTATGAGGACGGAAAAATAATAAAGTTATGACTATCGGAATACAAAGAGGCAAAATCAAGATATTATTTTTGTCCTTAAGGTTGAAATTGGACCTCTAAGATGATTTCATGCAACAAACTCTGCATTTCTATAAATCACCGGTTAGACCATACATGGAATATTGTGTACAGTTTTGAGCACCTGTGTAAGAGAAGGACATTGCTGAACTAGAATGCGTGCAAAGAAGGGAAAGCAAGGTAATTAAAGGACCTCATCACAGACGGGGATTCTTTACTGTAAGAGCAGTTCGACGATTGAACTCTCCGCCACATTGAAAAGTGTTTTTTTGAAAAATATAAAATTTCATCATATTTGTACCAGATACTGGAGATGGAACTTTGATCCAGGAATTTATTCTAATAGCCATATTTGGTGTAAGGGAGGAATTTTTCCCCTAATGACAACATTGGAATGCACTCCAAGACAGTTTTTGCCTTCCTCTGGATCAACACGGCAGGTTTATAGGTTGAATTTGATGGACCTTTTTTCAATATTATCAACTATTCAACTCTGTAACAAGCATGTAACAAATGTGAGCTTCCATGGCCCGTACGGGGATCGAACCCGTGACCTTGGTGTTATTAGCACCACGCTCTAACCAACTGAGCTAACCGGCCACTTTACACCAAAGATTCACGTCACGTCAGTAGAAAATACATGCAAACGTGTATTCATATTGATATCCTATTAACCTGAATAATAAAATAAACTTGCAATTTTTACTACTCAAAAAGCATTGGACAAATTGCTTTTGTGTTTTCCATTCCACCCCACAAAGAGTTTTCTTCAGTACATTATATGGTACATTAAATGCTGCCATTAAAAACAAGAACTTGTCTCGCTAAAAACAAGCCCTTATATGACTATGAGGACGGAAAAATAATAAAGTTATGACTATCGGAATACAAAGAGGCAAAATCAAGATATTATTTTTCCATTCCACCCCACAAAGAGTTTTCTTTCAGTACATTATATGGTACATTAAATGCTGCCATTAAAAACAAGAACTTGTCTCGCTAAAAACAAGCCCTTATATGACTATGAGGACGGAAAAATAATAAAGTTATGACTATCAGAATACAAAGAGGCAAAATCAAGATATTATTTTTATCCTTAAGGTTGAAATTGAACCTCTAAGATGATTTCATGCAACAAACTCTGCATTTCTATAAATCACCGGTTAGACCATACATGGAATATTGTGTACAGTTTTAAGCACCTGTGTATGAGAAGGACATTGCTGAACTAGAATGCGTGCAAAGACGGGAAAGCAAGGTAATTAAAGGACCTCATCACAGACGGGGATTCTTTACTGTAAGAGCAGTTCGACGATTGAACTCTCTGCCACATTGAAAAGTGTTTTTTTGAAAAATATAAAATTTGATCATATTTGTACCAGATTCTGGAGATGGAACTTTGATCCAGGAATTTATTCTAATAGCCATATTTGGAGTAAGGGAGGAATTTTTCCCCTAATGACAACATTGGAATGCACTCCAAGACAGTTTTTGCCTTCCTCTGGATCAACACGGCAGGTTTATAGGTTGAATTTGATGGACCTTTTTTCAATATTATCAACTATTCAACTCTGTAACAAGCATGTAACAAAAGTGAGCTTCCATGGCCCGTACGGGGATCGAACCCATGACCTTGGCGTTATTAGCACCACGCTCTAACAAACTGAGCTAACCGGCCACTTTTACACCAAAGATTCACGTCACGTCAGTAGAAAATACATGCAAACGTGTATTCATATTGATATCCTATTAACCTGAATAATAAAATAAACTTGCAATTTTTACTACTCAAAAAGCATTGGACAAATTGCTTTTGTGTTTTCCATTCCACCCCACAAAGAGTTTTCTTCAGTACATTATATGGTACATTAAATGCTGCCATTAAAAACAAGAACTTGTCTCGCTAAAAACAAGCCCTTATATGACTATGAGGACGGAAAAATAATAAAGTTATGACTATCGGAATACAAAGAGGCAAAATCAAGATATTATTTTTCCATTCCACCCCACAAAGAGTTTTCTTTCAGTACATTATATGGTACATTAAATGCTGCCATTAAAAACAAGAACTTGTCTCGCTAAAAACAAGCCCTTATATGACTATGAGGACGGAAAAATAATAAAGTTATGACTATCAGAATACAAAGAGGCAAAATCAAGATATTATTTTTGTCCTTAAGGTTGAAATTGAACCTCTAAGATGATTTCATGCAACAAACTCTGCATTTCTATAAATCACCGGTTAGACCATACATGGAATATTGTGTACAGTTTTAAGCACCTGTGTATGAGAAGGACATTGCTGAACTAGAATGCGTGCAAAGACGGGAAAGCAAGGTAATTAAAGGACCTCATCACAGACGGGGATTCTTTACTGTAAGAGCAGTTCGACGATTGAACTCTCTGCCACATTGAAAAGTGTTTTTTTGAAAAATATAAAATGTCATCATATTTGTACCAGATTCTAGAGATGGAACTTTGATCCAGGAATTTATTCTAATAGCCATATTTGGAGTAAGGGAGGAATTTTTCCCCTAATGACAACATTGGAATGCACTCCAAGACAGTTTTTGCCTTCCTCTGGATCAACACGGCAGGTTTATAGGTTGAATTTGATGGACCTTTTTTCAATATTATCAACTATTCAACTCTGTAACAAGCATGTAACAAAAGTGAGCTTCCATGGCCCGTACGGGGATCGAACCCATGACCTTGGTGTCATTAGCACCACGCTCTAACCAACTGAGCTAACCGGCCACTTTTACCCCAAAGATTCACGTCACGTCAGTAGAAAATACATGCAAACGTGTATTCATATTGATATCCTATTAACCTGAATAATAAAATAAACTTGCAATTTTTACTACTCAAAAAGCATTGGACAAATTGCTTTTGTGTTTTCCATTCCACCCCACAAAGAGTTTTCTTTCAGTACATTATATGGTACATTAAATGCTGCCATTAAAAACAAGAACTTGTCTCGCTAAAAACAAGCCCTTATATGACTATGAGGACGGAAAAATAATAAAGTTATGACTATCGGAATACAAAGAGGCAAAATCAAGATATTATTTTTGTCCTTAAGGTTGAAATTGGACCTCTAAGATGATTTCATGCAACAAACTCTGCATTTCTATAAATCACCGGTTAGACCATACATGGAATATTGTGTACAGTTTTGAGCACCTGTGTATGAGAAGGACATTGCTGAACTAGAATGCGTGCAAAGAAGGGAAAGCAAGGTAATTAAAGGACCTCATCACAGACGGGGATTCTTTACTGTAAGAGCAGTTCGACGATTGAACTCTCTGCCACATTGAAAAGTGTTTTTTTGAAAAATATAAAATTTCATCATATTTGTACCAGATTCTGGAGATGGAACTTTGATCCAGGAATTTATTCTAATAGCCATATTTGGAGTAAGGGTGGAATTTTTCCCCTAATGAGAAAATTGGAATGCACTCCAAGACAGTTTTTGCCTTCCTCTGGATCAACACGGCAGGTTTATAGGTTGAATTTGATGGACCTTTTTTCAATATTATCAACTATTCAACTCTGTAACAAGCATGTAACAAGCATGTAACAAAATTGAGCTTCCATGGCCCGTACGGGGATCGAAACCGTGACCTTGGCGTTATTAGCACCACGCTCTAACCAACTGAGCTAACCGGCCACTTTTACACCAAAGATTCACGTCACGTCAGTAGAAAATACATGCAAACGTGTATTCATATTGATATCCTATTAACCTGAATAATAAAATAAACTTGCAATTTTTACTACTCAAAAAGCATTGGACAAATTGCTTTTGTGTTTTCCATTCCACCCCACAAAGAGTTTTCTTTCAGTACATTATATGGTACATTAAATGCTGCCATTAAAAACAAGAACTTGTCTCGCAAAAAACAAGCCCTTATATGACTATGAGGACGGAAAAATAATAAAGTTATGACTATCGGAATACAAAGAGGCAAAATCAAGATATTATATTTGTCCTTAAGGTTGAAATTGGACCTCTAAGATGATTTCATGCAACAAACTCTGCATTTCTATAAATCACCGGTTAGACCATACATGGAATATTGTGTACAGTTTTGAGCACCTGTGTATGAGAAGGACATTGCTGAACTAGAATGCGTGCAAAGAAGGGAAAGCAAGGTAATTAAAGGACCTCATCACAGACGGGGATTCTTTACTGTAAGAGCAGTTCGACGATTGAACTCTCTGCCACATTGAAAAGTGTTTTTTTGAAAAATATAAAATTTCATCATATTTGTACCAGATTCTGGAGATGGAACTTTGATCCAGGAATTTATTCTAATAGCCATATTTGGAGTAAGGGAGGAATTTTTCCCCTAATGACAACATCGGAATGCACTCCAAGACAGTTTTTGCCTTCCTCTGGATCAACACGGCAGGTTTATAGGTTGAATTTGATGGACCTTTTTTCAATATTATCAACTATTCAACTCTGTAACAAGCATGTAACAAAAGTGAGCTTCCATGGCCCGTACGGGGATCGAACCCATGACCTTGGCGTTATTAGCACCACGCTCTAACAAACTGAGCTAACCGGCCACTTTTACACCAAAGATTCACGTCACGTCAGTAGAAAATACATGCAAACGTGTATTCATATTGATATCCTATTAACCTGAATAATAAAATAAACTTGCAATTTTTACTACTCAAAAAGCATTGGACAAATTGCTTTTGTGTTTTCCATTCCACCCCACAAAGAGTTTTCTTCAGTACATTATATGGTACATTAAATGCTGCCATTAAAAACAAGAACTTGTCTCGCTAAAAACAAGCCCTTATATGACTATGAGGACGGAAAAATAATAAAGTTATGACTATCGGAATACAAAGAGGCAAAATCAAGATATTATTTTTCCATTCCACCCCACAAAGAGTTTTCTTTCAGTACATTATATGGTACATTAAATGCTGCCATTAAAAACAAGAACTTGTCTCGCTAAAAACAAGCCCTTATATGACTATGAGGACGGAAAAATAATAAAGTTATGACTATCAGAATACAAAGAGGCAAAATCAAGATATTATTTTTGTCCTTAAGGTTGAAATTGAACCTCTAAGATGATTTCATGCAACAAACTCTGCATTTCTATAAATCACCGGTTAGACCATACATGGAATATTGTGTACAGTTTTAAGCACCTGTGTATGAGAAGGACATTGCTGAACTAGAATGCGTGCAAAGACGGGAAAGCAAGGTAATTAAAGGACCTCATCACAGACGGGGATTCTTTACTGTAAGAGCAGTTCGACGATTGAACTCTCTGCCACATTGAAAAGTGTTTTTTTGAAAAATATAAAATGTCATCATATTTGTACCAGATTCTGGAGATGGAACTTTGATCCAGGAATTTATTCTAATAGCCATATTTGGAGTAAGGGAGGAATTTTTCCCCTAATGACAACATTGGAATGCACTCCAAGACAGTTTTGGCCTTCCTCTGGATCAACACGGCAGGTTTATAGGTTGAATTTGATGGACCTTTTTTCAATATTATCAACTATTCAACTCTGTAACAAGCATGTAACAAAAGTGAGCTTCCATGGCCCGTACGGGGATCGAACCCATGACCTTGGTGTCATTAGCACCACGCTCTAACCAACTGAGCTAACCGGCCACTTTTACCCCAAAGATTCACGTCACGTCAGTAGAAAATACATGCAAACGTGTATTCATATTGATATCCTATTAACCTGAATAATAAAATAAACTTGCAATTTTTACTACTCAAAAAGCATTGGACAAATTGCTTTTGTGTTTTCCATTCCACCCCACAAAGAGTTTTCTTTCAGTACATTATATGGTACATTAAATGCTGCCATTAAAAACAAGAACTTGTCTCGCTAAAAACAAGCCCTTATATGACTATGAGGACGGAAAAATAATAAAGTTATGACTATCGGAATACAAAGAGGCAAAATCAAGATATTATTTTTGTCCTTAAGGTTGAAATTGAACCTCTAAGATGATTTCATGCAACAAACTCTGCATTTCTATAAATCACCGGTTACACCATACATCGAATATTGTGTACAGTTTTGAGCACCTGTGTAAGAGAAGGACATTGCTGAACTAGAATGCGTGCAAAGAAGGGAAAGCAAGGTAATTAAAGGACCTCATCACAGACGGGGATTCTTTACTGTAAGAGCAGTTCGACGATTGAACTCTCCGCCACATTGAAAAGTGTTTTTTTGAAAAATATAAAATTTCATCATATTTGTACCAGATTCTGGAGATGGAACTTTGATCCAGGAATTTATTCTAATAGCCATATTTGGAGTAAGGGAGGAATTTTTCCCCTAATGACAACATTGGAATGCACTCCAAGACAGTTTTTGCCTTCCTCTGGATCAACACGGCAGGTTTATAGGTTGAATTTGATGGACCTTTTTTCAATATTATCAACTATTCAACTCTGTATCAAAAGTGAGCTTCCATGGCCCGTATGGGGATCGAACCTGTGACTTTGGCGTTATTAGCACCACACTCTAACCAACTGAGCTAACCGGCCCCTTTTACACCAAAGATTCACGTCACGTCAGTAGAAAATACATGCAAACGTGTATTCATATTGATATCCTATTAACCTGAATAATAAAATAAACTTGCAATTTTTACTACTCAAAAAGCATTGGACAAATTGCTTTTGTGTTTTCCATTCCACCCCACAAAGAGTTTTCTTTCAGTACATTATATGGTACATTAAATGCTGCCATTAAAAACAAGAACTTGTCTCGCTAAAAACAAGCCCTTATATGACTATGAGGACGGAAAAATAATAAAGTTATGACTATCGGAATACAAAGAGGCAAAATCAAGATATTATTTTTGTCCTTAAGGTTGAAATTGAACCTCTAAGATGATTTCATGCAACAAACTCTGCATTTCTATAAATCACCGGTTACACCATACATCGAATATTGTGTACAGTTTTGAGCACCTGTGTAAGAGAAGGACATTGCTGAACTAGAATGCGTGCAAAGAAGGGAAAGCAAGGTAATTAAAGGACCTCATCACAGACGGGGATTCTTTACTGTAAGAGCAGTTCGACGATTGAACTCTCCGCCACATTGAAAAGTGTTTTTTTGAAAAATATAAAATTTCATCATATTTGTACCAGATTCTGGAGATGGAACTTTGATCCAGGAATTTATTCTAATAGCCATATTTGGAGTAAGGGAGGAATTTTTCCCCTAATGACAACATTGGAATGCACTCCAAGACAGTTTTTGCCTTCCTCTGGATCAACACGGCAGGTTTATAGGTTGAATTTGATGGACCTTTTTTCAATATTATCAACTATTCAACTCTGTATCAAAAGTGAGCTTCCATGGCCCGTATGGGGATCGAACCTGTGACTTTGGCGTTATTAGCACCACACTCTAACCAACTGAGCTAACCGGCCCCTTTTACACCAAAGATTCACGTCACGTCAGTAGAAAATACATGCAAACGTGTATTCATATTGATATCCTATTAACCTGAATAATAAAATAAACTTGCAATTTTTACTACTCAAAAAGCATTGGACAAATTGCTTTTGTGTTTTCCATTCCACCCCACAAAGAGTTTTCTTCAGTACATTATATGGTACATTAAATGCTGCCATTAAAAACAAGAACTTGTCTCGCTAAAAACAAGCCCTTATATGACTATGAGGACGGAAAAATAATAAAGTTATGACTATCGGAATACAAAGAGGCAAAATCAAGATATTATTTTTGTCCTTAAGGTTGAAATTGGACCTCTAAGATGATTTCATGCAACAAACTCTGCATTTCTATAAATCACCGGTTAGACCATACATGGAATATTGTGTACAGTTTTGAGCACCTGTGTATGAGAAGGACATTGCTGAACTAGAATGCGTGCAAAGAAGGGAAAGCAAGGTAATTAAAGGACCTCATCACAGACGGGGATTCTTTACTGTAAGAGCAGTTCGACGATTGAACTCTCTGCCACATTGAAAAGTGTTTTTTTGAAAAATATAAAATTTCATCATATTTGTACCAGATTCTGGAGATGGAACTTTGATCCAGGAATTTATTCTAATAGCCATATTTGGAGTAAGGGAGGAATTTTTCCCCTAATGACAACATTGGAATGCACTCCAAGACAGTTTTTGCCTTCCTCTGGATCAACACGGCAGGTTTATAGGTTGAATTTGATGGACCTTTTTTCAATATTATCAACTATTCAACTCTGTAACAAGCATGTAACAAAAGTGAGCTTCCATGGCACGTACGGGGATCGAACCCGTGACCTTGGCGTTATTAGCACCACGCGCTAACCAACTGAGCTAACCGGCCACTTTTACACCAAAGATTCACGTCACGTCAGTAGAAAATACATGCAAACGTGTATTCATATTGATATCCTATTAACCTGAATAATAAAATAAACTTGCAATTTTTACTACTCAAAAAGCATTGGACAAATTGCTTTTGTGTTTTCCATTCCACCCCACAAAGAGTTTTCTTTCAGTACATTATATGGTACATTAAATGCTGCCATTAAAAACAAGAACTTGTCTCGCTAAAAACAAGCCCTTATATGACTATGAGGACGGAAAAATAATAAAGTTATGACTATCGGAATACAAAGAGGCAAAATCAAGATATTATTTTTGTCCTTAAGGTTGAAATTGAACCTCTAAGATGATTTCATGCAACAAACTCTGCATTTCTATAAATCACCGGTTACACCATACATCGAATATTGTGTACAGTTTTGAGCACCTGTGTATGAGAAGGACATTGCTGAACTAGAATGCGTGCAAAGAAGGGAAAGCAAGGTAATTAAAGGACCTCATCACAGACGGGGATTCTTTACTGTAAGAGCAGTTTGACGATTGAACTCTCTGCCACATTGAAAAGTGTTTTTTTGAAAAATATAAAATTTCATCATATTTGTACCAGATTCTGGAGATGGAACTTTGATCCAGGAATTTATTCTAATAGCCATATTTGGAGTAAGGGAGGAATTTTTCCCCTAATGACAACATTGGAATGCACTCCAAGACAGTTTTTGCCTTCCTCTGGATCAACACGGCAGGTTTATAGGTTGAATTTGATGGACCTTTTTTCAATAGTATCAACTATTCAACTCTGTAACAAAAGTGAGCTTCCATGGCCGGTATGGGGATCGAACCCGGGACCTTGGTGTTATTAGCACCACGCTCTAACCAACTGAGCTAACCGGCCACTTTTACACCAAAGATTCACGTCACGTCAGTAGAAAATACATGCAAACGTGTATTCATATTGATATCCTATTAACCTGAATAATAAAATAAACTTGCAATTTTTACTACTCAAAAAGCATTGGACAAATTGCTTTTGTGTTTTCCATTCCACCCCACAAAGAGTTTTCTTCAGTACATTATATGGTACATTAAATGCTGCCATTAAAAACAAGAACTTGTCTCGCTAAAAACAAGCCCTTATATGACTATGAGGACGGAAAAATAATAAAGTTATGACTATCGGAATACAAAGAGGAAAATCAAGATATTATTTTTGTCCTTAAGGTTGAAATTGGACCTCTAAGATGATTTCATGCAACAAACTCTGCATTTCTATAAATCACCGGTTAGACCATACATGGAATATTGTGTACAGTTTTGAGCACCTGTGTATGAGAAGGACATTGCTGAACTAGAATGCGTGCAAAGAAGGGAAAGCAAGGTAATTAAAGGACCTCATCACAGACGGGGATTCTTTACTGTAAGAGCAGTTCGACGATTGAACTCTCTGCCACATTGAAAAGTGTTTTTTGGAAAAATATAAAATTTCATCATATTTGTACCAGATTCTGGAGATGGAACTTTGATCCAGGAATTTATTCTAATAGCCATATTTGGAGTAAGGGAGGAATTTTTCCCCTAATGACAACATTGGAATGCACTCCAAGACAGTTTTTGCCTTCCTCTGGATCAACACGGCAGGTTTATAGGTTGAATATGATGGACCTTTTTTCAATAGTATCAACTATTCAACTCTGTAACGAAAGTGAGCTTCCATGGCCGGTATGGGGATCGAACCCGTGACCTTGGCGTTATTAGCACCACGCTCTAACCAACTGAGCTAACCAGCCACTTTTACACCAAAGATTCACGTCACGTCAGTAGAAAATACATGCAAACGTGTATTCATATTGATATCCTATTAACCTGAATAATAAAATAAACTTGCAATTTTTACTACTCAAAAAGCATTGGACAAATTGCTTTTGTGTTTTCCATTCCACCCCACAAAGAGTTTTCTTCAGTACATTATATGGTACATTAAATGCTGCCATTAAAAACAAGAACTTGTCTCGCTAAAAACAAGCCCTTATATGACTATAAGGACGGAAAAATAATAAAGTTATGACTATCGGAATACAAAGAGGCAAAATCAAGATATTATTTTTGTCCTTAAGGTTGAAATTGGACCTCTAAGATGATTTCATGCAACAAACTCTGCATTTCTATAAATCACCGGTTAGACCATACATGGAATATTGTGTACAGTTTTGAGCACCTGTGTATGAGAAGGACATTGCTGAACTAGAATGCGTGCAAAGAAGGGAAAGCAAGGTAATTAAAGGACCTCATCACAGACGGGGATTCTTTACTGTAAGAGCAGTTCGACGATTGAACTCTCTGCCACATTGAAAAGTGTGTTTTTGAAAAATATAAAATTTCATCATATTTGTACCAGATTCTGGAGATGGAAATTTGATCCAGGAATTTATTCTAATAGCCATATTTGGAGTAAGGGAGGAATTTTTCCCCTAATGACAACATTGGAATGCACTCCAAGACAGTTTTTGCCTTCCTCTGGATCAACACGGCAGGTTTATAGGTTGAATTTGATGGACCTTTTTTCAATATTATCAACTATTCAACTCTGTAACAAAAGTGAGCTTCCATGGCCCATACGGGGATCGAACCCGTGACCTTGGCGTTATTAGCACCACGCTCTAACCAACTGAGCTAACCGGCCACTTTTACACCAAAGATTCACGTCACGTCAGTAGAAAATACATGCAAACGTGTATTCATATTGATATCCTATTAACCTGAATAATAAAATAAACTTGCAATTTTTACTACTCAAAAAGCATTGGACAAATTGCTTTTGTGTTTTCCATTCCACCCCACAAAGAGTTTTCTTTCAGTACATTATATGGTACATTAAATGCTGCCATTAAAAACAAGAACTTGTCTCGCTAAAAACAAGCCCTTATATGACTATGAGGACGGAAAAATAATAAAGTTATGACTATCGGAATACAAAGAGGCAAAATCAAGATATTATTTTTGTCCTTAAGGTTGAAATTGGACCTCTAACATGATTTCATGCAACAAACTCTGCATTTCTATAAATCACCGGTTAGACCATACATGGAATATTGTGTACAGTTTTGAGCACCTGTGTATGAGAAGGACATTGCTGAACTAGAATGCGTGCAAAGAAGGGAAAGCAAGGTAATTAAAGGACCTCATCACAGACGGGGATTCTTTACTGTAAGAGCAGTTCGACGATTGAACTCTCTGCCACATTGAAAAGTGTTTTTTTGAAAAATATAAAATTTCATCATATTTGTACCAGATTCTGGAGATGGAACTTTGATCCAGGAATTTATTCTAATAGCCATATTTGGAGTAAGGGAGGAATTTTTCCCCTAATGACAACATTGGAATGCACTCCAAGACAGTTTTTGCCTTCCTCTGGATCAACACGGCAGGTTTATAGGTTGAATTTGATGGACCTTTTTTCAATATTATCAACTATTCAACTCTGTAACAAAAGTGAGCTTCCATGGCCCATACGGGGATCGAACCCGTGACCTTGGCGTTATTAGCACCACGCTCTAACCAATAAAATAATAATAAAATAAACTTGCAATTTTTACTACTCAAAAAGCATTGGACAAATTGCTTTTGTGTTTTCCATTCCACCCCACAAAGAGTTTTCTTTCAGTACATTATATGGTACATTAAATGCTGCCATTAAAAACAAGAACTTGTCTCGCTAAAAACAAGCCCTTATATGACTATGAGGACGGAAAAATAATAAAGTTATGACTATCAGAATACAAAGAGGCAAAATCAAGATATTATTTTTGTCCTTAAGGTTGAAATTGGACCTCTAAGATGATTTCATGCAACAAACTCTGCATTTCTATAAATCACCGGTTAGACCATACATGGAATATTGTGTACAGTTTTGAGCACCTGTGTATGAGAAGGACATTGCTGAACTAGAATGCGTGCAAAGAAGGGAAAGCAAGGTAATTAAAGGACCTCATCACAGACGGGGATTCTTTACTGTAAGAGCAGTTCGACGATTGAACTCTCTGCCACATTGAAAAGTGTTTTTTTGAAAAATATAAAATTTCATCATATTTGTACCAGATTCTGGAGATGGAACTTTGATCCAGGAATTTATTCTAATAGCCATATTTGGAGTAAGGGAGGATTTTTTCCCCTAATGACAAGATTGGAATGCACTCCAAGACAGTTTTTGCCTTCCTCTGGATCAACACGGCAGGTTTATAGGTTGAATTTGATGGACCTTTTTTCAATATTATCAACTATTCAACTCTGTAACAAAAGTGGGCTTCCATGGCCCGTACGGGGATCGAACCCGTGACCTTGGCGTTATTAGCACCACGCTCTAACCAACTGAGCTAACCGGCCACTTTTACACCAAAGATTCACGTCACGTCAGTAGAAAATACATGCAAACGTGTATTCATATTGATATCCTATTAACCTGAATAATAAAATAAACTTCCAATTTTTACTACTCAAAAAGCATTGGACAAATTGCTTTTGTGTTTTCCATTCCACCCCACAAAGAGTTTTCTTCAGTACATTATATGGTACATTAAATGCTGCCATTAAAAACAAGAACTTGTCTCGCTAAAAACAAGCCCTTATATGACTATGAGGACGGAAAAATAATAAAGTTATGACTATCGGAATACAAAGAGGCAAAATCAAGATATTATTTTTGTCCTTAAGGTTGAAATTGGACCTCTAAGATGATTTCATGCAACAAACTCTGCATTTCTATAAATCACCGGTTAGACCATACATGGAATATTGTGTACAGTTTTGAGCACCTGTGTATGAGAAGGACATTGCTGAACTAGAATGCGTGCAAAGAAGGGAAAGCAAGGTAATTAAAGGACCTCATCACAGACGGGCATTCTTTACTGTAAGAGCAGTTCGACGATTGAACTCTCTGCCACATTGAAAAGTGTTTTTTTGAAAAATATAAAATTTCATCATATTTGTACCAGATTCTGGAGATGGAACTTTGATCCAGGAATTTATTCTAATAGCCATATTTGGAGTAAGGGAGGAATTTTTCCCCTAATGACAACATTGGAATGCACTCCAAGACAGTTTTTGCCTTCCTCTGGATCAACACGGCAGGTTTATAGGTTGAATTTGATGGACCTTTTTTCAATATTATCAACTATTCAACTCTGTAACAAAAGTGAGCTTCCAGGGCCCGTACGGGGATCGAACCCGTGACCTTGGCATTATTAGCACCACGCTCTAACCAACTGAGCTAACCGGCAACTTTTACACCAAAGATTCACGTCACGTCAGTAGAAAATACATGCAAACGTGTATTCATATTGATATCCTATTAACCTGAATAATAAAATAAACTTGCAATTTTTACTACTCAAAAAGCATTGGACAAATTGCTTTCGTGTTTTCCATTCCACCCCACAAAGAGTTTTCTTTCAGTACATTATATGGTACATTAAATGCTGCCATTAAAAACAAGAACTTGTCTCGCTAAAAACAAGCCCTTATATGACTATGAGGACGGAAAAATAATAAAGTTATGACTATCGGAATACAAAGAGGCAAAATCAAGATATTATTTTTGTCCTTAAGGTTGAAATTGGACCTCTAAGATGATTTCATGCAACAAACTCTGCATTTCTATAAATCACCGGTTAGACCATACATGGAATATTGTGTACAGTTTTGAGCACCTGTGTATGAGAAGGACATTGCTGAACTAGAATGCGTGCAAAGAAGGGAAAGCAAGGTAATTAAAGGACCTCATCACAGACGGGGATTCTTTACTGTAAGAGCAGTTCGACGATTGAACTCTCTGCCACATTGAAAAGTGTTTTTTTGAAAAATATAAAATTTCATCATATTTGTACCAGATTCTGGAGATGGAACTTTGATCCAGGAATTTATTCTAATAGCCATATTTGGAGTAAGGGAGGAATTTTTCCCCTAATGACAACATTGGAATGCACTCCAAGACAGTTTTTGCCTTCCTCTGGATCAACACGGCAGGTTTATAGGTTGAATTTGATGGACCTTTTTTCAATATTATCAACTATTCAACTCTGTAACAAAAGTGAGCTTCCATGGCCCATACGGGGATCGAACCCGTGACCTTGGCGTTATTAGCACCACGCTCTAACCAATAAAATAATAATAAAATAAACTTGCAATTTTTACTACTCAAAAAGCATTGGACAAATTGCTTTTGTGTTTTCCATTCCACCCCACAAAGAGTTTTCTTTCAGTACATTATATGGTACATTAAATGCTGCCATTAAAAACAAGAACTTGTCTCGCTAAAAACAAGCCCTTATATGACTATGAGGACGGAAAAATAATAAAGTTATGACTATCAGAATACAAAGAGGCAAAATCAAGATATTATTTTTGTCCTTAAGGTTGAAATTGGACCTCTAAGATGATTTCATGCAACAAACTCTGCATTTCTATAAATCACCGGTTAGACCATACATGGAATATTGTGTACAGTTTTGAGCACCTGTGTATGAGAAGGACATTGCTGAACTAGAATGCGTGCAAAGAAGGGAAAGCAAGGTAATTAAAGGACCTCATCACAGACGGGGATTCTTTACTGTAAGAGCAGTTCGACGATTGAACTCTCTGCCACATTGAAAAGTGTTTTTTTGAAAAATATAAAATTTCATCATATTTGTACCAGATTCTGGAGATGGAACTTTGATCCAGGAATTTATTCTAATAGCCATATTTGGAGTAAGGGAGGAATTTTTCCCCTAATGACAAGATTGGAATGCACTCCAAGACAGTTTTTGCCTTCCTCTGGATCAACACGGCAGGTTTATAGGTTGAATTTGATGGACCTTTTTTCAATATTATCAACTATTCAACTCTGTAACAAAAGTGGGCTTCCATGGCCCGTACGGGGATCGAACCCGTGACCTTGGCGTTATTAGCACCACGCTCTAACCAACTGAGCTAACCGGCCACTTTTACACCAAAGATTCACGTCACGTCAGTAGAAAATACATGCAAACGTGTATTCATATTGATATCCTATTAACCTGAATAATAAAATAAACTTCCAATTTTTACTACTCAAAAAGCATTGGACAAATTGCTTTTGTGTTTTCCATTCCACCCCACAAAGAGTTTTCTTCAGTACATTATATGGTACATTAAATGCTGCCATTAAAAACAAGAACTTGTCTCGCTAAAAACAAGCCCTTATATGACTATGAGGACGGAAAAATAATAAAGTTATGACTATCGGAATACAAAGAGGCAAAATCAAGATATTATTTTTGTCCTTAACCCCTTCCCGCTCCTTGACGTACTATTACGTCATGGCAGCTGTATCGTTAGCGCTCCATGCCGTAATAGTACGTCTCGGGAGTAACGGCCGTTTCGGCCGTCCTCCCGACACATACAGGAGCTGTGACGCTGCTGTCTTGTTCAGCAGCTGTCACAGCTCCTACAGCGGGGACCGATCGCTGTGTCCCCGCTGATTAACCCCTTAAAAGCCGCGTTCTATAGAGATCGCGGCTTTTTATGGGTTAAGCTGCCATCGCCGGCCTGCTACGCGATAGCGGCCGGCGATGGTGACTATGGCAACCGGACACCAAACAATGGCGTCCGGCTATGCCATAGACGGAAGCCTAGTGGGTCCTGACAACGTCCGGACCCACTATGCTTGCTGTCAGTGAGTAGCTGACAGTTCTAATACACTGCACTACGCATGTAGTGCAGTGTATTAGAATAGCGATCAGGGCCTCCTGCCCTCATGTCCCCTAGTGGGACAAAGTAATAAAGTGAAAAAAAAGTTAAAAAAAGATGTGTAAAAATAAGAAAATAAAAGTTTTAAAAGTAATAAAAGTAAAAATCCCCCCTTTTCCCTTATCAGTCCTTTATTATTAATAAAAATATATAAACAAACAAATAAACTATACATAATTGGTATCGCCGCGTCCGTAACGGCCTGAACTACAAAATTATTTCATTATTTATCCCGCACGGTGAACGCCGTAAAATAAAATAATAATAAACCGTACCACAATCACAATTGTTTGGTCACTTCACCTCCCAAAAAATTGAATAAAAAGAGATCAAAAAGTCGCATGTACCTAAAAATGGTACTGATCGAAACTACAGTTCGTTACGCAAAAAATAAGTCCTCGCACGGCTTTATTGATTGAAAAATAAAAACTTTATGGCTCTTAGAATAAGGAACACAAAAAGTGAATGATTGTTTACAAAACGTATTTTATTGTGCAAACGCCATAAGACATAAAATAAAACCATAAACATCTGGTATCGCCGTAATCGTATCGCCCCGCAGAATAAAGTGAATATTTTATTTATAGCGCACGGTGAACGCTGTAAAAAAAAACGAAAAAAAAAACAATCGTACAATTGCTGTTTTTTAGTCACCACGCCACCTAAAAATAGAATAAAAACTGATCAAAAAGCCGCATGCACCCCAAGAAAACTACAATGGATTCCTCAAGGGGTCTAGTTTCCAAATTGGGGTCACTTTTGGGGGGTTCCCAATGTTTTGGCACCACAAGACCTCTTCAAACCGGACATGGTGCCTAATAAAAAAGAGGCTTCAAAATCCACTGGGTGCTGCTTTGCTTCTGAGGCCGGTGCTTCAGTCCATTACCGCCCGAGGGCCACATGTGGGATATTTCTCAAAACTGCAGAATCTGGGCAATACGTATTAATTTGCGTTTCTCTGATAAATCCTTTTGTGTTATAAAAAAAATGGTATAAAGAGGATTTTCTGACAAAAAAAAAATTTAAATTTCACCTCTACTTTGCTCTAAATTTTTGTGAAACACCTAAAGGGTTCATAAACTTTCTATATGCTGTTGTGAATACTTTGAGGGGTCTAGTTTCTAAAATGGGGTATTTCATAGGGATTTCTAATATATGGGCCCCTCAAAGCAACTTCAGAACTGAACTGGAACCTAAAAAAATAAATAAATGAGGCAATACTTTGCTTCTTACATTACACTGATAATGAGCTGTGTCCACCCCGAGATGACCCCAGTTTTGACCGTTTGTATAAACGGAGACCCTATTAGACCGTTCCAGTGCCCGGTTTTCCCCAGCATACACCCCGAGAAGTGTATTTCTATTGATGAGTCCCTGGTACATTTTAAAGGGAGGGTTCAATTCCGCCAGTACCTGCCGTGTAAGAGGGCAAGGTATGGCGTGAAGATGTATAAGCTGTGAGAGTGCATCAGGGTATACCTACAGGTTTAGGATATATGAAGGAAAGGCCACCCCCAAACCAGACTGCATCCTGGACTACAATAGGTACATGGGAGGGATGGACTTGTAAGATCAAGCCCTGAAGCCCTACAGCGCCATGCGGTGTGGTATAAGAAGCAGGCCGGGCACATCATACAGATGGCTTTGTACAATGCGTACGTGCTACGTCGATGTGCAGGCCAGACGAGAACTTTCCTGGAATTTCAAGAGGTGATTATCAAGAACCTAATCTTTAGGGACCAAGAAGGGGGGGTACCCAGTACTTCTGGAAGCGGGGCCACACGCATCGTACCAGGGCGGCAACACTTTCCAGGGGAAGTTCCCCAAACTGGCAAGAAGGGAAAAAGTCAAAAGAGGTGCAAAGTCTGCTATAAGAGGGCGATAATGCATGACGCAATATATAAATGTGACACGTGTCCCGAATAACCAGAGCTCTGTATGAAAGTGTTTTAAAATTTATCATCCATCCCTTGGTTTATAATTTACCCCAATTTTACTTACCCTGATGCACTCCACACAGCTTATCCCCCCTCGTCTTTTCCCTCTGAGCCCTGCTGTGTGTCCAGGCAGCTGATAACAGCCAAATGTAGGGTATTCCCATACCCGGGAGAACCCACATTACAGTTTATGAGGTGTATGTCTCCGGTCAAAATGCTCACTACACCTCTATATGAATGCCTTAAGGGTGTAGTTTTTAAAACGGGGTCACTTCTTGCGGGTTTCAACTGTACTGGTACCTCAGGGGCTTCTGCATACATGACTTCGCACTCGAAAATCCCCAGTAGGCCAAATGGTGGTCCTTTCCTTCTGAGCCCTCCCATGGGCCCAAACGGCAGTTTATCACAACAAATGGGGTATTGCGGCCCTCAGAACAAATTGCGCAACAGAATGGGGTATTTTGTTTCTTGTGAAAATAAGAAATTTTCTGCCAAAACTACATATTATTTGAAAAAAATAATTTTGTTTTCATTCCCAGCCCAATTCAAATAAGTTCTGTGAAAAAACTATGGGGTCAAAATGGTCACAACACCCATAAATGAATTCCTTGAGGGGTGTAGTTTCCAAAATGGGGTCATTTGTGGTTGGTTTCTATTGCTTTGATACCTCTGGGGCTCTGCAAATGCGACATGGCACCCGAAAACCAATCCAGCAAAATCTGTACTCCAAAGAACACACAGCGCTCCTTTCCTTCTGAGCCCTCCCATGGGCCCAAACGGCAGTTTATCACCACAAATGGGGTATTGCCGCACTCAGGATAAATTGGGCAACAAAATGGAGTATTTTATTTCTTGTGAAAATAAGAATTTTTGAGCTAAAATGACATATTATTGGAAAAAATATATATTTTTTGAATTCCCAGCCCAATTCAAATAAGTTCTGTGAAGAAACTATGGAGTCTAAATGGTCACATTACCCATAAATGAATTCCTTGAGGGGTGTAGTTTCCAAAATGGGGTCACTTCTGGTGGGTTTCCATTGCTTTGATAACTCTGGGGCTCTGCAAATGCGACATGGCACCCGAAAACCAAACCAGCAAAATCTGTACTCCAAAGAACACACAGCGCTCCTTCCCTTCTGAGGCCTCCCATGGGCCCAAACGGCAGTTTATTGCCACAAATGGGGTATTGATGCACTCAGGACAAATTGGGCAACAAAATTGAGTATTTTGTTCCCTGTGAAAATAAGAAATTTTGGTAAAAAATTACATCTTATTGGAAAAAATGTCATTTTTTTTAATGTCACAGCCCAATTGAAATAGGTGCTGTGAAAAAACTGTGTGGTCAAAATGCTAACAACAACCATAAATGAATTCCTTGAGGGGTGTAGTTTCCAAAATGGGGTCACTTTTGGTGGGTTTCCATTGCTTTGATACCACTGAGGCTCTGCAAATGCGACATGGCACCCGAAAACCAATCCAACAAAATCTGGACTCCAACAAACATATAGCGCTCCTTTCCTTCTGAGCCCTCCCATGGGCCCAAACGGCAGTTTATCACCACAAATGGGGTATTGCCACACTAAGGACAAATTGGGCAACAAAATGGGGTATTTTGTTCCCTGTGAAAATAAGAAATTTTGATCACAAATGACATTTTATTGGAAAAAATGACATTTTTTTCATTTCAGAGCCCAATTCAAATACGTGCTGTGAAAAAACTGTGCGGTCAAAATGGTAACAACAACCCTAAATGAATTCCTTGAGGGGTGTAGTTTCCAAAATGGGGTCACTATTGGGGGATTCCTACTGTTTTGGCACCTCAACACCTCTTCAAACCTGGCATGCTGCCTAAAATATATTCTAATAAAAAAGAGGCCTCAAAATGCACTAGGTGCTTCTTTGCTTCTAGGGCTTGTGTTTTAGTCCACGAGCGCAGTAGGGCCACATGTGGGACATTTCTAAAAACTGCAGAATCTGGACAATACATATTTAGTAGTGTTTCTCTGGTAAAACCTTCTGTGTTACAGAAAAAAAAATGAATAAAATTGAAATTCAGCAAGAAAAATGAAATTTGCAAATTTCACCTCCACTTTGCTTTAATTCCTGTGAAATGCCTGAAGGGTTAAAAAACTTTATAACTGCTGTTTTGAATACTTTGAGGGGTCTAGTTTTTAAAATGGGGTGTTTTATCAGGGTTTCTAATACATAGGCCCCACAAAGCCACTTCAGAACTTAAGAGGTACCTTAAAAAAAAGGCTTTTGAAATTTTCTTAAAAATATGAGAAATTGCTGTTTATGTTCTAAGCCTTGTAACGTCCAAGAAAAATAAAAGAATGTTCAAAAAACGATGCCAATCTAAAGTAGACATATGGGAAATGTGAACTAGTAACTATTTTGGGTGGTATAACCGTCTGTTTTACAAGCAGATCCATTTAAATTCTGAAAAATGCAATTTTTTCAAAATTTTCTCTACATTTTGCAATTTTTCACCAATAAACACTGAATATATCGACCACATTTTACCACGAACATGAAGCCCAATGTGTCACGAGAAAACAATCTCAGAATCGCTTGGGTAGGTTTAAGCATTCCGACGTTATTACCACATAAAGTGAAATATGTCAGATTTGAAAAATGGGCTCTGAGCCTTAAGGCCCAAACTAGGCTGCGTCCTTAAGGGGTTAAGGTTGAAATTGGACCTCTAAGATGATTTCATGCAACAAACTCTGCATTTCTATAAATCACCGGTTAGACCATACATGGAATATTGTGTACAGTTTTGAGCACCTGTGTATGAGAAGGACATTGCTGAACTAGAATGCGTGCAAAGAAGGGAAAGCAAGGTAATTAAAGGACCTCATCACAGATGGGCATTCTTTACTGTAAGAGCAGTTCGACGATTGAACTCTCTGCCACATTGAAAAGTGTTTTTTTGAAAAATATAAAATTTCATCATATTTGTACCAGATTCTGGAGATGGAACTTTGATCCAGGAATTTATTCTAATAGCCATATTTGGAGTAAGGGAGGAATTTTTCCCCTAATGACAACATTGGAATGCACTCCAAGACAGTTTTTGCCTTCCTCTGGATCAACACGGCAGGTTTATAGGTTGAATTTGATGGACCTTTTTTCAATATTATCAACTATTCAACTCTGTAACAAAAGTGAGCTTCCAGGGCCCGTACGGGGATCGAACCCGTGACCTTGGCATTATTAGCACCACGCTCTAACCAACTGAGCTAACCGGCCACTTTTACACCAAAGATTCACGTCACGTCAGTAGAAAATACATGCAAACGTGTATTCATATTGATATCCTATTAACCTGAATAATAAAATAAACTTGCAATTTTTACTACTCAAAAAGCATTGGACAAATTGCTTTTGTGTTTTCCATTCCACCCCACAAAGAGTTTTCTTCAGTACATTATATGGTACATTAAATGCTGCCATTAAAAACAAGAACTTGTCTCGCTAAAAACAAGCCCTTATATGACTATGAGGACGGAAAAATAATAAAGTTATGACTATCGGAATACAAAGAGGCAAAATCAAGATATTATTTTTGTCCTTAAGGTTGAAATTGGACCTCTAAGATGATTTCATGCAACAAACTCTGCATTTCTATAAATCACCGGTTAGACCATACATGGAATATTGTGTACAGTTTTGAGCACCTGTGTATGAGAAGGACATTGCTGAACTAGAATGCGTGCAAAGAAGGGAAAGCAAGGTAATTAAAGGACCTCATCACAGACGGGGATTCTTTACTGTAAGAGCAGTTCGACGATTGAACTCTCTGCCACATTGAAAAGTGTTTTTTTGAAAAATATAAAATTTCATCATATTTGTACCAGATTCTGGAGATGGAACTTTGATCCAGGAATTTATTCTAATAGCCATATTTGGAGTAAGGGAGGAATTTTTCCCCTAATGACAACATTGGAATGCACTCCAAGACAGTTTTTGCCTTCCTCTGGATCAACACGGCAGGTTTATAGGTTGAATTTGATGGACCTTTTTTCAATATTATCAACTATTCAACTCTGTAACAAAAGTGAGCTTCCATGGCCCATACGGGAATCGAACCCGTGACCTTGGCGTTATTAGCACCACGCTCTAACCAATAAAATAATAATAAAATAAACTTGCAATTTTTACTACTCAAAAAGCATTGGACAAATTGCTTTTGTGTTTTCCATTCCACCCCACAAAGAGTTTTCTTTCAGTACATTATATGGTACATTAAATGCTGCCATTAAAAACAAGAACTTGTCTCGCTAAAAACAAGCCCTTATATGACTATGAGGACGGAAAAATAATAAAGTTATGACTATCAGAATACAAAGAGGCAAAATCAAGATATTATTTTTGTCCTTAAGGTTGAAATTGGACCTCTAAGATGATTTCATGCAACAAACTCTGCATTTCTATAAATCACCGGTTAGACCATACATGGAATATTGTGTACAGTTTTGAGCACCTGTGTATGAGAAGGACATTGCTGAACTAGAATGCGTGCAAAGAAGGGAAAGCAAGGTAATTAAAGGACCTCATCACAGACGGGGATTCTTTACTGTAAGAGCAGTTCGACGATTGAACTCTCTGCCACATTGAAAAGTGTTTTTTTGAAAAATATAAAATTTCATCATATTTGTACCAGATTCTGGAGATGGAACTTTGATCCAGGAATTTATTCTAATAGCCATATTTGGAGTAAGGGAGGAATTTTTCCCCTAATGACAAGATTGGAATGCACTCCAAGACAGTTTTTGCCTTCCTCTGGATCAACACGGCAGGTTTATAGGTTGAATTTGATGGACCTTTTTTCAATATTATCAACTATTCAACTCTGTAACAAAAGTGGGCTTCCATGGCCCGTACGGGGATCGAACCCGTGACCTTGGCGTTATTAGCACCACGCTCTAACCAACTGAGCTAACCGGCCACTTTTACACCAAAGATTCACGTCACGTCAGTAGAAAATACATGCAAACGTGTATTCATATTGATATCCTATTAACCTGAATAATAAAATAAACTTCCAATTTTTACTACTCAAAAAGCATTGGACAAATTGCTTTTGTGTTTTCCATTCCACCCCACAAAGAGTTTTCTTCAGTACATTATATGGTACATTAAATGCTGCCATTAAAAACAAGAACTTGTCTCGCTAAAAACAAGCCCTTATATGACTATGAGGACGGAAAAATAATAAAGTTATGACTATCGGAATACAAAGAGGCAAAATCAAGATATTATTTTTGTCCTTAAGGTTGAAATTGGACCTCTAAGATGATTTCATGCAACAAACTCTGCATTTCTATAAATCACCGGTTAGACCATACATGGAATATTGTGTACAGTTTTGAGCACCTGTGTATGAGAAGGACATTGCTGAACTAGAATGCGTGCAAAGAAGGGAAAGCAAGGTAATTAAAGGACCTCATCACAGACGGGGATTCTTTACTGTAAGAGCAGTTCGACGATTGAACTCTCTGCCACATTGAAAAGTGTTTTTTTGAAAAATATAAAATGTCATCATATTTGTACCAGATTCTGGAGATGGAACTTTGATCCAGGAATTTATTCTAATAGCCATATTTGGAGTAAGGGAGGAATTTTTCCCCTAATGACAACATTGGAATGCACTCCAAGACAGTTTTTGCCTTCCTCTGGATCAACACGGCAGGTTTATAGGTTGAATTTGATGGACCTTTTTTCAATATTATCAACTATTCAATAAGCATGTAACAAAAGTGAGCTTCCATGGCCCATACGGGGATCGAACCCGTGACCTTGGCGTTATTAGCACCACGCACTAACCAACTGAGCTAACCGGCCACTTTTACACCAAAGACTCACGTCACGTCAGTAGAAAATACATGCAAACGTGTATTCATATTGATATCCTATTAACCTGAATAATAAAATAAACTTGCAATTTTTACTACTCAAAAAGCATTGGACAAATTGCTTTTGTGTTTTCCATTCCACCCCACAAAGAGTTTTCTTCAGTACATTATATGGTACATTAAATGCTGCCATTAAAAAAAAGAACTTGTCTCGCTAAAAACAAGCCCTTATATGACTATGAGGACGGAAAAATAATAAAGTTATGACTATCGGAATACAAAGAGGCAAAATCAAGATATTATTTTTGTCCTTAAGGTTGAAATTGGACCTCTAAGATGATTTCATGCAACAAACTCTGCATTTCTATAAATCACCGGTTAGACCATACATGGAATATTGTGTACAGTTTTGAGCACCTGTGTATGAGAAGGACATTGCTGAACTAGAATGCGTGCAAAGAAGGGAAAGCAAGGTAATTAAAGGACCTCATCACAGACGGGGATTCTTTACTGTAAGAGCAGTTCGACGATTGAACTCTCTGCCACATTGAAAAGTGTTTTTTTGAAAAATATAAAATGTCATCATATTTGTACCAGATTCTGGAGATGGAACTTTGATCCAGGAATTTATTCTAATAGCCATATTTGGAGTAAGGGAGGAATTTTTCCCCTAATGACAACATTGGAATGCACTCCAAGACAGTTTTTGCCTTCCTCTGGATCAACACGGCAGGTTTATAGGTTGAATTTGATGGACCTTTTTTCAATATTATCAACTATTCAACTCTGTAACTCTGTAACAAAAGTGAGCTTCCATGGCCCATACGGGGATCGAACCCGTGACCTTGGCGTTATTAGCACCACGCTCTAACCAACTGAGCTAACCGGCCACATTTACACCAAAGATTCACGTCACGTCAGTAGAAAATACATGCAAACGTGTATTCATATTGATATCCTATTAACCTGAATAATAAAATAAACTTGCAATTTTTACTACTCAAAAAGCATTGGACAAATTGCTTTTGTGTTTTCCATTCCACCCCACAAAGAGTTTTCTTCAGTACATTATATGGTACATTAAATGCTGCCATTAAAAACAAGAACTTGTCTCGCTAAAAACAAGCCCTTATATGACTATGAGGACGGAAAAATAATAAAGTTATGACTATCGGAATACAAAGAGGCAAAATCAAGATATTATTTTTGTCCTTAAGGTTGAAATTGGACCTCTAAGATGATTTCATGCAACAAACTCTGCATTTCTATAAATCACCGGTTAGACCATACATGGAATATTGTGTACAGTTTTGAGCACCTGTGTATGAGAAGGACATTGCTGAACTAGAATGCGTGCAAAGAAGGGAAAGCAAGGTAATTAAAGGACCTCATTACAGACGGGGATTCTTTACTGTAAGAGCAGTTCGACGATTGAACTCTCTGCCACATTGAAAAGTGTTTTTTTGAAAAATATAAAATTTCATCATATTTGTACCAGATTCTGGAGATGGAACTTTGATCCAGGAATTTATTCTAATAGCCATATTTGGAGTAAGGGAGGAATTCTTCCCCTAATGACAACATTTGAATGCACTCCAAGACAGTTTTTGCCTTCCTCTGGATCAACACGGCAGGTTTATAGGTTGAATTTGATGGACCTTTTTTCAATATTATCAACTATTCAATAAGCATGTAACAAAAGTGAGCTTCCATGGCCCATACGGGGATCGAACCCGTGACCTTGGCGTTATTAGCACCACGCTCTAACCAACTGAGCTAACCGGCCACTTTTACACCAAAGACTCACGTCACGTCAGTAGAAAATACATGCAAACGTGTATTCATATTGATATCCTATTAACCTGAATAATAAAATAAACTTGCAATTTTTACTACTCAAAAAGCATTGGACAAATTGCTTTTGTGTTTTCCATTCCACCCCACAAAGAGTTTTCTTCAGTACATTATATGGTACATTAAATGCTGCCATTAAAAACAAGAACTTGTCTCGCTAAAAACAAGCCCTTATATGACTATGAAGACGGAAAAATAATAAAGTTATGACTATCGGAATACAAAGAGGCAAAATCAAGATATTATTTTTGTCCTTAAGGTTGAAATTGGACCTCTAAGATGATTTCATGCAACAAACTCTGCATTTCTATAAATCACCGGTTAGACCATACATGGAATATTGTGTACAGTTTTGAGCACCTGTGTATGAGAAGGACATTGCTGAACTAGAATGCGTGCAAAGAAGGGAAAGCAAGGTAATTAAAGGACCTCATCACAGACGGGGATTCTTTACTGTAAGAGCAGTTCGACGATTGAACTCTCTGACACATTGAAAAGTGTTTTTTTGAAAAATATAAAATTTCATCATATTTGTACCAGATTCTGGAGATACTATGGGAGAAAGAAAAGAGATACACGGCGCCACATAGTGCAAAATAAAAGCGATGGAGTAAAAGGAGCAATATAATTGGAAAATTGCTCACCTAAGGTAGTGGATACCGTTTAAGTATCTCAAGAGTCAGAAAGCTGCTGCCAGGTCCATGCACATGCAAAGCGAACTTTGCTGTCAAAGTAGATCAATTAATAAAAGAAAAAAGTGGACCACCGGCGCTGCTATAACCAATGTCAAGGCAATAATTGAATTGAAATGTTTATTGAAAAGGGCTACGCGTTTCGACGCCGAACCGGCGTCTTCATCAGGCCAATACACATTGTGCGATGTGCACACGTTTAAATACACAATGAAATGAGATGATTGCCATTCACAACCCAAAAGAAACGCCCATAAGGGCGGATCAAAGGTCAAATGTAAAGATTGCATACTGCTAACGCCCAAAACAACACATTAACAAGTTTGTTTCAGGGTAAAACGTGTTACATAAATACAAAGTGATAAATAATGTTAAAAATGCAGAGAATAATAAAATAATTAGTAGCATATTAAGAACGAACAACTACGATCAAAAAACACCATAATATCTACAAAAGTCCTTATATTAATAAAATACAGAATACGTATACTAAGCATTAATGTAAAATTGCAAAGACGTTCTATGAAATGAAGGATTACCGTAAGATAAAAGGAAATATACATAGCGTCCTTAAGCTCCTAGGTAACGCTAAAATACGGTGGCCGAAAAGGGACATATCACTGAATGGACCGCATTTTGGAACGCAAACACGTCCACAGATATCACATGGGCAGTGAGCCGCAAAATGAAACGCAGGAAATATATGAATATCATCGAACCAATACACAAGAAGAAGGATACAAATCGTAAGTAAAGGAACTAATTTAAAATTGTGATAATATGAATGCAATCAATTAATGATCGGATTCTTATGTTAAGTGAAATATTCTCATTAAAAAATAGTATTAGAAAGAGACCATAAAAGTATAATATGTTCAAACAGCCTATAAAATATGGTATAAAAATTAACATAAGAAGAAGAACTAAAATACAATCAAGATACAATACTCAAACCATATTAACAGCGGTACAATTACTCCTAGTGTATCAGAAAATGCATTATTATATATATATATAATAGATTATTCTAGAGACGTTTCAATGAGGTCATTCAAACCACTAGGGTGTAAAGTCTCAAGTTTGAAAATCCAGAAATTTTCTCTCTGTTTTAGCCTATTAAACCTATTTGGCACATCTAATGGGATTTGTTCTATTGGTGTTATGACTATATTTTCAAAATTACATTTATGTTGAAAGGCACAGTGGCGAGACACACTGTGTTTAAGAAAACCCTGCTTGACATTAAAACGATGTTTATTGACCCGATTTCTCAACGTTTGGGTAGTCCGACCTACGTATTGTAAACCACAGGTACAGTGTAACAAATAAACTACGTACGAGCTCCCACAATCTAAATGATTTTTAATTGGAAAAATAGCCCTAGTTTTAAATGAGGAGAATTCGACTACTTTGTCAGAGATGTTGGCGCAACAAAAACATCTCTTATGCCCACAAGAAAAGGACCCTTTGTTAGTTGACAAGGGATCTACAGTATTCTTTTTAATATCAGGTAGTTTACTAGGCGCTAATATGTTTCTCAGGGTTTTTGATCTTCGGAACGTAATTAACGGTTTTACTGGGAGCAAGGGTTTAAGGAAGGGATCACTAGTCAAAATGTGCCAATGTTTCAAAAAAATAGATCTAATATGTTTGCTACCTTTATTAAAAGACGTAATAAAGTTTAAATTGTATTCAGTTGGTTTGGCTTTTTTAGGTAACGTTGTTTGAATACATTCTAATTGTGTCATGCCTCTAGCTCTTGATTCTGCCCCTTTAATCAGAGTCCTAGGAAAACCTTTTTCTATGAACCTTTTATTCAGGATATCACACTCTCTATTAAAACTACAATCATCAGAGCAATTCTTTCTTATTCTGCGGAATTGTCCAAAAGGGACATTTTTAAGCCAAGGAGTGTAATGAGCACTCCTGAAATCCAGATAGCTATTTACGTCCACACTTTTAAAATGAGTATTGGTAGAGAAATGTTTGCCATTATTAGTTATCGTAAGATCTAAAAAGTCAATAGTGGTCCCTGAAAAAGTATACGTAAAATTTAAACCAAAATGATTGTTGTTTAAAAGATCTATAAAAGCAATAGCAGAGGTCATGTCACCCTTCCAAATGAAAAATAAATCGTCAATGTAACGTTTATAGAAGACGATGTTATTAGAAAAATTATGTACATTCAAAATGTGGGATTCCTCAAAACAACCCATATACAGGTTAGCGTAAGAGGGTGCGAAACGCGACCCCATTGCACACCCCTTTAACTGTCTATAAAAATAATTGTCAAATGTAAAAACATTGTGTGTTAAAATGAAATCTATGCATTCAATAATAAAATTGAGCTGTTTGTTAGAAAAACGGAGGTCCGATATAAGGAATGAGGAGATAGCTTCCATACCAAGAGTGTGTGGGATGTTGGTATACAAAGAGGACACATCAGCAGTTAAAAAGCTCAGTTCAGATATATCACAGTTAGATTGCAATGCAAGAAGCTCCCTAATCAATTGAGTGGAGTCCTTGAGAAAAGAAGGTAAATTTAAAACGAATGGTTGTAAATGGATATCAATAAAATGGGACAAATTATTAGTAAGAGATCCTATTCCAGAAATAATAGGTCTGCCTGGAGGGTTTGACAAGGACTTATGTATCTTTGGGAGATGATACATAAAAGGGGTAGCAGGAAAAGGTACAGTGAGGAAACTCCTCTCTTTTTTGCTTAATAAGTCGTCATTAAAAGCTGTCTCAATGAGTGTCTTATATTCCTGTTCATACTTCGGAATAGGGTTAAAAGTGAGTTTTTCGTAAAATAATGTGTCCGATAATAATCTCAACGCTTCGTTGACATAGAGGAGATTATGTCAACGAAGCGTTGAGATTATTATCGGACACATTATTTTACGAAAAACTCACTTTTAACCCTATTCCGAAGTATGAACAGGAATATAAGACACTCATTGAGACAGCTTTTAATGACGACTTATTAAGCAAAAAAGAGAGGAGTTTCCTCACTGTACCTTTTCCTGCTACCCCTTTTATGTATCATCTCCCAAAGATACATAAGTCCTTGTCAAACCCTCCAGGCAGACCTATTATTTCTGGAATAGGATCTCTTAATAATAATTTGTCCCATTTTATTGATATCCATTTACAACCATTCGTTTTAAATTTACCTTCTTTTCTCAAGGACTCCACTCAATTGATTAGGGAGCTTCTTGCATTGCAATCTAACTGTGATATATCTGAACTGAGCTTTTTAACTGCTGATGTGTCCTCTTTGTATACCAACATCCCACACACTCTTGGTATGGAAGCTATCTCCTCATTCCTTATATCGGACCTCCGTTTTTCTAACAAACAGCTCAATTTTATTATTGAATGCATAGATTTCATTTTAACACACAATGTTTTTACATTTGACAATTATTTTTATAGACAGTTAAAGGGGTGTGCAATGGGGTCGCGTTTCGCACCCTCTTACGCTAACCTGTATATGGGTTGTTTTGAGGAATCCCACATTTTGAATGTACATAATTTTTCTAATAACATCGTCTTCTATAAACGTTACATTGACGATTTATTTTTCATTTGGAAGGGTGACATGACCTCTGCTATTGCTTTTATAGATCTTTTAAACAACAATCATTTTGGTTTAAATTTTACGTATACTTTTTCAGGGACCACTATTGACTTTTTAGATCTTACGATAACTAATAATGGCAAACATTTCTCTACCAATACTCATTTTAAAAGTGTGGACGTAAATAGCTATCTGGATTTCAGGAGTGCTCATTACACTCCTTGGCTTAAAAATGTCCCTTTTGGACAATTCCGCAGAATAAGAAAGAATTGCTCTGATGATTGTAGTTTTAATAGAGAGTGTGATATCCTGAATAAAAGGTTCATAGAAAAAGGTTTTCCTAGGACTCTGATTAAAGGGGCAGAATCAAGAGCTAGAGGCATGACACAATTAGAATGTATTCAAACAACGTTACCTAAAAAAGCCAAACCAACTGAATACAATTTAAACTTTATTACGTCTTTTAATAAAGGTAGCAAACATATTAGATCTATTTTTTTGAAACATTGGCACATTTTGACTAGTGATCCCTTCCTTAAACCCTTGCTCCCAGTAAAACCGTTAATTACGTTCCGAAGATCAAAAACCCTGAGAAACATATTAGCGCCTAGTAAACTACCTGATATTAAAAAGAATACTGTAGATCCCTTGTCAACTAACAAAGGGTCCTTTTCTTGTGGGCATAAGAGATGTTTTTGTTGCGCCAACATCTCTGACAAAGTAGTCGAATTCTCCTCATTTAAAACTAGGGCTATTTTTCCAATTAAAAATCATTTAGATTGTGGGAGCTCGTACGTAGTTTATTTGTTACACTGTACCTGTGGTTTACAATACGTAGGTCGGACTACCCAAACGTTGAGAAATCGGGTCAATAAACATCGTTTTAATGTCAAGCAGGGTTTTCTTAAACACAGTGTGTCTCGCCACTGTGCCTTTCAACATAAATGTAATTTTGAAAATATAGTCATAACACCAATAGAACAAATCCCATTAGATGTGCCAAATAGGTTTAATAGGCTAAAACAGAGAGAACATTTCTGGATTTTCAAACTTGAGACTTTACACCCTAGTGGTTTGAATGACCTCATTGAAACGTCTCTAGAATAATCTATTATATATATATATAATAATGCATTTTCTGATACACTAGGAGTAATTGTACCGCTGTTAATATGGTTTGAGTATTGTATCTTGATTGTATTTTAGTTCTTCTTCTTATGTTAATTTTTATACCATATTTTATAGGCTGTTTGAACATATTATACTTTTATGGTCTCTTTCTAATACTATTTTTTAATGAGAATATTTCACTTAACATAAGAATCCGATCATTAATTGATTGCATTCATATTATCACAATTTTAAATTAGTTCCTTTACTTACGATTTGTATCCTTCTTCTTGTGTATTGGTTCGATGATATTCATATATTTCCTGCGTTTCATTTTGCGGCTCACTGCCCATGTGATATCTGTGGACGTGTTTGCGTTCCAAAATGCGGTCCATTCAGTGATATGTCCCTTTTCGGCCACCGTATTTTAGCGTTACCTAGGAGCTTAAGGACGCTATGTATATTTCCTTTTATCTTACGGTAATCCTTCATTTCATAGAACGTCTTTGCAATTTTACATTAATGCTTAGTATACGTATTCTGTATTTTATTAATATAAGGACTTTTGTAGATATTATGGTGTTTTTTGATCGTAGTTGTTCGTTCTTAATATGCTACTAATTATTTTATTATTCTCTGCATTTTTAACATTATTTATCACTTTGTATTTATGTAACACGTTTTACCCTGAAACAAACTTGTTAATGTGTTGTTTTGGGCGTTAGCAGTATGCAATCTTTACATTTGACCTTTGATCCGCCCTTATGGGCGTTTCTTTTGGGTTGTGAATGGCAATCATCTCATTTCATTGTGTATTTAAACGTGTGCACATCGCACAATGTGTATTGGCCTGATGAAGACGCCGGTTCGGCGTCGAAACGCGTAGCCCTTTTCAATAAACATTTCAATTCAATTATTGCCTTGACATTGGTTATAGCAGCGCCGGTGGTCCACTTTTTTCTTTTATTAATAGATTCTGGAGATGGAACTTTGATCCAGGAATTTATTCTAATAGCCATATTTGGAGTAAGGGAGGAATTTTTCCCCTAATGACAACATTGGAATGCACTCCAAGACAGTTTTTGCCTTCCTCTGGATCAACACGGCAGGTTTATAGGTTGAATTTGATGGACCTTTTTTCAATATTATCAACTATTCAACTCTGTAACAAGCATGTAACTTCCATGGCCCATACGGGGACCAAACCCGTGACCTTGGTGTTATTAGCACCACGCTCTAACCAACTGAGCTAACCGGCCACTTTTACACCAAAGATTCACGTCACGTCAGTAGAAAATACATGCAAACGTGTATTCATATTGATATCCTATTAACCTGAATAATAAAATAAACTTGCAATTTTTACTACTCAAAAAGCATTGGACAAATTGCTTTTGTGTTTTCCATTCCACCCCACAAAGAGTTTTCTTCAGTACATTATATGGTACATTAAATGCTGCCATTAAAAACAAGAACTTGTCTCGCTAAAAACAAGCCCTTATATGACTATGAGGACGGAAAAATAATAAAGTTATGACTATCGGAATACAAAGAGGCAAAATCAAGATATTATTTTTGTCCTTAAGGTTGAAATTGGACCTCTAAGATGATTTCATGCAACAAACTCTGCATTTCTATAAATCACCGGTTAGACCATACATGGAATATTGTGTACAGTTTTGAGCACCTGTGTATGAGAAGGACATTGCTGAACTAGAATGCGTGCAAAGAAGGGAAAGCAAGGTAATTAAAGGACCTCATTACAGACGGGGATTCTTTACTGTAAGAGCAGTTCGACGATTGAACTCTCTGCCACATTGAAAAGTGTTTTTTTGAAAAATATAAAATGTCATCATATTTGTACCAGATTCTGGAGATGGAACTTTGATCCAGGAATTTATTCTAATAGCCATATTTGGAGTAAGGGAGGAATTCTTCCCCTAATGACAACATTTGAATGCACTCCAAGACAGTTTTTGCCTTCCTCTGGATCAACACGGCAGGTTTATAGGTTGAATTTGATGGACCTTTTTTCAATATTATCAACTATTCAATAAGCATGTAACAAAAGTGAGCTTCCATGGCCCATACGGGGATCGAACCCGTGACCTTGGCGTTATTAGCACCACGCTCTAACCAACTGAGCTAACCGGCCACTTTTAGACCAAAGACTCACGTCACGTCAGTAGAAAATACATGCAAACGTGTATTCATATTGATATCCTATTAACCTGAATAATAAAATAAACTTGCAATTTTTACTACTCAAAAAGCATTGGACAAAATTCCTTTTGTGTTTTCCATTCCACCCACAAAGAGTTTTCTTCAGTACATTATATGGTACATTAAATGCTGCCATTAAAAACAAGAACTTGTCTCGCTAAAAACAAGCCCTTATATGACTATGAGGATGGAAAAATAATAAAGTTATGACTATCGGAATACTAAGAGGCAAAATCAAGATATTATTTTTGTCCTTAAGGTTGAAATTGGACCTCTAAGATGATTTCATGCAACAAACTCTGCATTTCTATAAATCACCGGTTAGACCATACATGGAATATTGTGTACAGTTTTGAGCCCCTTTGTATGAGGACATTGCTGAACTAGAATGCGTGCAAAGAAGGGAAAGCAAGGTAATTAAAGGACCTCATCACAGACGGGGATTCTTTACTGTAAGAGCAGTTCGACGATTGAACTCTCTGCCACATTGAAAAGTGTTTTTTTGAAAAATATAAAATTTCATCATATTTGTACCAGATTCTGGAGATGGAAATTTGATCGAGGAATTTATTCTAATAGCCATATTTGTTGTAAGGGAGGAATTTTTCCCCTAGTGACAACATTGGAATGCACTCCAAGACAGTTTTTGCCTTCCTCTGGATCAACACAGCAGGTTTATAGGTTGAATTTGATGGACCTTTTTTCAATATTATCAACTATTCAACTCTGTAACAAGCATGTAACAAAAGTGAGCTTCCATGGCCCATACGGGGATCGAACCCGTGACCTTGGCGTTATTAGCACCACGCTCTAACCAACTGAGCTAACCGGACACTTTTACACAAAATATTCACGTCACGTCAGTAGAAAATACATGCAAACGTGTATTCATATTGATATCCTATTAACCTGAATAATAAAATAAACTTGCAATTTTTACTACTCAAAAAGCATTGGACAAATTGCTTTTGTGTTTTCCATTCCACCCCACAAAGAGTTTTCTTTCAGTACATTATATGGTACATTAAATGCTGCCATTAAAAACAAGAACTTGTCTCGCTAAAAACAAGCCCTTATATGACTATGAGGACGGAAAAATAATAAAGTTATGACTATCGGAATACAAAGAGGCAAAATCAAGATATTATTTTTGTCCTTAAGGTTGAAATTGGACCTCTAAGATGATTTCATGCAACAAACTCTGCATTTCTATAAATCACCGGTTAGACCATACATGGAATATTGTGTACAGTTTTGAGCACCTGTGTATGAAAAGGACATTGCTGAACTAGAATGCGTGCAAAGAAGGGAAAGCAAGGTAATTAAAGGACCTCATCACAGACGGGGATTCTTTACTGTAAGAGCAGTTCGACGATTGAACTCTCTGCCACATTGAAAAGTGTTTTTTTGAAAAATATAAAATGTCATCATATTTGTACCAGATTCTGGAGATGGAACTTTGATCCAGGAATTTATTCTAATAGCCATATTTGGCGTAAGGGAGGAATTTTTCCCCTAATGACAACATTGGAATGCACTCCAAGACAGTTTTTGCCTTCCTCTGGATCAACACGGCAGGTTTATAGGTTGAATTTGATGGACCTTTTTTCAATATTATCAACTATTCAATTCTGTAACAAGCATGTAACAAAAGGGAGCTTCCATGGCCCGTATGGGGATCGAACCCGTGACCTTGGCGTTATTAGCACCACGCTCTAACCAACTGAGCTAACCGGCCACTTTTACACCAAAGATTCACGTCACGTCAGTAGAAAATACATGCAAACGTGTATTCATATTGATATCCTATTAACCTGAATAATAAAATAAACTTGCAATATTTACTACTCAAAAAGCATTGGACAAATTGCTTTTGTGTTTTCCATTCCACCCCACAAAGAGTTTTATTTCAGTACATTATATGGTACATTCCGATAGTCATAACTTTATTATTTTTCCTTCCTCTGGATCAACACGGCAGGTTTATAGGTTGAATTTGATGGACCTTTTTTCAATATTATCAACTATTCAACTCTGTAACAAGCATGTAACAAAAGGGAGCTTCCATGGCCCGTATGGGGATCTAACCCGTGACCTTGGCGTTATTAGCACCACGCTCTAACCAACTGAGCTAACCGGCCACTTTTACACCAAAGATTCACGTCACGTCAGTAGAAAATACATGCAAACGTGTATTCATATTGATATCCTATTAACCTGAATAATAAAATAAACTTGCAATATTTACTACTCAAAAAGCATTGGACAAATTGCTTTTGTGTTTTCCATTCCACCCCACAAAGAGTTTTATTTCAGTACATTATATGGTACATTAAATGCTGCCATTAAAAACAAGAACTTGTCTCGCTAAAAACAAGCCCTTATATTACTATGAGGACGGAAAAATAATAAAGTTATGACTATCGGAATACAAAGAGGCAAAATCAAGATATTATTTTTGTCCTTAAGGTTGAAATTGGACCTCTAAGATGATTTCATGCAACAAACTCTGCATTTCTATAAATCACCGGTTAGACCATACATGGAATATTGTGTACAGTTTTGAGCACCTGTGTATGAGAAGGACATTGCTGAACTAGAATGCGTGCAAAGAAGGGAAAGCAAGGTAATTAAAGGACCTCATCACAGACGGGGATTCTTTACTGTAAGAGCAGTTCGACGATTGAACTCTCTGCCACATTGAAAAGTGTTTTTTTGAAAAATATAAAATGTCATCATATTTGTACCAGATTCTGGAGATGGAACTTTGATCCAGGAATTTATTCTAATAGCCATATTTGGAGTAAGGGAGGAATTTTTCCCCTAATGACAACATTGGAATGCACTCCAAGACAGTTTTTGCCTTCCTCTGGATCAACACGGCAGGTTTATAGGTTGAATTTGATGGACCTTTTTTCAATATTATCAACTATTCAACTCTGTAACAAGCATGTAACAAAAGTGAGCTTCCATGGCCCGTACGGGGATCGAACCCGTGACCTTGGCGTTATTAGCACCACGCTCTAACCAACTGAGCTAACCAGCCACTTTTACACCAAAGATTCTCGTCACGTCAGTAGAAAATACATGCAAACGTGTATTCATATTGATATCCTATTAACCTGAATAATAAAATAAACTTGCAATTTTTACTACTCAAAAAGCATTGGACAAATTGCTTTTGTGTTTTCCATTCCACCCCACAAAGAGTTTTATTTCAGTACATTATATGGTACATTAAATGCTGCCATTAAAAACAAGAACTTGTCTCGCTAAAAACAAGCCCTTATATGACTATGAGGACGGAAAAATAATAAAGTTATGACTATCGGAATACAAAGAGGCAAAATCAAGATATTATTTTTGTCCTTAAGGTTGAAATTGGACCTCTAAGATGATTTCATGCAACAAACTCTGCATTTCTATAAATCACCGGTTAGACCATACATGGAATATTGTGTACAGTTTTGAGCACCTGTGTATGAGAAGGACATTGCTGAACTAGAATGCGTGCAAAGAAGGGAAAGCAAGGTAATTAAAGGACCTCATCATAGACGGGGATTCTTTACTGTAAGAGCAGTTCGACGATTGAACTCTCTGCCACATTGAAAAGTGTTTTTTTGAAAAATATAAAATGTCATCATATTTGTACCAGATTCTGGAGATGGAACTTTGATCCAGGAATTTATTCTAATAGCCATATTTGGAGTAAGGGAGGAATTTTTCCCCTAATGACAACATTGGAATGCACTCCAAGACAGTTTTTGCCTTCCTCTGGATCAACACGGCAGGTTTATAGGTTGAATTTGATGGACCTTTTTTCAATATTATCAACTATTCAACTCTGTAACAAGCATGTAACAAAAGTGAGCTTCCATGGCCCGTATGGAGATCGAACCCGTGACCTTGGCGTTATTAGCACCACGCTCTAACCAACTGAGCTAACCGGCCACTTTTACACCAAAGATTCACGTCACGTCAGTAGAAAATACATGCAAACGTGTATTCATATTGATATCCTATTAACCTGAATAATAAAATAAACTTGCAATTTTTACTACTCAAAAAGCATTGGACAAATTGCTTTTGTGTTTTCCATTCCACCCCACAAAGAGTTTTATTTCAGTACATTATATGGTACATTAAATGCTGCCATTAAAAACAAGAACTTGTCTCGCTAAAAACAAGCCCTTATATGACTATGAGGACGGAAAAATAATAAAGTTATGACTATCGGAATACAAAGAGGCAAAATCAAGATATTATTTTTGTCCTTAAGGTTGAAATTGGACCTCTAACATGATTTCATGCAACAAACTCTGCATTTCTATAAATCACCGGTTAGACCATACATGGAATATTATGTACAGTTTTGAGCACCTGTGTATGAGAAGGACATTGCTGAACTAGAATGCGTGCAAAGAAGGGAAAGCAAGGTAATTAAAGGACCTCATCACAGACGGGGATTCTTTACTGTAAGAGCAGTTCGACGATTGAACTCTCTGCCACATTGAAAAGTGTTTTTTTGAAAAATATAAAATGTCATCATATTTGTACCAGATTCTGGAGATGGAACTTTGATCCAGGAATTTATTCTAATAGCCATATTTGGAGTAAGGGAGGAATTTTTCCCCTAATGACAACATTGGAATGCACTCCAAGACAGTTTTTGCCTTCCTCTGGATCAACACGGCAGGTTTATAGGTTGAATTTGATGGACCTTTTTTCAATATTATCATCTATTCAACTCTGTAACAAGCATGTAACAAAAGTGAGCTTCCATAGCCCGTACGTTGATCGAACCCGTGACCTTGGCGTTATTAGCACCACGCTCTAACCAACTGAGCTAACCGGCCACTTTTACACCAAAGATTCACGTCACATCAGTAGAAAATACATGCAAACGTGTATTCATATTGATATCCTATTAACCTGAATAATAAAATAAACTTGCAATTTTTACTACTCAAAAAGCATTGGACAAATTGCTTTTGTGTTTTCCATTCCACCCCACAAAGAGTTTTCTTTCAGTACATTATATGGTACATTAAATGCTGCCATTAAAAACAAGAACTTGTCTCGCTAAAAACAAGCCCTTATATGACTATGAGGACGGAAAAATAATAAAGTTATGACTATCGGAATACAAAGAGGCAAAATCAAGATATTATTTTTGTCCTTAAGGTTGAAATTGGACCTCTAAGATGATTTCATGCAACAAACTCTGCATTTCTATAAATCACCGGTTAGACCATACATGGAATATTGTGTACAGTTTTGAGCACCTGTGTATGAGAAGGACATTGCTGAACTAGAATGCGTGCAAAGAAGGGAAAGCAAGGTAATTAAAGGACCTCATTACAGACGGGGATTCTTTACTGTAAGAGCAGTTCGACGATTGAACTCTCTGCCACATTGAAAAGTGTTTTTTTGAAAAATATAAAATTTCATCATATTTGTACCAGATTCTGGAGATGGAACTTTGATCCAGGAATTTATTCTAATAGCCATATTTGGAGTAAGGGAGGAATTCTTCCCCTAATGACAACATTTGAATGCACTCCAAGACAGTTTTTGCCTTCCTCTGGATCAACACGGCAGGTTTATAGGTTGAATTTGATGGACCTTTTTTCAATATTATCAACTATTCAATAAGCATGTAACAAAAGTGAGCTTCCATGGCCCATACGGGGATCGAACCCGTGACCTTGGCGTTATTAGCACCACGCTCTAACCAACTGAGCTAACCGGCCACTTTTACACCAAAGATTCACGTCACGTCAGTAGAAAATACATGCAAACGTGTATTCATATTGATATCCTATTAACCTGAATAATAAAATAAACTTGCAATTTTTACTACTCAAAAAGCATTGGACAAATTGCTTTTGTGTTTTCCATTCCACCCCACAAAGAGTTTTCTTTCAGTACATTATATGGTACATTAAATGCTGCCATTAAAAACAAGAACTTGTCTCGCTAAAAACAAGCCCTTATATGACTATGAGGACGGAAAAATAATAAAGTTATGACTATCGGAATACAAAGAGGCAAAATCAAGATATTATTTTTGTCCTTAAGGTTGAAATTGGACCTCTAAGATGATTTCATGCAACAAACTCTGCATTTCTATAAATCACCGGTTAGACCATACATGGAATATTGTGTACAGTTTTGAGCACCTGTGTATGAGAAGGACATTGCTGAACTAGAATGCGTGCAAAGAAGGGAAAGCAAGGTAATTAAAGGACCTCATTACAGACGGGGATTCTTTACTGTAAGAGCAGTTCGACGATTGAACTCTCTGCCACATTGAAAAGTGTTTTTTTGAAAAATATAAAATTTCATCATATTTGTACCAGATTCTGGAGATGGAACTTTGATCCAGGAATTTATTCTAATAGCCATATTTGGAGTAAGGGAGGAATTCTTCCCCTAATGACAACATTTGAATGCACTCCAAGACAGTTTTTGCCTTCCTCTGGATCAACACGGCAGGTTTATAGGTTGAATTTGATGGACCTTTTTTCAATATTATCAACTATTCAATAAGCATGTAACAAAAGTGAGCTTCCATGGCCCATACGGGGATCGAACCCGTGACCTTGGCGTTATTAGCACCACGCTCTAACCAACTGAGCTAACCGGCCACTTTTACACCAAAGACTCACGTCACGTCAGTAGAAAATACATGCAAACGTGTATTCATATTGATATCCTATTAACCTGAATAATAAAATAAACTTGCAATTTTTACTACTCAAAAAGCATTGGACAAATTGCTTTTGTGTTTTCCATTCCACCCCACAAAGAGTTTTCTTTCAGTACATTATATGGTACATTAAATGCTGCCATTAAAAACAAGAACTTGTCTCGCTAAAAACAAGCCCTTATATGACTATGAGGACGGAAAAATAATAAAGTTATGACTATCGGAATACAAAGAGGCAAAATCAAGATATTATTTTTGTCCTTAAGGTTGAAATTGGACCTCTAAGATGATTTCATGCAACAAACTCTGCATTTCTATAAATCACCGGTTAGACCATACATGGAATATTGTGTACAGTTTTGAGCACCTGTGTATGAGAAGGACATTGCTGAACTAGAATGCGTGCAAAGAAGGGAAAGCAAGGTAATTAAAGGACCTCATTACAGACGGGGATTCTTTACTGTAAGAGCAGTTCGACGATTGAACTCTCTGCCACATTGAAAAGTGTTTTTTTGAAAAATATAAAATTTCATCATATTTGTACCAGATTCTGGAGATGGAACTTTGATCCAGGAATTTATTCTAATAGCCATATTTGGAGTAAGGGAGGAATTCTTCCCCTAATGACAACATTTGAATGCACTCCAAGACAGTTTTTGCCTTCCTCTGGATCAACACGGCAGGTTTATAGGTTGAATTTGATGGACCTTTTTTCAATATTATCAACTATTCAATAAGCATGTAACAAAAGTGAGCTTCCATGGCCCATACGGGGATCGAACCCGTGACCTTGGCGTTATTAGCACCACGCTCTAACCAACTGAGCTAACCGGCCACTTTTACACCAAAGACTCACGTCACGTCAGTAGAAAATACATGCAAACGTGTATTCATATTGATATCCTATTAACCTGAATAATAAAATAAACTTGCAATTTTTACTACTCAAAAAGCATTGGACAAATTGCTTTTGTGTTTTCCATTCCACCCCACAAAGAGTTTTCTTCAGTACATTATATGGTACATTAAATGCTGCCATTAAAAACAAGAACTTGTCTCGCTAAAAACAAGCCCTTATATGACTATGAGGACGGAAAAATAATAAAGTTATGACTATCGGAATACAAAGAGGCAAAATCAAGATATTATTTTTGTCCTTAAGGTTGAAATTGGACCTCTACGATGATTTCATGCAACAAACTCTGCATTTCTATAAATCACCGGTTAGACCATACATGGAATATTGTGTACAGTTTTGAGCACCTGTGTATGAGAAGGACATTGCTGAACTAGAATGCGTGCAAAGAAGGGAAAGCAAGGTAATTAAAGGACCTCATCACAGACGGGGATTCTTTACTGTAAGAGCAGTTCGACGATTGAACTCTCTGCCACATTGAAAAGTGTTTTTTTGAAAAATATAAAATGTCATCATATTTGTACCAGATTCTGGAGATGGAACTTTGATCCAGGAATTTATTCTAATAGCCATATTTGGAGTAAGGGAGGAATTTTTCCCCTAATGACAACATTGGAATGCACTCCAAGACAGTTTTTGCCTTCCTCTGGATCAACACGGCAGGTTTATAGGTTGAATTTGATGGACCTTTTTTCAATATTATCAACTATTCAACTCTGTAACAAAAGTGAGCATCCATGGCCCATACGGGGATCGAACCCGTGACCTTGGCGTTATTAGCACCACGCTCTAACCAACTGAGCTAACCGGCCACATTTACACCAAAGATTCACGTCACGTCAGTAGAAAATACATGCAAACGTGTATTCATATTGATATCCTATTAACCTGAATAATAAAATAAACTTGCAATTTTTACTACTCAAAAAGCATTGGACAAATTGCTTTTGTGTTTTCCATTCCACCCCACAAAGAGTTTTCTTTCAGTACATTATATGGTACATTAAATGCTGCCATTAAAAACAAGAACTTGTCTCGCTAAAAACAAGCCCTTATATGACTATGAGGACGGAAAAATAATAAAGTTATGACTATCGGAATACAAAGAGGCAAAATCAAGATATTATTTTTGTCCTTAAGGTTGAAATTGGACCTCTAACATGATTTCATGCAACAAACTCTGCATTTCTATAAATCACCGGTTAGACCATACATGGAATATTATGTACAGTTTTGAGCACCTGTGTATGAGAAGGACATTGCTGAACTAGAATGCGTGCAAAGAAGGGAAAGCAAGGTAATTAAAGGACCTCATCACAGACGGGGATTCTTTACTGTAAGAGCAGTTCGACGATTGAACTCTCTGCCACATTGAAAAGTGTTTTTTTGAAAAATATAAAATGTCATCATATTTGTACCAGATTCTGGAGATGGAACTTTGATCCAGGAATTTATTCTAATAGCCATATTTGGAGTAAGGGAGGAATTTTTCCCCTAATGACAACATTGGAATGCACTCCAAGACAGTTTTTGCCTTCCTCTGGATCAACACGGCAGGTTTATAGGTTGAATTTGATGGACATTTTTTCAATATTATCAACTATTCAACTCTGTAACAAGCATGTAACAAAAGTGAGCTTCCATGGCCCGTACGGGGATCGAACCCGTGACCTTGGCGTTATTAGCACCACGCTCTAACCAACTGAGCTAACCGGCCACTTTTACACCAAAGATTCACGTCACGTCAGTAGAAAATACATGCAAACGTGTATTCATATTGATATCCTATTAACCTGAATAATAAAATAAACTTGAAATTTTTACTACTCAAAAAGCATTGGACAAATTGCTTTTGTGTTTTCCATTCCACCCCACAAATAGTTTTATTTCAGTACATTATATGGTACATTAAATGCTGCCATTAAAAACAAGAACTTGTCTCGCTAAAAACAAGCCCTTATATGACTATGAGGACGGAAAAATAATAAAGATATGACTATCGGAATACAAAGAGGCAAAATCAAGATATTATTTTTGTCCTTAAGGTTGAAATTGGACCTCTAAGATGATTTCATGCAACAAACTCTGCATTTCTATAAATCACCGGTTAGACCATACATGGAATATTGTGTACAGTTTTGAGCACCTGTGTATGAGAAGGACATTGCTGAACTAGAATGCGTGCAAAGAAGGGAAAGCAAGGTAATTAAAGGACCTCATCACAGATGGGGATTCTTTACTGTAAGAGCAGTTCGACGATTGAACTCTCTGCCACATTGAAAAGTGTTTTTTTGAAAAATATAAAATGTCATCATATTTGTACCAGATTCTGGAGATGGAACTTTGATCCAGGAATTTATTCTAATAGCCATATTTGGAGTAAGGGAGGAATTTTTCCCCTAATGACAACATTGGAATGCACTCCAAGACAGTTTTTGCCTTCCTCTGGATCAACACAGCAGGTTTATAGGTTGAATTTGATGGACCTTTTTTCAATATTATCAACTATTCAACTCTGTAACAAGCATGTAACAAAAGTGAGCTTCCACGGCCCGTACGGGGATCGAACCCGTGACCTTGGCGTTATTAGCACCACACTCTAACCAACTGAGCTAACCGGCCACTTTTACACCAAAGATTCACGTCACGTCAGTAGAAAATACATGCAAACGTGTATTCATATTGATATCCTATTAACCTGAATAATAAAATAAACTTGCAATTTTTACTACTCAAAAAGCATTGGACAAATTGCTTTTGTGTTTTCCATTCCACCCCACAAAGAGTTTTCTTTCAGTACATTATATGGTACATTAAATGCTGCCATTAAAAACAAGAACTTGTCTCGCTAAAAACAAGCCCTTATATGACTATGAGGACGGAAAAATAATAAAGTTATGACTATCGGAATACAAAGAGGCAAAATCAAGATATTATTTTTGTCCTTAAGGTTGAAATTGGACCTCTAAGATGATTTCATGCAACAAACTCTGCATTTCTATAAATCACCGGTTAGACCATACATGGAATATTGTGTACAGTTTTGAGCACCTGTGTATGAGAAGGACTTTGCTGAACTAGAATGCGTGCAAAGAAGGGAAAGCAAGGTAATTAAAGGACCTCATCACAGACGGGGATTCTTTACTGTAAGAGCAGTTCGACGATTGAACTCTCTGCCACATTGAAAAGTGTTTTTTTGAAAAATATAAAATTTCATCATATTTGTACCAGATTCTGGAGATGGAACTTTGATCCAGGAATTTATTCTAATAGCCATATTTGGAGTAAGGGAGGAATTTTTCCCCTAATGACAACATTGGAATGCAATCCAAGACAGTTTTTGCCTTCCTCTGGATCAACACGGCAGGTTTATAGGTTGAATTTGATGGACCTTTTTTCAATATTATCAACTATTCAACTCTGTAACAAGCATGTAACAAAATTGAGCTTCCCGTACGGGGATCGAACCCGTGACCTTGGCGTTATTAGCACCACGCTCTAACCAACTGAGCTAACCGGCCACTTTTACACCAAAGATTCACGTCACGTCAGTAGAAAATACATGCAAACGTGTATTCATATTGATATCCTATTAACCTGAATAATAAAATAAACTTGCAATTTTTACTACTCAAAAAGCATTGGACAAATTGCTTTTGTGTTTTCCATTCCACCCCACAAAGAGTTTTCTTTCAGTACATTATATGGTACATTAAATGCTGCCATTAAAAACAAGAACTTGTCTCGCTAAAAACAAGCCCTTATATGACTATGAGGACGGAAAAATAATAAAGTTATGACTATCGGAATACAAAGAGGCAAAATCAAGATATTATTTTTGTCCTTAAGGTTGAAATTGGACCTCTAAGATGATTTCATGCAACAAACTCTGCATTTCTATAAATCACCGGTTAGACCATACATGGAATATTGTGTACAGTTTTGAGCACCTGTGTATGAGAAAGACATTGCTGAAATAGAATGTGTGCAAAGAAGGGAAAGCAAGGTAATTAAATGACCTCATCACAGACGGGGATTCTTTACTGTAAGAGCAGTTCGACGATTGAACTCTCTGCCACATTGAAAAGTGTTTTTTTTTTAAATATAAAATTTCATCATATTTGTACCAGATTCTGGAGATGGAACTTTGATCCAGGAATTTATTCTAATAGCCATATTTGGAGTAAGGGAGGAATTTTTCCCCTAATGAGAAAATTGGAATGCACTCCAAGACAGTTTTTGCCTTCCTCTGGATCAACACGGCAGGTTTATAGGTTGAATTTGATGGACCTTTTTTCAATATTATCAACTATTCAACTCTGTAACAAAAGTGAGCTTCCATGGCCCGTACGGGGATCAAACCCGTGACCTTGGTGTTATTAGCACCACGCTCTAACCAACTGAGCTAACCAGCCACTTTTACACCAAAGATTCACGTCACGTCAGTAGAAAATACATGCAAACGTGTATTCATATTGATATCCTATTAACCTGAATAATAAAATAAACTTGCAATTTTTACTACTCAAAAAGCATTGGACAAATTGCTTTTGTGTTTTCCATTCCACCCCACAAAGAGTTTTCTTCAGTACATTATATGGTACATTAAATGCTGCCATTAAAAACAAGAACTTGTCTCGCTAAAAACAAGCCCTTATATGACTATGAGGACGGAAAAATAATAAAGTTATGACTATCGGAATACAAAGAGGCAAAATCAAGATATTATTTTTCCATTCCACCCCACAAAGATTTTTCTTTCAGTACATTATATGGTACATTAAATGCTGCCATTAAAAACAAGAACTTGTCTCGCTAAAAACAAGCCCTTATATGACTATGAGGACGGAAAAATAATAAAGTTATGACTATCGGAATACAAAGAGGCAAAATCAAGATATTATTTTTGTCCTTAAGGTTGAAATTGGACCTCTAAGATGATTTCATGCAACAAACTCTGCATTTCTATAAATCACCGGTTAGACCATACATGGAATATTGTGTACAGTTTTGAGCACCTGTGTATGAGAAGGACATTGCTGAACTAGAATGCGTGCAAAGAAGGGAAAGCAAGGTAATTAAAGGACCTCATCACAGACGGGGATTCTTTACTGTAAGAGCAGTTCGACGATTGAACTCTCTGCCACATTGAAAAGTGTTTTTTTGAAAAATATAAAATTTCATCATATTTGTACCAGATTCTGGAGATGGAACTTTGATCCAGGAATTTATTCTAATAGCCATATTTGGAGTAAGGGAGGAATTTTTCCCCTAATGAGAAAATTGGAATGCACTCCAAGACAGTTTTTGCCTTCCTCTGGATCAACACGGCAGGTTTATAGGTTGAATTTGATGGACCTTTTTTCAATATTATCAACTATTCAACTCTGTAACAAGCATGTAACAAAAGTGAGCTTCCATGGCACGTACGGGGATCGAACCCGTGACCTTGGCGTTATTAGCACCACGCTCTAACCAACTGAGCTAACAGGCCACTTTTACACCAAAGATTCACGTCACGTCAGTAGAAAATACATGCAAACGTGTATTCATATTGATATCCTATTAACCTGAATAATAAAATAAACTTGCAATTTTTACTACTCAAAAAGCATTGGACAAATTGCTTTTGTGTTTTCCATTCCACCCCACAAAGAGTTTTCTTCAGTACATTATATGGTACATTAAATGCTGCCATTAAAAACAAGAACTTGTCTCGCTAAAAACAAGCCCTTATATGACTATGAGGACGGAAAAATAATAAAGTTATGACTATCGGAATACAAAGAGGCAAAATCAAGATATTATTTTTGTCCTTAAGGTTGAAATTGAACCTCTAAGATGATTTCATGCAACAAACTCTGCATTTCTATAAATCACCGGTTAGACCATACATGGAATATTGTGTACAGTTTTAAGCACCTGTGTATGAGAAGGACATTGCTGAACTAGAATGCGTGCAAAGAAGGGAAAGCAAGGTAATTGAAGGACCTCATCACAGACGGGGATTCTTTACTGTAAGAGCAGTTCGACGATTGAACTCTCTGCCACATTGAAAAGTGTTTTTTTGAAAAATATAAAATTTCATCATATTTGTACCAGATTCTGGAGATGGATCTTTGATCCAGGAATTTATTCTAATAGCCATATTTGGAGTAAGGGAGGAATTTTTCCCCTAATGACAACATTGGAATGCACTCCAAGACAGTTTTTGCCTTCCTCTGGATCAACACGGCAGGTTTATAGGTTGAATTTGATGGACCTTTTTTCAATATTATCAACTATTCAACTCTGTAACAAGCGTGAGCTTCCATGGCACGTACGGGGATCGAACCCGTGATACAAGGCGTTATTAGCACCACACTCTAACCAACTGAGCTAACAGGCCACTTTTACACCAAAGATTCACGTCACGTCAGTAGAAAATACATGCAAACGTGTATTCATATTGATATCCTATTAACCTGAATAATAAAATAAACTTGCAATTTTTACTACTCAAAAAGCATTGGACAAATTGCTTTTGTGTTTTCCATTCCACCCCACAAAGAGTTTTCTTTCAGTACATTATATGGTACATTAAATCCTGCCATTAAAAACAAGAACTTGTCTCGCTAAAAACAAGCCCTTATATGACTATGAGGACGGAAAAATAATAAAGTTATGACTATCGGAATACAAAGAGGCAAAATCAAGATATTATTTTTGTCCTTAAGGTTGAAATTGGACCTCTAAGATGATTTCATGCAACAAACTCTGCATTTCTATAAATCACCGGTTAGACCATACATGGAATATTGTGTACAGTTTTGAGCACCTGTGTATGAGAAGGACATTGCTGAACTAGAATGCGTGCAAAGAAGGGAAAGCAAGGTAATTAAAGGACCTCATCACAGACGGGGATTCTTTACTGTAAGAGCAGTTCGACGATTGAATTCTCTGCCACATTGAAAAGTGTTTTTTTGAAAAATATAAAATTTCATCATATTTGTACTAGATTCTGGAGATGGAACTTTGATCCAGGAATTTATTCTAATAGCCATATTTGGAGTAAGGGAGGAATTTTTCCCCTAATGACAACATTGGAATGCACTCCAAGACAGTTTTTGCCTTCCTCTGGATCAACACGGCAGGTTTATAGGTTGAATTTGATGGACCTTTTTTCAATATTATCAACTATTCAACTCTGTAACAAGCATGTAACAAAAGTGAGCTTCCATGGCACGTACGGGGATCGAACCCGTGACCTTGGCGTTATTAGCACCACGCTCTAACCAACTGAGCTAACAGGCCACTTTTACACCAAAGATTCACGTCACGTCAGTAGAAAATACATGCAAACGTGTATTCATATTGATATCCTATTAACCTGAATAATAAAATAAACTTGCAATTTTTACTACTCAAAAAGCATTGGACAAATTGCTTTTGTGTTTTCCATTCCACCCCACAAAGAGTTTTCTTCCGTACATTATATGGTACATTAAATGCTGCCATTAAAAACAAGAACTTGTCTCGCTAAAAACAAGCCCTTATATGACTATGAGGACGGAAAAATAATAAAGTTATGACTATCGGAATACAAAGAGGCAAAATCAAGATATTATTTTTCCATTCCACCACACAAAGAGTTTTCTTTCAGTACATTATATGGTACATTAAATGCTGCCATTAAAAACAAGAACTTGTCTCGCTAAAAACAAGCCCTTATATGACTATGAGGACGGAAAAATAATAAAGTTATGACTATCGGAATACAAAGAGGCAAAATCAAGATATTATTTTTGTCCTTAAGGTTGAAATTGAACCTCTAAGATGATTTCATGCAACAAACTCTGCATTTCTATAAATCACCGGTTAGACCATACATGGAATATTGTGTACAGTTTTAAGCACCTGTGTATGAGAAGGACATTGCTGAACTAGAATGCGTGCAAAGAAGGGAAAGCAAGGTAATTAAAGGACCTCATCACAGACGGGGATTCTTTACTGTAAGAGCAGTTCGACGATTGAACTCTCTGCCACATTGAAAAGTGTTTTTTTGAAAAATATAAAATTTCATCATATTTGTACCAGATTCTGGAGATGGATCTTTGATCCAGGAATTTATTCTAATAGCCATATTTGGAGTAAGGGAGGAATTTTTCCCCTAATGACAACATTGGAATGCACTCCAAGACAGTTTTTGCCTTCCTCTGGATCAACACGGCAGGTTTATAGGTTGAATTTGATGGACCTTTTTTCAATATTATCAACTATTCAACTCTGTAACAAGCGTGAGCTTCCATGGCACGTACGGGGATCGAACCCGTGATACAAGGCGTTATTAGCACCACACTCTAACCAACTGAGCTAACAGGCCACTTTTACACCAAAGATTCACGTCACATCAGTAGAAAATACATGCAAACGTGTATTCATATTGATATCCTATTAACCTGAATAATAAAATAAACTTGCAATTTTTACTACTCAAAAAGCATTGGACAAATTGCTTTTGTGTTTTCCATTCCACCCCACAAAGAGTTTTCTTTCAGTACATTATATGGTACATTAAATCCTGCCATTAAAAACAAGAACTTGTCTCGCTAAAAACAAGCCCTTATATGACTATGAGGACGGAAAAATAATAAAGTTATGACTATCGGAATACAAAGAGGCAAAATCAAGATATTATTTTTGTCCTTAAGGTTGAAATTGGACCTCTAAGATGATTTCATGCAACAAACTCTGCATTTCTATAAATCACCGGTTAGACCATACATGGAATATTGTGTACAGTTTTGAGCACCTGTGTATGAGAAGGACATTGCTGAACTAGAATGCGTGCAAAGAAGGGAAAGCAAGGTAATTAAAGGACCTCATCACAGACGGGGATTCTTTACTGTAAGAGCAGTTCGACGATTGAACTCTCTGCCACATTGAAAAGTGTTTTTTTGAAAAATATAAAATTTCATCATATTTGTACTAGATTCTGGAGATGGAACTTTGATCCAGGAATTTATTCTAATAGCCATATTTGGAGTAAGGGAGGAATTTTTCCCCTAATGACAACATTGGAATGCACTCCAAGACAGTTTTTGCCTTCCTCTGGATCAACACGGCAGGTTTATAGGTTGAATTTGATGGACCTTTTTTCAATATTATCAACTATTCAACTCTGTAACAAGCATGTAACAAAAGTGAGCTTCCATGGCCCGTACGGGGATCGAACCCGTGACCTTGGCGTTATTAGCACCACGCTCTAACCAACTGAGCTAACCGGCCACTTTTACACCAAAGATTCACGTCACGTCAGTAGAAAATACATGCAAACGTGTATTCATATTGATATCCTATTAACCTGAATAATAAAATAAACTTGCAATTTTTACTACTCAAAAAGCATTGGACAAATTGCTTTTGTGTTTTCCATTCCACCCCACAAAGAGTTTTCTTTCAGTACATTATATGGTACATTAAATGCTGCCATTAAAAACAAGAACTTGTCTCGCTAAAAACAAGCCCTTATATGACTATGAGGACGGAAAAATAATAAAGTTATGACTATCGGAATACAAAGAGGCAAAATCAAGATATTATTTTTATCCTTAAGGTTGAAATTGAACCTCTAAGATGATTTCATGCAACAAACTCTGCATTTCTATAAATCACCGGTTAGACCATACATGGAATATTGTGTACAGTTTTAAGCACCTGTGTATGAGAAGGACATTGCTGAACTAGAATGCGTGCAAAGAAGGGAAAGCAAGGTAATTAAAGGACCTCATCACAGACGGGGATTCTTTACTGTAAGAGCAGTTCGACGATTGAACTCTCTGCCACATTGAAAAGTGTTTTTTTGAAAAATATAAAATTTCATCATATTTGTACCAGATTCTGGAGATGGAACTTTGATCCAGGAATTTATTCTAATAGCCATATTTGGAGTAAGGGAGGAATTTTTCCCCTAATGAGAAAATTGGAATGCACTCCAAGACAGTTTTTGCCTTCCTCTGGATCAACACGGCAGGTTTATAGGTTGAATTTGATGGACCTTTTTTCAATATTATCAACTATTCAACTCTGTAAGAAAAGTGAGCTTCTATGGCCCGTACGGGGATCGAACCAGTGACCTTGGCATTATTAGCACCACGCTCTAACCAACTGAGCTAACCAGCCACTTTTACACCAAAGATTCACGTCACGTCAGTAGAAAATACATGCAAACGTGTATTCATATTGATATCCTATTAACCTGAATAATAAAATAAACTTGCAATTTTTACTACTCAAAAAGCATTGGACAAATTGCTTTTGTGTTTTCCATTCCACCCCACAAAGAGTTTTCTTCAGTACATTATATGGTACATTAAATGCTGCCATTAAAAAAAAGAACTTGTCTCGCTAAAAACAAGCCCTTATATGACTATGAGGACGGAAAAATAATAAAGTTATGACTATCGGAATACAAAGAGGCAAAATCAAGATATTATTTTTCCATTCCACCCCACAAAGAGGTTTCTTTCAGTACATTATATGGTACATTAAATGCTGCCATTAAAAACAAGAACTTGTCTCGCTAAAAACAAGCCCTTATATGACTATGAGGACGGAAAAATAATAAAGTTATGACTATCGGAATACAAAGAGGCAAAATCAAGATATTATTTTTGTCCTTAAGGTTGAAATTGAACCTCTAAGATGATTTCATGCAACAAACTCTGAATTTCTATAAATCACCGGTTAGACCATACATGGAATATTGTGTACAGTTTTAAGCACCTGTGTATGAGAAGGACATTGCTGAACTAGAATGCGTGCAAAGAAGGGAAAGCAAGGTAATTAAAGGACCTCATCACAGACGGGGATTCTTTACTGTAAGAGCAGTTCGACGATTGAACTCTCTGCCACATTGAAAAGTGTTTTTTTGAAAAATATAAAATTTCATCATATTTGTACCAGATTCTGGAGATGGAACTTTGATCCAGGAATTTATTCTAATAGCCATATTTGGAGTAAGGGAGGAATTTTCCCCCTAATGACAACATTGGAATGCACTCCAAGACAGTTTTTGCCTTCCTCTGGATCAACACGGCAGGTTTATAGGTTGAATTTGATGGACCTTTTTTCAATATTATCAACTATTCAACTCTGTAACAAAAGTGAGCTTACATTGCCCATATGGGGATCGAACCCGTGACCTTGGCGTTATTAGCACCACGCTCTAACCAACTGAGCTAACAGGCCACTTTTACACCAAAGATTCACGTCACGTCAGTAGAAAATACATGCAAACGTGTATTCATATTGATATCCTATTAACCTGAATAATAAAATAAACTTGCAATTTTTACTACTCAAAAAGCATTGGACAAATTGCTTTTGTGTTTTCCATTCCACCCCACAAAGAGTTTTCTTCAGTACATTATATGGTACATTAAATGCTGCCATTAAAAACAAGAACTTGTCTCGCTAAAAACAAGCCCTTGTATGACTATGAGGACGGAAAAATAATAAAGTTATGACTATCGGAATACAAAGAGGCAAAATTAAGATATTATTTTTCCATTCCACACCACAAAGAGTTTTCTTTCAGTACATTATATGGTACATTAAATGCTGCCATTAAAAACAAGAACTTTTCTCGCTAAAAACAAGCCCTTATATGACTATGAGGACGGAAAAATAATAAAGTTATGACTATCGGAATACAAAGAGGCAAAATCAAGATATTATTTTTGTCCTTAAGGTTGAAATTGAACCTCTAAGATGATTTCATGCAACAAACTCTGCATTTCTATAAATCACCGGTTAGACCATACATGGAATATTGTGTACAGTTTTAAGCACCTGTGTATGAGAAGGACATTGCTGAACTAGAATGCATGCAAAGAAGGGAAAGCAAGGTAATTAAAGGACCTCATCACAGACGGGGATTCTTTACTGTAAGAGCAGTTCGACGATTGAACTCTCTGCCACATTGAAAAGTGTTTTTTTGAAAAATATAAAATTTCATCATATTTGTACCAGATTCTGGAGATGGAACTTTGATCCAGGAATTTATTCTAATAGCCATATTTGGAGTAAGGGAGGAATTTTTCCCCTAATGACAACATTGGAATGCACTCCAAGACAGTTTTTGCCTTCCTCTGGATCAACACGGCAGGTTTATAGGTTGAATTTGATGGACCTTTTTTCAATATTATCAACTATTCAACTCTGTAACAAGCATGTAACAAAAGTGAGCTTTCATGGCCCATACGGGGATCGAACCCGTGACCTTGGCGTTATTAGCACCACGCTCTAACCAACTGAGCTAATCAGCCACTTTTACACAAAAGATTCACGTCACGTCAGTAGAAAATACATGCAAACGTGTATTCATATTGATATCCTATTAACCTGAATAATAAAATAAACTTGCAATTTTTACTACTCAAAAAGCATTGGACAAATTGCTTTTGTGTTTTCCATTCCACCCCACAAAGAGTTTTCTTCAGTACATTATATGGTACATTAAATGCTGCCATTAAAAACAAGAACTTTTCTCGCTAAAAACAAGCCCTTATATGACTATGAGGACGGAAAAATAATAAAGTTATGACTATCGGAATACAAAGAGGCAAAATCAAGATATTATTTTTGTCCTTAAGGTTGAAATTGAACCTCTAAGATGATTTCATGCAACAAACTCTGCATTTCTATAAATCACCGGTTAGACCATACATGGAATATTGTGTACAGTTTTAAGCACCTGTGTATGAGAAGGACATTGCTGAACTAGAATGCATGCAAAGAAGGGAAAGCAAGGTAATTAAAGGACCTCATCACAGACGGGGATTCTTTACTGTAAGAGCAGTTCGACGATTGAACTCTCTGCCACATTGAAAAGTGTTTTTTTGAAAAATATAAAATTTCATCATATTTGTACCAGATTCTGGAGATGGAACTTTGATCCAGGAATTTATTCTAATAGCCATATTTGGAGTAAGGGAGGAATTTTTCCCCTAATGACAACATTGGAATGCACTCCAAGACAGTTTTTGCCTTCCTCTGGATCAACACGGCAGGTTTATAGGTTGAATTTGATGGACCTTTTTTCAATATTATCAACTATTCAACTCTGTAACAAGCATGTAACAAAAGTGAGCTTTCATGGCCCATACGGGGATCGAACCCGTGACCTTGGCGTTATTAGCACCACGCTCTAACCAACTGAGCTAATCAGCCACTTTTACACAAAAGATTCACGTCACGTCAGTAGAAAATACATGCAAACGTGTATTCATATTGATATCCTATTAACCTGAATAATAAAATAAACTTGCAATTTTTACTACTCAAAAAGCATTGGACAAATTGCTTTTGTGTTTTCCATTCCACCCCACAAAGAGTTTTCTTCAGTACATTATATGGTACATTAAATGCTGCCATTAAAAACAAGAACTTTTCTCGCTAAAAACAAGCCCTTATATGACTATGAGGACGGAAAAATAATAAAGTTATGACTATCGGAATACAAAGAGGCAAAATCAAGATATTATTTTTGTCCTTAAGGTTGAAATTGAACCTCTAAGATGATTTCATGCAACAAACTCTGCATTTCTATAAATCACCGGTTAGACCATACATGGAATATTGTGTACAGTTTTAAGCACCTGTGTATGAGAAGGACATTGCTGAACTAGAATGCATGCAAAGAAGGGAAAGCAAGGTAATTAAAGGACCTCATCACAGACGGGGATTCTTTACTGTAAGAGCAGTTCGACGATTGAACTCTCTGCCACATTGAAAAGTGTTTTTTTGAAAAATATAAAATTTCATCATATTTGTACCAGATTCTGGAGATGGAACTTTGATCCAGGAATTTATTCTAATAGCCATATTTGGAGTAAGGGAGGAATTTTTCCCCTAATGACAACATTGGAATGCACTCCAAGACAGTTTTTGCCTTCCTCTGGATCAACACGGCAGGTTTATAGGTTGAATTTGATGGACCTTTTTTCAATATTATCAACTATTCAACTCTGTAACAAGCATGTAACAAAAGTGAGCTTTCATGGCCCATACGGGGATCGAACCCGTGACCTTGGCGTTATTAGCACCACGCTCTAACCAACTGAGCTAATCAGCCACTTTTACACAAAAGATTCACGTCACGTCAGTAGAAAATACATGCAAACGTGTATTCATATTGATATCCTATTAACCTGAATAATAAAATAAACTTGCAATTTTTACTACTCAAAAAGCATTGGACAAATTGCTTTTGTGTTTTCCATTCCACCCCACAAAGAGTTTTCTTCAGTACATTATATGGTACATTAAATGCTGCCATTAAAAACAAGAACTTGTCTCGCTAAAAACAAGCCCTTATATGACTATGAGGACGGAAAAATAATAAAGTTATGATTATCGGAATACAAAGAGGCAAAATCAAGATATTATTTTTGTCCTTAAGGTTGAAATTGAACCTCTAAGATGATTTCATGCAACAAACTCTGCATTTCTATAAATCACCGGTTAGACCATACATGGAGTATTGTGTACTCTGGATCAACACGGCAGGTTTATAGGTTGAATTTGATGGACCTTTTTTCAATATTATCAACTATTCAACTCTGTAACAAGCATGTAACAAAAGTGAGCTTTCATGGCCCATACGGGGATAGAAACCCGTGACCTTGGCGTTATTAGCACCACGCTCTAACCAACTGAGCTAATCGGCCACTTTTACACAAAAGATTCACGTCACGTCAGTAGAAAATACATGCAAACGTGTATTCATATTGATATCCTATTAACCTGAATAATAAAATAAACTTGCAATTTTTACTACTCAAAAAGCATTGGACAAATTGCTTTTGTGTTTTCCATTCCACCCCACAAAGAGTTTTCTTCAGTACATTATATGGTACATTAAATGCTGCCATTAAAAACAAGAACTTGTCTCGCTAAAAACAAGCCCTTATATGACTATGAGGACGGAAAAATAATAAAGTTATGATTATCGGAATACAAAGAGGCAAAATCAAGATATTATTTTTGTCCTTAAGGTTGAAATTGAACCTCTAAGATGATTTCATGCAACAAACTCTGCATTTCTATAAATCACCGGTTAGACCATACATGGAGTATTGTGTACTCTGGATCAACACGGCAGGTTTATAGGTTGAATTTGATGGACCTTTTTTCAATATTATCAACTATTCAACTCTGTAACAAGCATGTAACAAAAGTGAGCTTTCATGGCCCATACGGGGATAGAAACCCGTGACCTTGGCGTTATTAGCACCACGCTCTAACCAACTGAGCTAATCGGCCACTTTTACACAAAAGATTCACGTCACGTCAGTAGAAAATACATGCAAACGTGTATTCATATTGATATCCTATTAACCTGAATAATAAAATAAACTTGCAATTTTTACTACTCAAAAAGCATTGGACAAATTGCTTTTGTGTTTTCCATTCCACCCCACAAAGAGTTTTCTTCAGTACATTATATGGTACATTAAATGCTGCCATTAAAAACAAGAACTTGTCTCGCTAAAAACAAGCCCTTATATGACTATGAGGACGGAAAAATAATAAAGTTATGACTATCGGAATACAAAGAGGCAAAATCAAGATATTATTTTTGTCCTTAAGGTTGAAATTGAACCTCTAAGATGATTTCATGCAACAAACTCTGCATTTCTATAAATCACCGGTTAGACCATACATGGAATATTGTGTACAGTTTTAAGCACCTGTGTATGAGAAGGACATTGCTGAACTAGAATGCGTGCAAAGAAGGGAAAGCAAGGTAATTAAAGGACCTCATCACAGACGGGGATTCTTTACTGTAAGAGCAGTTCGACGATTGAACTCTCTGCCACATTGAAAAGTGTTTTTTTGAAAAATATAAAATTTCATCATATTTGTTCCAGATTCTGGAGATGGAACTTTGATCCAGGAATTTATTCTAATAGCCATATTTGGAGTAAGGGAGGAATTTTTCCCCTAGTGACAACATTGGAATGCACTCCAAGACAGTTTTTGCCTTCCTCTGGATCAACACAGCAGGTTTATAGGTTGAATTTGATGGACCTTTTTTCAATATTATCAACTATTCAACTCTGTAACAAAAGTGAGCTTCCATGGCCCGTACGGGGATCGAACCCGTGACCTTGGCGTTATTAGCAGCACGCTCTAGCCAACTGAGCTAACCGGCCACTTTTACATCAAAGATTCACGTCACGTCAGTAGAAAATACATGCAAACGTGTATTCATATTGATATCCTATTAACCTGAATAATAAAATAAACTTGCAATTTTTACTACTCAAAAAGCATTGGACAAATTGCTTTTGTGTTTTCCATTCCACCCCACAAAGAGTTTTCTTCAGTACATTATATGGTACATTAAATGCTGCCATTAAAAACAAGAACTTGTCTCGCTAAAAACAAGCCCTTATATGACTATGAGGACGGAAAAATAATAAAGTTATGACTATCGGAATACAAAGAGGCAAAATCAAGATATTATTTTTGTCCTTAAGGTTGAAATTGGACCTCTAAGATGATTTCATGCAACAAACTCTGCATTTCTATAAATCACCGGTTAGACCATACATGGAATATTGTGTACAGTTTTGAGCACCTGTGTATGAGAAGGACATTGCTGAACTAGAATGCGTGCAAAGAAGGGAAAGCAAGGTAATTAAAGGACCTCATCACAGACGGGGATTCTTTACTGTAAGAGCAGTTCGACGATTGAACTCTCTGCCACATTGAAAAGTGTTTTTTTGAAAAATATAAAATGTCATCATATTTGTACCAGATTCTGGAGATGGAACTTTGATCCAGGAATTTATTCTAATAGCCATATTTGGAGTAAGGGAGGAATTTTTCCCCTAATGACAACATTGGAATGCACTCCAAGACAGTTTTTGCCTTCCTCTGGATCAACACGGCAGGTTTATAGGTTGAATTTGATGGACCTTTTTTCAATATTATCAACTATTCAACTCTGTAACAAAAGTGAGCTTCCATGACCCGTACGGGGTTCGAACCCGTGACCTTGGCGTTATTAGCACCACGCTCTAACCAACTGAGCTAACCGGCCACTTTTACACCAAAGATTCACGTCACGTCAGTAGAAAATACATGCAAACGTGTATTCATATTGATATCCTATTAACCTGAATAATAAAATAAACTTGCAATTTTTACTACTCAAAAAGCATTGGACAAATTGCTTTTGTGTTTTCCATTCCACCCCACAAAGAGTTTTCTTCAGTACATTATATGGTACATTAAATGCTGCCATTAAAAACAAAAACTTGTCTCGCTAAAAACAAGCCCTTATATGACTATGAGGACGGAAAAATAATAAAGTTATGACTATCGGAATACAAAGAGGCAAAATCAAGATATTATTTTTGTCCTTAAGGTTGAAATTGGACCTCTAAGATGATTTCATGCAACAAACTCTGCATTTCTATAAATCACCGGTTAGACCATACATGGAATATTGTGTACAGTTTTGAGCACCTGTGTATGAGAAGGACATTGCTGAACTAGAATGCGTGCAAAGAAGGGAAAGCAAGGTAATTAAAGGACCTCATCACAGACGGGGATTCTTTACTGTAAGAGCAGTTCGACTTTTGAACTCTCTGCCACATTGAAAAGTGTTTTTTTGAAAAATATAAAATTTCATCATATTTGTACCAGATTCTGGAGATGGAACTTTGATCCAGTAATTTATTCTAATAGCCATATTTGGAGTAAGGGAGGAATTTTTCCCCTAATGACAACATTGGAATGCACTCCAAGACAGTTTTTGCCTTCCTCTGGATCAACACGGCAGGTTTATAGGTTGAATTTGATGGACCTTTTTTCAATATTATCAACTATTCAACTCTGTAACAAAAGTGAGCTTCCATGGCCCATACGGGGATCGAACCCGTGACCTTGGCGTTATTAGCACCACGCTCTAACCAACTGAGCTAACCGGCCACTTTTACACCAAAGATTCACGTCACGTCAGTAGAAAATACATGCAAACGTGTATTCATATTGATATCCTATTAACCTGAATAATAAAATAAACTTGCAATTTTTACTACTCAAAAAGCATTGGACAAATTGCTTTTGTGTTTTCCATTCCACCCCACAAAGAGTTTTCTTCAGTACATTATATGGTACATTAAATGCTGCCATTAAAAACAAGAACTTGTCTCGCTAAAAACAAGCCCTTATATGACTATGAGGACGGAAAAATAATAAAGTTATGACTATCGGAATACAAAGAGGCAAAATCAAGATATTATTTTTGTCCTTAAGGTTGAAATTGGACCTCTAAGATGATTTCATGCAACAAACTCTGCATTTCTATAAATCACCGGTTAGACCATACATGGAATATTGTGTACAGTTTTGAGCACCTGTGTATGAGAAGGACATTGCTGAACTAGAATGCGTGCAAAGAAGGGAAAGCAAGGTAATTAAAGGACCTCATCACAGACGGGGATTCTTTACTGTAAGAGCAGTTCGACGATTGAACTCTCTGCCACATTGAAAAGTGTTTTTTTGAAAAATATAAAATTTCATCATATTTGTACCAGATTCTGGAGATGGAACTTTGATCCAGGAATTTATTCTAATAGCCATATTTGGAGTAAGGGAGGAATTTTTCCCCTAATGACAACATTGGAATGCACTCCAAGACAGTTTTTGCCTTCCTCTGGATCAACACGGCAGGTTTATAGGTTGAATTTGATGGACCTTTTTTCAATATTATCAACTATTCAACGCTGTAACAAAAGTGAGCTTCCATGGCCCATACGGGGATCGAACCCGTGACCTTGGCGTTATTAGCACCACGCTCTAACCAACTGAGCTAACCGGCCACTTTTACACCAAAGATTCACGTCACGTCAGTAGAAAATACATGCAAACGTGTATTCATATTGATATCCTATTAACCTGAATAATAAAATAAACTTGCAATTTTTACTACTCAAAAAGCATTGGACAAATTGCTTTTGTGTTTTCCATTCCACCCCACAAAGAGTTTTCTTCAGTACATTATATGGTACATTAAATGCTGCCATTAAAAACAAGAACTTGTCTCGCTAAAAACAAGCCCTTATATGACTATGAGGACGGAAAAATAATAAAGTTATGACTATCGGAATACAAAGAGGCAAAATCAAGATATTATTTTTGTCCTTAAGGTTGAAATTGGACCTCTAAGATGATTTCATGCAACAAACTCTGCATTTCTATAAATCACCGGTTACACCATACATCGAATATTGTGTACAGTTTTGAGCACCTGTGTATGAGAAGGACATTGCTGAACTAGAATGCGTGCAAAGAAGGGAAAGCAAGGTAATTAAAGGACCTCATCACAGACGGGGATTCTTTACTGTAAGAGCAGTTCGACGATTGAACTCTCTGCCACATTGAAAAGTGTTTTTTTGAAAAATATAAAATTTCATCATATTTGTACCAGATTCTGGAGATGGAAATTTGATCCAGGAATTTATTCTAATAGCCATATTTGGAGTAAAGGAGGAATTTTTCCCCTAATGACAACATTGGAATGCACTCCAAGACAGTTTTTGCCTTCCTCTGGATCAACACGGCAGGTTTATAGGTTGAATTTGATGGACCTTTTTTCAATATTATCAACTATTCAACTCTGTAACAAGCATGTAACAAAAGTGAGCTTCCATGGCCAATATGGGGATCGAACCCGTGACCTTGGCGTTATTAGCACCACACTCTAACCAACTGAGCTAAACGGCCACTTTTACACCAAAGATTCACGTCACGTCAGTAGAAAATACATGCAAACGTGTATTCATATTGATATCCTATTAACCTGAATAATAAAATAAACTTGCAATTTTTACTACTCAAAAAGCATTGGACAAATTGCTTTTGTGTTTTCCATTCCACCCCACAAAGAGTTTTCTTCAGTACATTATATGGTACATTAAATGCTGCCATTAAAAACAAGAACTTGTCTCGCTAAAAACAAGCCCTTATATGACTATGAGGACGGAAAAATAATAAAGTTATGACTATCGGAATACAAAGAGGCAAAATCAAGATATTATTTTTGTCCTTAAGGTTGAAATTGGACCTCTAAGATGATTTCATGCAACAAACTCTGCATTTCTATAAATCACCGGTTAGACCATACATGGAATATTGTGTACAGTTTTGAGCACCTGTGTATGAGAAGGACATTGCTGAACTAGAATGCGTGCAAAGAAGGGAAAGCAAGGTAATTAAAGGACCTCATTACAGACGGGGATTCTTTACTGTAAGAGCAGTTCGACGATTGAACTCTCTGCCACATTGAAAAGTGTTTTTTTGAAAAATATAAAATTTCATCATATTTGTACCAGATTCTGGAGATGGAAATTTGATCCAGGAATTTATTCTAATAGCCATATTTGGAGTAAAGGAGGAATTTTTCCCCTAATGACAACATTGGAATGCACTCCAAGACAGTTTTTGCCTTCCTCTGGATCAACACGGCAGGTTTATAGGTTGAATTTGATGGACATTTTTTCAATATTATCAACTATTCAACTCTGTAACAAGCATGTAACAAAAGTGAGCTTCCATGGCCAATATGGGGATCAAACCCGTGACCTTGGCGTTATTAGCACCACACTCTAACCAACTGAGCTAACCAGCCACTTTTACACCAAAGATTCACGTCACGTCAGTAGAAAATACATGCAAACGTGTATTCATATTGATATCCTATTAACCTGAATAATAAAATAAACTTGCAATTTTTACTACTCAAAAAGCATTGGACAAATTGCTTTTGTGTTTTCCATTCCACCCACAAAGAGTTTTCTTCAGTACATTATATGGTACATTAAATGCTGCCATTAAAAACAAGAACTTGTCTCGCTAAAAACAAGCCCTTATATGACTATGAGGACGGAAAAATAATAAAGTTATGACTATCGGAATACAAAGAGGCAAAATCAAGATATTATTTTTGTCCTTAAGGTTGAAATTGGACCTCTAAGATGATTTCATGCAACAAACTCTGCATTTCTATAAATCACCGGTTAGACCATACATGGAATATTGTGTACAGTTTTAAGCACCTGTGTATGAGAAGGACATTGCTGAACTAGAATGCGTGCAAAGAAGGGAAAGCAAGGTAATTAAAGGACCTCATCACAGACGGGGATTCTTTACTGTAAGAGCAGTTCGACGATTGAACTCTCTGCCACATTGAAAAGTGTTTTTTTGAAAAATATAAAATTTCATCATATTTGTTCCAGATTCTGGAGATGGAACTTTGATCCAGGAATTTATTCTAATAGCCATATTTGGAGTAAGGGAGGAATTTTTCCCCTAATGACAACATTGGAATGCACTCCAAGACAGTTTTTGCCTTCCTCTGGATCAACACGGCAGGTTTATAGGTTGAATTTGATGGACCTTTTTTCAATATTATCAACTATTCAACTCTGTAACAAGCATGTAACAAAAGTGAGCTTTCATGGCCCATACGGGGATAGAAACCCGTGACCTTGGCGTTATTAGCACCACGCTCTAACCAACTGAGCTAATCGGCCACTCTTACACAAAAGATTCACGTCACGTCAGTAGAAAATACATGCAAACGTGTATTCATATTGATATCCTATTAACCTGAATAATAAAATAAACTTGCAATTTTTACTACTCAAAAAGCATTGGACAAAGTGCTTTTGTGTTTTCCATTCCACCCCACAAAGAGTTTTCTTCAGTACATTATATGGTACATTAAATGCTGCCATTAAAAACAAGAACTTGTCTCGCTAAAAACAAGCCCTTATATGACTATGAGGACGGAAAAATAATAAAGTTATGACTATCGGAATACAAAGAGGCAAAATCAAGATATTATTTTTGTCCTTAAGGTTGAAATTGAACCTCTAAGATGATTTCATGCAACAAACTCTGCATTTCTATAAATCACCGGTTACACCATACATGGAATATTGTGTACAGTTTTGAGCACCTGTGTATGAGAAGGACATTGCTGAACTAGATTGCGTGCAAAGAAGGGAAAGCAAGGTAATTAAAGGACCTCATCACAGACGGGGATTCTTTACTGTAAGAGCAGTTTGACGATTGAACTCTCTGCCACATTGAAAAGTGTTTTTTTGAAAAATATAAAATTTCATCATATTTGTACCAGATTCTGGAGATGGAACTTTGATCCAGGAATTTATTCTAATAGCCATATTTGGAGTAAGGGAGGAATTTTTCCCCTAATGACAACATTGGAATGCACTCCAAGACAGTTTTTGCCTTCCTCTGGATCAACACGGCAGGTTTATAGGTTGAATTTGATGGACCTTTTTTCAATATTATCAACTATTCAACTCTGTAACAAAAGTGAGCTTCCATGGACCGTACGGGGATCGAAACCATGACCTTAGCGTTATTAGCACCACGCTCTAACCAACTGAGCTAACCGGCCACTTTTACACCAAAGATTCACGTCACGTCAGTAGAAAATACATGCAAACGTGTATTCATATTGATATCCTATTAACCTGAATAATAAAATAAACTTGAAATTTTTACTACTCAAAAAGCATTGGACAAATTGCTTTTGTGTTTTCCATTCCACCCCACAAAGAGTTTTCTTCAGTACATTATATGGCACATTAAATGCTGCCATTAAAAACAAGAACTTGTCTCGCTAAAAACAAGCCCTTATATGACTATGAGGACGGAAAAATAATAAAGTTATGACTATCGGAATACAAAGAGGCAAAATCAAGATATTATTTTTGTCCTTAAGGTTGAAATTGGACCTCTAAGATGATTTCATGCAACAAACTCTGCATTTCTATAAATCACCGGTTAGACCATACATGGAATATTGTGTACAGTTTTGAGCACCTGTGTATGAGAAGGACATTGCTGAACTAGAATGCGTGCAAAGAAGGGAAAGCAAGGTAATTAAAGGACCTCATCACAGATGGGGATTCTTTACTGTAAGAGCAGTTCGACGATTGAACTCTCTGCCACATTGAAAAGTGTTTTTTTGAAAAATATAAAATTTCATCATATTTGTTCCAGATTCTGGAGATGGAACTTTGATCCAGGAATTTATTCTAATAGCTATATTTGGAGTAAGGGAGGAATTTTTCCCCTAATGACAACATTGGAATGCACTCCAAGACAGTTTTTGCCTTCCTCTGGATCAACACGGCAGGTTTATAGGTTGAATTTGATGGACCTTTTTTCAATATTATCAACTATTCAATAAGCATGTAACAAAAGTGAGCTTCCATGGCCCATACGGGGATCGAACCAGTGACCTTGGCGTTATTAGCACCACACTCTAACCAACTGAGCTAACCGGCCACTTTTACACCAAAGATTCACGTCACGTCAGTAGAAAATACATGCAAACGTGTATTCATATTGATATCCTATTAACCTGAATAATAAAATAAACTTGCAATTTTTACTACTCAAAAAGCATTGGACAAATTGCTTTTGTGTTTTCCATTCCACCCACAAAGAGTTTTCTTCAGTACATTATATGGTACATTAAATGCTGCCATTAAAAACAAGAACTTGTCTCGCTAAAAACAAGCCCTTATATGACTATGAGGACGGAAAAATAATAAAGTTATGACTATCGGAATACAAAGAGGCAAAATCAAGATATTATTTTTGTCCTTAAGGTTGAAATTGGACCTCTAAGATGATTTCATGCAACAAACTCTGCATTTCTATAAATCACCGGTTAGACCATACATGGAATATTGTGTACAGTTTTAAGCACCTGTGTATGAGAAGGACATTGCTGAACTAGAATGCGTGCAAAGAAGGGAAAGCAAGGTAATTAAAGGACCTCATCACAGACGGGGATTCTTTACTGTAAGAGCAGTTCGACGATTGAACTCTCTGCCACATTGAAAAGTGTTTTTTTGAAAAATATAAAATTTCATCATATTTGTTCCAGATTCTGGAGATGGAACTTTGATCCAGGAATTTATTCTAATAGCCATATTTGGAGTAAGGGAGGAATTTTTCCCCTAATGACAACATTGGAATGCACTCCAAGACAGTTTTTGCCTTCCTCTGGATCAACACGGCAGGTTTATAGGTTGAATTTGATGGACCTTTGTTCAATATTATCAACTATTCAACTCTGTAACAAGCATGTAACAAAAGTGAGCTTTCATGGCCCATACGGGGATAGAAACCCGTGACCTTGGCGTTATTAGCACCACGCTCTAACCAACTGAGCTAATCGGCCACTTTTACACCAAAGATTCACGTGACGTCAGTAGAAAATACATGCAAACGTGTATTCATATTGATATCCTATTAACCTGAATAATAAAATAAACTTGCAATTTTTACTACTCAAAAATCATTGGACAAATTGCTTTTGTGTTTTCCATTCCACCCCACAAAGAGTTTTCTTCAGTACATTATATGGTACATTAAATGCTGCCATTAAAAACAAGAACTTGTCTCGCTAAAAACAAGCCCTTATATGACTATGAGGACGGAAAAATAATAAAGTTATGACTATCGGAATACAAAGAGGCAAAATCAAGATATTATTTTTGTCCTTAAGGTTGAAATTGGACCTCTAAGATGATTTCATGCAACAAACTCTGCATTTCTATAAATCACCGGTTAGACCATACATGGAATATTGTGTACAGTTTTGAGCACCTGTGTATGAGAAGGACATTGCTGAACTAGAATGCGTGCAAAGAAGGGAAAGCAAGGTAATTAAAGGACCTCATCACAGACAGGGATTCTTTACTGTAAGAGCAGTTCGACGATTGAACTCTCTGCCACATTGAAAAGTGTTTTTTTGAAAAATATAAAATTTCATCATATTTGTACCAGATTCTGGAGATGGAACTTTGATCCAGGAATTTATTCTAATAGCCATATTTGGAGTAAGGGAGGAATTTTTCCCCTAATGACAACATTGGAACGCACTCCCAGACAGTTTTTGCCTTCCTCTGGATCAACACGGCTGGTTTATAGGTTGATTTTGATGGACCTTTTTTCAATATTATCAACTATTCAACTCTGTAACAAGCATGTAACAAGCATGTAACAAAAGTGAGCTTCCATGGCCCGTATGGGGATCGAACCCGTGACCTTGGCGTTATTAGCACCACGCTCTAACCAACTGAGCTAACCAGCCACTTTTACACCAAAGATTCTCGTCACGTCAGTAGAAAATACATGCAAACGTGTATTCATATTGATATCCTATTAACCTGAATAATAAAATAAACTTGCAATTTTTACTACTCAAAAAGCATTGGACAAATTGCTTTTGTGTTTTCCATTCCACCCCACAAAGAGTTTTATTTCAGTACATTATATGGTACATTAAATGCTGCCATTAAAAACAAGAACTTGTCTCGCTAAAAACAAGCCCTTATATGACTATGAGGACGGAAAAATAATAAAGTTATGACTATCGGAATACAAAGAGGCAAAATCAAGATATTATTTTTGTCCTTAAGGTTGAAATTGGACCTCTAAGATGATTTCATGCAACAAACTCTGCATTTCTATAAATCACCGGTTAGACCATTCATGGAATATTGTGTACAGTTTTGAGCACCTGTGTATGAGAAGGACATTGCTGAACTAGAATGCGTGCAAAGAAGGGAAAGCAAGGTAATTAAAGGACCTCATCACAGACGGGGATTCTTTACTGTAAGAGCAGTTCGACGATTGAACTCTCTGCCACATTGAAAAGTGTTTTTTTGAAAAATATAAAATGTCATCATATTTGGACCAGATTCTGGAGATGGAACTTTGATCCAGGAATTTATTCTAATAGCCATATTTGGAGTAAGGGAGGAATTTTTCCCCTAATGACAACATTGGAATGCACTCCAAGACAGTTTTTGCCTTCCTCTGGATCAACACGGCAGGTTTATAGGTTGAATTTGATGGACCTTTTTTCAATATTATCAACTATTCAACTCTGTAACAAAAGTGAGCTTCCATGGCCCGTACGGGGGTCGGACCCGTGACCTTGGCGTTATTAGCACCACGCTCTAACCAACTGAGCTAACCGGCCACTTTTACACCAAAGATTCACGTCACGTCAGTAGAAAATACATGCAAACGTGTATTCATATTGATATCCTATTAACCTGAATAATAAAATAAACTTGCAATTTTTACTACTCAAAAAGCATTGGACAAATTGCTTTTGTGTTTTCCATTCCACCCCACAAAGAGTTTTCTTCAGTACATTATATGGTACATTAAATGCTGCCATTAAAAACAAGAACTTGTCTCGCTAAAAACAAGCCCTTATATGACTATGAGGACGGAAAAATAATAAAGTTATGACTATCGGAATACAAAGAGGCAAAATCAAGATATTATTTTTGTCCTTAAGGTTGAAATTGAACCTCTAAGATGATTTCATGCAACAAACTCTGCATTTCTATAAATCACCGGTTACACCATACATGGAATATTGTGTACAGTTTTGAGCACCTGTGTATGAGAAGGATATTGCTGAACTAGAATGCGTGCAAAGAAGGGAAAGCAAGGTAATTAAAGGACCTCATCACAGACGGGGATTCTTTACTGTAAGAGCAGTTCGACGATTGAACTCTCTGCCACATTGAAAAGTGTTTTTTTGAAAAATATAAAATTTCATCATATTTGTACCAGATTCTGGAGATGGAACTTTGATCCAGGAATTTATTCTAATAGCCATATTTGGAGTAAGGGAGGAATTTTTCCCCTAATGACAACATTGGAATGCACTCCAAGACAGTTTTTGCCTTCCTCTGGATCAACACAGCAGGTTTATAGGTTGAATTTGATGGACCTTTTTTCAATATTATCAACTATTCAACTCTGTAACAAGCATGTAACAAAAGTGAGCTTCCATGGCCCATACGGGGATCGAACCCGTGACCTTGGCGTTATTAGCAACACGCTCTAACCAACTGAGCTAACCGGCCACTTTTACACTAAAGATTCACGTCACGTCAGTAGAAAATACGTGCAAACGTTTATTCATATTGATATCCTATTAACCTGAATAATAAAATAAACTTGCAATTTTTACTACTCAAAAAGCATTGGACAAATTGCTTTTGTGTTTTCCATTCCACCCCACAAAGAGTTTTCTTCAGTACATTATATGGTACATTAAATGCTGCCATTAAAAACAAGAACTTGTCTCGCTAAAAACAAGCCCTTATATGACTATGAGGACGGAAAAATAATAAAGTTATGACTATCGGAATACAAAGAGGCAAAATCAAGATATTATTTTTGTCCTTAAGGTTGAAATTGGACCTCTAAGATGATTTCATGCAACAAACTCTGCATTTCTATAAATCACCGGTTAGACCATACATGGAATATTGTGTACAGTTTTGAGCACCTGTGTATGAGAAGGACATTGCTGAACTAGAATGCGTGCAAAGAAGGGAAAGCAAGGTAATTAAAGGACCTCATCACAGACGGGGATTATTTACTGTAAGAGCAGTTCGACGATTGAACTCTCTGCCACATTGAAAAGTGTTTTTTTGAAAAATATAAAATGTCATCATATTTGTACCAGATTCTGGAGATGGAACTTTGATCCAGGAATTTATTCTAATAGCCATATTTGGAGTAAGGGAGGAATTTTTCCCCTAATGACAACATTGGAATGCACTCCAAGACAGTTTTTGCCTTCCTCTGGATCAACACGGCAGGTTTATAGGTTGAATTTGATGGACCTTTTTTCAATATTATCAACTATTCAACTCTGTAACAAAAGTGAGCTTCCATGACCCGTACGGGGATCGAACCCGTGACCTTGGCGTTATTAGCACCACGCTCTAACCAACTGAGCTAACCGGCCACTTTTACACCAAAGATTCACGTCACGTCAGTAGAAAATACATGCAAACGTGTATTCATATTGATATCCTATTAACCTGAATAATAAAATAAACTTGCAATTTTTACTACTCAAAAAGCATTGGACAAATTGCTTTTGTGTTTTCCATTCCACCCCACAAAGAGTTTTCTTCAGTACATTATATGGTACATTAAATGCTGCCATTAAAAACAAGAACTTGTCTCGCTAAAAACAAGCCCTTATATGACTATGAGGACGGAAAAATAATAAAGTTATGACTATCGGAATACAAAGAGGCAAAATCAAGATATTATTTTTGTCCTTAAGGTTGAAATTGGACCTCTAAGATGATTTCATGCAACAAACTCTGCATTTCTATAAATCACCGGTTAGACCATACATGGAATATTGTGTACAGTTTTGAGCACCTGTGTATGAGAAGGACATTGCTGAACTAGAATGCGTGCAAAGAAGGGAAAGCAAGGTAATTAAAGGACCTCATCACAGACGGGGATTATTTACTGTAAGAGCAGTTCGACGATTGAACTCTCTGCCACATTGAAAAGTGTTTTTTTGAAAAATATAAAATTTCATCATATTTGTACCAGATTCTGGAGATGGAACTTTGATCCAGGAATTTATTCTAATAGCCATATTTGGAGTAAGGGAGGAATTTTTCCCCTAATGAGAAAATTGTAATGCACTCCAAGACAGTTTTTGCCTTCCTCTGGATCAACACGGCAGGTTTATAGGTTGAATTTGATGGACCTTTTTTCAATATTATCAACTATTCAACTCTGTAACAAAAGTGAGCTTCCATGACCCGTACGGGGATCGAACCCGTGACCTTGGCGTTATTAGCACCACGCTCTAACCAACTGAGCTAACCGGCCACTTTTACACCAAAGATTCACGTCACGTCAGTAGAAAATACATGCAAACGTGTATTCATATTGATATCCTATTAACCTGAATAATAAAATAAACTTGCAATTTTTACTACTCAAAAAGCATTGGACAAATTGCTTTTGTGTTTTCCATTCCACCCCACAAAGAGTTTTCTTCAGTACATTATATGGTACATTAAATGCTGCCATTAAAAACAAGAACTTGTCTCGCTAAAAACAAGCCCTTATATGACTATGAGGACGGAAAAATAATAAAGTTATGACTATCGGAATACAAAGAGGCAAAATCAAGATATTATTTTTGTCCTTAAGGTTGAAATTGGACCTCTAAGATGATTTCATGCAACAAACTCTGCATTTCTATAAATCACCGGTTAGACCATACATGGAATATTGTGTACAGTTTTGAGCACCTGTGTATGAGAAGGACATTGCTGAACTAGAATGCGTGCAAAGAAGGGAAAGCAAGGTAATTAAAGGACCTCATCACAGACGGGGATTATTTACTGTAAGAGCAGTTCGACGATTGAACTCTCTGCCACATTGAAAAGTGTTTTTTTGAAAAATATAAAATTTCATCATATTTGTACCAGATTCTGGAGATGGAACTTTGATCCAGGAATTTATTCTAATAGCCATATTTGGAGTAAGGGAGGAATTTTTCCCCTAATGAGAAAATTGGAATGCACTCCAAGACAGTTTTTGCCTTCCTCTGGATCAACACGGCAGGTTTATAGGTTGAATTTGATGGACCTTTTTTCAATATTATCAACTATTCAGCTCTGTAACAAGCATGTAACAAAAATGAGCTTCCATGGCCCATACGGGGATCGAACCCATGACCTTGGCGTTATTAGCACCACGCTCTAACCAACTGAGCTAACCGGCCACTTTTACACCAAAGATTCACGTCACGTCAGTAGAAAATACATGCAAACGTGTATTCATATTGATATCCTATTAACCTGAATAATAAAATAAACTTGCAATTTTTACTACTCAAAAAGCATTGGACAAATTGCTTTTGTGTTTTCCATTCCACCCCACAAAGAGTTTTCTTTCAGTACATTATATGGTACATTAAATGCTGCCATTAAAAACAAGAACTTGTCTCGCTAAAAACAAGCCCTTATATGACTATGAGGACGGAAAAATAATAAAGTTATGACTATCGGAATACAAAGAGGCAAAATCAAGATATTATTTTTGTCCTTAAGGTTGAAATTGGACCTCTAAGATGATTTCATGCAACAAACTCTGCATTTCTATAAATCACCGGTTAGACCATACATGGAATATTGTGTACTGTTTTGAGCACCTGTGTATGAGAAGGACATTGCTGAACTAGAATGCGTGCAAAGAAGGGAAAGCAAGGTAATTAAAGGACCTCATCACAGACGGGGATTCTTTACTGTAAGAGCAGTTCGACGATTGAACTCTCTGCCACATTGAAAAGTGTTTTTTTGAAAAATATAAAATGTCATCATATTTGTACCAGATTCTGGAGATGGAACTTTGATCCAGGAATTTATTCTAATAGCCATATTTGGAGTAAGGGATGAATTTTTCCCCTAATGACAACATTGGAATGCACTCCAAGACAGTTTTTGCCTTCCTCTGGATCAACACGGCAGGTTTATAGGTTGAATTTGATGGACCTTTTTTCAATATTATCATCTATTCAACTCTGTAACAAGCATGTAACAAAAGTGAGCTTCCATAGCCTGTACGTGGATCGAACCCTTGACCTTGGCGTTATTAGCACCACGCTCTAACCAACTGAGCTAACCGGCCACTTTTACACCAAAGATTCACGTCACATCAGTAGAAAATACATGCAAACGTGTATTCATATTGATATCCTATTAACCTGAATAATAAAATAAACTTGCAATTTTTACTACTCAAAAAGCATTGGACAAATTGCTTTTGTGTTTTCCATTCCACCCCACAAAGAGTTTTATTTCAGTACATTATATGGTACATTAAATGCTGCCATTAAAAACAAGAACTTGTCTCGCTAAAAACAAGCCCTTATATGACTATGAGGACGGAAAAATAATAAAGTTATGACTATCGGAATACAAAGAGGCAAAATCAAGATATTATTTTTGTCCTTAAGGTTGAAATTGGACCTCTAAGATGATTTCATGTAACAAACTCTGCATTTCTATAAATCACCGGTTAGACCATACATGGAATATTGTGTACAGTTTTGAGCACCTGTGTATGAGAAGGACATTGCTGAACTAGAATGCGTGCAAAGAAGGGAAAGCAAGGTAATTAAAGGACCTCATCACAGACGGGGATTCTTTACTGTAAGAGCAGTTCGACGATTGAACTCTCTGCCACATTGAAAAGTGTTTTTTTGAAAAATATAAAATGTCATCATATTTGTACCAGATTCTGGAGATGGAACTTTGATCCAGGAATTTATTCTAATAGCCATATTTGGAGTAAGGGATGAATTTTTCCCCTAATGACAACATTGGAATGCACTCCAAGACAGTTTTTGCCTTCCTCTGGATCAACACGGCAGGTTTATAGGTTGAATTTGATGGACCTTTTTTCAATATTATCATCTATTCAACTCTGTAACAAGCATGTAACAAAAGTGAGCTTCCATAGCCTGTACGTGGATCGAACCCGTGACCTTGGCGTTATTAGCACCACGCTCTAACCAACTGAGCTAACCGGCCACTTTTACACCAAAGATTCACGTCACATCAGTAGAAAATACATGCAAACGTGTATTCATATTGATATCCTATTAACCTGAATAATAAAATAAACTTGCAATTTTTACTACTCAAAAAGCATTGGACAAATTGCTTTTGTGTTTTCCATTCCACCCCACAAAGAGTTTTATTTCAGTACATTATATGGTACATTAAATGCTGCCATTAAAAACAAGAACTTGTCTCGCTAAAAACAAGCCCTTATATGACTATGAGGACGGAAAAATAATAAAGTTATGACTATCGGAATACAAAGAGGCAAAATCAAGATATTATTTTTGTCCTTAAGGTTGAAATTGGACCTCTAAGATGATTTCATGCAACAAACTCTGCATTTCTATAAATCACCGGTTAGACCATACATGGAATATTGTGTACAGTTTTGAGCACCTGTGTATGAGAAGGACATTGCTGAACTAGAATGCGTGCAAAGAAGGGAAAGAAAGGTAATTAAAGGACCTCATCACAGACGGGGATTCTTTACTGTAAGAGCAGTTCGACGATTGAACTCTCTGCCACATTGAAAGTGTTTTTTTGAAAAATATAAAATGTCATCATATTTGTACCAGATTCTGGAGATGGAACTTTGATCCAGGAATTTATTCTAATAGCCATATTTGGAGTAAGGGAGGAATTTTTCCCCTAATGAGAAAATTGGAATGCACTCCAAGACAGTTTTTACCTTCCTCTGGATCAACACGGCAGGTTTATAGGTTGAATTTGATGGACCTTTTTTCAATATTATCAACTATTCAACTCTGTAACAAGCATGTACCTTGTGTGCTAACAAAAGTGAGCTTCCATGTCCCGTACGGGGATCAAACCCGTGACCTTGGCGTTATTAGCACCACACTCTAACCAACTGAGCTAACCGGCCACTTTTATACCAAAGACACACTTCACGTCACGTCAGTAGAAAATACATGCAAACGTGTATTCATATTGATATCCTATTAACCTGAATAATAAAATAAACTTGCAATTTTTACTACTCAAAAAGCATTGGACAAATTGCTTTTGTGTTTTCCATTCCACCCCACAAAGAGTTTTCTTTCAGTACATTATATGGTACATTAAATGCTGCCATTAAAAACAAGAACTTGTCTCGCTAAAAACAAGCCCTTATATGACTATGAGGACGGAAAAATAATAAAGTTATGACTATCGGAATACAAAGAGGCAAAATCAAGATATTATTTTTGTCCTTAAGGTTGAAATTGGACCTCTAAGATGATTTCATGCAACAAACTCTGCATTTCTATAAATCACCGGTTAGACCATACATGGAATATTGTGTACAGTTTTGAGCACCTGTGTATGAGAAGGACATTGCTGAACTAGAATGCGTGCAAAGAAGGGAAAACAAGGTAATTAAAGGACCTCATCACAGACGGGGATTCTTTACTGTAAGAGCAGTTCGACGATTGAACTCTCTGCCACATTGAAAAGTGTTTTTTTTTTTAATATAAAATGTCATCATATTTGTACCAGATTCTGGAGATGGAACTTTGATCCAGGAATTAATTCTAATAGCCATATTTGGAGTAAGGGAGGAATTTTTCACCTAATGAGAAAATTGGAATGCACTCCAAGACAGTTTTTGCCTTCCTCTGGATCAACACGGCAGGTTTATAGGTTTAATTTGATGGACCTTTTTTCAATATGATCAACTATTCAACTCTGTAACAAGCATGTACCTTGTATGCTAACAAAAGTGAGCTTCCATGGCCCGTACGGCGATCAAACCCGTGACCTTGGCGTTATTAGCACAATGCTCTAACCAACTGAGCTAACCGGCCACTTTTATACAAAAGCTTCACGTCACGTCAGTAGAAAATACATGCAAACGTGTATTCATATTGATATCCTATTAACCTGAATAATAAAATAAACTTGCAATTTTTACTACTCAAAAAGCATTGGACAAATTGCTTTTGTGTTTCCCAGTCCACCCCACAAAGAGTTTTCTTTCAGTACATTATATGGTACATTAAATGCTGCCATTAAAAACAAGAACTTGTCTCGCTAAAAACAAGCCCTTATATGACTATGAGGACGGAAAAATAATAAAGTTATGACTATCGGAATACAAAGAGGCAAAATCAAGATATTATTTTTGTCCTTAAGGTTGAAATTGGACCTCTAAGATGATTTCATGCAACAAACTCTGCATTTCTATAAATCACCGGTTAGACCATACATGGAATATTGTGTACAGTTTTGAGCACCTGTGTATGAGAAGGACATTGCTGAACTAGAATGCGTGCAAAGAAGGGAAAGCAAGGTAATTAAAGGACCTCATCACAGACGGGGATTCTTTACTGTAAGAGCAGTTCGACGATTGAACTCTCTGCCACATTGAAAAGTGTTTTTTTGAAAAATATAAAATTTCATCATATTTGTACCAGATTCTGGAGATGGAACTTTGATCCAGGAATTAATTCTAATAGCCATATTTGGAGTAAGGGAGGAATTTTTCCCCTAATGAGAAAATTGGAATGCACTCCAAGTCAGTTTTTGCCTTCCTCTGGATCAACACGGCAGGTTTATAGGTTTAATTTGATGGACCTTTTTTCAATATGATCAACTATTCAACTCTGTAACAAGCATGTACCTTGTATGCTAACAAAAGTGAGCTTCCATGGCCCGTACGGCGATCAAACCCGCGACCTTGGCGTTATTAGCACAATGCTCTAACCAACTGAGCTAACCGGCCACTTTTATACAAAAGCTTCACGTCACGTCAGTAGAAAATACATGCAAACGTGTATTCATATTGATATCCTATTAACCTGAATAATAAAATAAACTTGCAATTTTTACTACTCAAAAAGCATTGGACAAATTGCTTTTGTGTTTCCCATTCCACCCCACAAAGAGTTTTCTTTCAGTACATTATATGGTACATTAAATGCTGCCATTAAAAACAAGAACTTGTCTCGCTAAAAACAAGCCCTTATATGACTATGAGGACGGAAAAATAATAAAGTTATGACTATCGGAATACAAAGAGGCAAAATCAAGATATTATTTTTGTCCTTAAGGTTGAAATTGGACCTCTAAGATGATTTCATGCAACAAACTCTGCATTTCTATAAATCACCGGTTAGACCATACATGGAATATTGTGTACAGTTTTGAGCACCTGTGTATGAGAAGGACATTGCTGAACTAGAATGCGTGCAAAGAAGGGAAAGCAAGGTAATTAAACGACCTCATCACAGATGGGGATTCTTTACTGTAAGAGCAGTTCGACGATTGAACTCTCTGCCACATTGAAAAGTGTTTTTTTTGAAAAATATAAAATTTCATCATATTTGTACCAGATTCTGGAGATGGAACTTTGATCCAGGAATTTATTCTGATAGCCATATTTGGAGTAAGGGAGGAATTTTTCCCCTAATGAGAAAATTGGCATGCACTCCTAGGCAGTTTTTGCCTTCCTCTGGATCAACACGGCAGGTTTATAAGTTGAATTTGATGGACCTTTTTTCAATATTATCAACTATTCAACTCTGTAACAAGCATGTACCTTGTATGCTAACAAAAGTGAGCTTCCATGGCCCGTACGGCGATCAAACCCGCGACCTTGGCGTTATTAGCACCACGCTCTAACAAACTGAGCTAACCGGCCACTTTTATACCAAAGATTCACGTCACGTCAGTAGAAAATACATGCAAACGTGTATTCATATTGATATCCTATTAACCTGAATAATAAAATAAACTTGCAATTTTTACTACTCAAAAAGCATTGGACAAATTGCTTTTGTGTTTTCCATTCCACCCCACAAAGAGGAGTTTTCTTTCAGTACATTATATGGTACATTAAATGCTGCCATTAAAAACAAGAACTTGTCTCGCTAAAAACAAGCCCTTATATGACTATGAGGACGGAAAAATAATAAAGTTATGACTATCGGAATACAAAGAGGCAAAATCAAGATATTATTTTTGTCCTTAAGGTTGAAATTGAACCTCTAAGATGATTTCATGCAACAAACTCTGCATTTCTATAAATCACCGGTTAGACCATACATGGAATATTGTGTACAGTTTTAAGCACCTGTGTATGAGAAGGACATTGCTGAACTAGAATGCGTGCAAAGAAGGGAAAGCAAGGTAATTAAAGGACCTCATCACAGACGGGGATTCTTTACTGTAAGAGCAGTTCGACGATTGAACTCTCTGCCACATTGAAAAGTGTTTTTTTGAAAAATATAAAATGTCATCATATTTGTACCAGATTCTGGAGATGGAACTTTGATCCAGGAATTTATTCTAATAGCCATATTTGGAGTAAGGGAGGAATTTTTCCCCTAATGACAACATTGGAATGCACTCCAAGACAGTTTTTGCCTTCCTCTGGATCAACACGGCAGGTTTATAGGTTGAATTTGATGGACCTTTTTTCAATATTATCAACTATTCAACTCTGTAACAAGAGTGAGCTTCCATGGCCCGTACGGGGATCGAACCCGTGACCTTGGCGTTATTAGCACCACACTCTAACCAACTGAGCTAACGGGCCACTTTTACACCAAAGATTCACGTCACGTCAGTAGAAAATACATGCAAACGTGTATTCATATTGATATCCTATTAACCTGAATAATAAAATAAACTTGCAATTTTTACTACTCAAAAAGCATTGGACAAATTGCTTTTGTGTTTTCCATTCCACCCCACAAAGAGTTTTCTTCAGTACATTATATGGTACATTAAATGCTGCCATTAAAAACAAGAACTTGTCTCGCTAAAAACAAGCCCTTATATGACTATGAGGACGGAAAAATAATAAAGTTATGACTATCGGAATACAAAGAGGCAAAATCAAGATATTATTTTTGTCCTTAACCCCTTAAGGACGCAGCCTAGTTTGGGCCTTAAGGCTCAGAGCCCATTTTTTAAATCTGACATATTTTACTTTATGTGGTAATAACGTCGGAATGCTTAAACCTATCCAAGCGATTCCGAGATTGTTTTCTCGTGACACTTTGGGCTTCATGTTCGTGGTAAAATTTGGTCGATATATTCAGTCTTTATTTGAGAAAAATTGCAAAATTTAGAGAAAATTTAGAAAAAATAGCATTTTTCAGAATTTAAATGCATCTGCTTGAAAAACAGACGGTTATACCACCCACAATGGTCACTAGTTCACATTTCCCATATGTCTACTTTAGATTGGCATCGTTTTTTGAACATTATTTTATTTTTCTTGGACGTTACAAGGCTTAGAACATAAACAGCAATTTCTCATATGTTTAAGAAAATTTCAAAAGCCTTTTTTTTAAGGTACCTGTTCAGTTCTGAAGTGGCTTTGAGGGGCCTATGTATTAGAAACCCCCATAAAGCACCCCATTTTAAAAACTAGACCCCTCAAAGTATTCAAAACAGCATTTAGAAAGTTTTTTAACCCTTCAGGCATTTCACAGGAATTAAAGCAAAGTGGAGGTGAAATTTGCAAATTTCGTTTTTATTTCTGAATTTCAATTTTATTCAATTTTTTTTCTGTAACAAAGAAGGTTTTACCAGAGAAACACTACTAAATATGTATTGTCCAGATTCTTCAGTTTTTAGAAATGTCCCACATGTGGCTCTAGTGCGCTCGTGGACTAAAACACAAGCCCCAGAAGCAAAGAAGCACCTAGTGCATTTTGGTGGTGCTTTTTTATTAGCATATATTTTAGGCAGCATGCCAGGTTTGGAGAGGTGTTGAGGTGCCAAAACAGTAGGAATCCCCCAAAACTGACCCCATTTTGGAAACTGCACCCCTCAAGGAATTAATTTATGGTTATTGTTACCATTTTGACCCCGTAGTTTTTTCACAGCGCGTATTTGAATTGGGCTGTGAAATTAAAAGAATGACAATTTTTCCAATAAGATGTAATTTTTGATCAGAATTTCTTATTTTCACAGGGAACAAAATGCCCCATTTTGTTGCCCAATTTGTCCTGAGTGCGGCAATACCCCATTTGTGGTGATAAACTGCTGTTTGGCCCATGGGAGGCCTCAGAAGGAAAGGAGCGCTATGTGTTTGTTGGAGTCCAGATTTTGCTGGATTGGTTTTCGGGTGCCATGTCGCATTTGCAGAGCCTCAGAGGTATCAAAGCAATGGAAACCCACCAAAAGTGACCCCATTTTGGAAACAAAACCCCTCAAGGAATTTATTTATGGGTGTTGTGACCATTTAGACCCCACAGTTTTTTCACAGAACTTATTTGAATTGGGCTGTGAATTTAAAAAAAAAAACTTTTTTCCAATAAGATGTAGTTTTGGCTCAAAATGTCTTATTTTCACAACGAATAAAATACCGCATTTTGTTGCCAAATTTGTCCTGAGTGCGGCAATACCCTATTTGTGGCCATAAACTGCCGTTTGGGCCCATGGGAGGTATTAGAAGGAAAGGAGCGCTATGTGTTCTTTGGAGCCCAGATTTTGCTGGATTGGATTTCGGGTGCCATGTCGCATTTGCAGAGCCCCAAAGGTATCAAAGCAATGGAAACCCACCAGAAGTGACCCCATTTTGGAAACTACAGCCCTCAAGGAATTCATTTATGGGTGTTGTGACCATTTAGACTCCACAGTTTTTTCACAGAATTTATTTGAATTGGGCTGTGAATTCAAAAAAATGTAATTTTTTCCAATAAGATGTAGTTTTGGCTCAAAATTTCTTATTTTCACAAGGAATAAAATACCGCATTTTGTTGCCCAATTTGTCCTGAGTGTGGCAATACCCTATTTGTGGTGATAAACTGCCGTTTGGGCCCATGGGAGGGCTCAGAAGGAAAGGACCACCATGTGGCCTACTGGGAATTTTCTGGTGCAAAGTCATGTATGCAGAAGCCCCTGAGGTACCAGTACAGTTGAAACCCCCGAGAAGTGACCCCGTTTTAAAAACGACACCCCTTAAGGAATTCATCTAGAGGTGTAGTGAGCATTTTGACCCCACAGGTATTGTGTAAAAGATAATGTGCAGCAGTTGGTGCAGAGTGAAATTTGCAATTTTCTATACATATATGCCAATTCAGTGTCCGATATATTGTGCCCAGCATGCGCCACCGAAGATATACACCTCATAAACTGTAATGTTGGCTCTCCCGGGTACGGCAACACCCTACATGTGGCTGTTATCAGCTGCCTGGGCACGCAGCAGGGCTCAGAGGGGAAAGATGAGGAGGGGTAAGCTGTGCGAAGTGGATCAGAGCGAGTAAAACTGGGGTAAATTAAAAATAAAGGGATGGATGATAAATTTGAAAACACTCTTTCATACAGAGCTCTGGTTTTTCGGGACACGCGTCACATTGATATATTGTGTCCTTCCTTATCCCCCTCTTATAGCAGACTCTGCACCTCTTTTGACTTTTTCCCTTCTTGCCAGTTTGGGGAACTTCCCCTAAAAAGTGTTGCCCTGGTACGATGCCTGTGGCCCCGCTTCCAGAAGTACTGTAAGGCTTCAGGACTTGATCTGACAAGTCCACCCCTCCCATGTACCTATTGTAGTCCAGGATGCAGTCTAGTTTGGGGGTCCCTGTACTGGTACCTTGTACAGGTACATGGGTACTGGTGTGGCATCTCCCTGGTCTTGTACTTGACCCACAATATGTTGCTGCTAGATTGTGCCCTGCTCTCACCCCTTCTGAGTGTTTGCCCAAGCAGAGTCGTAGGGAGGCCTCTCAGGTTTCTTCTAGCAGTGCCGCATGCCGCAGGACTTCTGGAAGCGAGGCAGTTGAAGAGTGGGACGCTGGTATAAAAATTATCCAGGTAGAGGTGGTAACCCTGGTCCAGCAGTGGGTGCACCAAATCCCACACAATTTTTGTATTAACTCCCAGTAAGGGGGGGCATTCTGGGGGCTGAGAACTGGTGTCCTTCCCTTCATATATCCTAAATCTGTAGGTATACCCTGATGCACTCTCGCAGCTTATACATCTTCACGCCATACCTTGCCCTCTTACCCGGCAGGTACTCGCGGAATTGAAGCCTCCCTTTCAAATGTACCAGGGATTCATCTATAGAAATACACTTCTCGGGGGTGAATGCTTGGGAAAACCGGGCACTGAAATGGTCTAATAGGGGTCTCCGTTTATACAAACGGTCAAAACTGGGGTCATCTCGGGGTGGGCACGGCTCATTATCAGTATAATGTAAGAAGCGAAGTATTGCCTCATTTTTATTTTATTTTTTAGTTTCCAGCTCAGTTCTGAAGTTGCTTTGAGGGGCCCATATATTAGACACCCTTATCAAACACCCCATTTCAGAAACTAGACCCCTCAAAGTATTCACAACAGCATTTAAAAAGTTTATTAACCCTTTAGGCGTTTCACAGGAATTTAGAGCAAAGTAGAGGTGACATTTAATTAATTTAATTTAATTTATTAGGCACCATGTCCGGTTTGAAGAGGTCTTGTGGTGCTAAAACAGTGGAAACCCCCCAAAAGTGACCCCTTTTTGGAAACTAGAGACCTTGAGGAATCCATTGCAGTTTTCTTGGGGTGCATGCGACTTTTTGATCAGTTTTTATTCTAATTTTAGGTGGCGTGGTGACTAAAAAAACAGCAATTTTACTATTGTTTTTTATTCAATTTTATTTACAGCGTTCACCGTGCGCTATAAATGACACATTCACTTTATTCTGCGGGGCGATACGATTACGGCGATACCAGATGTTTATAGTTTTATTTTATGTCTTATGGCGTTTGCACAATAAAATACATTTTGTAAAATATAATAAATTTTTTGTGTTACCTTATTCTAAGAGCCATAACTGTTTTATTTTTCCATCAGGAAAGTCGTGCGAGGACTTATTTTTTGCGTAACGAACTGTAGTTTTGATCAGTACCATTTTTAGGTACATGCGACGTTTTGATCTCTTTTTATTCCATTTTTTGGGAGGTGAAGTGACCAAACAATTGTGATTGTGGTACAGTTTATTATTATTTTCTCTTACGGCGTTCACCGCGCGGGATAAATAACGACATCGTTTTGTAGTTCAGGCCGTTACGGACGCGGCGATACCAATTATGTATAGTTTATTTGTTTATTTATATATTTTTATTAATAATAAAGAACTGATAAGGGAAAAAGGGGGACTTTTACTTTTATTACTTTTAAATCTTTTATTTTCTTATTTTTACACAACTTTTTTTTACTTTTTTACACTTTTTTTACTTTGTCCCACTAGGGGACATGAGGGCAGGAGGCTCTGATCGCTATTCTAATACACTGCACTACATGCCTAGTGCAGTGTATTAGAGCTGTCAGCTATTCGAATACAGCAAGCATAGTGGGTCCTGATTTTGTCGGGACCCACTAGGCTTCCGTCGATGGCGTAGCCAGAGTCCATTGTTAGGATTCTGGTTGCCATAGTAGCCATCACGGCCCGCTATCGTGTAGCAGGCCGGCGATGGCAGCTTAACCCCTAAGAAGCCGCGATCGCTATTGAACGCGGCTTCTAAGGGGTTAATCGGCGGGGACCACCGCGATCGGTCCCTGCACACTAAGCTGTGATAGCTTGCTGTCGGAAACAGCAGGTATCACAGCTCAGACACGCGCCGGGATTAAATGGCGCCGTGTTTACTCAGGTCAGTAATAGTACTGACCTGAGCGCGAACGTTCTACTTAGCAGGACGTACTATTACTGACCTGAGCGCGAAGGGGTTAAGGTTGAAATTGGACCTCTAAGATGATTTCATGCAACAAACTCTGCATTTCTATAAATCACCGGTTAGACCATACATGGAATATTGTGTACAGTTTTGAGCACCTGTGTATGAGAAGGACATTGCTGAACTAGAATGCGTGCAAAGAAGGGAAAGCAAGGTAATTAAAGGACCTCATCACAGACGGGGATTCTTTACTGTAAGAGCAGTTCGACGATTGAACTCTCTGCCACATTGATAAGTGTTTTTTTGAAAAATATAAAATTTCATCATATTTGTACCAGATTCTGGAGATGGAACTTTGATCCAGGAATTTATTCTAATAGCCATATTTGGAGTAAGGGAGGAATTTTTCCCCTAATGACAACATTGGAATGCACTCCAAGACAGTTTTTGCCTTCCTCTGGATCAACACGGCAGGTTTATAGGTTGAATTTGATGGACCTTTTTTCAATATTATCAACTATTCAACTCTGTAACAAGCATGTAACAAAAGTGAGCTTCCATGGCCCATACGGGGATCGAACCCATGACCTTGGCGTTATTAGCCCCACGCTCTAACCAACTGAGCTAACCGGCCACTTTTACACCAAAGATTCACGTCACGTCAGTAGAAAATACATGCAAACGTGTATTCATATTGATATCCTATTAACCTGAATAATAAAATAAACTTGCAATTTTTACTACTCAAAAAGCATTGGACAAATTGCTTTTGTGTTTTCCATTCCACCCCACAAAGAGTTTTCTTCAGTACATTATATGGTACATTAAATGCTGCCATTAAAAACAAGAACTTGTCTCGCTAAAAACAAGCCCTTATATGACTATGAGGACGGAAAAATAATAAAGTTATGACTATCGGAATACAAAGAGGCAAAATCAAGATATTATTTTTGTCCTTAAGGTTGAAATTGGACCTCTAAGATGATTTCATGCAACAAACTCTGCATTTCTATAAATCACCGGTTAGACCATACATGGAATATTGTGTACAGTTTTGAGCACCTGTGTATGAGAAGGACATTGCTGAACTAGAATGCGTGCAAAGAAGGGAAAGCAAGGTAATTAAAGGACCTCATCACAGACGGGGATTCTTTACTGTAAGAGCAGTTCGACGATTGAACTCTCTGCCACATTGAAAAGTGTTTTTTTGAAAATAATAAAGTTATGACTATCGGAATACAAAGAGGCAAAATCAAGATATTATTTTTGTCCTTAAGGTTGAAATTGGACCTCTAAGATGATTTCATGCAACAAACTCTGCATTTCTATAAATCACCGGTTACACCATACATGGAATATTGTGTACAGTTTTAAGCACCTGTGTATGAGAAGGACATTGCTGAACTAGAATGCGTGCAAAGAAGGGAAAGCAAGGTAATTAAAGGACCTCATCACAGACGGGGATTCTTTACTGTAAGAGCAGTTCAACGATTGAACTCTCTGCCACATTGAAAAGTGTTTTTTTGAAAAATATAAAATTTCATCATATTTGTACCAGATTCTGGAGATGGAACTTTGATCCAGGAATTTATTCTAATAGCCATATTTGGAGTAAGGGAGGAATTTTTCCCCTAATGACAACATTGGAATGCACTCCAAGACAGTTTTTGCCTTCCTCTGGATCAACACGGCAGGTTTATAGGTTGAATTTGATGGACCTTTTTTCAATATTATCAACTATTCAACTCTGTAACAAGCATGTAACAAAAGTGAGCTTCCATGGCCCGTACGGGGATCGAACCCGTGACCTTGGCGTTATTAGCACCACACTCTAACCAACTGAGCTAACCGGCCACTTTTACACCAAAGATTCACGTCACGTCAGTAGAAAATACATGCAAACGTGTATTCATATTGATATCCTATTAACCTGAATAATAAAATAAACTTGCAATTTTTACTACTCAAAAAGCATTGGACAAATTGCTTTTGTGTTTTCCATTCCACCCCACAAAGAGTTTTCTTTCAGTACATTATATGGTACATTAAATGCTGCCATTAAAAACAAGAACTTGTCTCGCTAAAAACAAGCCCTTATATGACTATGAGGACGGAAAAATAATAAAGTTATGACTATCGGAATACAAAGAGGCAAAATCAAGATATTATTTTTGTCCTTAAGGTTGAAATTGAACCTCTAAGATGATTTCATGCAACAAACTCTGCATTTCTATAAATCACCGGTTACACCATACATGGAATATTGTGTACAGTTTTGAGCACCTGTGTATGAGAAGGACATTGCTGAACTAGAATGCGTGCAAAGAAGGGAAAGCAAGGTAATTAAAGGACCTCATCACAGACGGGGATTCTTTACTGTAAGAGCAGTTCGACGATTGAACTCTCTGCCACATTGAAAAGTGTTTTTTTGAAAAATATAAAATTTCATCATATTTGTACCAGATTCTGGAGATGGAACTTTGATCCAGGAATTTATTCTAATAGCCATATTTGGAGTAAGGGAGGAATTTTTCCCCTAATGACAACATTGGAATGCACTCCAAGACAGTTTTTGCCTTCCTCTGGATCAACACGGCAGGTTTATAGGTTGAATTTGATGGACCTTTTTTCAATATTATCAACTATTCAACTCTGTAACAAGCATGTAACAAAAGTGAGCTTCCATGGCCCGTACGGGGATCGAACCCGTGACCTTGGCGTTATTAGCACCACACTCTAACCAACTGAGCTAACCGGCCACTTTTACACCAAAGATTCACGTCACGTCAGTAGAAAATACATGCAAACGTGTATTCATATTGATATCCTATTAACCTGAATAATAAAATAAACTTGCAATTTTTACTACTCAAAAAGCATTGGACAAATTGCTTTTGTGTTTTCCATTCCACCCCACAAAGAGTTTTCTTTCAGTACATTATATGGTACATTAAATGCTGCCATTAAAAACAAGAACTTGTCTCGCTAAAAACAAGCCCTTATATGACTATGAGGACGGAAAAATAATAAAGTTATGACTATCGGAATACAAAGAGGCAAAATCAAGATATTATTTTTGTCCTTAAGGTTGAAATTGAACCTCTAAGATGATTTCATGCAACAAACTCTGCATTTCTATAAATCACCGGTTACACCATACATGGAATATTGTGTACAGTTTTGAGCACCTGTGTATGAGAAGGACATTGCTGAACTAGAATGCGTGCAAAGAAGGGAAAGCAAGGTAATTAAAGGACCTCATCACAGACGGGGATTCTTTACTGTAAGAGCAGTTCGACGATTGAACTCTCTGCCACATTGAAAAGTGTTTTTTTGAAAAATATAAAATTTCATCATATTTGTACCAGATTCTGGAGATGGAACTTTGATCCAGGAATTTATTCTAATAGCCATATTTGGAGTAAGGGAGGAATTTTTCCCCTAATGACAACATTGGAATGCACTCCAAGACAGTTTTTGCCTTCCTCTGGATCAACACGGCAGGTTTATAGGTTGAATTTGATGGACCTTTTTTCAATATTATCAACTATTCAACTCTGTAACAAGCATGTAACAAAAGTGAGCTTCCATGGCCCATACGGGGATCGAACCCATGACCTTGGCGTTATTAGCCCCACGCTCTAACCAACTGAGCTAACCGGCCACTTTTACACCAAAGATTCACGTCACGTCAGTAGAAAATACATGCAAACGTGTATTCATATTGATATCCTATTAACCTGAATAATAAAATAAACTTGCAATTTTTACTACTCAAAAAGCATTGGACAAATTGCTTTTGTGTTTTCCATTCCACCCCACAAAGAGTTTTCTTCAGTACATTATATGGTACATTAAATGCTGCCATTAAAAACAAGAACTTGTCTCGCTAAAAACAAGCCCTTATATGACTATGAGGACGGAAAAATAATAAAGTTATGACTATCGGAATACAAAGAGGCAAAATCAAGATATTATTTTTGTCCTTAAGGTTGAAATTGAACCTCTAAGATGATTTCATGCAACAAACTCTGCATTTCTATAAATCACCGGTTACACCATACATGGAATATTGTGTACAGTTTTGAGCACCTGTGTATGAGAAGGACATTGCTGAACTAGAATGCGTGCAAAGAAGGGAAAGCAAGGTAATTAAAGGACCTCATCACAGACGGGGATTCTTTACTGTAAGAGCAGTTCGACGATTGAACTCTCTGCCACATTGAAAAGTGTTTTTTTGAAAAATATAAAATTTCATCATATTTGTACCAGATTCTGGAGATGGAACTTTGATCCAGGAATTTATTCTAATAGCCATATTTGGAGTAAGGGAGGAATTTTTCCCCTAATGACAACATTGGAATGCACTCCAAGACAGTTTTTGCCTTCCTCTGGATCAACACGGCAGGTTTATAGGTTGAATTTGATGGACCTTTTTTCAATATTATCAACTATTCAACTCTGTAACAAGCATGTAACAAAAGTGAGCTTCCATGGCCCATACGGGGATCGAACCCATGACCTTGGCGTTATTAGCCCCACGCTCTAACCAACTGAGCTAACCGGCCACTTTTACACCAAAGATTCACGTCACGTCAGTAGAAAATACATGCAAACGTGTATTCATATTGATATCCTATTAACCTGAATAATAAAATAAACTTGCAATTTTTACTACTCAAAAAGCATTGGACAAATTGCTTTTGTGTTTTCCATTCCACCCCACAAAGAGTTTTCTTCAGTACATTATATGGTACATTAAATGCTGCCATTAAAAACAAGAACTTGTCTCGCTAAAAACAAGCCCTTATATGACTATGAGGACGGAAAAATAATAAAGTTATGACTATCGGAATACAAAGAGGCAAAATCAAGATATTATTTTTGTCCTTAAGGTTGAAATTGGACCTCTAAGATGATTTCATGCAACAAACTCTGCATTTCTATAAATCACCGGTTAGACCATACATGGAATATTGTGTACAGTTTTGAGCACCTGTGTATGAGAAGGACATTGCTGAACTAGAATGCGTGCAAAGAAGGGAAAGCAAGGTAATTAAAGGACCTCATCACAGACGGGGATTCTTTACTGTAAGAGCAGTTCGACGATTGAACTCTCTGCCACATTGAAAAGTGTTTTTTTGAAAATAATAAAGTTATGACTATCGGAATACAAAGAGGCAAAATCAAGATATTATTTTTGTCCTTAAGGTTGAAATTGGACCTCTAAGATGATTTCATGCAACAAACTCTGCATTTCTATAAATCACCGGTTACACCATACATGGAATATTGTGTACAGTTTTAAGCACCTGTGTATGAGAAGGACATTGCTGAACTAGAATGCGTGCAAAGAAGGGAAAGCAAGGTAATTAAAGGACCTCATCACAGACGGGGATTCTTTACTGTAAGAGCAGTTCAACGATTGAACTCTCTGCCACATTGAAAAGTGTTTTTTTGAAAAATATAAAATTTCATCATATTTGTACCAGATTCTGGAGATGGAACTTTGATCCAGGAATTTATTCTAATAGCCATATTTGGAGTAAGGGAGGAATTTTTCCCCTAATGACAACTTTGGAATGCACTCCAAGACAGTTTTTGCCTTCCTCTGGATCAACACGGCAGGTTTATAGGTTGAATTTGATGGACCTTTTTTCAATATTATCAACTATTCAACTCTGTAACAAGCATGTAACAAAAGTGAGCTTCCATGGCCAGTACGGGGATCGAACCCGTGACCTTGGCGTTATTAGCACCACGCTCTAACCAACTGAGCTAACCGGCCACTTTTACACCAAAGATTCATGTCACGTCAGTAGAAAATACATGCAAACGTGTATTCATATTGATATCCTATTAACCTGAATAATAAAATAAACTTGAAATTTTTACTACTCAAAAAGCATTGGACAAATTGCTTTTGTGTTTTCCATTCCACCCCACAAAGAGTTTTCTTTCAGTACATTATATGGTACATTAAATGCTGCCATTAAAAACAAGAACTTGTCTCGCTAAAAACAAGCCCTTATATGACTATGAGGACGGAAAAATAATAAAGTTATGACTATCGGAATACAAAGAGGCAAAATCAAGATATTATTTTTGTCCTTAAGGTTGAAATTGGACCTCTAAGATGATTTCATGCAACAAACTCTGCATTTCTATAAATCACTGGTTAGACCATACATGGAATATTGTGTACAGTTTTGAGCACCTGTGTATGAGAAGGACATTGCTGAACTAGAATGCGTGCAAAGAAGGGAAAGCAAGGTAATTAAAGGACCTCATCACAGACGGGGATTCTTTACTGTAAGAGCAGTTCAACGATTGAACTCTCTGCCACTTTGAAAAGTGTTTTTTTGAAAAATATAATCATATTTGTACCAGATTCTGGAGATGGAACTTTGATCCAGGAATTTATTCTAATAGCCATATTTGGAGTAAGGGAGGAATTTTTCCCCTAATGACAACATTGGAATGCACTCCAAGACAGTTTTTGCCTTCCTCTGGATCAACACGGCAGGTTTATAGGTTGAATTTGATGGACCTTTTTTCAATATTATCAACTATTCAACTCTGTAACAAGCATGTAACAAAAGTGAGCTTCCATGGCCCGTACGGGGATCGAACCCGTGACCTTGGCGTTATTAGCACCACACTCTAACCAACTGAGCTAACCGGCCACTTTTACACCAAAGATTCACGTCACGTCAGTAGAAAATACATGCAAACGTGTATTCATATTGATATCCTATTAACCTGAATAATAAAATAAACTTGCAATTTTTACTACTCAAAAAGCATTGGACAAATTGCTTTTGTGTTTTCCATTCCACCCCACAAAGAGTTTTCTTTCAGTACATTATATGGTACATTAAATGCTGCCATTAAAAACAAGAACTTGTCTCGCTAAAAACAAGCCCTTATATGACTATGAGGACGGAAAAATAATAAAGTTATGACTATCGGAATACAAAGAGGCAAAATCAAGATATTATTTTTGTCCTTAAGGTTGAAATTGAACCTCTAAGATGATTTCATGCAACAAACTCTGCATTTCTATAAATCACCGGTTACACCATACATGGAATATTGTGTACAGTTTTGAGCACCTGTGTATGAGAAGGACATTGCTGAACTAGAATGCGTGCAAAGAAGGGAAAGCAAGGTAATTAAAGGACCTCATCACAGACGGGGATTCTTTACTGTAAGAGCAGTTCGACGATTGAACTCTCTGCCACATTGAAAAGTGTTTTTTTGAAAAATATAAAATTTCATCATATTTGTACCAGATTCTGGAGATGGAACTTTGATCCAGGAATTTATTCTAATAGCCATATTTGGAGTAAGGGAGGAATTTTTCCCCTAATGACAACATTGGAATGCACTCCAAGACAGTTTTTGCCTTCCTCTGGATCAACACGGCAGGTTTATAGGTTGAATTTGATGGACCTTTTTTCAATATTATCAACTTTTCAACTCTGTAACAAGCATGTAACAAAAGTGAGCTTCCATGGCCCATACGGGGATCGAACCCATGACCTTGGCGTTATTAGCCCCACGCTCTAACCAACTGAGCTAACCGGCCACTTTTACACCAAAGATTCACGTCACGTCAGTAGAAAATACATGCAAACGTGTATTCATATTGATATCCTATTAACCTGAATAATAAAATAAACTTGCAATTTTTACTACTCAAAAAGCATTGGACAAATTGCTTTTGTGTTTTCCATTCCACCCCACAAAGAGTTTTCTTCAGTACATTATATGGTACATTAAATGCTGCCATTAAAAACAAGAACTTGTCTCGCTAAAAACAAGCCCTTATATGACTATGAGGACGTAAAAATAATAAAGTTATGACTATCGGAATACAAAGAGGCAAAATCAAGATATTATTTTTGTCCTTAAGGTTGAAATTGGACCTCTAAGATGATTTCATGCAACAAACTCTGCATTTCTATAAATCACCGGTTAGACCATACATGGAATATTGTCTACAGTTTTGAGCACCTGTGTATGAGAAGGACATTGCTGAACTAGAATGCGTGCAAAGAAGGGAAAGCAAGGTAATTAAAGGACCTCATCACAGACGGGGATTCTTTACTGTAAGAGCAGTTCGACGATTGAACTCTCTGCCACATTGAAAAGTGTTTTTTTGAAAAATATAAAATTTCATCATATTTGTACCAGATTCTGGAGATGGAACTTTGATCCAGGAATTTATTCTAATAGCCATATTTGGAGTAAGGGAGGAATTTTTCCCCTAATGACAACATTGGAATGCACTCCAAGACAGTTTTTGCCTTCCTCTGGATCAACACGGCCACATTGAAAAGTGTTTTTTTGAAAAATATAAAATGTCATCATATTTGTACCAGATTCTGGAGATGGAACTTTGATCCAGGAATTTATTCTAATAGCCATATTTGGAGTAAGGGAGGAATTTTTCCCCTAATGACAACATTGGAATGCACTCCAAGACAGTTTTTGCCTTCCTCTGGATCAACACTGCAGGTTTATAGGTTGAATTTGATGGACCTTTTTTCAATATTATCAACTATTCAACTCTGTAACAAGCATGTAACAAGCATGTAACAAAAGTGAGCTTCCATGGCCCGTACGGGGATCGAACCCCTGACCTTGGCGTTATTAGCACCACGCTCTAACCACCTGAGCTAACCGGCCACTTTAACACCAAAGATTCACGTCACGTCAGTAGAAAATACATGCAAACGTGTATTCATATTGATATCCTATTAACCTGAATAATAAAATAAACTTGCAATTTTTACTACTCAAAAAGCATTGGACAAATTGCTTTTGTGTTTTCCATTCCACCCCACAAAGAGTTTTCTTTCAGTACATTATATGGTACATTAAATGCTGCCATTAAAAACAAGAACTTGTCTCGCTAAAAACAAGCCCTTATATGACTATGAGGACGGAAAAATAATAAAGTTATGACTATCGGAATACAAAGAGGCAAAATCAAGATACTATTTTTGTCCTTAAGGTTGAAATTGGACCTCTAAGATGATTTCATGCAACAAACTCTGCATTTCTATAAATCACCGGTTAGACCATACATGGAATATTGTGTACAGTTTTGAGCACCCGTGTATGAGAAGGACATTGCTGAACTAGAAAGCGTGCAAAGAAGGGAAAGCAAGGTAATTAAAAGACCTCATCACAGACGGGGATTCTTTACTGTAAGAGCAGTTCGACGATTGAACTCTCTGCCACATTGAAAAGTGTTTTTTTGAAAAATATAAAATTTCATCATATTTGTACCAGATTCTGGAGATGGAACTTTGATCCAGGAATTTATTCTAATAGCCATATTTGGAGTAAGGGAGGAATTTTTCCCCTAATGACAACATTGGAATGCACTCCAAGACAGTTTTTGCCTTCCTCTGGATCAACACGGCAGGTTTATAGGTTGAATTTGATGGACCTTTTTTCAATATTATCAACTATTCAACTCTGTAACAAGCATGTAACAAAAGTGAGCTTCCATGGCCCTTACGGGGATCGAACCCATGACCTTGGCGTTATTAGCCCCACGCTCTAACCAACTGAGCTAACCACCCACTTTTACACCAAAGATTCACGTCACGTCAGTAGAAAATACATGCAAACGTGTATTCATATTGATATCCTATTAACCTGAATAATAAAATAAACTTGCAATTTTTACTACTCAAAAAGCATTGGACAAATTGCTTTTGTGTTTTCCATTCCACCCCACAAAGAGTTTTCTTTCAGTACATTATATGGTACATTAAATGCTGCCATTAAAAACAAGAACTTGTCTCGCTAAAAACAAGCCCTTATATGACTATGAGGACGGAAAAATAATAAAGTTATGACTATCGGAATACAAAGAGGCAAAATCAAGATATTATTTTTGTCCTTAAGGTTGAAATTGGACCTCTAAGATGATTTCATGCAACAAACTCTGCATTTCTATAAATCACCGGTTAGACCATACATGGAATATTGTGTACAGTTTTGAGCACCTGTGTATGAGAAGGACATTGCTGAACTAGAATGCGTGCAAAGAAGGGAAAGCAAGGTAATTAAAGGACCTCATCACAGACGGGGATTCTTTACTGTAAGAGCAGTTCGACGATTGAACTCTCTGCCACATTGAAAAGTGTTTTTTTGAAAAATATAAAATGTCATCATATTTGTACCAGATTCTGGAGATGGAACTTTGATCCAGGAATTTATTCTAATAGCCATATTTGAAGTAAGGGAGGACTTTTTCCCCTAATGACAACATTGGAATGCACTCCAAGACAGTTTTTGCCTTCCTCTGGATCAACACGGCAGGTTTATAGGTTGAATTTGATGGACCTTTTTTCAATAATATCAACTATTCAACTCTGTAACAAGCATGTAACAAAAGTCAGCTTACATGGCACGTACGGGGATCGAACCCGTGACCTTGGCGTTATTAGCACCACGCTCTAACCAACTGAGCTAACCGACCACTTTTACACCAAAAATTCACGTCACGTCAGTAGAAAATACATGCAAACGTGTATTCATATTGATATCCTATTAACCTGAATAATAAAATAAACTTGCAATTTTTACTACTCAAAAAGCATTGGACAAATTGCTTTTGTGTTTTCCATTCCACCCCACAAAGAGTTTTCTTTCAGTACATTATATGGTACATTAAATGCTGCCATTAAAAACAAGAACTTGTCTCGCTAAAAACAAGCCCTTATATGACTATGAGGACGGAAAAATAATAAAGTTATGACTATCGGAATACAAAGAGGCAAAATCAAGATATTATTTTTGTCATTAAGGTTGAAATTAGACCTCTAAGATGATTTCATGCAACAAACTCTGCATTTCTATAAATCACCGGTTAGACCATACATGGAATATTGTGTACAGTTTTAAGCACCTGTGTATGAGAAGGACATTGCTGAACTAGAATGCGTGCAAAGAAGGGAAAGCAAGGTAATTAAAGGACCTCATCACAGACGGGGATTCTTTACTGTAAGAGAAGTTCGACGATTGAACTCACTGCCACATTGAAAAGTGTTTTTTTGAAAAATATAAAATGTCATCATATTTGTACCAGATTCTGGAGATGGAACTTTGATCCAGGAATTTATTCTAATAGCCATACTTGGAGTAAGGGAGGAATTTTTCCCCTAATGACAACATTGGAATGCACTCCAAGACAGTTTTTGCCTTCCTCTGGATCAACACGGCAGGTTTATAGGTTGAATTTGATGGACCTTTTTTCAATATTATCAACTATTCAACTCTGTAACAAGCACGTAACAAAAGTGAGCTTCCATGGCCCATACGGGGATCGAACCCATGACCTTGGCGTTATTAGCCCCACGCTCTAACCAACTGAGCTAACCGGCCACTTTTACACCAAAGATTCACGTCACGTCAGTAGAAAATACATGCAAACGTGTATTCATATTGATATCCTATTAACCTGAATAATAAAATAAACTTGCAATTTTTACTACTCAAAAAGCATTGGACAAATTGCTTTTGTGTTTTCCATTCCACCCCACAAAGAGTTTTCTTCAGTACATTATATGGTACATTAAATGCTGCCATTAAAAACAAGAACTTGTCTCGCTAAAAACAAGCCCTTATATGACTATGAGGACGTAAAAATAATAAAGTTATGACTATCGGAATACAAAGAGGCAAAATCAAGATATTATTTTTGTCCTTAAGGTTGAAATTGGACCTCTAAGATGATTTCATGCAACAAACTCTGCATTTCTATAAATCACCGGTTAGACCATACATGGAATATTGTCTACAGTTTTGAGCACCTGTGTATGAGAAGGACATTGCTGAACTAGAATGCGTGCAAAGAAGGGAAAGCAAGGTAATTAAAGGACCTCATCACAGACGGGGATTCTTTACTGTAAGAGCAGTTCGACGATTGAACTCTCTGCCACATTGAAAAGTGTTTTTTTGAAAAATATAAAATTTCATCATATTTGTACCAGATTCTGGAGATGGAACTTTGATCCAGGAATTTATTCTAATAGCCATATTTGGAGTAAGGGAGGAATTTTTCCCCTAATGACAACATTGGAATGCACTCCAAGTCAGTTTTTGCCTTCCTCTGGATCAACACGGCCACATTGAAAAGTGTTTTTTTGAAAAATATAAAATGTCATCATATTTGTACCAGATTCTGGAGATGGAACTTTGATCCAGGAATTTATTCTAATAGCCATATTTGGAGTAAGGGAGGAATTTTTCCCCTAATGACAACATTGGAATGCACTCCAAGACAGTTTTTGCCTTCCTCTGGATCAACACTGCAGGTTTATAGGTTGAATTTGATGGACCTTTTTTCAATATTATCAACTATTCAACTCTGTAACAAGCATGTAACAAGCATGTAACAAGCATGTAACAAGCATGTAACAAGCATGTAACAAAAGTGAGCTTCCATGGCCCGTACGGGGATCGAACCCCTGACCTTGGCGTTATTAGCACCACGCTCTAACCACCTGAGCTAACCGGCCACTTTAACACCAAAGATTCACGTCACGTCAGTAGAAAATACATGCAAACGTGTATTCATATTGATATCCTATTAACCTGAATAATAAAATAAACTTGCAATTTTTACTACTCAAAAAGCATTGGACAAATTGCTTTTGTGTTTTCCATTCCACCCCACAAAGAGTTTTCTTTCAGTACATTATATGGTACATTAAATGCTGCTATTAAAAACAAGAACTTGTCTCGCTAAAAACAAGCCCTTATATGACTATGAGGACGGAAAAATAATAAAGTTATGACTATCGGAATACAAAGAGGCAAAATCAAGATACTATTTTTGTCCTTAAGGTTGAAATTGGACCTCTAAGATGATTTCATGCAACAAACTCTGCATTTCTATAAATCACCGGTTAGACCATACATGGAATATTGTGTACAGTTTTGAGCACCCGTGTATGAGAAGGACATTGCTGAACTAGAAAGCGTGCAAAGAAGGGAAAGCAAGGTAATTAAAAGACCTCATCACAGACGGGGATTCTTTACTGTAAGAGCAGTTCGACGATTGAACTCTCTGCCACATTGAAAAGTGTTTTTTTGAAAAATATAAAATTTCATCATATTTGTACCAGATTCTGGAGATGGAACTTTGATCCAGGAATTTATTCTAATAGCCATATTTGGAGTAAGGGAGGAATTTTTCCCCTAATGACAACATTGGAATGCACTCCAAGACAGTTTTTGCCTTCCTCTGGATCAACACGGCAGGTTTATAGGTTGAATTTGATGGACCTTTTTTCAATATTATCAACTATTCAACTCTGTAACAAGCATGTAACAAAAGTGAGCTTCCATGGCCCATACGGGGATCGAACCCATGACCTTGGCGTTATTAGCCCCACGCTCTAACCAACTGAGCTAACCGGCCACTTTTACACCAAAGATTCACGTCACGTCAGTAGAAAATACATGCAAACGTGTATTCATATTGATATCCTATTAACCTGAATAATAAAATAAACTTGCAATTTTTACTACTCAAAAAGCATTGGACAAATTGCTTTTGTGTTTTCCATTCCACCCCACAAAGAGTTTTCTTCAGTACATTATATGGTACATTAAATGCTGCCATTAAAAACAAGAACTTGTCTCGCTAAAAACAAGCCCTTATATGACTATGAGGACGGAAAAATAATAAAGTTATGACTATCGGAATACAAAGAGGCAAAATCAAGATATTATTTTTGTCCTTAAGGTTGAAATTGGACCTCTAAGATGATTTCATGCAACAAACTCTGCATTTCTATAAATCACCGGTTAGACCATACATGGAATATTGTGTACAGTTTTGAGCACCTGTGTATGAGAAGGACATTGCTGAACTAGAATGCGTGCAAAGAAGGGAAAGCAAGGTAATTAAAGGACCTCATCACAGACGGGGATTCTTTACTGTAAGAGCAGTTCGACGATTGAACTCTCTGCCACATTGAAAAGTGTTTTTTTGAAAAATATAAAATGTCATCATATTTGTACCAGATTCTGGAGATGGAACTTTGATCCAGGAATTTATTCTAATAGCCATATTTGAAGTAAGGGAGGACTTTTTCCCCTAATGACAACATTGGAATGCACTCCAAGACAGTTTTTGCCTTCCTCTGGATCAACACGGCAGGTTTATAGGTTGAATTTGATGGACCTTTTTTCAATAATATCAACTATTCAACTCTGTAACAAGCATGTAACAAAAGTCAGCTTACATGGCACGTACGGGGATCGAACCCGTGACCTTGGCGTTATTAGCACCACGCTCTAACCAACTGAGCTAACCGACCACTTTTACACCAAAAATTCACGTCACGTCAGTAGAAAATACATGCAAACGTGTATTCATATTGATATCCTATTAACCTGAATAATAAAATAAACTTGCAATTTTTACTACTCAAAAAGCATTGGACAAATTGCTTTTGTGTTTTCCATTCCACCCCACAAAGAGTTTTCTTTCAGTACATTATATGGTACATTAAATGCTGCCATTAAAAACAAGAACTTGTCTCGCTAAAAACAAGCCCTTATATGACTATGAGGACGGAAAAATAATAAAGTTATGACTATCGGAATACAAAGAGGCAAAATCAAGATATTATTTTTGTCATTAAGGTTGAAATTAGACCTCTAAGATGATTTCATGCAACAAACTCTGCATTTCTATAAATCACCGGTTAGACCATACATGGAATATTGTGTACAGTTTTAAGCACCTGTGTATGAGAAGGACATTGCTGAACTAGAATGCGTGCAAAGAAGGGAAAGCAAGGTAATTAAAGGACCTCATCACAGACGGGGATTCTTTACTGTAAGAGAAGTTCGACGATTGAACTCACTGCCACATTGAAAAGTGTTTTTTTGAAAAATATAAAATGTCATCATATTTGTACCAGATTCTGGAGATGGAACTTTGATCCAGGAATTTATTCTAATAGCCATATTTGGAGTAAGGGAGGAATTTTTCCCCTAATGACAACATTGGAATGCACTCCAAGACAGTTTTTGCCTTCCTCTGGATCAACACGGCAGGTTTATAGGTTGAATTTGATGGACCTTTTTTCAATATTATCAACTATTCAACTCTGTAACAAGCACGTAACAAAAGTGAGCTTCCATGGCCAGTACGGGGATCGAACCCATGACCTTGGCGTTATTAGCCCCACGCTCTAACCAACTGAGCTAACCGGCCACTTTTACACCAAAAATTCACGCCACGTCAGTAGAAAATACATGCAAACGTGTAATCATATTGATATCCTATTAACCTGAATAATAAAATAAACTTGCAATTTTTACTACTCAAAAAGCATTGGACAAATTGCTTTTGTGTTTTCCATTCCACCCCACAAAGAGTTTTCTTTCAGTACATTATAGGGTACATTAAATGCTGCCATTAAAAACAAGAACTTGTCTCGCTAAAAACAAGCCCTTATATGACTATGAGGACGGAAAAATAATAAAGTTATGACTATCGGAATACAAAGAGGCAAAATCAAGATATTATTTTTGTCCTTAAGGTTGAAATTGGACCTCTAAGATGATTTCATGCAACAAACTCTGCATTTCTATAAATCACCGGTTAGATCATACATGGAATATTGTGTACAGTTTTGAGCACCTGTGTATGAGAAGGACATTGCTGAACTAGAATGCGTGCAAAGAAGGGAAAGCAAGGTAATTAAAGGACCTCATCACAGACGGGGATTCTTTACTGTAAGAGCAGTTCGACGATTGAACTCTCTGCCACATTGAAAAGTGTTTTTTTGAAAAATATAAAATGTCATCATATTTGTACCAGATTCTGGAGATGGAACTTTGATCCAGGAATTTATTCTAATAGCCATATTTGAAGTAAGGGAGGACTTTTTCCCCTAATGACAACATTGGAATGCACTCCAAGACAGTTTTTGCCTTCCTCTGGATCAACACGGCAGGTTTATAGGTTGAATTTGATGGACCTTTTTTCAATAATATCAACTATTCAACTCTGTAACAAGCATGTAACAAAAGTGAGCTTACATGGCACGTACGGGGATCGAACCCGTGACCTTGGTGTTATTAGCACCACGCTCTAACCAACTGAGCTAACCGGACACTTTTACACCAAAAATTCACGTCACGTCAGTAGAAAATACATGCAAACGTGTATTCATATTGATATCCTATTAACCTGAATAATAAAATAAACTTGCAATTTTTACTACTCAAAAAGCATTGGACAAATTGCTTTTGTGTTTTCCATTCCACCCCACAAAGAGTTTTCTTTCAGTACATTAAAGGGTACATTAAATGCTGCCATTAAAAACAAGAACTTGTCTCGCTAAAAACAAGCCCTTATATGACTATGAGGACGGAAAAATAATAAAGTTATGACTATCGGAATACAAAGAGGCAAAATCAAGATATTATTTTTGTCCTTAAGGTTGAAATTGGACCTCTAAGATGATTTCATGCAACAAACTCTGCATTTCTATAAATCACCGGTTAGATCATACATGGAATATTGTGTACAGTTTTGAGCACCTGTGTATGAGAAGGACATTGCTGAACTAGAATGCGTGCAAAGAAGGGAAAGCAAGGTAATTAAAGGACCTCATCACAGACGGGGATTCTTTACTGTAAGAGCAGTTCGACGATTGAACTCTCTGCCACATTGAAAAGTGTTTTTTTGAAAAATATAAAATGTCATCATATTTGTACCAGATTCTGGAGATGGAACTTTGATCCAGGAATTTATTCTAATAGCCATATTTGAAGTAAGGGAGGACTTTTTCCCCTAATGACAACATTGGAATGCACTCCAAGACAGTTTTTGCCTTCCTCTGGATCAACACGGCAGGTTTATAGGTTGAATTTGATGGACCTTTTTTCAATAATATCAACTATTCAACTCTGTAACAAGCATGTAACAAGCATGTAACAAGCATGTAACAAGCATGTAACAAAAGTGAGCTTCCATGGCCCGAACGGGGATCGAACCCGTGACCTTGGCGTTATTAGCACCACGCTCTAACCAACTGAGCTAACCGACCACTTTTACACCAAAGATTCACGTCACGTCAGTAGAAAATACATGCAAACGTGTATTCATATTGATATCCTATTAACCTGAATAATAAAATAAACTTGCAATTTTTACTACTCAAAAAGCATTGGACAAATTGCTTTTGTGTTTTCCATTCCACCCCACAAAGAGTTTTCTTTCAGTACATTATATGGTACATTAAATGCTGCCATTAAAAACAAGAACTTGTCTCGCTAAAAACAAGCCCTTATATGACTATGAGGACGGAAAAATAATAAAGTTATGACTATCGGAATACAAAGAGGCAAAATCAAGATATTATTTTTGTCATTAAGGTTGAAATTAGACCTCTAAGATGATTTCATGCAACAAACTCTGCATTTCTATAAATCACCGGTTAGACCATACATGGAATATTGTGTACAGTTTTAAGCACCTGTGTATGAGAAGGACATTGCTGAACTAGAATGCGTGCAAAGAAGGGAAAGCAAGGTAATTAAAGGACCTCATCACAGACGGGGATTCTTTACTGTAAGAGAAGTTCGACGATTGAACTCACTGCCACATTGAAAAGTGTTTTTTTGAAAAATATAAAATGTCATCATATTTGTACCAGATTCTGGAGATGGAACTTTGATCCAGGAATTTATTCTAATAGCCATATTTGGAGTAAGGGAGGAATTTTTCCCCTAATGACAACATTGGAATGCACTCCAAGACAGTTTTTGCCTTCCTCTGGATCAACACGGCAGGTTTATAGGTTGAATTTGATGGACCTTTTTTCAATATTATCAACTATTCAACTCTGTAACAAGCACGTAACAAAAGTGAGCTTCCATGGCCAGTACGGGGATCGAACCCATGACCTTGGCGTTATTAGCCCCACGCTCTAACCAACTGAGCTAACCGGCCACTTTTACACCAAAAATTCACGCCACGTCAGTAGAAAATACATGCAAACGTGTAATCATATTGATATCCTATTAACCTGAATAATAAAATAAACTTGCAATTTTTACTACTCAAAAAGCATTGGACAAATTGCTTTTGTGTTTTCCATTCCACCCCACAAAGAGTTTTCTTTCAGTACATTATAGGGTACATTAAATGCTGCCATTAAAAACAAGAACTTGTCTCGCTAAAAACAAGCCCTTATATGACTATGAGGACGGAAAAATAATAAAGTTATGACTATCGGAATACAAAGAGGCAAAATCAAGATATTATTTTTGTCCTTAAGGTTGAAATTGGACCTCTAAGATGATTTCATGCAACAAACTCTGCATTTCTATAAATCACCGGTTAGATCATACATGGAATATTGTGTACAGTTTTGAGCACCTGTGTATGAGAAGGACATTGCTGAACTAGAATGCGTGCAAAGAAGGGAAAGCAAGGTAATTAAAGGACCTCATCACAGACGGGGATTCTTTACTGTAAGAGCAGTTCGACGATTGAACTCTCTGCCACATTGAAAAGTGTTTTTTTGAAAAATATAAAATGTCATCATATTTGTACCAGATTCTGGAGATGGAACTTTGATCCAGGAATTTATTCTAATAGCCATATTTGAAGTAAGGGAGGACTTTTTCCCCTAATGACAACATTGGAATGCACTCCAAGACAGTTTTTGCCTTCCTCTGGATCAACACGGCAGGTTTATAGGTTGAATTTGATGGACCTTTTTTCAATAATATCAACTATTCAACTCTGTAACAAGCATGTAACAAAAGTGAGCTTACATGGCACGTACGGGGATCGAACCCGTGACCTTGGTGTTATTAGCACCACGCTCTAACCAACTGAGCTAACCGGACACTTTTACACCAAAAATTCACGTCACGTCAGTAGAAAATACATGCAAACGTGTATTCATATTGATATCCTATTAACCTGAATAATAAAATAAACTTGCAATTTTTACTACTCAAAAAGCATTGGACAAATTGCTTTTGTGTTTTCCATTCCACCCCACAAAGAGTTTTCTTTCAGTACATTAAAGGGTACATTAAATGCTGCCATTAAAAACAAGAACTTGTCTCGCTAAAAACAAGCCCTTATATGACTATGAGGACGGAAAAATAATAAAGTTATGACTATCGGAATACAAAGAGGCAAAATCAAGATATTATTTTTGTCCTTAAGGTTGAAATTGGACCTCTAAGATGATTTCATGCAACAAACTCTGCATTTCTATAAATCACCGGTTAGATCATACATGGAATATTGTGTACAGTTTTGAGCACCTGTGTATGAGAAGGACATTGCTGAACTAGAATGCGTGCAAAGAAGGGAAAGCAAGGTAATTAAAGGACCTCATCACAGACGGGGATTCTTTACTGTAAGAGCAGTTCGACGATTGAACTCTCTGCCACATTGAAAAGTGTTTTTTTGAAAAATATAAAATGTCATCATATTTGTACCAGATTCTGGAGATGGAACTTTGATCCAGGAATTTATTCTAATAGCCATATTTGAAGTAAGGGAGGACTTTTTCCCCTAATGACAACATTGGAATGCACTCCAAGACAGTTTTTGCCTTCCTCTGGATCAACACGGCAGGTTTATAGGTTGAATTTGATGGACCTTTTTTCAATAATATCAACTATTCAACTCTGTAACAAGCATGTAACAAGCATGTAACAAGCATGTAACAAGCATGTAACAAGCATGTAACAAGCATGTAACAAAAGTGAGCTTCCATGGCCCGAACGGGGATCGAACCCGTGACCTTGGCGTTATTAGCACCACGCTCTAACCAACTGAGCTAACCGGCCACTTTTACACCAGAGATTCACGTCACGTCAGTAGAAAATACATGCAAACGTGTATTCATATTGATATCCTATTAACCTGAATAATAAAATAAACTTGCAATTTTTACTACTCAAAAAGCATTGGACAAATTGCTTTTGTGTTTTCCATTCCACCCCACAAAGAGTTTTCTTTCAGTACATTATATGGTACATTAAATGCTGCCATTAAAAACAAGAACTTGTCTCGCTAAAAACAAGCCCTTATATGACTATGAGGACGGAAAAATAATAAAGTTATGACTATCGGAATACAAAGAGGCAAAATCAAGATATTATTTTTGTCCTTAAGGTTGAAATTGGACCTCTAAGATGATTTCATGCAACAAACTCTGCATTTCTATAAATCACCGGTTAGACCATACATGGAATATTGTGTACAGTTTTGAGCACCTGTGTATGAGAAGGACATTGCTGAACTAGAATGCGTGCAAAGAAGGGAAAGCAAGGTAATTAAAGGACCTCATCACAGACGGGGATTCTTTACTGTAAGAGCAGTTCGACGATTGAACTCTGCCACATTGAAAAGTGTTTTTTTGAAAAATATAAAATTTCATCATATTTGTACCAGATTCTGGAGATGGAACTTTGATCCAGGAATTTATTCTAATAGCCATATTTGGAGTAAGGGAGGAATTTTTCCCCTAATGACAACATTGGAATGCACTCCAAGACAGTTTTTGCCTTCCTCTGGATCAACACGGCAGGTTTATAGGTTGAATTTGATGGACCTTTTTTCAATATTATCAACTATTCAACTCTGTAACAAAAGTGAGCTTCCATGGCCCGTACAGGGATCGAACCCGTGACCTTGGCGTTATTAGCACCACGCTCTAACCAACTGAGCTAACCGGCCACTTTTACACCAACGATTCACGTCACATCAGTAGAAAATACATGCAAACGTGTATTCATATTGATATCCTATTAACCTGAATAATAAAATAAACTTGCAATTTTTACTACTCAAAAAGCATTGGACAAATTGCTTTTGTGTTTTCCATTCCACCCCACAAAGAGTTTTCTTTCAGTACATTATATGGTACATTAAATGCTGCCATTAAAAACAAGAACTTGTCTCGCTAAAAACAAGCCCTTATATGACTATGAGGACGGAAAAATAATAAAGTTATAACTATCGGAATACAAAGAGGCAAAATCAAGATATTATTTTTGTCCTTAAGGTTGAAATTGGACCTCTAAGATGATTTCATGCAACAAACTCTGCATTTCTATAAATCACCGGTTAGACCATACATGGAATATTGTGTACAGTTTTAAGCACCTGTGTATGAGAAGGACATTGCTGAACTAGAATGCGTGCAAAGAAGGGAAAGCAAGGTAATTAAAGGACCTCATCACAGACGGGGATTCTTTACTGTAAGAGAAGTTCGACGATTGAACTCTCTGCCACATTGAAAAGTGTTTTTTTGAAAAATATAAAATTTCATCATATTTGTACCAGATTCTGGAGATGGAACTTTGATCCAGGAATTTATTCTAATAGCCATATTTGGAGTAAGGGAGGAATTTTTCCCCTAATGACAATATTGGAATGCACTCCAAGACAGTTTTTGCCTTCCTCTGGATCAACACGGCAGGTTTATAGGTTGAATTTGATGGACCTTTTTTCAATATTATCAACTATTCAACTCTGTAACAAAAGTGAGCTTCCATGGCCCGTACGGGGATCGAACCCGTGACCTTGGCGTTATTAGCACCACGATCTAACCGAATGAGCTAACCGGCCACTTTAACACCAAAGATTCACGTCACGTCAGTAGAAAATACATGCAAACGTGTATTCATATTGATATCCTATTAACCTGAATAATAAAATAAACTTGCAATTTTTACTACTCAAAAAGCATTGGACAAATTGCTTTTGTGTTTTCCATTCCACCCCACAAAGAGTTTTCTTTCAGTACATTATATGGTACATTAAATGCTGCCATTAAAAACAAGAACTTGTCTCGCTAAAAACAAGCCCTTATATGACTATGAGGACGGAAAAATAATAAAGTTATGACTATCGGAATACAAAGAGGCAAAATGAAGATATTATTTTTGTCCTTAAGGTTGAAATTGGACCTCTAAGATGATTTCATGCAACAAACTCTGCATTTCTATAAATCACCGGTTAGACCATACATGGAATATTGTGTACAGTTTTAAGCACCTGTGTATGAGAAGGACATTGCTGAACTAGAATGCGTGCAAAGAAGGGAAAGCAAGGTAATTAAAGGACCTCATCACAGACGGGGATTCTTTACTGTAAGAGAAGTTCGACGATTGAACTCTCTGCCACATTGAAAAGTGTTTTTTTGAAAAATATAAAATTTCATCATATTTGTACCAGATTCTGGAGATGGAACTTTGATCCAGGAATTTATTCTAATAGCCATATTTGGAGTAAGGGAGGAATTTTTCCCCTAATGACAACATTGGAATGCACTCCAAGACAGTTTTTGCCTTCCTCTGGATCAACACGGCAGGTTTACAGGTTGAATTTGATGGACCTTTTTTCAATATTATCAACTATTCAACTCTGTAACAAGCATGTAACAAAAGTGAGCTTCCATGGCCCGTACAGGGATCGAACCCGTGACCTTAGCGTTATTAGCACCACGCTCTAACCAACTGAGCTAACCGACCACTTTTACACCAAAGATTCACGTCACGTCAGTAGAAAATACATGCAAACGTGTATTCATATTGATATCCTATTAACCTGAATAATAAAATAAACTTGCAATTTTTACTACTCAAAAAGCATTGGACAAATTGCTTTTGTGTTTTCCATTCCACCCCACAAAGAGTTTTCTTTCAGTACATTATATGGTACATTAAATGCTGCCATTAAAAACAAGAACTTGTCTCGCTAAAAACAAGCCCTTATATGACTATGAGGACGGAAAAATAATAAAGTTATGACTATCGGAATACAAAGAGGCAAAATCAAGATATTATTTTTGTCCTTAAGGTTGAAATTGGACCTCTAAGATGATTTCATGCAACAAACTCTGCATTTCTATAAATCACCGGTTAGACCATACATGGAATATTGTGTACAGTTTTAAGCACCTGTGTATGAGAAGGACATTGCTGAACTAGAATGCGTGCAAAGAAGGGAAAGCAAGGTAATTAAAGGACCTCATCACAGACGGGGATTCTTTACTGTAAGAGCAGTTCGACGATTGAACTCTCTGCCACATTGAAAAGTGTTTTTTTGAAAAATATAAAATTTCATCATATTACTACCAGATTCTGGAGATGGAACTTTGATCCAGGAATTTATTCTAATAGCCATATTTGGAGTAAGGGAGGAATTTTTCCCCTAATGACAACTTTGGAATGCACTCCAAGACAGTTTTTGCCTTCCTCTGGATCAACACGGCAGGTTTATATGTTGAATTTGATGGACCTTTTTTCAATATTATCAACTATTCAACTCTGTAACAAGCATGTAACAAAAGTGAGCTTCCATGGCCCATACGGGGATCAAACCCGTGACCTTGGCGTTATTAGCACCACGCTCTAACCAACTGAGCTAACCGGCCACTTTTACACCAAAGATTCACGTCACGTCAGTAGAAAATACATGCAAACGTGTATTCATATTGATATCCTATTAACCTGAATAATAAAATAAACTTGAAATTTTTACTACTCAAAAAGCATTGGACAAATTGCTTTTGTGTTTTCCATTCCACCCCACAAAGAGTTTTCTTTCAGTGCATTATATGGTACATTAAATGCTGCCATTAAAAACAAGAACTTGTCTCGCTAAAAACAAGCCCTTATATGACTATGAGGACGGAAAAATAATAAAGTTATGACTATCGGAATACAAAGAGGCAAAATCAAGATATTATTTTTATCCTTAAGGTTGAAATTGAACCTCTAAGATGATTTCATGCAACAAACTCTGCATTTCTATAAATCACCGGTTAGACCATACATGGAATATTGTGTACAGTTTCAAGCACCTGTGTATGAGAAGGACATTGCTGAACTAGAATGCGTGCAAAGAAGGGAAAGCAATGTAATTAAAGGACCTCATCACAGACGGGGATTCTTTACTGTAAGAGCAGTTCGACGATTGAACTCTCTGCCACATTGAAAAGTGTTTTTTTGAAAAATATAAAATTTCATCATATTTGTACCAGATTCTGGAGATGGAACTTTGATCCAGGAATTTATTCTAATAGCCATATTTGGAGTAAGGGAGGAATTTTTCCCCTAATGACAACATTGGAATGCACTCCAAGACAGTTTTTGCCTTCCTCTGGATCAACACGGCAGGTTTATAGGTTGAATTTGATGGACCTTTTTTCAATATTATCAACTATTCAACTCTGTAACAAAAGTGAGCTTACATTGCCCGTATGGGGATCGAACCCGTGACCTTGGCGTTATTAGCACCACGCTCTAACCAACTGAGCTAACCGGCCACTTTTACACCAAAGATTCACGTCACGTCAGTAGAAAATACATGCAAACGTGTATTCATATTGATATCCTATTAACCTGAATAATAAAATAAACTTGCAATTTTTACTACTCAAAAAGCATTGGACAAATTGCTTTTGTGTTTTCCATTCCACCCCACAAAGAGTTTTCTTCAGTACATTATATGGTACATTAAATGCTGCCATTAAAAACAAGAACTTGTCTCGCTAAAAACAAGCCCTTATATGACTATGAGGACGGAAAAATAATAAAGTTATGACTATCGGAATACAAAGAGGCAAAATCAAGATATTATTTTTGTCCTTAAGGTTGAAATTGGACCTCTAAGATGATTTCATGCAACAAACTCTGCATTTCTATAAATCACCGGTTAGACCATACATGGAATATTGTGTACAGTTTTGAGCACCTGTGTATGAGAAGGACATTGCTGAACTAGAATGCGTGCAAAGAAGGGAAAGCAAGGTAATTAAAGGACCTCATCACAGACGGGGATTCTTTACTGTAAGAGCAGTTCGACGATTGAACTCTCTGCCACATTGAAAAGTGTTTTTTTGAAAAATATAAAATTTCAACATATTTGTACCAGATTCTGGAGATGGAACTTTGATCCAGGAATTTATTCTAATAGCCATATTTGGAGTAAGGGAGGAATTTTTCCCCTAATGACAACATTGGAATGCACTCCAAGACAGTTTTTGCCTTCCTCTGGATCAACACGGCAGGTTTATAGGTTGAATTTGATGGACCTTTTTTCAATATTATCAACTATTCAACTCTGTAACAAGCATGTAACAAGCATGTAACAAAAGTGAGCTTCCATGGCCCGTACGGGGATCGAACCCGTGACCTTGGCGTTATTAGCACCACACTCTAACCAACTGAGCTAACCGGCCACTTTTACACCAAAGATTCACGTCACGTCAGTAGAAAATACATGCAAACGTGTATTCATATTGATATCCTATTAACCTGAATAATAAAATAAACTTGCAATTTTTACTACTCAAAAAGCATTGGACAAATTGCTTTTGTGTTTTCCATTCCACCCCACAAAGAGTTTTCTTCAGTACATTATATGGTACATTAAATGCTGCCATTAAAAACAAGAACTTGTCTCGCTAAAAACAAGCCCTTATATGACTATGAGGACGGAAAAATAATAAAGTTATGACTATCGGAATACAAAGAGGCAAAATGAAGATATTATTTTTGTCCTTAAGGTTGAAATTGGACCTCTAAGATGATTTCATGCAACAAACTCTGCATTTCTATAAATCACCGGTTAGACCATACATGGAATATTGTGTACAGTTTTAAGCACCTGTGTATGAGAAGGACATTGCTGAACTAGAATGCGTGCAAAGAAGGGAAAGCAAGGTAATTAAAGGACCTCATCACAGACGGGGATTCTTTACTGTAAGAGCAGTTCGACGATTGAACTCTCTGCCACATTGAAAAGTGTTTTTTTTGAAAAATATAAAATTTCATCATATTACTACCAGATTCTGGAGATGGAACTTTGATCCAGGAATTTATTCTAATAGCCATATTTGGAGTAAGGGAGGAATTTTTCCCCTAATGACAACTTTGGAATGCACTCCAAGACAGTTTTTGCCTTCCTCTGGATCAACACGGCAGGTTTATATGTTGAATTTGATGGACCTTTTTTCAATATTATCAACTATTCAACTCTGTAACAAGCATGTAACAAAAGTGAGCTTCCATGGCCCATACGGGGATCGAACCCGTGACCTTGGCGTTATTAGCACCACGCTCTACCCAACTGAGCTAACCGGCCACTTTTACACCAAAGATTCACGTCACGTCAGTAGAAAATACATGCAAACGTGTATTCATATTGATATCCTATTAACCTGAATAATAAAATAAACTTGCAATTTTTACTACTCAAAAAGCATTGGACAAATTGCTTTTGTGTTTTCCATTCCACCCCACAAAGAGTTTTCTTCAGTACATTATATGGTACATTAAATGCTGCCATTAAAAACAAGAACTTGTCTCGCTAAAAACAAGCCCTTATATGACTATGAGGACGGAAAAATAATAAAGTTATGACTATCGGAATACAAAGAGGCAAAATCAAGATACTATTTTTGTCCTTAAGGTTGAAATTGGACCTCTAAGATGATTTCATGCAACAAACTCTGCATTTCTATAAATCACCGGTTAGACCATACATGGAATATTGTGTACAGTTTTGAGCACCCGTGTATGAGAAGGACATTGCTGAACTAGAAAGCGTGCAAAGAAGGGAAAGCAAGGTAATTAAAAGACCTCATCACAGACGGGGATTCTTTACTGTAAGAGCAGTTCGACGATTGAACTCTCTGCCACATTGAAAAGTGTTTTTTTGAAAAATATAAAATTTCATCATATTTGTACCAGATTCTGGAGATGGAACTTTGATCCAGGAATTTATTCTAATAGCCATATTTGGAGTAAGGGAGGAATTTTTCCCCTAATGACAACATTGGAATGCACTCCAAGACAGTTTTTGCCTTCCTCTGGATCAACACGGCAGGTTTATAGGTTGAATTTGATGGACCTTTTTTCAATATTATCAACTATTCAACTCTGTAACAAGCATGTAACAAAAGTGAGCTTCCATGGCCCATACGGGGATCGAACCCATGACCTTGGCGTTATTAGCCCCACGCTCTAACCAACTGAGCTAACCGGCCACTTTTACACCAAAGATTCACGTCACGTCAGTAGAAAATACATGCAAACGTGTATTCATATTGATATCCTATTAACCTGAATAATAAAATAAACTTGCAATTTTTACTACTCAAAAAGCATTGGACAAATTGCTTTTGTGTTTTCCATTCCACCCCACAAAGAGTTTTCTTCAGTACATTATATGGTACATTAAATGCTGCCATTAAAAACAAGAACTTGTCTCGCTAAAAACAAGCCCTTATATGACTATGAGGACGGAAAAATAATAAAGTTATGACTATCGGAATACAAAGAGGCAAAATCAAGATATTATTTTTGTCCTTAAGGTTGAAATTGGACCTCTAAGATGATTTCATGCAACAAACTCTGCATTTCTATAAATCACCGGTTAGACCATACATGGAATATTGTGTACAGTTTTGAGCACCTGTGTATGAGAAGGACATTGCTGAACTAGAATGCGTGCAAAGAAGGGAAAGCAAGGTAATTAAAGGACCTCATCACAGACGGGGATTCTTTACTGTAAGAGCAGTTCGACGATTGAACTCTCTGCCACATTGAAAAGTGTTTTTTTGAAAAATATAAAATGTCATCATATTTGTACCAGATTCTGGAGATGGAACTTTGATCCAGGAATTTATTCTAATAGCCATATTTGAAGTAAGGGAGGACTTTTTCCCCTAATGACAACATTGGAATGCACTCCAAGACAGTTTTTGCCTTCCTCTGGATCAACACGGCAGGTTTATAGGTTGAATTTGATGGACCTTTTTTCAATAATATCAACTATTCAACTCTGTAACAAGCATGTAACAAAAGTCAGCTTACATGGCACGTACGGGGATCGAACCCGTGACCTTGGCGTTATTAGCACCACGCTCTAACCAACTGAGCTAACCGACCACTTTTACACCAAAAATTCACGTCACGTCAGTAGAAAATACATGCAAACGTGTATTCATATTGATATCCTATTAACCTGAATAATAAAATAAACTTGCAATTTTTACTACTCAAAAAGCATTGGACAAATTGCTTTTGTGTTTTCCATTCCACCCCACAAAGAGTTTTCTTTCAGTACATTATATGGTACATTAAATGCTGCCATTAAAAACAAGAACTTGTCTCGCTAAAAACAAGCCCTTATATGACTATGAGGACGGAAAAATAATAAAGTTATGACTATCGGAATACAAAGAGGCAAAATCAAGATATTATTTTTGTCATTAAGGTTGAAATTAGACCTCTAAGATGATTTCATGCAACAAACTCTGCATTTCTATAAATCACCGGTTAGACCATACATGGAATATTGTGTACAGTTTTAAGCACCTGTGTATGAGAAGGACATTGCTGAACTAGAATGCGTGCAAAGAAGGGAAAGCAAGGTAATTAAAGGACCTCATCACAGACGGGGATTCTTTACTGTAAGAGAAGTTCGACGATTGAACTCACTGCCACATTGAAAAGTGTTTTTTTGAAAAATATAAAATGTCATCATATTTGTACCAGATTCTGGAGATGGAACTTTGATCCAGGAATTTATTCTAATAGCCATATTTGGAGTAAGGGAGGAATTTTTCCCCTAATGACAACATTGGAATGCACTCCAAGACAGTTTTTGCCTTCCTCTGGATCAACACGGCAGGTTTATAGGTTGAATTTGATGGACCTTTTTTCAATATTATCAACTATTCAACTCTGTAACAAGCACGTAACAAAAGTGAGCTTCCATGGCCAGTACGGGGATCGAACCCATGACCTTGGCGTTATTAGCCCCACGCTCTAACCAACTGAGCTAACCGGCCACTTTTACACCAAAAATTCACGCCACGTCAGTAGAAAATACATGCAAACGTGTAATCATATTGATATCCTATTAACCTGAATAATAAAATAAACTTGCAATTTTTACTACTCAAAAAGCATTGGACAAATTGCTTTTGTGTTTTCCATTCCACCCCACAAAGAGTTTTCTTTCAGTACATTATAGGGTACATTAAATGCTGCCATTAAAAACAAGAACTTGTCTCGCTAAAAACAAGCCCTTATATGACTATGAGGACGGAAAAATAATAAAGTTATGACTATCGGAATACAAAGAGGCAAAATCAAGATATTATTTTTGTCCTTAAGGTTGAAATTGGACCTCTAAGATGATTTCATGCAACAAACTCTGCATTTCTATAAATCACCGGTTAGATCATACATGGAATATTGTGTACAGTTTTGAGCACCTGTGTATGAGAAGGACATTGCTGAACTAGAATGCGTGCAAAGAAGGGAAAGCAAGGTAATTAAAGGACCTCATCACAGACGGGGATTCTTTACTGTAAGAGCAGTTCGACGATTGAACTCTCTGCCACATTGAAAAGTGTTTTTTTGAAAAATATAAAATGTCATCATATTTGTACCAGATTCTGGAGATGGAACTTTGATCCAGGAATTTATTCTAATAGCCATATTTGAAGTAAGGGAGGACTTTTTCCCCTAATGACAACATTGGAATGCACTCCAAGACAGTTTTTGCCTTCCTCTGGATCAACACGGCAGGTTTATAGGTTGAATTTGATGGACCTTTTTTCAATAATATCAACTATTCAACTCTGTAACAAGCATGTAACAAGCATGTAACAAGCATGTAACAAGCATGTAACAAGCATGTAACAAAAGTGAGCTTCCATGGCCCGAACGGGGATCGAACCCGTGACCTTGGCGTTATTAGCACCACGCTCTAACCAACTGAGCTAACCGGCCACTTTTACACCAGAGATTCACGTCACGTCAGTAGAAAATACATGCAAACGTGTATTCATATTGATATCCTATTAACCTGAATAATAAAATAAACTTGCAATTTTTACTACTCAAAAAGCATTGGACAAATTGCTTTTGTGTTTTCCATTCCACCCCACAAAGAGTTTTCTTTCAGTACATTATATGGTACATTAAATGCTGCCATTAAAAACAAGAACTTGTCTCGCTAAAAACAAGCCCTTATATGACTATGAGGACGGAAAAATAATAAAGTTATGACTATCGGAATACAAAGAGGCAAAATCAAGATATTATTTTTGTCCTTAAGGTTGAAATTGGACCTCTAAGATGATTTCATGCAACAAACTCTGCATTTCTATAAATCACCGGTTAGACCATACATGGAATATTGTGTACAGTTTTGAGCACCTGTGTATGAGAAGGACATTGCTGAACTAGAATGCGTGCAAAGAAGGGAAAGCAAGGTAATTAAAGGACCTCATCACAGACGGGGATTCTTTACTGTAAGAGCAGTTCGACGATTGAACTCTGCCACATTGAAAAGTGTTTTTTTGAAAAATATAAAATTTCATCATATTTGTACCAGATTCTGGAGATGGAACTTTGATCCAGGAATTTATTCTAATAGCCATATTTGGAGTAAGGGAGGAATTTTTCCCCTAATGACAACATTGGAATGCACTCCAAGACAGTTTTTGCCTTCCTCTGGATCAACACGGCAGGTTTATAGGTTGAATTTGATGGACCTTTTTTCAATATTATCAACTATTCAACTCTGTAACAAAAGTGAGCTTCCATGGCCCGTACAGGGATCGAACCCGTGACCTTGGCGTTATTAGCACCACGCTCTAACCAACTGAGCTAACCGGCCACTTTTACACCAACGATTCACGTCACATCAGTAGAAAATACATGCAAACGTGTATTCATATTGATATCCTATTAACCTGAATAATAAAATAAACTTGCAATTTTTACTACTCAAAAAGCATTGGACAAATTGCTTTTGTGTTTTCCATTCCACCCCACAAAGAGTTTTCTTTCAGTACATTATATGGTACATTAAATGCTGCCATTAAAAACAAGAACTTGTCTCGCTAAAAACAAGCCCTTATATGACTATGAGGACGGAAAAATAATAAAGTTATAACTATCGGAATACAAAGAGGCAAAATCAAGATATTATTTTTGTCCTTAAGGTTGAAATTGGACCTCTAAGATGATTTCATGCAACAAACTCTGCATTTCTATAAATCACCGGTTAGACCATACATGGAATATTGTGTACAGTTTTAAGCACCTGTGTATGAGAAGGACATTGCTGAACTAGAATGCGTGCAAAGAAGGGAAAGCAAGGTAATTAAAGGACCTCATCACAGACGGGGATTCTTTACTGTAAGAGAAGTTCGACGATTGAACTCTCTGCCACATTGAAAAGTGTTTTTTTGAAAAATATAAAATTTCATCATATTTGTACCAGATTCTGGAGATGGAACTTTGATCCAGGAATTTATTCTAATAGCCATATTTGGAGTAAGGGAGGAATTTTTCCCCTAATGACAATATTGGAATGCACTCCAAGACAGTTTTTGCCTTCCTCTGGATCAACACGGCAGGTTTATAGGTTGAATTTGATGGACCTTTTTTCAATATTATCAACTATTCAACTCTGTAACAAAAGTGAGCTTCCATGGCCCGTACGGGGATCGAACCCGTGACCTTGGCGTTATTAGCACCACGATCTAACCGAATGAGCTAACCGGCCACTTTAACACCAAAGATTCACGTCACGTCAGTAGAAAATACATGCAAACGTGTATTCATATTGATATCCTATTAACCTGAATAATAAAATAAACTTGCAATTTTTACTACTCAAAAAGCATTGGACAAATTGCTTTTGTGTTTTCCATTCCACCCCACAAAGAGTTTTCTTTCAGTACATTATATGGTACATTAAATGCTGCCATTAAAAACAAGAACTTGTCTCGCTAAAAACAAGCCCTTATATGACTATGAGGACGGAAAAATAATAAAGTTATGACTATCGGAATACAAAGAGGCAAAATGAAGATATTATTTTTGTCCTTAAGGTTGAAATTGGACCTCTAAGATGATTTCATGCAACAAACTCTGCATTTCTATAAATCACCGGTTAGACCATACATGGAATATTGTGTACAGTTTTAAGCACCTGTGTATGAGAAGGACATTGCTGAACTAGAATGCGTGCAAAGAAGGGAAAGCAAGGTAATTAAAGGACCTCATCACAGACGGGGATTCTTTACTGTAAGAGAAGTTCGACGATTGAACTCTCTGCCACATTGAAAAGTGTTTTTTTGAAAAATATAAAATTTCATCATATTTGTACCAGATTCTGGAGATGGAACTTTGATCCAGGAATTTATTCTAATAGCCATATTTGGAGTAAGGGAGGAATTTTTCCCCTAATGACAACATTGGAATGCACTCCAAGACAGTTTTTGCCTTCCTCTGGATCAACACGGCAGGTTTACAGGTTGAATTTGATGGACCTTTTTTCAATATTATCAACTATTCAACTCTGTAACAAGCATGTAACAAAAGTGAGCTTCCATGGCCCGTACAGGGATCGAACCCGTGACCTTAGCGTTATTAGCACCACGCTCTAACCAACTGAGCTAACCGACCACTTTTACACCAAAGATTCACGTCACGTCAGTAGAAAATACATGCAAACGTGTATTCATATTGATATCCTATTAACCTGAATAATAAAATAAACTTGCAATTTTTACTACTCAAAAAGCATTGGACAAATTGCTTTTGTGTTTTCCATTCCACCCCACAAAGAGTTTTCTTTCAGTACATTATATGGTACATTAAATGCTGCCATTAAAAACAAGAACTTGTCTCGCTAAAAACAAGCCCTTATATGACTATGAGGACGGAAAAATAATAAAGTTATGACTATCGGAATACAAAGAGGCAAAATCAAGATATTATTTTTGTCCTTAAGGTTGAAATTGGACCTCTAAGATGATTTCATGCAACAAACTCTGCATTTCTATAAATCACCGGTTAGACCATACATGGAATATTGTGTACAGTTTTAAGCACCTGTGTATGAGAAGGACATTGCTGAACTAGAATGCGTGCAAAGAAGGGAAAGCAAGGTAATTAAAGGACCTCATCACAGACGGGGATTCTTTACTGTAAGAGCAGTTCGACGATTGAACTCTCTGCCACATTGAAAAGTGTTTTTTTGAAAAATATAAAATTTCATCATATTACTACCAGATTCTGGAGATGGAACTTTGATCCAGGAATTTATTCTAATAGCCATATTTGGAGTAAGGGAGGAATTTTTCCCCTAATGACAACTTTGGAATGCACTCCAAGACAGTTTTTGCCTTCCTCTGGATCAACACGGCAGGTTTATATGTTGAATTTGATGGACCTTTTTTCAATATTATCAACTATTCAACTCTGTAACAAGCATGTAACAAAAGTGAGCTTCCATGGCCCATACGGGGATCAAACCCGTGACCTTGGCGTTATTAGCACCACGCTCTAACCAACTGAGCTAACCGGCCACTTTTACACCAAAGATTCACGTCACGTCAGTAGAAAATACATGCAAACGTGTATTCATATTGATATCCTATTAACCTGAATAATAAAATAAACTTGAAATTTTTACTACTCAAAAAGCATTGGACAAATTGCTTTTGTGTTTTCCATTCCACCCCACAAAGAGTTTTCTTTCAGTGCATTATATGGTACATTAAATGCTGCCATTAAAAACAAGAACTTGTCTCGCTAAAAACAAGCCCTTATATGACTATGAGGACGGAAAAATAATAAAGTTATGACTATCGGAATACAAAGAGGCAAAATCAAGATATTATTTTTATCCTTAAGGTTGAAATTGAACCTCTAAGATGATTTCATGCAACAAACTCTGCATTTCTATAAATCACCGGTTAGACCATACATGGAATATTGTGTACAGTTTCAAGCACCTGTGTATGAGAAGGACATTGCTGAACTAGAATGCGTGCAAAGAAGGGAAAGCAATGTAATTAAAGGACCTCATCACAGACGGGGATTCTTTACTGTAAGAGCAGTTCGACGATTGAACTCTCTGCCACATTGAAAAGTGTTTTTTTGAAAAATATAAAATTTCATCATATTTGTACCAGATTCTGGAGATGGAACTTTGATCCAGGAATTTATTCTAATAGCCATATTTGGAGTAAGGGAGGAATTTTTCCCCTAATGACAACATTGGAATGCACTCCAAGACAGTTTTTGCCTTCCTCTGGATCAACACGGCAGGTTTATAGGTTGAATTTGATGGACCTTTTTTCAATATTATCAACTATTCAACTCTGTAACAAAAGTGAGCTTACATTGCCCATATGGGGATCGAACCCGTGACCTTGGCGTTATTAGCACCACGCTCTAACCAACTGAGCTAACCGGCCACTTTTACACCAAAGATTCACGTCACGTCAGTAGAAAATACATGCAAACGTGTATTCATATTGATATCCTATTAACCTGAATAATAAAATAAACTTGCAATTTTTACTACTCAAAAAGCATTGGACAAATTGCTTTTGTGTTTTCCATTCCACCCCACAAAGAGTTTTCTTCAGTACATTATATGGTACATTAAATGCTGCCATTAAAAACAAGAACTTGTCTCGCTAAAAACAAGCCCTTATATGACTATGAGGACGGAAAAATAATAAAGTTATGACTATCGGAATACAAAGAGGCAAAATCAAGATATTATTTTTGTCCTTAAGGTTGAAATTGGACCTCTAAGATGATTTCATGCAACAAACTCTGCATTTCTATAAATCACCGGTTAGACCATACATGGAATATTGTGTACAGTTTTGAGCACCTGTGTATGAGAAGGACATTGCTGAACTAGAATGCGTGCAAAGAAGGGAAAGCAAGGTAATTAAAGGACCTCATCACAGACGGGGATTCTTTACTGTAAGAGCAGTTCGACGATTGAACTCTCTGCCACATTGAAAAGTGTTTTTTTGAAAAATATAAAATTTCAACATATTTGTACCAGATTCTGGAGATGGAACTTTGATCCAGGAATTTATTCTAATAGCCATATTTGGAGTAAGGGAGGAATTTTTCCCCTAATGACCACATTGGAATGCACTCCAAGACAGTTTTTGCCTTCCTCTGGATCAACACGGCAGGTTTATAGGTTGAATTTGATGGACCTTTTTTCAATATTATCAACTATTCAACTCTGTAACAAGCATGTAACAAGCATGTAACAAAAGTGAGCTTCCATGGCCCGTACGGGGATCGAACCCGTGACCTTGGCGTTATTAGCACCACACTCTAACCAACTGAGCTAACCGGCCACTTTTACACCAAAGATTCACGTCACGTCAGTAGAAAATACATGCAAACGTGTATTCATATTGATATCCTATTAACCTGAATAATAAAATAAACTTGCAATTTTTACTACTCAAAAAGCATTGGACAAATTGCTTTTGTGTTTTCCATTCCACCCCACAAAGAGTTTTCTTCAGTACATTATATGGTACATTAAATGCTGCCATTAAAAACAAGAACTTGTCTCGCTAAAAACAAGCCCTTATATGACTATGAGGACGGAAAAATAATAAAGTTATGACTATCGGAATACAAAGAGGCAAAATGAAGATATTATTTTTGTCCTTAAGGTTGAAATTGGACCTCTAAGATGATTTCATGCAACAAACTCTGCATTTCTATAAATCACCGGTTAGACCATACATGGAATATTGTGTACAGTTTTAAGCACCTGTGTATGAGAAGGACATTGCTGAACTAGAATGCGTGCAAAGAAGGGAAAGCAAGGTAATTAAAGGACCTCATCACAGACGGGGATTCTTTACTGTAAGAGCAGTTCGACGATTGAACTCTCTGCCACATTGAAAAGTGTTTTTTTTGAAAAATATAAAATTTCATCATATTACTACCAGATTCTGGAGATGGAACTTTGATCCAGGAATTTATTCTAATAGCCATATTTGGAGTAAGGGAGGAATTTTTCCCCTAATGACAACTTTGGAATGCACTCCAAGACAGTTTTTGCCTTCCTCTGGATCAACACGGCAGGTTTATATGTTGAATTTGATGGACCTTTTTTCAATATTATCAACTATTCAACTCTGTAACAAGCATGTAACAAAAGTGAGCTTCCATGGCCCATACGGGGATCGAACCCGTGACCTTGGCGTTATTAGCACCACGCTCTACCCAACTGAGCTAACCGGCCACTTTTACACCAAAGATTCACGTCACGTCAGTAGAAAATACATGCAAACGTGTATTCATATTGATATCCTATTAACCTGAATAATAAAATAAACTTGCAATTTTTACTACTCAAAAAGCATTGGACAAATTGCTTTTGTGTTTTCCATTCCACCCCACAAAGAGTTTTCTTCAGTACATTATATGGTACATTAAATGCTGCCATTAAAAACAAGAACTTGTCTCGCTAAAAACAAGCCCTTATATGACTATGAGGACGGAAAAATAATAAAGTTATGACTATCGGAATACAAAGAGGCAAAATGAAGATATTATTTTTGTCCTTAAGGTTGAAATTGGACCTCTAAGATGATTTCATGCAACAAACTCTGCATTTCTATAAATCACCGGTTAGACCATACATGGAATATTGTGTACAGTTTTGAGCACCTGTGTATGAGAAAGACATTGCTGAACTAGAATGCGTGCAAAGAAGGGAAAGCAAGGTAATTAAAGGACCTCATCACAGACGGGGATTCTTTACTGTAAGAGAAGTTCGACGATTGAACTCTCTGCCACATTGAAAAGTGTCTTTTTGAAAAATATAAAATGTCCTCATATTTGTACCAGATTCTGGAGATGGAACTTTGATCCAGGAATTTATTCTAATAGCCATATTTGGAGTAAGGGAGGAATTTTTCCCCTAATGACAACATTGGAATGCACTCCAAGACAGTTTTTGCCTTCCTCTGGATCAACACAGCAGGTTTATAGGTTGAATTTGATGGACCTTTTTTCAATATTATCAACTATTCAACTCTGTAACAAGCATGTAACAAGCATGTAACAAAAGTGAGCTTCCACAGCCTGTACGGGGATCGAACCTGTGACCTTGGCGTTATTAGCACCACACTCTAACCAACTGAGCTAACCGGCCACTTTTACACCAAAGATTCACGTCACGTCAGTAGAAAATACATGCAAACGTGTATTCATATTGATATCCTATTAACCTGAATAATAAAATAAACTTGCAATTTTTACTACTCAAAAAGCATTGGACAAATTGCTTTTGTGTTTTCCATTCCACCCCACAAAGAGTTTTCTTCAGTACATTATATGGTACATTAAATGCTGCCATTAAAAACAAGAACTTGTCTCGCTAAAAACAAGCCCTTATATGACTATGAGGACGGAAAAATAATAAAGTTATGACTATCGGAATACAAAGAGGCAAAATCGAGATATTATTTTTGTCCTTAAGGTTGAAATTGGACCTCTAAGATGATTTCATGCAACAAACTCTGCATTTCTATAAATCACCGGTTAGACCATACATGGAATATTGTGTACAGTTTTGAGCACCTGTGTACGAGAAGGACATTGCTGAACTAGAATGCGTGCAAAGAAGGGAAAGCAAGGTAATTAAAGGACCTCATCACAGACGGGGATTCTTTACTGTAAGAGCAGTTCGACGATTGAACTCTCTGCCACATTGAAAAGTGTTTTTTTGAAAAATATAAAATTTCATCATATTTGTACCAGATTCTGGAGATGGAACTTTGATCCAGGAATTTATTCTAATAGCCATATTTGGAGTAAGGGAGGAATTTTTCCCCTAATGACAACATTGGAATGCACTCCAAGACAGTTTTTGCCTTCCTCTGGATCAACACGGCAGGTTTATAGGTTGAATTTGATGGACCTTTTTTCAATATTATCAACTATTCAACTCTGTAACAACCATGTAACAAAAGTGAGCTTCCATGGCCCGGACGGGGATTGAACTTGTGACCTTGGCGTTATTAGCACCACGCTCTAACCAACTGAGCTAACCGGCCACTTTTACACCAAAGATTCACGTCACGTCAGTAGAAAATACATGCAAACGTGTATTCATATTGATATCCTATTAACCTGAATAATAAAATAAACTTGCAATTTTTACTACTCAAAAAGCATTGGACAAATTGCTTTTGTGTTTTCCATTCCACCCCACAAAGAGTTTTCTTCAGTACATTATATGGTACATTAAATGCTGCCATTAAAAACAAGAACTTGTCTCGCTAAAAACAAGCCCTTATATGACTATGAGGACGGAAAAATAATAAAGTTATGACTATCGGAATACAAAGAGGCAAAATCAAGATATTATTTTTCAATTTCCACCCCACAAAGAGTTTTCTTTCAGTACATTATATGGTACATTAAATGCTGCCATTAAAAACAAGAACTTGTCTCGCTAAAAACAAGCCCTTATATGACTATGAGGACGGAAAAATAATAAAGTTATGACTATCGGAATACAAAGAGGCAAAATCAAGATATTATTTTTATCCTTAAGGTTGAAATTGAACCTCTAAGATGATTTCATGCAACAAACTCTGCATTTCTATAAATCACCGGTTAGACCATACATGGAATATTGTGTACTGTTTTAAGCACCTGTGTATGAGAAGGACATTGCTGAACTAGAATGCGTGCAAAGAAGGGAAAGCAAGGTAATTAAAGGACCTCATCACAGACGGGGATTCTTTACTGTAAGAGCAGTTCGACGATTGAACTCTCTGCCACATTGAAAAGTGTTTTTTTGAAAAATATAAAATTTCATCATATTTGTACCAGATTCTGGAGATGGAACTTTGATCCAGGAATTTATTCTAATAGCCATATTTGGAGTAAGGGAGGAATTTTTCCCCTAATGAGAAAATTGGAATGCACTCCAAGACAGTTTTTGCCTTCCTCTGGATCAACACGGCTGGTTTATAGGTTGAATTTGATGGACCTTTTTTCAATATTATCAACTATTCAACTCTGTAACAAGCATGTAACAAGCATGTAACAAAAGTGAGCTTCCATGGCCCGTACGGGGATCGAACCCGTGACCTTGGCGTTACTAGCACCACGCTCTAACCAACTGAGCTAACCGGCCACTTTTACACCAAAGATTCACGTCACGTCAGTAGAAAATACATGCAAACGTGTATTCATATTGATATCCTATTAACCTGAATAATAAAATAAACTTGCAATTTTTACTACTCAAAAAGCATTGGACAAATTGCTTTTGTGTTTTCCTTTCCACCCCACAAAGAGTTTTCTTTCAGTACATTATATGGTACATTAAATGCTGCCATTAAAAACAAGAACTTGTCTCGCTAAAAACAAGCCCTTATATGACTATGAGGACGGAAAAATAATAAAGTTATGACTATCGGAATACAAAGAGGCAAAATCAAGATATTATTTTTGTCCTTAAGGTTGAAATTGGACCTCTAAGATGATTTCATGCAACAAACTCTGCATTTCTATAAATCACCGGTTAGACCATACATGGAATATTGTGTACAGTTTTGAGCACCTGTGTATGAGAAAGACATTGCTGAACTAGAATGCGTGCAAAGAAGGGAAAGCAAGGTAATTAAAGGACCTCATCACAGACGGGGATTCTTTACTGTAAGAGAAGTTCGACGATTGAACTCTCTGCCACATTGAAAAGTGTCTTTTTGAAAAATATAAAATGTCCTCATATTTGTACCAGATTCTGGAGATGGAACTTTGATCCAGGAATTTATTCTAATAGCCATATTTGGAGTAAGGGAGGAATTTTTCCCCTAATGACAACATTGGAATGCACTCCAAGACAGTTTTTGCCTTCCTCTGGATCAACACAGCAGGTTTATAGGTTGAATTTGATGGACCTTTTTTCAATATTATCAACTATTCAACTCTGTAACAAGCATGTAACAAAAGTGAGCTTCCACGGCCTGTACGGGGATCGAACCTGTGACCTTGGCGTTATTAGCACCACACTCTAACCAACTGAGCTAACCGGCCACTTTTACACCAAAGATTCACGTCACGTCAGTAGAAAATACATGCAAACGTGTATTCATATTGATATCCTATTAACCTGAATAATAAAATAAACTTGCAATTTTTACTACTCAAAAAGCATTGGACAAATTGCTTTTGTGTTTTCCATTCCACCCCACAAAGAGTTTTCTTCAGTACATTATATGGTACATTAAATGCTGCCATTAAAAACAAGAACTTGTCTCGCTAAAAACAAGCCCTTATATGACTATGAGGACGGAAAAATAATAAAGTTATGACTATCGGAATACAAAGAGGCAAAATCAAGATATTATTTTTGTCCTTAAGGTTGAAATTGGACCTCTAAGATGATTTCATGCAACAAACTCTGCATTTCTATAAATCACCGGTTAGACCATACATGGAATATTGTGTACAGTTTTGAGCACCTGTGTATGAGAAGGACATTGCTGAACTAGAATGCGTGCAAAGAAGGGAAAGCAAGGTAATTAAAGGACCTCATCACAGACGGGGATTCTTTACTGTAAGAGCAGTTCGACGATTGAACTCTCTGCCACATTGAAAAGTGTTTTTTTGAAAAATATAAAATTTCATCATATTTGTACCAGATTCTGGAGATGGAACTTTGATCCAGGAATTTATTCTAATAGCCATATTTGGAGTAAGGGAGGAATTTTTCCCCTAATGACAACATTGGAATGCACTCCAAGACAGTTTTTGCCTTCCTCTGGATCAACACGGCAGGTTTATAGGTTGAATTTGATGGACCTTTTTTCAATATTATCAACTATTCAACTCTGTAACAACCATGTAACAAAAGTGAGCTTCCATGGCCCGGACGGGGATTGAACTCGTGACCTTGGCGTTATTAGCACCACGCTCTAACCAACTGAGCTAACCGGCCACTTTTACACCAAAGATTCACGTCACGTCAGTAGAAAATACATGCAAACGTGTATTCATATTGATATCCTATTAACCTGAATAATAAAATAAACTTGCAATTTTTACTACTCAAAAAGCATTGGACAAATTGCTTTTGTGTTTTCCATTCCACCCCACAAAGAGTTTTCTTCAGTACATTATATGGTACATTAAATGCTGCCATTAAAAACAAGAACTTGTCTCGCTAAAAACAAGCCCTTATATGACTATGAGGACGGAAAAATAATAAAGTTATGACTATCGGAATACAAAGAGGCAAAATCAAGATATTATTTTTCAATTTCCACCCCACAAAGAGTTTTCTTTCAGTACATTATATGGTACATTAAATGCTGCCATTAAAAACAAGAACTTGTCTCGCTAAAAACAAGCCCTTATATGACTATGAGGACGGAAAAATAATAAAGTTATGACTATCGGAATACAAAGAGGCAAAATCAAGATATTATTTTTATCCTTAAGGTTGAAATTGAACCTCTAAGATGATTTCATGCAACAAACTCTGCATTTCTATAAATCACCGGTTAGACCATACATGGAATATTGTGTACAGTTTTAAGCACCTGTGTATGAGAAGGACATTGCTGAACTAGAATGCGTGCAAAGAAGGGAAAGCAAGGTAATTAAAGGACCTCATCACAGACGGGGATTCTTTACTGTAAGAGCAGTTCGACGATTGAACTCTCTGCCACATTGAAAAGTGTTTTTTTGAAAAATATAAAATTTCATCATATTTGTACCAGATTCTGGAGATGGAACTTTGATCCAGGAATTTATTCTAATAGCCATATTTGGAGTAAGGGAGGAATTTTTCCCCTAATGAGAAAATTGGAATGCACTCCAAGACAGTTTTTGCCTTCCTCTGGATCAACACGGCTGGTTTATAGGTTGAATTTGATGGACCTTTTTTCAATATTATCAACTATTCAACTCTGTAACAAGCATGTAACAAAAGTGAGCTTCCATGGCCCGTACGGGGATCGAACCCGTGACCTTGGCGTTACTAGCACCACGCTCTAACCAACTGAGCTAACCGGCCACTTTTACACCAAAGATTCACGTCACGTCAGTAGAAAATACATGCAAACGTGTATTCATATTGATATCCTATTAACCTGAATAATAAAATAAACTTGCAATTTTTACTACTCAAAAAGCATTGGACAAATTGCTTTTGTGTTTTCCTTTCCACCCCACAAAGAGTTTTCTTTCAGTACATTATATGGTACATTAAATGCTGCCATTAAAAACAAGAACTTGTCTCGCTAAAAACAAGCCCTTATATGACTATGAGGACGGAAAAATAATAAAGTTATGACTATCGGAATACAAAGAGGCAAAATCAAGATATTATTTTTGTCCTTAAGGTTGAAATTGAACCTCTAAGATGATTTCATGCAACAAACTCTGCATTTCTATAAATCACCGGTTAGACCATACATGGAATATTGTGTACAGTTTTAAGCACCTGTGTATGAGAAGGACATTGCTGAACTAGAATGCGTGCAAAGAAGGGAAAGCAAGGTAATTAAAGGACCTCATCACAGACGGGGATTCTTTACTGTAAGAGCAGTTCGACGATTGAACTCTCTGCCACATTGAAAAGTGTTTTTTTGAAAAATATAAAATTTCATCATATTTGTACCAGATTCTGGAGATGGAACTTTGATCCAGGAATTTATTCTAATAGCCATATTTGGAGTAAGGGAGGAATTTTTCCCCTAATGACAACATTGGAATGCACTCCAAGACAGTTTTTGCCTTCCTCTGGATCAACACGGCAGGTTTATAGGTTGAATTTGATGGACCTTTTTTCAATATTATCAACTATTCAACTCTGTAACAAGCATGTAACAAAAGTGAGCTTCCATGGCCCGTACGGGGATCGAACCCGTGACCTTGGCGTTATTAGCACCACGCTCTAACCAACTGAGCTAACCGGCCACTTTTACACCAAAGATTCACGTCACGTCAGTAGAAAATACATGCAAACGTGTATTCATATTGATATCCTATTAACCTGAATAATAAAATAAACTTGCAATTTTTACTACTCAAAAAGCATTGGACAAATTGCTTTTGTGTTTTCCATTCCACCCCACAAAGAGTTTTCTTTCAGTACATTATATGGTACATTAAATGCTGCCATTAAAAACAAGAACTTGTCTCGCTAAAAACAAGCCCTTATATGACTATGAGGACGGAAAAATAATAAAGTTATGACTATCGGAATACAAAGAGGCAAAATCAAGATATTATTTTTCCATTCCACCCCACAAAGAGTTTTCTTTCAGTACATTATATGGTACATTAAATGCTGCCATTAAAAACAAGAACTTGTCTCGCTAAAAACAAGCCCTTATATGACTATGAGGACGGAAAAATAATAAAGTTATGACTATCAGAATACAAAGAGGCAAAATCAAGATATTATTTTTGTCCTTAAGGTTGAAATTGAACCTCTAAGATGATTTCATGCAACAAACTCTGCATTTCTATAAATCACCGGTTAGACCATACATGGAATATTGTGTACAGTTTTAAGCACCTGTGTATGAGAAGGACATTGCTGAACTAGAATGCGTGCAAAGAAGGGAAAGCAAGGTAATTAAAGGACCTCATCACAGACGGGGATTCTTTACTGTAAGAGCAGTTCGACGATTGAACTCTCTGCCACATTGAAAAGTGTTTTTTTGAAAAATATAAAATTTCATCATATTTGTACCAGATTCTGGAGATGGAACTTTGATCCAGGAATTTATTCTAATAGCCATATTTGGAGTAAGGGAGGAATTTTTCCCCTAATGAGAAAATTGGAATGCTTTCTGTGATCGCAATGAGGTCACTTTACGCCTTGATCTCCATGCAGGTTCAAATCAGGTGGGGGGGTGCGAGCTCGGAGAAGCAAAGACACACTGAGACGTTTCTCAAGGCAAAAATACTTCTGACTTTATTTGCAGAGACACAGAGTTTATATAGTAAAAATATCATATAATTACGTGCAGACACATATGAGTCATTTAGACATATACATTCTTGTGGTTTCTTTCCTCATTATTCTTATCTCTACATACATTGTTTCTTATTCCTTACATCTAATTTTTAATCCGGTGTTCTACCCATATCTATCTTGGCTGTACGCCCAGAACCCAAAAATGCTGGTAACAAACTCCCTAGTTCCTGGTAGTACACTCATAACATAATGAATTCGCAATTCCCAGTTTCAGCAGAACATCTGCAGATTATCACATTCCATAACCTTTCAATAATACCCAAAATATAGACTCGTTTATCCTTCTACCTTGAAGTAGTACATACATTACACTTATATCATTGATTATAGGTTGTTCTATACCATCACAATCCCTCCTTTTGTGATTTTACCAACACCTAAATTCCAATGCTACTTCTATCTCCTGATAGCAAGGCTTCGATCCATTTCTTCACTTGATTCACACAGGTATGTAGGTGGGGTAATCTCACAACACTCTTTCATCATAATATATAGGCCTCTGACTGAATGCTTCCCTTATCTTGCAAAATACATAACAATTGAAACATGTAAGCAATACAAATAATATCATTAAACAAATCAATGGTTGGAAAAGCACATGCAATATCTTAGTGGCAGTGGGAGAAAATCCTGTAAAAACGTCATACCAATGATGGGCACTGGCATCTTTTATTGCTGACAATAAATTTATTACTTCCCTAGCTGCTATTGTAGCCAATACTTTCACTTTACTTAGAGTTACATTATGGGCTGCTATCAATTTCTTTACGTCTTTAGACTTTTGTAACACTTGTTTTAACTCTTCCAGTGGCAAACTAAAATTTCCATAGGGCAAAGGTTCAGGTACCCATACAGTGGACATTATTTCTTCTAAAGTAGGCAGGAACACTATAGTTTGGTTCCCCCAAGTCAAATGCGTCACATTGTATAGACATCCTGAAAATGGTCCTGTGAGATTAAACTGGCTAAGGGTCTGCTTGTTGTTAGTTATTAAACATACATGCTGTGGACCTACTTCAATATAAACCTGTAGGTTAACTTCTGGGATTATAGTGAGTGCGCATACATTATCCTGGTGCTGCATTAGACAGGGTTCATATATCCCTGACTGTTCATTACATACATATCCTTGCTCTGTTAACTGGCACAAATCTATATTCCTTGTCTTATTTTGAGAATCTATGTGTGTTCCTTTCATTTCCAGGATACAATATTGTCCTAATAATGTCACCCAATCAATCATTACCATTGGCATAACAATAAATTTGCATAATAGAGTAGGATTTTTCACATGAAATGCTATTAGTCTTCCTGCACACCATTTAGGTGTACACTCAGTATACTCAGGCTGGAACAATAACCACGTATCATTTCTCTTTCCTATGGGCAGAATGTCTGTCCATTGCCTAACATGACTACTAAACAATTTATTCTTACAATTATTCATCTGTTCTTGTTGCCACATCGTTTTAAGCGTACATACTGTCCAATTTACTAAAGTTGATACATTCTGTAATGTTCTATATTCGGTTAGCATACTTTCATTAAAAACATTTAGAAACAGTTCATCTATAGCTAACCCTTTTTGCTGTAAGTGAAAGGTAGTAGGTAACCATGAGGCACCTATCCTTAATGCAGTAGATGTGTCATCTCCCACTGAGTTTAATTTGTTCATAACTGTTTCTAACTGTATACCATTCAATACTCCTAATCCCGTTCCTACCCCTCCTAATAGCGGGTCATACCATTCTCTTTTTTGTCTATGACAGCTGGGGGATTCAGGGAAGGAAATATTGAAGTGTACATTCTTTTTCTGCTGTTGGGTTACAGCGCTCTTACAAGTGTGTGGGATTCTTTCCAGACTTTGTACTGTTATATGTGGCTTAAAACTATCTCTTAAAATTATTATCAAGAATACAAAATATCTTCTATTTCTTATTTGGCTATTATTCATACATAATATAATCCCATCAGTTTCTTTTATTACAATCGTAGAGTTGAGCCTCTCCTTGTTGCATCTTTCATAAGTCTTATTTATCATTTCGTTTCTATTTTTCCTGGTTGTATATTTCTGTCGATACTGTAAATCTGGTTCATAACAACAAAGCAACAGCCCCGGCGTCTCTTCTTGTATGCTAATGTTGGCTGTTTTGTCTATGTGAAGGTACACAGTCCCTCCATGTGGTCCCTTCGGTTGTAGTCACATTTGTAGTATAACACGGGGCATTGGCCTTACAGGTGTAGTTACCCTGCTTTCTATCCACTGTGGCATTCGCCCACCCTGTCCTGAACTGTTCCAGTGATTCTGTACTGATTACGTGTACAGGAGTAGCAGTTCTGCCTTTTTGTATAAGAGCACACGCAACAACCGCCGCAACAACCACAAAGATCTTCATTCTTCTGGCTGAAGAACCTTTTTACAATGACTGGCGTGAATCCAGCTTGCCTTTCCTTCGAGCTTCACTGAGGTGCTTGTAACGAGTAAAACTTGAAAAGGACCATCAAACCGTGGCTCAAGGCTCTTCCTCACGTGTCTTTTGACAACGACCCAATCTCCTGGTTCTAGCTTATACGTCCCTTCAACTGAATCAGGACCTGGAATGGAAGCAAAGACTTGTGCATGCACCTTGGTCAATTGTTTGTTCAGCGTTGATACATAATCTGTTAGTCTACCATACTGCATTTGGAGCACCTGTGGAAAATAACATCCTAATCTGGGAGCCGACCCAAATAAGATCTCATATGGGCTGAGACCTGTTCTTTTTGTGGGCGTGTATCTTACTGAGAACAAGGCTAATGGTAGACACTCGGTCCATGGTTTCCCGGTTTCTACCATTGCTTTTTGGATTTTCAATTTGAGAGTCCCATTTAGTCTCTCAACCTTCCCACTGCTTTGTGGATGGTATGGTGTATGTAGGGCTTGACTTATGCCTAGAGCTGACAACACATGGTTCATGATTTCACCCGTAAAATGAGTTCCTCTGTCGCTCTCGATCACCTCTGGTACTCCATATCTGCACACCACCTCGTTGATCAGTTTCTTTGCTGTGGCTACGGCTGTAGCTTTGGTTACTGGAAAAGCTTCTGGCCATCCTGAAAAGAGATCAATACAAACAAGCACATACTCATAGGTACCGACTTTTGGTAATTGAATATAGTCTATCCGTAGTCTCTGGAATGGGTAAATTGGTCTGGGTGTGTGCTTCTGTGGTACTTTTACAGTTCTTCCAATATTATGTGTTGCACAGATCATGCATCCTTGTGTAAAACTGCTGGCCATCACACTAAACCCTGGAGCATACCACACCTTGTTTACCAAGTCCATCATTGCCGTTTTTGATTGGTGAGTCGCTCCATGTGTTATTTGGCCCATCATTGGGAACATTGTCTTAGGCAGGCACAGTTTATTCTGGCATTGCCAGAGGCCATCTTTTCGTAGCGTTGCTCCTTGGGCCGTCCACTTGTCTTTTTCTTCTTTTGTTGCTTGTCCTTGAAGTTTTTGCAGTAGTTCCGGGCTTACAGCTGGTCTTGTTTCCTCTGGATCGTTTATCTGAAATACGGCTGCTAACACGGGTAGCTTCTGTGCTGCTTGCTTTGCCGCTTCGTCTGCCAGGGCATTTCCTTTTGTCTCTGGTGAACTCACCTTAGTGTGAGCTTTTATCTTTATTACTACTGCTACTTCTGTGGGTAACATCAGGGTCTCCATCAAGTAGTTTACAAAGTCTGCATTCTTTACAGGTGTACCTGCAGAGGTCAAAAACTGTCTAGCCTTCCATATAGGGCCATAATCGTGTGCAATCCCAAATGCATACCGAGAGTCAGTGTATATATTTGCTGTCTTTCCTTCTGCATGTTGGCATGCTGCTGCCAGGGCCTTAAGCTCCGCTTCTTGTGCTGAGCGGGACGCTGGTAAGGAGGCTGCTTCTAGGACTACATCTTCGGTGGTTACTGCATATCCTGTAAGAAAAGATCCTTCTACAAAATACCTTGAACCATCCACAAAGAGTATTAGGTCTGGGTTTTGGAGTGGGGTATCTTTTACATGTGCGAACCCCACTGTTTCCTGGGCCATAAGGGCCATACAATCATGTTCATCAGTTTCAGACAAAAATTGTGACCATACTTTACCTACGTCTTCTCCCCCTTGCTCCAAAGGCAGTAAGGTAGCTGGGTTCAATGTAGTACAGCGGTATAAAGTAACCTGCTCAGAAAGAAGAAGTGCACAGGTTAATCTCAAATGTCTTGCAGTGGACAAATGCTTAGGTTGTACTTGAGTAAGAATAGCAGTAATATCATGTGGTGCAAAAACTTGGACTGGAAATGCCAGGACCAAATCTGAGGCCTTGTTTAACATTGAATTTACAGCAATGATAGCTCTCACACATGATGGGGAACCTCGGGCCACAGGGTCTAGTCTAGCTGAATAATATGCTACCGGGCGCTGCTGTGGTCCATGACTTTGTGTGAGAACTGCAGTGGCATGTCCATTTTGTTCAGTACAGTACAAAGTATATGCTTGCGTAGAGGTACTCCATGGATTGGTGTCACGAGCCGCTACCAAACACAACTCCTCCTCATTCAGCTGATAATCCAGAATACTTTGAGAATCTCACTTTTATCAGGTTCTGCAAATACTTGATTAATACAAAAACAAATAAAAATAAAACATCCCTAAAAACTTTACATCAAATTAACAATGTCCAGACAAGTTTTGTTTTGCCTTCTCCCTCATCTAAATCCATAAAAACTCGTGTGAGTGATGTCACATCGCCTCCTGTGTAACTTTGCTGGAGGGGGATGGTCTCTTACACATAAACCACAATTGTACCTGATCAGTTCCTTCACCCTTCCCCCCTTTGTGGACTCTGCGAGAGTGATGTAGCAGAGTTCAAAACTACATCTCAACATAACACTAATTTAACCCCCTGTAATGTACAACAGCCTGAAACAAAAATAACTTTTTCGTGACAAACATTTGATCTTTACAATAACATAACTCATGTGTGAAATCAAAAATAAAACAATTGTAGTTAGTTATTCAATAAAACAGAAAATATTATCTCTGATAACATTAATTACTGCAAACCAATAAACAGTATATAAAAATAAGGAACGGTGGGGGCACATACATTTTCAAAACCCCGTCTCTCACAGTATCTGTAGTTTAATACATCTGAATTAACATCAAAACACATGAAATCTGATCACATCATAGCACATAAATATCGTAACTTTTATAAACAACAGCGCTTGCGCAAAAGAGAAGAAATGTATTTCGGTTTGTAGACATTACTGATATATATATATCTCAGCAGTGCATATTGAGATCCCTTTGTCTCATCAGCCCTGCAGACTGCACCCAGTCAGCCCCCCTCCTCCTCCTCCCAAACACAGCACACTTTAGGGGGGAGGGAGGGGGGGGGGTCACTAACTCACAGCTTCTCACAACTTCTCACAACTTCTCACAATCTTAACACTTTCAATGCCGGCAAAACAACATACGTATCTGCAATCATTTATCACACCATTGTACAGGAATTATCTACGTTAATGTTTAACAGTACAATCTGTTGGCCACCATCTCTATATTATGATTACGTGTTGCTTCATCAGTGAACTAGACTGGAACTTCTGTAAATAGAAAAAACACTACAAATGACAAAATTAACAAGGTGATTATTTCATACTGATTTGGTTGGGCCGGGCGTGGCCACATCAGGGGCAGGGGGGGCAGCCTCTCCCATTGGAAACAGTGCGCAGGGGGTTTCCCACCAACAATGAGGACACACTCAACATGAGGTACGGACGCCATTACCGGGCGTCGGCTGGTCCTGTTCTCTAATACATACAATACCTTTCTTATTCCTAACTTCCTCTTCTGCAAATCCCTCTAAAGCACTTTTCATCAACTTTCTACCTTCCAACTTCCCTTTGTTCTCCAGTATACCTTTTGCCCAATCTGCGGCTTGGAGCCGCCCTCCTCTTTTTCCCTCTGCCAGTTTACATGCCTTGATCAGGGCAAACAACTGCACTCTGTGCAGAATGTATGACAGGATCAAGGGTCTCATCATATAAGACAGAGGTGTCTGGTGGTTTGGCTGTGAAGGACTGCTTATACATTATTACATTTATCACTTTTCCTGATTCAATCTACAAAATGACACAAAGTCATACAAAATATCTATATCAGCATTTAATGTTGTGTTCATTCATTTTAAAAACAAGATTACATTTCTTATCTCACTAGCAGCTGTTCTTCACCTCCCCCTTCTCTTGTCACACTAGTTAATTCTAAATTATACCATATGGGAATTTACTATAAGGTCATTTGCAACATTAAAACAACTACTACTTCTATAACTTCCTTTGCTTTAAACTTTACTTTATAAAATATGAATTTCCTCTGGCAACCTCCTTGTACTACTTCTTCTGACACTTTTCTCCATGCTTCTGCTTTCCCCTGTAACTTTTTATCTTTCAACCATCCACGTTTTGTGTCACAACATTCATTCCATTTTTCTGCGTCTAACCGTCCATGGGATTCTAGACCACATGCTTTCATTATTTTATTTTTTTTTCTTCGTTCCCTGCGTTGCCTTTTTACCTTCTCTTTCTGCTACTGCCTGTTTGGCGGTTTGTCCTTTGGGGTGCTCATCTCGTACTCTTGTTACAGATTTTAGCTACTGACAGATGAATTCCATTCTCATCTGTTTTAGACAGTTTCTAGTTTCCGTACTTACTCTTGTTACAGATTTTAGCTACTGACAGATGAATTCCATTCTCATCTGTTTTAGACAGTTTCTAGCTTCCGTACTTAATAGGGACACCAAGTTCAACATTGTTGCCTAGTTATAAGTGGTCGCCTATAGGCAGACCCTAAGTTATGTAGGGGGTAATTTTCCTGATAGGTGAATTCCTTTCTCACCTATTTTAGACAGTTACTTATCCCCTCGAAACTCCTTTTCAAATTCTACTCTGGCCAGAGAATTAAATTCCTTTTATAACTAGCTTACTTTCTTCTTATTCACTTTAAACACCACTCAAGGAGATATCCTCCACACCATAACAGTAATATGACAAATATTACTAATCCAAATAACAAGGCAAACGTAAAATCAAGCTATTCATTTGACATGCCGGATTATCGGATTGCAGAAAATTCTGGAATTTTGAGCTGAAAATCAGTGCATGATAATCCCCGCAAGTACTCCAATCGTGTACACACATTTTCGGTATTTTTCCGGATTATCAGATTGCACAAAATTTTCGATTTCCGGGCTTAAATTTAGCCTATCATAATCCCCGTAGTCACCTGAAGCATGTACACATGTTTCTGGTAATTTGCCGGATTATCGGAAGTTTTTTCCAAAAACAATTTCCTTATTCTAAAATGCATTTGTGACACAAAACTGGGTTTCTACAACATTCATACAAATACTGCCATGGAGATCAGGCACTTTATCCTGAGGGTAGGATTACATATAGACTTGACCAGATTTTTACACTAAAAACACCCTCATGTGGCCCCTCTATTCCTCAGGAGTACTACCGGGAAGGTGACCTACCAGACAGGAAGGTGCAGAGCAGAGTTTGTAAGAATTAAGTCTTCTTACCTTGCTGCAGCTGTGGTCTGCACGTTCCTTCGTCCGGGAGGTCGCCATTCAAGTCCCGGGAGATCCCCTAGGTGGGGTGCCGTCCTTCTGGTCAAGTCCCTGTTCGGGCGCCAATTTCTGTGATCGCAATGAGGTCACTTTACGCCTTGATCTCCATGCAGGTTCAAATCAGGTGGGGGGGGTGCGAGCTCGGAGAAGCAAAGACACACTGAGACGTTTCTCAAGGCAAAAATACTTCTGACTTTATTTGCAGAGACACAGAGTTTATATAGTAAAAATATCATATAATTACATGCAGACACATATGAGTCATTTAGACATATACATTCTTGTGGTTTCTTTCCTCATTATTCTTATCTCTACATACATTGTTTCTTATTCCTTACATCTAATTTTTAATCCGGTGTTCTACCCATATCTATCTTGGCTGTACGCCCAGAACCCAAAAATGCTGGTAACAAACTCCCTAGTTCCTGGTAGTACACTCATAACATAATGAATTCGCAATTCCCAGTTTCAGCAGAACATCTGCAGATTATCACATTCCATAACCTTTCAATAATACCCAAAATATAGACTCGTTTATCCTTCTACCTTGAAGTAGTACATACATTACACTTATATCATTGATTATAGGTTGTTCTATACCATCACAACTCCAAGACAGTTTTTGCCTTCCTCTGGATCAACACGGCAGGTTTATAGGTTGAATTTGATGGACCTTTTTTCAATATTATCAACTATTCAACTCTGTAACAAGCATGTAACAAAAGTGAGCTTCCATGGCCCGTACGGGGATCGAACCCGTGACCTTGGCGTTATTAGCACCACGCTCTAACCAACTGAGCTAACCGGCCACTTTTACACCAAAGATTCACGTCACGTCAGTAGAAAATACATGCAAACGTGTATTCATATTGATATCCTATTAACCTGAATAATAAAATAAACTTGCAATTTTTACTACTCAAAAAGCATTGGACAAATTGCTTTTGTGTTTTCCATTCCACCCCACAAAGAGTTTTCTTTCAGTACATTATATGGTACATTAAATGCTGCCATTAAAAACAAGAACTTGTCTCGCTAAAAACAAGCCCTTATATGACTATGAGGACGGAAAAATAATAAAGTTATGACTATCGGAATACAAAGAGGCAAAATCAAGATATTATTTTTATCCTTAAGGTTGAAATTGAACCTCTAAGATGATTTCATGCAACAAACTCTGCATTTCTATAAATCACCGGTTAGACCATACATGGAATATTGTGTACAGTTTCAAGCACCTGTGTATGAGAAGGACATTGCTGAACTAGAATGCGTGCAAAGAAGGGAAAGCAAGGTAATTAAAGGACCTCATCACAGACGGGGATTCTTTACTGTAAGAGCAGTTCGACGATTGAACTCTCTGCCACATTGAAAAGTGTTTTTTTGAAAAATATAAAATTTCATCATATTTGTACCAGATTCTGGAGATGGAACTTTGATCCAGGAATTTATTCTAATAGCCATATTTGGAGTAAGGGAGGAATTTTTCCCCTAATGACAACATTGGAATGCACTCAAAGACAGTTTTTGCCTTCCTCTGGATCAACACGGCAGGTTTATAGGTTGAATTTGATGGACCTTTTTTCAATATTATCAACTATTCAACTCTGTAACAAAAGTGAGCTTCCATGGCCCATACGGGGATCGAACACGTGACCTTGGCATTATTAGCACCACGCTCTAACCAACTGAGCTAACCAGCCACATTTACACCAAAGATTCACGTCACGTCAGTAGAAAATACATGCAAACGTGTATTCATATTGATATCCTATTAACCTGAATAATAAAATAAACTTGCAATTTTTACTACTCAAAAAGCATTGGACAAATTGCTTTTGTGTTTTCCATTCCACCCCACAAAGAGTTTTCTTCAGTACATTATATGGTACATTAAATGCAGCCATTAAAAACAAGAACTTGTCTTGCTAAAAACAAGCCCTTATATGACTATGAGGACGGAAAAATAATAAAGTTATGACTATCGGAATACATAGAGGCAAAATCAAGATATTATTTTTCCATTCCACCCCACAAAGAGTTTTCTTTCAGTACATTATATGGTACATTAAATGCTGCCATTAAAAACAAGAACTTGTCTCGCTAAAAACAAGCCCTTATATGACTATGAGGACGGAAAAATAATAAAGTTATGACTATCAGAATACAAAGAGGCAAAATCAAGATATTATTTTTGTCCTTAAGGTTGAAATTGAACCTCTAAGATGATTTCATGCAACAAACTCTGCATTTCTATAAATCACCGGTTAGACCATACATGGAATATTGTGTACAGTTTTAAGCACCTGTGTATGAGAAGGACATTGCTGAACTAGAATGCGTGCAAAGAAGGGAAAGCAAGGTAATTAAAGGACCTCATCACAGACGGGGATTCTTTACTGTAAGAGCAGTTCGACGATTGAACTCTCTGCCACATTGAAAAGTGTTTTTTTGAAAAATATAAAAGTTCATCATATTTGTACCAGATTCTGGAGATGGAATTTTGATCCAGGAATTTATTCTAATAGCCATATTTGGAGTAAGGGAGGAATTTTTCCCCTAATGACAACATTGGAATGCACTCCAAGACAGTTTTTGCCTTCCTCTGGATCAACACGGCAGGTTTATAGGTTGAATTTGATGGACCTTTTTTCAATATTATCAACTATTCAACTCTGTAACAAGCATGTAACAAAAGTGAGCTTCCATGGCCCGTACGGGATCGAACCCGTGACCTTGGCGTTATTAGCACCACGCTCTAACCAACTGAGCTAACCGGCCACATTTACACCAAAGATTCACGTCACGTCAGTAGAAAATACATGCAAACGTGTATTCATATTGATATCCTATTAACCTGAATAATAAAATAAACTTGCAATTTTTACTACTCAAAAAGCATTGGACAAATTGCTTTTGTGTTTTCCATTCCACCCCACAAAGAGTTTTCTTTCAGTACATTATATGGTACATTAAATGCTGCCATTAAAAACAAGAACTTGTCTCGCTAAAAACAAGCCCTTATATGACTATGAGGACGGAAAAATAATAAAGTTATGACTATCGGAATACAAAGAGGCAAAATCAAGATATTATTTTTATCCTTAAGGTTGAAATTGAACCTCTAAGATGATTTCATGCAACAAACTCTGCATTTCTATAAATCACCGGTTAGACCATACATGGAATATTGTGTACAGTTTCAAGCACCTGTGTATGAGAAGGACATTGCTGAACTAGAATGCGTGCAAAGAAGGGAAAGCAAGGTAATTAAAGGACCTCATCACAGACGGGGATTCTTTACTGTAAGAGCAGTTCGACGATTGAACTCTCTGCCACATTGAAAAGTGTTTTTTTGAAAAATATAAAATTTCATCATATTTGTACCAGATTCTGGAGATGGAACTTTGATCCAGGAATTTATTCTAATAGCCATATTTGGAGTAAGGGAGGAATTTTTCCCCTAATGACAACATTGGAATGCACTCCAAGACAGTTTTTGCCTTCCTCTGGATCAACACGGCAGGTTTATAGGTTGAATTTGATGGACCTTTTTTCAATATTATCAACTATTCAACTCTGTAACAAAAGTGAGCTTACATTGCCCGTATGGGGATCGAACCCGTGACCTTGGCGTTATTAGCACCACTCTCTAACAAACTGAGCTAACCGGCCACTTTTACACCAAAGATTCACGTCACGTCAGTAGAAAATACATGCAAACGTGTATTCATATTGATATCCTATTAACCTGAATAATAAAATAAACTTGCAATTTTTACTACTCAAAAAGCATTGGACAAATTGCTTTTGTGTTTTCCATTCCACCCCACAAAGAGTTTTCTTCAGTACATTATATGGTACATTAAATGCTGCCATTAAAAACAAGAACTTGTCTCGCTAAAAACAAGCCCTTATATGACTATGAGGACGGAAAAATAATAAAGTTATGACTATCGGAATACAAAGAGGAAAAATCAAGATATTATTTTTGTCCTTAAGGTTGAAATTGGACCTCTAAGATGATTTCATGCAACAAACTCTGCATTTCTATAAATCACCGGTTAGACCATACATGGAATATTGTGTACAGTTTTGAGCACCTGTGTATGAGAAGGACATTGCTGAACTAGAATGCGTGCAAAGAAGGGAAAGCAAGGTAATTAAAGGACCTCATCACAGACGGGGATTCTTTACTGTAAGAGCAGTTCGACGATTGAACTCTCTGCCACATTGAAAAGTGTTTTTTGGAAAAATATAAAATTTCAACATATTTGTACCAGATTCTGGAGATGGAACTTTGATCCAGGAATTTATTCTAATAGCCATATTTGGAGTAAGGGAGGAATTTTTCCCCTAATGACAACATTGGAATGCACTCCAAGACAGTTTTTGCCTTCCTCTGGATCAACACGGCAGGTTTATAGGTTGAATTTGATGGACCTTTTTTCAATATTATCAACTATTCAACTCTGTAACAAGCATGTAACAAAAGTGAGCTTCCATGGCCCGTACGGGGATCGAAGCCGTGACCTTGGCGTTATTAGCACCACGCTCTAACCAACTGAGCTAACCGGCAACTTTTACACCAAAGATTCACGTCACGTCAGTAGAAAATACATGCAAACGTGTATTCATATTGATATCCTATTAACCTGAATAATAAAATAAACTTGCAATTTTTACTACTCAAAAAGCATTGGACAAATTGCTTTTGTGTTTTCCATTCCACCCCACAAAGAGTTTTCTTTCAGTACATTATATGGTACATTAAATGCTGCCATTAAAAACAAGAACTTGTCTCGCTAAAAACAAGCCCTTATATGACTATGAGGACGGAAAAATAATAAAGTTATGACTATCAGAATACAAAGAGGCAAAATCAAGATATTATTTGTGTCCTTAAGGTTGAAATTGAACCTCTAAGATGATTTCATGCAACAAACTCTGCATTTCTATAAATCACCGGTTAGACCATACATGGAATATTGTGTACAGTTTTAAGCACCTGTGTATGAGAAGGACATTGCTGAACTAGAATGCGTGCAAAGACGGGAAAGCAAGGTAATTAAAGGACCTCATCACAGACGGGGATTCTTTACTGTAAGAGCAGTTCGACGATTGAACTCTCTGCCACATTGAAAAGTGTTTTTTTGAAAAATATAAAATTTCATCATATTTGTACCAGATTCTGGAGATGGAACTTTGATCCAGGAATTTATTCTAATAGCCATATTTGGAGTAAGGGAGGAATTTTTCCCCTAATGACAACATTGGAATGCACTCCAAGACAGTTTTTGCCTTCCTCTGGATCAACACGGCAGGTTTATAGGTTGAATTTGATGGACCTTTTTTCAATATTATCAACTATTCAACTCTGTAACAAAAGTGAGCTTCCATGGCCCATACGGGGATCGAACCCGTGACCTTGGCGTTATTAGCACCACGCTCTAACCAACTGAGCTAATCGGCCACTTTTACACCAAAGATTCACGTCACGCAGTAGAAAATACATGCAAACGTGTATTCATATTGATATCCTATTAACCTGAATAATAAAATAAACTTGCAATTTTTACTACTCAAAAAGCATTGGACAAATTGCTTTTGTGTTTTCCATTCCACCCCACAAAGAGTTTTCTTCAGTACATTATATGGTACATTAAATGCTGCCATTAAAAACAAGAACTTGTCTCGCTAAAAACAAGCCCTTATATGACTATGAGGACGGAAAAATAATAAAGTTATGACTATCGGAATACAAAGAGGCAAAATCAAGATATTATTTTTGTCCTTAAGGTTGAAATTGGACCTCTAAGATGATTTCATGCAACAAACTCTGCATTTCTATAAATCACCGGTTAGACCATACATGGAATATTGTGTACAGTTTCAAGCACCTGTGTATGAGAAGGACATTGCTGAACTAGAATGCGTGCAAAGAAGGGAAAGCAAGGTAATTAAAGGACCTCATCACAGACGAGGATTCTTTACTGTAAGAGCAGTTCGACGATTGAACTCTCTGCCACATTGAAAAGTGTTTTTTTGAAAAATATAAAATTTCATCATATTTGTACCAGATTCTGGAGATGGAACTTTGATCCAGGAATTTATTCTAATAGCCATATTTGGAGTAAGGGAGGAATTTTTCCCCTAATGACAACATTGGAATGCACTCCAAGACAGTTTTTGCCTTCCTCTGGATCAACACGGCAGGTTTATAGGTTGAATTTGATGGACCTTTTTTCAATATTATCAACTATTCAACTCTGTAACAAAAGTGAGCTTTCATGGCCCGTACAGGGATCGAACCCGTGACCTTGGCGTTATTAGCACCACGCTCTAACCAACTGAGCTAACCAGCCACTTTTACACCAAAGATTCACGTCACGTCAGTAGAAAATACATGCAAACGTGTATTCATATTGATATCCTATTAACCTGAATAATAAAATAAACTTGCAATTTTTACTACTCAAAAAGCATTGGACAAATTGCTTTTGTGTTTTCCATTCCACCCCACAAAGAGTTTTCTTCAGTACATTATATGGTACATTAAATGCTGCCATTAAAAACAAGAACTTGTCTCGCTAAAAACAAGCCCTTATATGACTATGAGGACGGAAAAATAATAAAGTTATGACTATCGGAATACAAAGAGGCAAAATCAAAATATTATTTTTCCATTCCACCCCACAAAGAGTTTTCTTTCAGTACATTATATGGTACATTAAATGCTGCCATTAAAAACAAGAACTTGTCTCGCTAAAAACAAGCCCTTATATGACTATGAGGACGGAAAAATAATAAAGTTATGACTATCAGAATACAAAGAGGCAAAATCAAGATATTATTTTTGTCCTTAAGGTTGAAATTGAACCTCTAAGATGATTTCATGCAACAAACTCTGCATTTCTATAAATCACCGGTTAGACCATACATGGAATATTGTGTACAGTTTTAAGCACCTGTGTATGAGAAGGACATTGCTGAACTAGAATGCGTGCAAAGAAGGGAAAGCAAGGTAATTAAAGGACCTCATCACAGACGGGGATTCTTTACTGTAAGAGCAGTTCGACGATTGAACTCTCTGCCACATTGAAAAGTGTTTTTTTGAAAAATATAAAATTTCATCATATTTGTACCAGATTCTGGAGATGGAACTTTGATCCAGGAATTTATTCTAATAGCCATATTTGGAGTAAGGGAGGAATTTTTCCCCTAATGACAACATTGGAATGCACTCCAAGACAGTTTTTGCCTTCCTCTGGATCAACACGGCAGGTTTATAGGTTGAATTTGATGGACCTTTTTTCAATATTATCAACTATTCAACTCTGTAACAAGCATGTAACAAAAGTGAGCTTCCATGGCCCGTACGGGGATCGAACCCGTGACCTTGGCGTTATTAGCACCACGCTCTAACCAACTGAGCTAACCGGCCACTTTTACACCAAAGATTCACGTCACGTCAGTAGAAAATACATGCAAACGTGTATTCATATTGATATCCTATTAACCTGAATAATAAAATAAACTTGCAATTTTTACTACTCAAAAAGCATTGGACAAATTGCTTTTGTGTTTTCCATTCCACCCCACAAAGAGTTTTCTTTCAGTACATTATATGGTACATTAAATGCTGCCATTAAAAACAAGAACTTGTCTCGCTAAAAACAAGCCCTTATATGACTATGAGGACGGAAAAATAATAAAGTTATGACTATCGGAATACAAAGAGGCAAAATCAAGATATTATTTTTATCCTTAAGGTTGAAATTGAACCTCTAAGATGATTTCATGCAACAAACTCTGCATTTCTATAAATCACCGGTTAGACCATACATGGAATATTGTGTACAGTTTCAAGCACCTGTGTATGAGAAGGACATTGCTGAACTAGAATGCGTGCAAAGAAGGGAAAGCAAGGTAATTAAAGGACCTCATCACAGACGGGGATTCTTTACTGTAAGAGCAGTTCGACGATTGAACTCTCTGCCACATTGAAAAGTGTTTTTTTGAAAAATATAAAATTTCATCATATTTGTACCAGATTCTGGAGATGGAACTTTGATCCAGGAATTTATTCTAATAGCCATATTTGGAGTAAGGGAGGAATTTTTCCCCTAATGACAACATTGGAATGCACTCCAAGACAGTTTTTGCCTTCCTCTGGATCAACACGGCAGGTTTATAGGTTGAATTTGATGGACCTTTTTTCAATATTATCAACTATTCAACTCTGTAACAAAAGTGAGCTTCCATGGCCCATACGGGGATCGAACACGTGACCTTGGCGTTATTAGCACCCCGCTCTAACCAACTGAGCTAACCAGCCACATCTACACCTAAGATTCACGTCAGGTCAGTAGAAAATACATGCAAACGTGTATTCATATTGATATCCTATTAACCTGAATAATAAAATAAACTTGCAATTTTTACTACTCAAAAAGCATTGGACAAATTGCTTTTGTGTTTTCCATTCCACCCCACAAAGAGTTTTCTTCAGTACATTATATGGTACATTAAATGTAGCCATTAAAAACAAGAACTTGTCTCGCTAAAAACAAGCCCTTATATGACTATGAGGACGGAAAAATAATAAAGTTATGACTATCGGAATACATAGAGGCAAAATCAAGATATTATTTTTCCATTCCACCCCACAAAGAGTTTTCTTTCAGTACATTATATGGTACATTAAATGCTGCCATTAAAAACAAGAACTTGTCTCGCTAAAAACAAGCCCTTATATGACTATGAGGACGGAAAAATAATAAAGTTATGACTATCAGAATACAAAGAGGCAAAATCAAGATATTATTTTTGTCCTTAAGGTTGAAATTGAACCTCTAAGATGATTTCATGCAACAAACTCTGCATTTCTATAAATCACCGGTTAGACCATACATGGAATATTGTGTACAGTTTTAAGCACCTGTGTATGAGAAGGACATTGCTGAACTAGAATGCGTGCAAAGAAGGGAAAGCAAGGTAATTAAAGGACCTCATCACAGACGGGGATTCTTTACTGTAAGAGCAGTTCGACGATTGAACTCTCTGCCACATTGAAAAGTGTTTTTTTGAAAAATATAAAATTTCATCATATTTGTACCAGATTCTGGAGATGGAACTTTGATCCAGGAATTTATTCTAATAGCCATATTTGGAGTAAGGGAGGAATTTTTCCCCTAATGACAACATTGGAATGCACTCCAAGACAGTTTTTGCCTTCCTCTGGATCAACACGGCAGGTTTATAGGTTGAATTTGATGGACCTTTCTTCAATATTATCAACTATTCAACTCTGTAACAAGCATGTAACAAAAGTGAGCTTCCATGGCCCGTACGGGATCGAACCCGTGACCTTGGCGTTATTAGCACCACGCTCTAACCAACTGAGCTAACCGGCCACATTTACACCAAAGATTCACGTCACGTCAGTAGAAAATACATGCAAACGTGTATTCATATTGATATCCTATTAACCTGAATAATAAAATAAACTTGCAATTTTTACTACTCAAAAAGCATTGGACAAATTGCTTTTGTGTTTTCCATTCCACCCCACAAAGAGTTTTCTTTCAGTACATTATATGGTACATTAAATGCTGCCATTAAAAACAAGAACTTGTCTCGCTAAAAACAAGCCCTTATATGACTATGAGGACGGAAAAATAATAAAGTTATGACTATCGGAATACAAAGAGGCAAAATCAAGATATTATTTTTGTCATTAAGGTTGAAATTAGACCTCTAAGATGATTTCATGCAACAAACTCTGCATTTCTATAAATCACCGGTTAGACCATACATGGAATATTGTGTACAGTTTTAAGCACCTGTGTATGAGAAGGACATTGCTGAACTAGAATGCGTGCAAAGAAGGGAAAGCAAGGTAATTAAAGGACCTCATCACAGACGGGGATTCTTTACTGTAAGAGAAGTTCGACGATTGAACTCACTGCCACATTGAAAAGTGTTTTTTTGAAAAATATAAAATGTCATCATATTTGTACCAGATTCTGGAGATGGAACTTTGATCCAGGAATTTATTCTAATAGCCATATTTGGAGTAAGGGAGGAATTTTTCCCCTAATGACAACATTGGAATGCACTCCAAGACAGTTTTTGCCTTCCTCTGGATCAACACGGCAGGTTTATAGGTTGAATTTGATGGACCTTTTTTCAATATTATCAACTATTCAACTCTGTAACAAGCATGTAACAAAAGTGAGCTTCCATGGCCCGTACGGGGATCGAACCCGTGACCTTGGCGTTATTAGCACCACGCTCTAACCAACTGAGCTAACCGGCCACTTTTACACCAAAGATTCACGTCACGTCAGTAGAAAATACATGCAAACGTGTATTCATATTGATATCCTATTAACCTGAATAATAAAATAAACTTGCAATTTTTACTACTCAAAAAGCATTGGACAAATTGCTTTTGTGTTTTCCATTCCACCCCACAAAGAGTTTTCTTTCAGTACATTATATGGTACATTAAATGCTGCCATTAAAAACAAGAACTTGTCTCGCTAAAAACAAGCCCTTATATGACTATGAGGACGGAAAAATAATAAAGTTATGACTATCGGAATACAAAGAGGCAAAATCAAGATATTATTTTTATCCTTAAGGTTGAAATTGAACCTCTAAGATGATTTCATGCAACAAACTCTGCATTTCTATAAATCACCGGTTAGACCATACATGGAATATTGTGTACAGTTTCAAGCACCTGTGTATGAGAAGGACATTGCTGAACTAGAATGCGTGCAAAGAAGGGAAAGCAAGGTAATTAAAGGACCTCATCACAGACGGGGATTCTTTACTGTAAGAGCAGTTCGACGATTGAACTCTCTGCCACATTGAAAAGTGTTTTTTTGAAAAATATAAAATTTCATCATATTTGTACCAGATTCTGGAGATGGAACTTTGATCCAGGAATTTATTCTAATAGCCATATTTGGAGTAAGGGAGGAATTTTTCCCCTAATGACAACATTGGAATGCACTCCAAGACAGTTTTTGCCTTCCTCTGGATCAACACGGCAGGTTTATAGGTTGAATTTGATGGACCTTTTTTCAATATTATCAACTATTCAACTCTGTAACAAAAGTGAGCTTCCATGGCCCATACGGGGATCGAACACGTGACCTTGGCGTTATTAGCACCCCGCTCTAACCAACTGAGCTAACCAGCCACATCTACACCTAAGATTCACGTCAGGTCAGTAGAAAATACATGCAAACGTGTATTCATATTGATATCCTATTAACCTGAATAATAAAATAAACTTGCAATTTTTACTACTCAAAAAGCATTGGACAAATTGCTTTTGTGTTTTCCATTCCACCCCACAAAGAGTTTTCTTCAGTACATTATATGGTACATTAAATGTAGCCATTAAAAACAAGAACTTGTCTCGCTAAAAACAAGCCCTTATATGACTATGAGGACGGAAAAATAATAAAGTTATGACTATCGGAATACATAGAGGCAAAATCAAGATATTATTTTTCCATTCCACCCCACAAAGAGTTTTCTTTCAGTACATTATATGGTACATTAAATGCTGCCATTAAAAACAAGAACTTGTCTCGCTAAAAACAAGCCCTTATATGACTATGAGGACGGAAAAATAATAAAGTTATGACTATCAGAATACAAAGAGGCAAAATCAAGATATTATTTTTGTCCTTAAGGTTGAAATTGAACCTCTAAGATGATTTCATGCAACAAACTCTGCATTTCTATAAATCACCGGTTAGACCATACATGGAATATTGTGTACAGTTTTAAGCACCTGTGTATGAGAAGGACATTGCTGAACTAGAATGCGTGCAAAGAAGGGAAAGCAAGGTAATTAAAGGACCTCATCACAGACGGGGATTCTTTACTGTAAGAGCAGTTCGACGATTGAACTCTCTGCCACATTGAAAAGTGTTTTTTTGAAAAATATAAAATTTCATCATATTTGTACCAGATTCTGGAGATGGAACTTTGATCCAGGAATTTATTCTAATAGCCATATTTGGAGTAAGGGAGGAATTTTTCCCCTAATGACAACATTGGAATGCACTCCAAGACAGTTTTTGCCTTCCTCTGGATCAACACGGCAGGTTTATAGGTTGAATTTGATGGACCTTTCTTCAATATTATCAACTATTCAACTCTGTAACAAGCATGTAACAAAAGTGAGCTTCCATGGCCCGTACGGGATCGAACCCGTGACCTTGGCGTTATTAGCACCACGCTCTAACCAACTGAGCTAACCGGCCACATTTACACCAAAGATTCACGTCACGTCAGTAGAAAATACATGCAAACGTGTATTCATATTGATATCCTATTAACCTGAATAATAAAATAAACTTGCAATTTTTACTACTCAAAAAGCATTGGACAAATTGCTTTTGTGTTTTCCATTCCACCCCACAAAGAGTTTTCTTTCAGTACATTATATGGTACATTAAATGCTGCCATTAAAAACAAGAACTTGTCTCGCTAAAAACAAGCCCTTATATGACTATGAGGACGGAAAAATAATAAAGTTATGACTATCGGAATACAAAGAGGCAAAATCAAGATATTATTTTTATCCTTAAGGTTGAAATTGAGCCTCTAAGATGATTTCATGCAACAAACTCTGCATTTCTATAAATCACCGGTTAGACCATACATGGAATATTGTGTACAGTTTCAAGCACCTGTGTATGAGAAGGACATTGCTGAACTAGAATGCGTGCAAAGAAGGGAAAGCAAGGTAATTAAAGGACCTCATCACAGACGGGGATTCTTTACTGTAAGAGCAGTTCGACGATTGAACTCTCTGCCACATTGAAAAGTGTTTTTTTGAAAAATATAAAATTTCATCATATTTGTACCAGATTCTGGAGATGGAACTTTGATCCAGGAATTTATTCTAATAGCCATATTTGGAGTAAGGGAGGAATTTTTCCCCTAATGACAAGATTGGAATGCACTCCAAGACAGTTTTTGCCTTCCTCTGGATCAACACGGCAGGTTTATAGGTTGAATTTGATGGACCTTTTTTCAATATTATCAACTATTCAACTCTGTAACAAAAGTGAGCTTACATTGCCCGTATGGGGATCGAACCCGTGACCTTGGCGTTATTAGCACCACGCTCTAACCAACTGAGCTAACCGGCCCCTTTTACACCAAAGATTCACGTCACGTCAGTAGAAAATACATGCAAACGTGTATTCATATTGATATCCTATTAACCTGAATAATAAAATAAACTTGCAATTTTTACTACTCAAAAAGCATTGGACAAATTGCTTTTGTGTTTTCCATTCCACCCCACAAAGAGTTTTCTTCAGTACATTATATGGTACATTAAATGCTGCCATTAAAAACAAGAACTTGTCTCGCTAAAAACAAGCCCTTATATGACTATGAGGACGGAAAAATAATAAAGTTATGACTATCGGAATACAAAGAGGCAAAATCAAGATATTATTTTTGTCCTTAAGGTTGAAATTGGACCTCTAAGATGATTTCATGCAACAAACTCTGCATTTCTATAAATCACCGGTTAGACCATACATGGAATATTGTGTACAGTTTTGAGCACCTGTGTATGAGAAGGACATTGCTGAACTAGAATGCGTGCAAAGAAGGGAAAGCAAGGTAATTAAAGGACCTCATCACAGACGGGGATTCTTTACTGTAAGAGCAGTTCGACGATTGAACTCTCTGCCACATTGAAAAGTGTTTTTTTGAAAAATATAAAATTTCAACATATTTGTACCAGATTCTGGAGATGGAACTTTGATCCAGGAATTTATTCTAATAGCCATATTTGGAGTAAGGGAGGAATTTTTCCCCTAATGACAACATTGGAATGCACTCCAAGACAGTTTTTGCCTTCCTCTGGATCAACACGGCAGGTTTATAGGTTGAATTTGATGGACCTTTTTTCAATATTATCAACTATTCAACTCTGTAACAAGCATGTAACAAAAGTGAGCTTCCATGGCCCATACGGGGATCGAACCCGTGACCTTGGCGTTATTAGCACCACGCTCTAACCAACTGAGCTAATCGGCCACTTTTACACCAAAGATTCACGTCACGCAGTAGAAAATACATGCAAACGTGTATTCATATTGATATCCTATTAACCTGAATAATAAAATAAACTTGCAATTTTTACTACTCAAAAAGCATTGGACAAATTGCTTTTGTGTTTTCCATTCCACCCCACAAAGAGTTTTCTTCAGTACATTATATGGTACATTAAATGCTGCCATTAAAAACAAGAACTTGTCTCGCTAAAAACAAGCCCTTATATGACTATGAGGACGGAAAAATAATAAAGTTATGACTATCGGAATACAAAGAGGCAAAATCAAGATATTATTTTTGTCCTTAAGGTTGAAATTGGACCTCTAAGATGATTTCATGCAACAAACTCTGCATTTCTATAAATCACCGGTTAGACCATACATGGAATATTGTGTACAGTTTCAAGCACCTGTGTATGAGAAGGACATTGCTGAACTAGAATGCGTGCAAAGAAGGGAAAGCAAGGTAATTAAAGGACCTCATCACAGACGAGGATTCTTTACTGTAAGAGCAGTTCGACGATTGAACTCTCTGCCACATTGAAAAGTGTTTTTTTGAAAAATATAAAATTTCATCATATTTGTACCAGATTCTGGAGATGGAACTTTGATCCAGGAATTTATTCTAATAGCCATATTTGGAGTAAGGGAGGAATTTTTCCCCTAATGACAACATTGGAATGCACTCCAAGACAGTTTTTGCCTTCCTCTGGATCAACACGGCAGGTTTATAGGTTGAATTTGATGGACCTTTTTTCAATATTATCAACTATTCAACTCTGTAACAAAAGTGAGCTTTCATGGCCCGTACGGGGATCGAACCCGTGACCTTGGCGTTATTAGCACCACGCTCTAACCAACTGAGCTAACCAGCCACTTTTACACCAAAGATTCACGTCACGTCAGTAGAAAATACATGCAAACGTGTATTCATATTGATATCCTATTAACCTGAATAATAAAATAAACTTGCAATTTTTACTACTCAAAAAGCATTGGACAAATTGCTTTTGTGTTTTCCATTCCACCCCACAAAGAGTTTTCTTCAGTACATTATATGGTACATTAAATGCTGCCATTAAAAACAAGAACTTGTCTCGCTAAAAACAAGCCCTTATATGACTATGAGGACGGAAAAATAATAAAGTTATGACTATCGGAATACAAAGAGGCAAAATCAAGATATTATTTTTCCATTCCACCCCACAAAGAGTTTTCTTTCAGTACATTATATGGTACATTAAATGCTGCCATTAAAAACAAGAACTTGTCTCGCTAAAAACAAGCCCTTATATGACTATGAGGACGGAAAAATAATAAAGTTATGACTATCAGAATACAAAGAGGCAAAATCAAGATATTATTTTTGTCCTTAAGGTTGAAATTGAACCTCTAAGATGATTTCATGCAACAAACTCTGCATTTCTATAAATCACCGGTTAGACCATACATGGAATATTGTGTACAGTTTTAAGCACCTGTGTATGAGAAGGACATTGCTGAACTAGAATGCGTGCAAAGAAGGGAAAGCAAGGTAATTAAAGGACCTCATCACAGACGGGGATTCTTTACTGTAAGAGCAGTTCGACGATTGAACTCTCTGCCACATTGAAAAGTGTTTTTTTGAAAAATATAAAATTTCATCATATTTGTACCAGATTCTGGAGATGGAACTTTGATCCAGGAATTTATTCTAATAGCCATATTTGGAGTAAGGGAGGAATTTTTCCCCTAATGAGAAAATTGGAATGCACTCCAAGACAGTTTTTGACTTCCTCTGGATCAACACGGCAGGTTTATAGGTTGAATTTGATGGACCTTTTTTCAATATTATCAACTATTCAACTCTGTAACAAGCATGTAACAAAAGTGAGCTTCCATGGCCCGTACGGGGATCGAACCTGTGACCTTGGCGTTATTAGCACCACGCTCTAACCAACTGAGCTAACCGGCCACTTTTACACCAAAGATTCACGTCACGTCAGTAGAAAATACATGCAAACGTGTATTCATATTGATATCCTATTAACCTGAATAATAAAATAAACTTGCAATTTTTACTACTCAAAAAGCATTGGACAAATTGCTTTTGTGTTTTCCATTCCACCCCACAAAGAGTTTTCTTTCAGTACATTATATGGTACATTAAATGCTGCCATTAAAAACAAGAACTTGTCTCGCTAAAAACAAGCCCTTATATGACTATGAGGACGGAAAAATAATAAAGTTATGACTATCGGAATACAAAGAGGCAAAATCAAGATATTATTTTTATCCTTAAGGTTGAAATTGAACCTCTAAGATGATTTCATGCAACAAACTCTGCATTTCTATAAATCACCGGTTAGACCATACATGGAATATTGTGTACAGTTTCAAGCACCTGTGTATGAGAAGGACATTGCTGAACTAGAATGCGTGCAAAGAAGGGAAAGCAAGGTAATTAAAGGACCTCATCACAGACGGGGATTCTTTACTGTAAGAGCAGTTCGACGATTGAACTCTCTGCCACATTGAAAAGTGTTTTTTTGAAAAATATAAAATTTCATCATATTTGTACCAGATTCTGGAGATGGAACTTTGATCCAGGAATTTATTCTAATAGCCATATTTGGAGTAAGGGAGGAATTTTTCCCCTAATGACAACATTGGAATGCACTCCAAGACAGTTTTTGCCTTCCTCTGGATCAACACGGCAGGTTTATAGGTTGAATTTGATGGACCTTTTTTCAATATTATCAACTATTCAACTCTGTAACAAAAATGAGCTTACATTGCCCGTATGGGGATCGAACCCGTGACCTTGGCATTATTAGCACCACGCTCTAACCAACTGAGCTAACCGGCCACTTTTACACCAAAGATTCACGTCACGTCAGTAGAAAATACATGCAAACGTGTATTCATATTGATATCCTATTAACCTGAATAATAAAATAAACTTGCAATTTTTACTACTCAAAAAGCATTGGACAAATTGCTTTTGTGTTTTCCATTCCACCCCACAAAGAGTTTTCTTCAGTAAATTATATGGTACATTAAATGCTGCCATTAAAAACAAGAACTTGTCTCGCTAAAAACAAGCCCTTATATGACTATGAGGATGGAAAAATAATAAAGTTATGACTATCGGAATACAAAGAGGCAAAATCAAGATATTATTTTTGTCCTTAAGGTTGAAATTGGACCTCTAAGATGATTTCATGCAACAAACTCTGCATTTCTATAAATCACCGGTTAGACCATACATGAAATATTGTGTACAGTTTTGAGCACCTGTGTATGAGAAGGACATTGCTGAACTAGAATGCATGCAAAGAAGGGAAAGCAAGGTAATTAAAGGACCTCATCACAGACGGGGATTCTTTACTGTAAGAGCAGTTCGACGATTGAACTCTCTGCCACATTGAAAAGTGTTTTTTTGGAAAATATAAAATTTCATCATATTTGTACCAGATTCTGGAGATGGAACTTTGATCCAGGAATTTATTCTAATAGCCATATTTTGAGTAAGGGAGGAATTTTTCCCCTAATGACAACATTGGAATGCACTCCAAGACAGTTTTTGCCTTCCTCTGGATCAACACGGCAGGTTTATAGGTTGAATTTGATGGACCTTTTTTCAATATTATCAACTATTCAACTCTGTAACAAGCATGTAACAAAAGTGAGCTTCCATGGCCCGTACGGGGAACGAACCCGAGACCTTGGCGTTATTAGCACCACGCTCTAACCAACTGAGCTAACCGGCCACTTTTACACCAAAGATTCACGTCACGTCAGTAGAAAATACATGCAAACGTGTATTCATATTGATATCCTATTAACCTGAATAATAAAATAAACTTGCAATTTTTACTACTCAAAAAGCATTGGACAAATTGCTTTTGTGTTTTCCATTCCACCCCACAAAGAGTTTTCTTTCAGTACATTATATGGTACATTAAATGCTGCCATTAAAAACAAGAACTTGTCTCGCTAAAAACAAGCCCTTATATGACTATGAGGACGGAAAAATAATAAAGTTATGACTATCGGAATACAAAGAGGCAAAATCAAGATATTATTTTTATCCTTAAGGTTGAAATTGAACCTCTAAGATGATTTCATGCAACAAACTCTGCATTTCTATAAATCACCGGTTAGACCATACATGGAATATTGTGTACAGTTTCAAGCACCTGTGTATGAGAAGGACATTGCTGAACTAGAATGCGTGCAAAGAAGGGAAAGCAAGGTAATTAAAGGACCTCATCACAGACGGGGATTCTTTACTGTAAGAGCAGTTCGACGATTGAACTCTCTGCCACATTGAAAAGTGTTTTTTTGAAAAATATAAAATTTCATCATATTTGTACCAGATTCTGGAGATGGAACTTTGATCCAGGAATTTATTCTAATAGCCATATTTGGAGTAAGGGAGGAATTTTTCCCCTAATGACAACATTGGAATGCACTCCAAGACAGTTTTTGCCTTCCTCTGGATCAACACGGCAGGTTTATAGGTTGAATTTGATGGACCTTTTTTCAATATTATCAACTATTCAACTCTGTAACAAACGTGAGCTTCCATGGCCCATACGGGGATCGAACCCGTGACCTTGGCGTTATTAGCACCACGCTCTAACCAACTGAGCTAATCGGCCACTTTTACACCAAAGATTCACGTCACGTCAGTAGAAAATACATGCAAACGTGTATTCATATTGATATCCTATTAACCTGAATAATAAAATAAACTTGCAATTTTTACTACTCAAAAAGCATTGGACAAATTGCTTTTGTGTTTTCCATTCCACCCCACAAAGAGTTTTCTTCAGTACATTATATGGTACATTAAATGCTGCCATTAAAAACAAGAACTTGTCTCGCTAAAAACAAGCCCTTATATGACTATGAGGACGGAAAAATAATAAAGTTATGACTATCGGAATACAAAGAGGCAAAATCAAGATATTATTTTTGTCCTTAAGGTTGAAATTGGACCTCTAAGATGATTTCATGCAACAAACTCTGCATTTCTATAAATCACCGGTTAGACCATACATGGAATATTGTGTACAGTTTCAAGCACCTGTGTATGAGAAGGACATTGCTGAACTAGAATGCGTGCAAAGAAGGGAAAGCAAGGTAATTAAAGGACCTCATCACAGACGAGGATTCTTTACTGTAAGAGCAGTTCGACGATTGAACTCTCTGCCACATTGAAAAGTGTTTTTTTGAAAAATATAAAATTTCATCATATTTGTACCAGATTCTGGAGATGGAACTTTGATCCAGGAATTTATTCTAATAGCCATATTTGGAGTAAGGGAGGAATTTTTCCCCTAATGACAACATTGGAATGCACTCCAAGACAGTTTTTGCCTTCCTCTGGATCAACACGGCAGGTTTATAGGTTGAATTTGATGGACCTTTTTTCAATATTATCAACTATTCAACTCTGTAACAAAAGTGAGCTTCCATGGCCCGTACGGGGATCGAACCCGTGACCTTGGCGTTATTAGCACCACGCTCTAACCAACTGAGCTAACCAGCCACTTTTACACCAAAGATTCACGTCACGTCAGTAGAAAATACATGCAAACGTGTATTCATATTGATATCCTATTAACCTGAATAATAAAATAAACTTGCAATTTTTACTACTCAAAAAGCATTGGACAAATTGCTTTTGTGTTTTCCATTCCACCCCACAAAGAGTTTTCTTCAGTACATTATATGGTACATTAAATGCTGCCATTAAAAACAAGAACTTGTCTCGCTAAAAACAAGCCCTTATATGACTATGAGGATGGAAAAATAATAAAGTTATGACTATCGGAATACAAAGAGGCAAAATCAAGATATTATTTTTGTCCTTAAGGTTGAAATTGGACCTCTAAGATGATTTCATGCAACAAACTCTGCATTTCTATAAATCACCGGTTAGACCATACATGAAATATTGTGTACAGTTTTGAGCACCTGTGTATGAGAAGGACATTGCTGAACTAGAATGCATGCAAAGAAGGGAAAGCAAGGTAATTAAAGGACCTCATCACAGACGGGGATTCTTTACTGTAAGAGCAGTTCGACGATTGAACTCTCTGCCACATTGAAAAGTGTTTTTTTGGAAAATATAAAATTTCATCATATTTGTACCAGATTCTGGAGATGGAACTTTGATCCAGGAATTTATTCTAATAGCCATATTTTGAGTAAGGGAGGAATTTTTCCCCTAATGACAACATTGGAATGCACTCCAAGACAGTTTTTGCCTTCCTCTGGATCAACACGGCAGGTTTATAGGTTGAATTTGATGGACCTTTTTTCAATATTATCAACTATTCAACTCTGTAACAAGCATGTAACAAAAGTGAGCTTCCATGGCCCGTACGGGGAACGAACCCGAGACCTTGGCGTTATTAGCACCACGCTCTAACCAACTGAGCTAACCGGCCACTTTTACACCAAAGATTCACGTCACGTCAGTAGAAAATACATGCAAACGTGTATTCATATTGATATCCTATTAACCTGAATAATAAAATAAACTTGCAATTTTTACTACTCAAAAAGCATTGGACAAATTGCTTTTGTGTTTTCCATTCCACCCCACAAAGAGTTTTCTTTCAGTACATTATATGGTACATTAAATGCTGCCATTAAAAACAAGAACTTGTCTCGCTAAAAACAAGCCCTTATATGACTATGAGGACGGAAAAATAATAAAGTTATGACTATCGGAATACAAAGAGGCAAAATCAAGATATTATTTTTATCCTTAAGGTTGAAATTGAACCTCTAAGATGATTTCATGCAACAAACTCTGCATTTCTATAAATCACCGGTTAGACCATACATGGAATATTGTGTACAGTTTCAAGCACCTGTGTATGAGAAGGACATTGCTGAACTAGAATGCGTGCAAAGAAGGGAAAGCAAGGTAATTAAAGGACCTCATCACAGACGGGGATTCTTTACTGTAAGAGCAGTTCGACGATTGAACTCTCTGCCACATTGAAAAGTGTTTTTTTGAAAAATATAAAATTTCATCATATTTGTACCAGATTCTGGAGATGGAACTTTGATCCAGGAATTTATTCTAATAGCCATATTTGGAGTAAGGGAGGAATTTTTCCCCTAATGACAACATTGGAATGCACTCCAAGACAGTTTTTGCCTTCCTCTGGATCAACACGGCAGGTTTATAGGTTGAATTTGATGGACCTTTTTTCAATATTATCAACTATTCAACTCTGTAACAAACGTGAGCTTCCATGGCCCATACGGGGATCGAACCCGTGACCTTGGCGTTATTAGCACCACGCTCTAACCAACTGAGCTAATCGGCCACTTTTACACCAAAGATTCACGTCACGTCAGTAGAAAATACATGCAAACGTGTATTCATATTGATATCCTATTAACCTGAATAATAAAATAAACTTGCAATTTTTACTACTCAAAAAGCATTGGACAAATTGCTTTTGTGTTTTCCATTCCACCCCACAAAGAGTTTTCTTCAGTACATTATATGGTACATTAAATGCTGCCATTAAAAACAAGAACTTGTCTCGCTAAAAACAAGCCCTTATATGACTATGAGGACGGAAAAATAATAAAGTTATGACTATCGGAATACAAAGAGGCAAAATCAAGATATTATTTTTGTCCTTAAGGTTGAAATTGGACCTCTAAGATGATTTCATGCAACAAACTCTGCATTTCTATAAATCACCGGTTAGACCATACATGGAATATTGTGTACAGTTTCAAGCACCTGTGTATGAGAAGGACATTGCTGAACTAGAATGCGTGCAAAGAAGGGAAAGCAAGGTAATTAAAGGACCTCATCACAGACGAGGATTCTTTACTGTAAGAGCAGTTCGACGATTGAACTCTCTGCCACATTGAAAAGTGTTTTTTTGAAAAATATAAAATTTCATCATATTTGTACCAGATTCTGGAGATGGAACTTTGATCCAGGAATTTATTCTAATAGCCATATTTGGAGTAAGGGAGGAATTTTTCCCCTAATGACAACATTGGAATGCACTCCAAGACAGTTTTTGCCTTCCTCTGGATCAACACGGCAGGTTTATAGGTTGAATTTGATGGACCTTTTTTCAATATTATCAACTATTCAACTCTGTAACAAAAGTGAGCTTCCATGGCCCGTACGGGGATCGAACCCGTGACCTTGGCGTTATTAGCACCACGCTCTAACCAACTGAGCTAACCAGCCACTTTTACACCAAAGATTCACGTCACGTCAGTAGAAAATACGTGCAAACGTGTATTCATATTGATATCCTATTAACCTGAATAATAAAATAAACTTGCAATTTTTACTACTCAAAAAGCATTGGACAAATTGCTTTTGTGTTTTCCATTCCACCCCACAAAGAGTTTTCTTCAGTACATTATATGGTACATTAAATGCTGCCATTAAAAACAAGAACTTGTCTCGCTAAAAACAAGCCCTTATATGACTATGAGGACGGAAAAATAATAAAGTTATGACTATCGGAATACAAAGAGGCAAAATCAAGATATTATTTTTGTCCTTAAGGTTGAAATTGAACCTCTAAGATGATTTCATGCAACAAACTCTGCATTTCTATAAATCACCGGTTAGACCATACATGGAATATTGTGTACAGTTTCAAGCACCTGTGTATGAGAAGGACATTGCTGAACTAGAATGCGTGCAAAGAAGGGAAAGCAAGGTAATTAAAGGACCTCATCACAGACGGGGATTCTTTACTGTAAGAGCAGTTCGACGATTGAACTCTCTGCCACATTGAAAAGTGTTTTTTTGAAAAATATAAAATTTCATCATATTTGTACCAGATTCTGGAGATGGAACTTTGATCCAGGAATTTATTCTAATAGCCATATTTGGAGTAAGGGAGGAATTTTTCCCCTAATGACAACATTGGAATGCACTCCAAGACAGTTTTTGCCTTCCTCTGGATCAACACGGCAGGTTTATAGGTTGAATTTGATGGACCTTTTTTCAATATTATCAACTATTCAACTCTGTAACAAGCATGTAACAAAAGTGAGCTCCCATGGCCCGTACGGGGATCGAACCCGTGACCTTGGCATTATTAGCACCACGCTCTAACCAACTGAGCTAACCAGCCACTTTTACACCAAAGATTCACGTCACGTCAGTAGAAAATACATGCAAACGTGTATTCATATTGATATCCTACTAACCTGAATAATAAAATAAACTTGCAATTTTTACTACTCAAAAAGCATTGGACAAATTGCTTTTGTGTTTTCCATTCCACCAAACAAAGAGTTTTCTTTCAGTACATTATATGGTACATTAAATGCTGCCATTAAAAACAAGAACTTGTCTCGCTAAAAACAAGCCCTTATATGACTATGAGGACGGAAAAATAATAAAGTTATGACTATCAGAATACAAAGAGGCAAAATCAAGATATTATTTGTGTCCTTAAGGTTGAAATTGAACCTCTAAGATGATTTCATGCAACAAACTCTGCATTTCTATAAATCACCGGTTAGACCATACATGGAATATTGTGTACAGTTTTAAGCACCTGTGTATGAGAAGGACATTGCTGAACTAGAATGCGTGCAAAGACGGGAAAGCAAGGTAATTAAAGGACCTCATCACAGACGGGGATTCTTTACTGTAAGAGCAGTTCGACGATTGAACTCTCTGCCACATTGAAAAGTGTTTTTTTGAAAAATATAAAATTTCATCATATTTGTACCAGATTCTGGAGATGGAACTTTGATCCAGGAATTTATTCTAATAGCCATATTTGGAGTAAGGGAGGAATTTTTCCCCTAATGACAACATTGGAATGCACTCCAAGACAGTTTTTGTCTTCCTCTGGATCAACACGGCAGGTTTATAGGTTGAATTTGATGGACCTTTTTTCAATATTATCAACTATTCAACTCTGTAACAAAAGTGAGCATCCATGGCCCATACGGGGATCGAACCCGTGACGTTGGCGTTATTAGCACCACGCTCTAACCAACTGAGCTAATCGGCCACTTTTACACCAAAGATTCACGTCACGTCAGTAGAAAATACATGCAAACGTGTATTCATATTGATATCCTATTAACCTGAATAATAAAATAAACTTGCAATTTTTACTACTCAAAAAGCATTGGACAAATTGCTTTTGTGTTTTCCATTCCACCCCACAAAGAGTTTTCTTCAGTACATTATATGGTACATTAAATGCTGCCATTAAAAACAAGAACTTGTCTCGCTAAAAACAAGCCCTTATATGACTATGAGGACGGAAAAATAATAAAGTTATGACTATCGGAATACAAAGAGGCAAAATCAAGATATTATTTTTGTCCTTAAGGTTGAAATTGGACCTCTAAGATGATTTCATGCAACAAACTCTGCATTTCTATAAATCACCGGTTAGACCATACATGGAATATTGTGCACAGTTTCAAGCACCTGTGTATGAGAAGGACATTGCTGAACTAGAATGCGTGCAAAGAAGGGAAAGCAAGGTAATTAAAGGACCTCATCACAGACGAGGATTCTTTACTGTAAGAGCAGTTCGACGATTGAACTCTCTGCCACATTGAAAAGTGTTTTTTTGAAAAATATAAAATTTCATCATATAAGTACCAGATTCTGGAGATGGAACTTTGATCCAGGAATTTATTCTAATAGCCATATTTGGAGTAAGGGAGGAATTTTTCCCCTAATGACAACATTGGAATGCACTCCAAGACAGTTTTTGCCTACCTCTGGATCAACACGGCAGGTTTATAGGTTGAATTTGATGGACCTTTTTTCAATATTATCAACTATTCAACTCTGTAACAAAAGTGAGCTTCCATGGCCCGTACGGGGATCGAACCTGTGACCTTGGCGTTATTAGCACCACGCTCTAACCAACTGAGCTAACCAGCCACTTTTACACCAAAGATTCACGTCACGTCAGTAGAAAATACATGCAAACGTGTATTCATATTGATATCCTATTAACCTGAATAATAAAATAAACTTGCAATTTTTACTACTCAAAAAGCATTGGACAAATTGCTTTTGTGTTTTCCATTCCACCCCACAAAGAGTTTTCTTCAGTACATTATATGGTACATTAAATGCTGCCATTAAAAACAAGAACTTGTCTCGCTAAAAACAAGCCCTTATATGACTATGAGGACGGAAAAATAATAAAGTTATGACTATCGGAATACAAAGAGGCAAAATCAAGATATTATTTTTCCATTCCACCCCACAAAGAGTTTTCTTTCAGTACATTATATGGTACATTAAATGCTGCCATTAAAAACAAGAACTTGTCTCGCTAAAAACAAGCCCTTATATGACTATGAGGACGGAAAAATAATAAAGTTATGACTATCGGAATACAAAGAGGCAAAATCAAGATATTATTTTTATCCTTAAGGTTGAAATTGAACCTCTAAGATGATTTCATGCAACAAACTCTGCATTTCTATAAATCACCGGTTAGACCATACATGGAATATTGTGTACAGTTTCAAGCACCTGTGTATGAGAAGGACATTGCTGAACTAGAATGCGTGCAAAGAAGGGAAAGCAAGGTAATTAAAGGACCTCATCACAGACGGGGATTCTTTACTGTAAGAGCAGTTCGACGATTGAACTCTCTGCCACATTGAAAAGTGTTTTTTTGAAAAATATAAAATGTCATCATATTTGTACCAGATTCTGGAGATGGAACTTTGATCCAGGAATTTATTCTAATAGCCATATTTGGAGTAAGGGAGGAATTTTTCCCCTAATGACAACATTGGAATGCACTCCAAGACAGTTTTTGCCTTCCTCTGGATCAACACGGCAGGTTTATAGGTTGAATTTGATGGACCTTTTTTAAATATTATCAACTATTCAACTCTGTAACAAAAATGAGCTTACATTGCCCGTATGGGGATCGAACCCGTGACCTTGGCGTTATTAGCACCACGCTCTAACCAACTGAGCTAACCGGCCACTTTTACACCAAAGATTCACGTCACGTCAGTAGAAAATACATGCAAACGTGTATTCATATTGATATCCTATTAACCTGAATAATAAAATAAACTTGCAATTTTTACTACTCAAAAAGCATTGGACAAATTGCTTTTGTGTTTTCCATTCCACCCCACAAAGAGTTTTCTTCAGTAAATTATATGGTACATTAAATGCTGCCATTAAAAACAAGAACTTGTCTCGCTAAAAACAAGCCCTTATATGACTATGAGGACGGAAAAATAATAAAGTTATGACTATCGGAATACAAAGAGGCAAAATCAAGATATTATTTTTGTCCTTAAGGTTGAAATTGGACCTCTAAGATGATTTCATGCAACAAACTCTGCATTTCTATAAATCACCGGTTAGACCATACATGGAATATTGTGTACAGTTTTGAGCACCTGTGTATGAGAAGGACATTGCTGAACTAGAATGCATGCAAAGAAGGGAAAGCAAGGTAATTAAAGGACCTCATCACAGACGGGGATTCTTTACTGTAAGAGCAGTTCGACGATTGAACTCTCTGCCACATTGAAAAGTGTTTTTTTGAAAAATATAAAATTTCATCATATTTGTACCAGATTCTGGAGATGGAACTTTGATCCAGGAATTTATTCTAATAGCCATATTTTGAGTAAGGGAGGAATTTTTCCCCTAATGACAACATTGGAATGCACTCCAAGACAGTTTTTGCCTTCCTCTGGATCAACACGGCAGGTTTATAGGTTGAATTTGATGGACCTTTTTTCAATATTATCAACTATTCAACTCTGTAACAAGCATGTAACAAAAGTGAGCTTCCATGGCCCGTACGGGGATCAAACCCGTGACCTTGGCGTTATTAGCACCACGCTCTAACCAACTGAGCGAACCGGCCACTTTTACACCAAAGATTCACGTCACGTCAGTAGAAAATACATGCAAACGTGTATTCATATTGATATCCTATTAACCTGAATAATAAAATAAACTTGCAATTTTTATTACTCAAAAAGCATTGGACAAATTGCTTTTGTGTTTTCCATTCCACCCCACAAAGAGTTTTCTTTCAGTACATTATATGGTACATTAAATGCTGCCATTAAAAACAAGAACTTGTCTCGCTAAAAACAAGCCCTTATATGACTATGAGGACGGAAAAATAATAAAGTTATGACTATCGGAATACAAAGAGGCAAAATCAAGATATTATTTTTATCCTTAAGGTTGAAATTGAACCTCTAAGATGATTTCATGCAACAAACTCTGCATTTCTATAAATCACCGGTTAGACCATACATGGAATATTGTGTACAGTTTCAAGCACCTGTGTATGAGAAGGACATTGCTGAACTAGAATGCGTGCAAAGAAGGGAAAGCAAGGTAATTAAAGGACCTCATCACAGACGGGGATTCTTTACTGTAAGAGCAGTTCGACGATTGAACTCTCTGCCACATTGAAAAGTGTTTTTTTGAAAAATATAACATTTCATCATATTTGTACCAGATTCTGGAGATGGAACTTTGATCCAGGAATTTATTCTAATAGCCATATTTGGAGTAAGGGAGGAATTTTTCCCCTAATGACAACATTGGAATGCACTCCAAGACAGTTTTTGCCTTCCTCTGGATCAACACGGCAGGTTTATAGGTTGAATTTGATGGACCTTTTTTCAATATTATCAACTATTCAACTCTGTAACAAGCATGTAACAAAAGTGAGCTTCCATGGCCCGTACGGGGATCGAACCCGAGACCTTGGCGTTAGTAGCACCACGCTCTAACCAACTGAGCTAACCGGCCACTTTTACACCAAAGATTCACGTCACGTCAGTAGAAAATACATGCAAACGTGTATTCATATTGATATCCTATTAACCTGAATAATAAAATAAACTTGCAATTTTTACTACTCAAAAAGCATTGGACAAATTGCTTTTGTGTTTTCCATTCCACCCCACAAAGAGTTTTCTTCAGTACATTATATGGTACATTAAATGCTGCCATTAAAAACAAGAACTTGTCTCGCTAAAAACAAGCCCTTATATGACTATGAGGACGGAAAAATAATAAAGTTATGACTATCGGAATACAAAGAGGCAAAATCAAGATATTATTTTTGTCCTTAAGGTTGAAATTGGACCTCTAAGATGATTTCATGCAACAAACTCTGCATTTCTATAAATCACCGGTTAGACCATACATGGAATATTGTGTACAGTTTTGAGCACCTGTGTATGAGAAGGACATTGCTGAACTAGAATGCGTGCAAAGAAGGGAAAGCAAGGTAATTAAAGGACCTCATCACAGACGGGGATTCTTTACTGTAAGAGCAGTTCGACGATTGAACTCTCTGCCACATTGAAAAGTGTTTTTTTGAAAAATATAAAATTTCAACATATTTGTACCAGATTCTGGAGATGGAACTTTGATCCAGGAATTTATTCTAATAGCCATATTTGGAGTAAGGGAGGAATTTTTCCCCTAATGACAACATTGGAATGCACTCCAAGACAGTTTTTGCCTTCCTCTGGATCAACACGGCAGGTTTATAGGTTGAATTTGATGGACCTTTTTTCAATATTATCAACTATTCAACTCTGTAACAAAAGTGAGCTTCCATGGCCCGTACGGGGATCGAACCCATGACCTTGGTGTTATTAGCACCACGCTCTAAACAACTGAGCTAACCAGCCACATTTACACCAAAGATTCACGTCACGTCAGTAGAAAATACATGCAAACGTGTATTCATATTGATATCCTATTAACCTGAATAATAAAATAAACTTGCAATTTTTACTACTCAAAAAGCATTGGACAAATTGCTTTTGTGTTTTCCATTCCACCCCACAAAGAGTTTTCTTCAGTAAATTATATGGTACATTAAATGCTGCCATTAAAAACAAGAACTTGTCTCGCTAAAAACAAGCCCTTATATGACTATGAGGACGGAAAAATAATAAAGTTATGACTATCGGAATACAAAGAGGCAAAATCAAGATATTATTTTTGTCCTTAAGGTTGAAATTGGACCTCTAAGATGATTTCATGCAACAAACTCTGCATTTCTATAAATCACCGGTTAGACCATACATGGAATATTGTGTACAGTTTTGAGCACCTGTGTATGAGAAGGACATTGCTGAACTAGAATGCATGCAAAGAAGGGAAAGCAAGGTAATTAAAGGACCTCATCACAGACGGGGATTCTTTACTGTAAGAGCAGTTCGACGATTGAACTCTCTGCCACATTGAAAAGTGTTTTTTTGAAAAATATTAAATTTCATCATATTTGTACCAGATTCTGGAGATGGAACTTTGATCCAGGAATTTATTCTAATAGCCATATTTGGAGTAAGGGAGGAATTTTTCCCCTAATGACAACATTGGAATGCACTCCAAGACAGTTTTTGCCTTCCTCTGGATCAACACGGCAGGTTTATAGGTTGAATTTGATGGACCTTTTTTCAATATTATCAACTTTTCAACTCTGTAACAAAAGTGAGCTTACATTGCCCGTATGGGGATCGAACCCGTGACCTTGGCGTTATTAGCACCACGCTCTAACCAACTGAGCTAACCGGCCACTTTTACACCAAAGATTCACGTCACGTCAGTAGAAAATACATGCAAACGTGTATTCATATTGATATCCTATTAACCTGAATAATAAAATAAACTTGAAATTTTTACTACTCAAAAAGCATTGGACAAATTGCTTTTGTGTTTTCCATTCCACCCCACAAAGAGTTTTCTTCAGTACATTATATGGTACATTAAATGCTGCCATTAAAAACAAGAACTTGTCTCGCTAAAAACAAGCCCTTATATGACTATGAGGACGGAAAAATAATAAAGTTATGACTATCGGAATACAAAGAGGCAAAATCAAGATATTATTTTTGTCCTTAAGGTTGAAATTGGACCTCTAAGATGATTTCATGCAACAAACTCTGCATTTCTATAAATCACCGGTTAGACCATACATGGAATATTGTGTACAGTTTTGAGCACCTGTGTATGAGAAGGACATTGCTGAACTAGAATGCGTGCAAAGAAGGGAAAGCAAGGTAATTAAAGGACCTCATCACAGACGGGGATTCTTTACTGTAAGAGCAGTTCGACGATTGAACTCTCTGCCACATTGAAAAGTGTTTTTTTGAAAAATATAAAATTTCAACATATTTGTACCAGATTCTGGAGATGGAACTTTGATCCAGGAATTTATTCTTATAGCCATATTTGGAGTAAGGGAGGAATTTTTCCCCTAATGACAACATTGGAATGCACTCCAAGACAGTTTTTGCCTTCCTCTGGATCAACACGGCAGGTTTATAGGTTGAATTTGATGGACCTTTTTTCAATATTATCAACTTTTCAACTCTGTAACAAAAGTGAGCTTATATTGCCCGTATGGGGATCGAACCCGTGACCTTGGCGTTATTAGCACCACGCTCTAACCAACTGAGCTAACCGGCCACTTTTACACCAAAGATTCACGTCACGTCAGTAGAAAATACATGCAAACGTGTATTCATATTGATATCCTATTAACCTGAATAATAAAATAAACTTGCAATTTTTACTACTCAAAAAGCATTGGACAAATTGCTTTTGTGTTTTCCATTCCACCCCACAAAGAGTTTTCTTCAGTACATTATATGGTACATTAAATGCAGCCATTAAAAACAAGAACTTGTCTCGCTAAAAACAAGCCCTTATATGACTATGAGGACGGAAAAATAATAAAGTTATGACTATCGGAATACATAGAGGCAAAATCAAGATATTATTTTTCCATTCCACCCCACAAAGAGTTTTCTTTCAGTACATTATATGGTACATTAAATGCTGCCATTAAAAACAAGAACTTGTCTCGCTAAAAACAAGCCCTTATATGACTATGAGGACGGAAAAATAATAAAGTTATGACTATCGGAATACAAAGAGGCAAAATCAAGATATTATTTTTGTCCTTAAGGTTGAAATTGGACCTCTAAGATGATTTCATGCAACAAACTCTGCATTTCTATAAATCACCGGTTAGACCATACATGGAATATTGTGTACAGTTTTGAGCACCTGTGTATGAGAAGGACATTGCTGAACTAGAATGCGTGCAAAGAAGGGAAAGCAAGGTAATTAAAGGACCTCATCACAGACGGGGATTCTTTACTGTAAGAGCAGTTCGACGATTGAACTCTCTGCCACATTGAAAAGTGTTTTTTTGAAAAATATAAAATTTCAACATATTTGTACCAGATTCTGGAGATGGAACTTTGATCCAGGAATTTATTCTAATAGCCATATTTGGAGTAAGGGAGGAATTTTTCCCCTAATGACAACATTGGAATGCACTCCAAGACAGTTTTTGCCTTCCTCTGGATCAACACGGCAGGTTTATAGGTTGAATTTGATGGACCTTTTTTCAATATTATCAACTATTCAACTCTGTAACAAAAGTGAGCTTCCATGGCACGTACGGGGATCGAACCCATGACCTTGGTGTTATTAGCACCACGCTCTAAACAACTGAGCTAAACAGCCACATTTACACCAAAGATTCACGTCAAGTCAGTAGAAAATACATGCAAACGTGTATTCATATTGATATCCTATTAACCTGAATAATAAAATAAACTTGCAATTTTTACTACTCAAAAAGCATTGGACAAATTGATTTTGTGTTTTCCATTCCACCCCACAAAGAGTTTTCTTCAGTACATTATATGGTACATTAAATGCAGCCATTAAAAACAAGAACTTGTCTCGCTAAAAACAAGCCCTTATATGACTATGAGGACGGAAAAATAATAAAGTTATGACTATCGGAATACATAGAGGCAAAATCAAGATATTATTTTTCCATTCCACCCCACAAAGAGTTTTCTTTCAGTACATTATATGGTACATTAAATGCTGCCATTAAAAACAAGAACTTGTCTCGCTAAAAACAAGCCCTTATATGACTATGAGGACGGAAAAATAATAAAGTTATGACTATCAGAATACAAAGAGGCAAAATCAAGATATTATTTTTGTCCTTAAGGTTGAAATTGAACCTCTAAGATGATTTCATGCAACAAACTCTGCATTTCTATAAATCACCGGTTAGACCATACATGGAATATTGTGTACAGTTTTAAGCACCTGTGTATGAGAAGGACATTGCTGAACTAGAATGCGTGCAAAGAAGGGAAAGCAAGGTAATTAAAGGACCTCATCACAGACGGGGATTCTTTACTGTAAGAGCAGTTCGACGATTGAACTCTCTGCCACATTGAAAAGTGTTTTTTTGAAAAATATAAAATTTCATCATATTTGTACCAGATTCTGGAGATGGAACTTTGATCCAGGAATTTATTCTAATAGCCATATTTGGAGTAAGGGAGGAATTTTTCCCCTAATGACAACATTGGAATGCACTCCAAGACAGTTTTTGCCTTCCTCTGGATCAACACGGCAGGTTTATAGGTTGAATTTGATGGACCTTTTTTCAATATTATCAACTATTCAACTCTGTAACAAAAGTGAGCTTCCGTGGCCCGTACGGGGATCGAACCCGTGACCTTGGCGTTATTAGCACCACGCTCTAACCAACTGAGCTAACCAGCCACTTTTACACCAAAGATTCACGTCACGTCAGTAGAAAATACATGCAAACGTGTATTCATATTGATATCCTATTAACCTGAATAATAAAATAAACTTGCAATTTTTACTACTCAAAAAGCATTGGACAAATTGCTTTTGTGTTTTCCATTCCACCCCACAAAGAGTTTTCTTCAGTACATTATATGGTACATTAAATGCAGCCATTAAAAACAAGAACTTGTCTCGCTAAAAACAAGCCCTTATATGACTATGAGGACGGAAAAATAATAAAGTTATGACTATCGGAATACATAGAGGCAAAATCAAGATATTATTTTTCCATTCCACCCCACAAAGAGTTTTCTTTCAGTACATTATATGGTACATTAAATGCTGCCATTAAAAACAAGAACTTGTCTCGCTAAAAACAAGCCCTTATATGACTATGAGGACGGAAAAATAATAAAGTTATGACTATCAGAATACAAAGAGGCAAAATCAAGATATTATTTTTGTCCTTAAGGTTGAAATTGAACCTCTAAGATGATTTCATGCAACAAACTCTGCATTTCTATAAATCACCGGTTAGACCATACATGGAATATTGTGTACAGTTTTAAGCACCTGTGTATGAGAAGGACATTGCTGAACTAGAATGCGTGCAAAGAAGGGAAAGCAAGGTAATTAAAGGACCTCATCACAGACGGGGATTCTTTACTGTAAGAGCAGTTCGACGATTGAACTCTCTGCCACATTGAAAAGTGTTTTTTTGAAAAATATAAAATTTCATCATATTTGTACCAGATTCTGGAGATGGAACTTTGATCCAGGAATTTATTCTAATAGCCATATTTGGAGTAAGGGAGGAATTTTTCCCCTAATGAGAAAATTGGAATGCACTCCAAGACAGTTTTTGCCTTCCTCTGGATCAACACGGCAGGTTTATAGGTTGAATTTGATGGACCTTTTTTCAATATTATCAACTATTCAACTCTGTAACAAGCATGTAACAAAAGTGAGCTTCCATGGCCCGTACGGGATCGAACCCGTGACCTTGGCGTTATTAGCACCACGCTCTAACCAACTGAGCTAACCGGCCACATTTACACCAAAGATTCACGTCACGTCAGTAGAAAATACATGCAAACGTGTATTCATATTGATATCCTATTAACCTGAATAATAAAATAAACTTGCAATTTTTACTACTCAAAAAGCATTGGACAAATTGCTTTTGTGTTTTCCATTCCACCCCACAAAGAGTTTTCTTTCAGTACATTATATGGTACATTAAATGCTGCCATTAAAAACAAGAACTTGTCTCGCTAAAAACAAGCCCTTATATGACTATGAGGACGGAAAAATAATAAAGTTATGACTATCGGAATACAAAGAGGCAAAATCAAGATATTATTTTTATCCTTAAGGTTGAAATTGAACCTCTAAGATGATTTCATGCAACAAACTCTGCATTTCTATAAATCACCGGTTAGACCATACATGGAATATTGTGTACAGTTTCAAGCACCTGTGTATGAGAAGGACATTGCTGAACTAGAATGCGTGCAAAGAAGGGAAAGCAAGGTAATTAAAGGACCTCATCACAGACGGGGATTCTTTACTGTAAGAGCAGTTCGACGATTGAACTCTCTGCCACATTGAAAAGTGTTTTTTTGAAAAATATAAAATTTCATCATATTTGTACCAGATTCTGGAGATGGAACTTTGATCCAGGAATTTATTCTAATAGCCATATTTTGAGTAAGGGAGGAATTTTTCCCCTAATGACAACATTGGAATGCACTCCAAGACAGTTTTTGCCTTCCTCTGGATCAACAAGGCAGGTTTATAGGTTGAATTTGATGGACCTTTTTTCAATATTCAACTATTCAACTCTGTAACAAGCATGTAACAAAAGTGAGCTTCCATGGCCCATACGGGGATCGAACCCGGGACCTTGGCGTTAGTAGCACCACGCTCTAACCAACTGAGCTAACCGGCCACTTTTACACCAAAGATTCACGTCACGTCAGTAGAAAATACATGCAAACGTGTATTCATATTGATATCCTATTAACCTGAATAATAAAATAAACTTGCAATTTTTACTACTCAAAAAGCATTGGACAAATTGCTTTTGTGTTTTCCATTCCACCCCACAAAGAGTTTTCTTTCAGTACATTATATGGTACATTAAATGCTGCCATTAAAAACAAGAACTTGTCTCGCTAAAAACAAGCCCTTATATGACTATGAGGACGGAAAAATAATAAAGTTATGACTATCGGAATACAAAGAGGCAAAATCAAGATATTATTTTTATCCTTAAGGTTGAAATTGAACCTCTAAGATGATTTCATGCAACAAACTCTGCATTTCTATAAATCACCGGTTAGACCATACATGGAATATTGTGTACAGTTTCAAGCACCTGTGTATGAGAAGGACATTGCTGAACTAGAATGCGTGCAAAGAAGGGAAAGCAAGGTAATTAAAGGACCTCATCACAGACGGGGATTCTTTACTGTAAGAGCAGTTCGACGATTGAACTCTCTGCCACATTGAAAAGTGTTTTTTTGAAAAATATAAAATTTCATCATATTTGTACCAGATTCTGGAGATGGAACTTTGATCCAGGAATTTATTCTAATAGCCATATTTGGAGTAAGGGAGGAATTTTTCCCCTAATGACAATATTGGAATGCACTCCAAGACAGTTTTTGCCTTCCTCTGGATCAACACGGCAGGTTTATAGGTTGAATTTGATGGACCTTTTTTCAATATTATCAACTTTTCAACTCTGTAACAAAAGTGAGCTTATATTGCCCGTATGGGGATCGAACCCGTGACCTTGGCGTTATTAGCACCACGCTCTAACCAACTGAGCTAACCGGCCACTTTTACACCAAAGATTCACGTCACGTCAGTAGAAAATACATGCAAACGTGTATTCATATTGATATCCTATTAACCTGAATAATAAAATAAACTTGCAATTTTTACTACTCAAAAAGCATTGGACAAATTGCTTTTGTGTTTTCCATTCCACCCCACAAAGAGTTTTCTTCAGTACATTATATGGTACATTAAATGCTGCCATTAAAAACAAGAACTTGTCTCGCTAAAAACAAGCCCTTATATGACTATGAGGACGGAAAAATAATAAAGTTATGACTATCGGAATACAAAGAGGCAAAATCAAGATATTATTTTTGTCCTTAAGGTTGAAATTGGACCTCTAAGATGATTTCATGCAACAAACTCTGCATTTCTATAAATCACCGGTTAGACCATACATGGAATATTGTGTACAGTTTTGAGCACCTGTGTATGAGAAGGACATTGCTGAACTAGAATGCGTGCAAAGAAGGGAAAGCAAGGTAATTAAAGGACCTCATCACAGACGGGGATTCTTTACTGTAAGAGCAGTTCGACGATTGAACTCTCTGCCACATTGAAAAGTGTTTTTTTGAAAAATATAAAATTTCAACATATTTGTACCAGATTCTGGAGATGGAACTTTGATCCAGGAATTTATTCTAATAGCCATATTTGGAGTAAGGGAGGAATTTTTCCCCTAATGACAACATTGGAATGCACTCCAAGACAGTTTTTGCCTTCCTCTGGATCAACACGGCAGGTTTATAGGTTGAATTTGATGGACCTTTTTTCAATATTATCAACTATTCAACTCTGTAACTCTGTAACTCTGTAACAAAAGTGAGCTTCCATGGCACGTACGGGGATCGAACCCATGACCTTGGTGTTATTAGCACCACGCTCTAAACAACTGAGCTAACCAGCCACATTTACACCAAAGATTCACGTCAAGTCAGTAGAAAATACATGCAAACGTGTATTCATATTGATATCCTATTAACCTGAATAATAAAATAAACTTGCAATTTTTACTACTCAAAAAGCATTGGACAAATTGATTTTGTGTTTTCCATTCCACCCCACAAAGAGTTTTCTTCAGTACATTATATGGTACATTAAATGCAGCCATTAAAAACAAGAACTTGTCTCGCTAAAAACAAGCCCTTATATGACTATGAGGACGGAAAAATAATAAAGTTATGACTATCGGAATACATAGAGGCAAAATCAAGATATTATTTTTCCATTCCACCCCACAAAGAGTTTTCTTTCAGTACATTATATGGTACATTAAATGCTGCCATTAAAAACAAGAACTTGTCTCGCTAAAAACAAGCCCTTATATGACTATGAGGACGGAAAAATAATAAAGTTATGACTATCAGAATACAAAGAGGCAAAATCAAGATATTATTTGTGTCCTTAAGGTTGAAATTGAACCTCTAAGATGATTTCATGCAACAAACTCTGCATTTCTATAAATCACCGGTTAGACCATACATGGAATATTGTGTACAGTTTTAAGCACCTGTGTATGAGAAGGACATTGCTGAACTAGAATGCGTGCAAAGACGGGAAAGCAAGGTAATTAAAGGACCTCATCACAGACGGGGATTCTTTACTGTAAGAGCAGTTCGACGATTGAACTCTCTGCCACATTGAAAAGTGTTTTTTTGAAAAATATAAAATTTCATCATATTTGTACCAGATTCTGGAGATGGAACTTTGATCCAGGAATTTATTCTAATAGCCATATTTGGAGTAAGGGAGGAATTTTTCCCCTAATGACAACATTGGAATGCACTCCAAGACAGTTTTTGCCTTCCTCTGGATCAACACGGCAGGTTTATAGGTTGAATTTGATGGACCTTTTTTCAATATTATCAACTATTCAACTCTGTAACAAAAGTGAGCTTCCATGGCCCATACGGGGATCGAACCCGTGACCTTGGCGTTATTAGCACCACGCTCTAACCAACTGAGCTAATCGGCCACTTTTACACCAAAGATTCACGTCACGTCAGTAGAAAATACATGCAAACGTGTATTCATATTGATATCCTATTAACCTGAATAATAAAATAAACTTGCAATTTTTACTACTCAAAAAGCATTGGACAAATTGCTTTTGTGTTTTCCATTCCACCCCACAAAGAGTTTTCTTCAGTACATTATATGGTACATTAAATGCTGCCATTAAAAACAAGAACTTGTCTCGCTAAAAACAAGCCCTTATATGACTATGAGGACGGAAAAATAATAAAGTTATGACTATCGGAATACAAAGAGGCAAAATCAAGATATTATTTTTCCATTCCACCCCACAAAGAGTTTTCTTTCAGTACATTATATGGTACATTAAATGCTGCCATTAAAAACAAGAACTTGTCTCGCTAAAAACAAGCCCTTATATGACTATGAGGACGGAAAAATAATAAAGGTATGACTATCGGAATACAAAGAGGCAAAATCAAGATATTATTTTTGTCCTTAAGGTTGAAATTGAACCTCTAAGATGATTTCATGCAACAAACTCTGCATTTCTATAAATCACCGGTTAGACCATACATGGAATATTGTGTACAGTTTTAAGCACCTGTGTATGAGAAGGACATTGCTGAACTAGAATGCGTGCAAAGAAGGGAAAGCAAGGTAATTAAAGGACCTCATCACAGACGGGGATTCTTTACTGTAAGAGCAGTTCGACGATTGAACTCTCTGCCACATTGAAAAGTGTTTTTTTGAAAAATATAAAATTTCATCATATTTGTACCAGATTCTGGAGATGGAACTTTGATCCAGGAATTTATTCTAATAGCCATATTTGGAGTAAGGGAGGAATTTTTCCCCTAATGAGAAAATTGGAATGCACTCCAAGACAGTTTTTGCCTTCCTCTGGATCAACACGGCAGGTTTATAGGTTGAATTTGATGGACCTTTTTTCAATATTATCAACTATTCAACTCTGTAACAAAAGTGAGCTTACATTGCCCGTATGGGGATCGAACCCGTGACCTTGGCGTTATTAGCACCACGCTCTAACCAACTGAGCTAACCGGCCACTTTTACACCAAAGATTCACGTCACGTCAGTAGAAAATACATGCAAACGTGTATTCATATTGATATCCTATTAACCTGAATAATAAAATAAACTTGCAATTTTTACTACTCAAAAAGCATTGGACAAATTGCTTTTGTGTTTTCCATTCCACCCCACAAAGCGTTTTCTTCAGTACATTATATGGTACATTAAATGCTGCCATTAAAAACAAGAACTTGTCTCGCTAAAAACAAGCCCTTATATGACTATGAGGATGGAAAAATAATAAAGTTATGACTATCAGAATACAAAGAGGCAAAATCAAGATATTATTTGTGTCCTTAAGGTTGAAATTGAACCTCTAAGATGATTTCATGCAACAAACTCTGCATTTCTATAAATCACCGGTTAGACCATACATGGAATATTGTGTACAGTTTTAAGCACCTGTGTATGAGAAGGACATTGCTGAACTAGAATGCGTGCAAAGACGGGAAAGCAAGGTAATTAAAGGACCTCATCACAGACGGGGATTCTTTACTGTAAGAGCAGTTCGACGATTGAACTCTCTGCCACATTGAAAAGTGTTTTTTTGAAAAATATAAAATTTCATCATATTTGTACCAGATTCTGGAGATGGAACTTTGATCCAGGAATTTATTCTAATAGCCATATTTGGAGTAAGGGAGGAATTTTTCCCCTAATGACAACATTGGAATGCACTCCAAGACAGTTTTTGCCTTCCTCTGGATCAACACGGCAGGTTTATAGGTTGAATTTGATGGACCTTTTTTCAATATTATCAACTATTCAACTCTGTAACAAAAGTGAGCTTCCATGGCCCATACGGGGATCGAACCCGTGACCTTGGCGTTATTAGCACCATGCTCTAACCAACTGAGCTAATCGGCCACTTTTACACCAAAGATTCACGTCACGTCAGTAGAAAATACATGCAAACGTGTATTCATATTGATATCCTATTAACCTGAATAATAAAATAAACTTGCAATTTTTACTACTCAAAAAGCATTGGACAAATTGCTTTTGTGTTTTCCATTCCACCCCACAAAGAGTTTTCTTCAGTACATTATATGGTACATTAAATGCTGCCATTAAAAACAAGAACTTGTCTCGCTAAAAACAAGCCCTTATATGACTATGAGGACGGAAAAATAATAAAGTTATGACTATCGGAATACAAAGAGGCAAAATCAAGATATTATTTTTCCATTCCACCCCACAAAGAGTTTTCTTTCAGTACATTATATGGTACATTAAATGCTGCCATTAAAAACAAGAACTTGTCTCGCTAAAAACAAGCCCTTATATGACTATGAGGACGGAAAAATAATAAAGGTATGACTATCGGAATACAAAGAGGCAAAATCAAGATATTATTTTTGTCCTTAAGGTTGAAATTGAACCTCTAAGATGATTTCATGCAACAAACTCTGCATTTCTATAAATCACCGGTTAGACCATACATGGAATATTGTGTACAGTTTTAAGCACCTGTGTATGAGAAGGACATTGCTGAACTAGAATGCGTGCAAAGAAGGGAAAGCAAGGTAATTAAAGGACCTCATCACAGACGGGGATTCTTTACTGTAAGAGCAGTTCGACGATTGAACTCTCTGCCACATTGAAAAGTGTTTTTTTGAAAAATATAAAATTTCATCATATTTGTACCAGATTCTGGAGATGGAACTTTGATCCAGGAATTTATTCTAATAGCCATATTTGGAGTAAGGGAGGAATTTTTCCCCTAATGAGAAAATTGGAATGCAGTCCAAGACAGTTTTTGCCTTCCTCTGGATCAACACGGCAGGTTTATAGGTTGAATTTGATGGACCTTTTTTCAATATTATCAACTATTCAACTCTGTAACAAGCATGTAACAAAAGTGAGCTTCCATGGCCCGTACGGGGATCGAACCCGTGACCTAGGCGTTATTAGCACCACGCTCTAACCAACTGAGCGAACCGGCCACTTTTACACCAAAGATTCACGTCACGTCAGTAGAAAATACATGCAAACGTGTATTCATATTGATATCCTATTAACCTGAATAATAAAATAAACTTGCAATTTTTATTACTCAAAAAGCATTGGACAAATTGCTTTTGTGTTTTCCATTCCACCCCACAAAGAGTTTTCTTTCAGTACATTATATGGTACATTAAATGCTGCCATTAAAAACAAGAACTTGTCTCGCTAAAAACAAGCCCTTATATGACTATGAGGACGGAAAAATAATAAAGTTATGACTATCGGAATACAAAGAGGCAAAATCAAGATATTATTTTTATCCTTAAGGTTGAAATTGAACCTCTAAGATGATTTCATGCAACAAACTCTGCATTTCTATAAATCACCGGTTAGACCATACATGGAATATTGTGTACAGTTTCAAGCACCTGTGTATGAGAAGGACATTGCTGAACTAGAATGCGTGCAAAGAAGGGAAAGCAAGGTAATTAAAGGACCTCATCACAGACGGGGATTCTTTACTGTAAGAGCAGTTCGACGATTGAACTCTCTGCCACATTGAAAAGTGTTTTTTTGAAAAATATAAAATTTCATCATATTTGTACCAGATTCTGGAGATGGAACTTTGATCCAGGAATTTATTCTAATAGCCATATTTGGAGTAAGGGAGGAATTTTTCCCCTAATGACAACATTGGAATGCACTCCAAGACAGTTTTTGCCTTCCTCTGGATCAACACGGCAGGTTTATAGGTTGAATTTGATGGACCTTTTTTCAATATTATCAACTATTCAACTCTGTAACAAAAGTGAGCTTACATTGCCCGTATGGGGATCGAACCCGTGACCTTGGCGTTATTAGCACCACGCTCTAACCAACTGAGCTAACCGGCCACTTTTACACCAAAGATTCACGTCACGTCAGTAGAAAATACATGCAAACGTTTATTCATATTGATATCCTATTAACCTGAATAATAAAATAAACTTGTAATTTTTACTACTCAAAAAGCATTGGACAAATTGCTTTTGTGTTTTCCATTCCACCCCACAAAGAGTTTTCTTTCAGTACATTATATGGTACATTAAATGCTGCCATTAAAAACAAGAACTTGTCTCGCTAAAAACAAGCCCTTATATGACTATGAGGACGGAAAAATAATAAAGTTATGACTATCAGAATACAAAGAGGCAAAATCAAGATATTATTTGTGTCCTTAAGGTTGAAATTGAACCTCTAAGATGATTTCATGCAACAAACTCTGCATTTCTATAAATCACCGGTTAGACCATACATGGAATATTGTGTACAGTTTTAAGCACCTGTGTATGAGAAGGACATTGCTGAACTAGAATGCGTGCAAAGACGGGAAAGCAAGGTAATTAAAGGACCTCATCACAGACGGGGATTCTTTACTGTAAGAGCAGTTCGACGATTGAACTCTCTGCCACATTGAAAAGTGTTTTTTTGAAAAATATAAAATTTCATCATATTTGTACCAGATTCTGGAGATGGAACTTTGATCCAGGAATTTATTCTAATAGCCATATTTGGAGTAAGGGAGGAATTTTTCCCCTAATGACAACATTGGAATGCACTCCAAGACAGTTTTTGCCTTCCTCTGGATCAACACGGCAGGTTTATAGGTTGAATTTGATGGACCTTTTTTCAATATTATCAACTATTCAACTCTGTAACAAAAGTGAGCTTCCATGGCCCATACGGGGATCAAACCCGTGACCTTGGCGTTATTAGCACCACGCTCTAACCAACTGAGCTAATCGGCCACTTTTACACCAAAGATTCACGTCACGTCAGTAGAAAATACATGCAAACGTGTATTCATATTGATATCCTATTAACCTGAATAATAAAATAAACTTGCAATTTTTACTACTCAAAAAGCATTGTACAAATTGCTTTTGTGTTTTCCATTCCACCCCACAAAGAGTTTTCTTCAGTACATTATATGGTACATTAAATGCTGCCATTAAAAACAAGAACTTGTCTCGCTAAAAACAAGCCCTTATATGACTATGAGGACGGAAAAATAATAAAGTTATGACTATCAGAATACAAAGAGGCAAAATCAAGATATTATTTGTGTCCTTAAGGTTGAAATTGAACCTCTAAGATGATTTCATGCAACAAACTCTGCATTTCTATAAATCACCGGTTAGACCATACATGGAATATTGTGTACAGTTTTAAGCACCTGTGTATGAGAAGGACATTGCTGAACTAGAATGCGTGCAAAGACGGGAAAGCAAGGTAATTAAAGGACCTCATCACAGACGGGGATTCTTTACTGTAAGAGCAGTTCGACGATTGAACTCTCTGCCACATTGAAAAGTGTTTTTTTGAAAAATATAAAATTTCATCATATTTGTACCAGATTCTGGAGATGGAACTTTGATCCAGGAATTTATTCTAATAGCCATATTTGGAGTAAGGGAGGAATTTTTCCCCTAATGACAACATTGGAATGCACTCCAAGACAGTTTTTGCCTTCCTCTGGATCAACACGGCAGGTTTATAGGTTGAATTTGATGGACCTTTTTTCAATATTATCAACTATTCAACTCTGTAACAAAAGTGAGCTTCCATGGCCCATACGGGGATCAAACCCGTGACCTTGGCGTTATTAGCACCACGCTCTAACCAACTGAGCTAATCGGCCACTTTTACACCAAAGATTCACGTCACGTCAGTAGAAAATACATGCAAACGTGTATTCATATTGATATCCTATTAACCTGAATAATAAAATAAACTTGCAATTTTTACTACTCAAAAAGCATTGGACAAATTGCTTTTGTGTTTTCCATTCCACCCCACAAAGAGTTTTCTTCAGTACATTATATGGTACATTAAATGCTGCCATTAAAAACAAGAACTTGTCTCGCTAAAAACAAGCCCTTATATGACTATGAGGACGGAAAAATAATAAAGTTATGACTATCGGAATACAAAGAGGCAAAATCAAGATATTATTTTTGTCCTTAAGGTTGAAATTGGACCTCTAAGATGATTTCATGCAACAAACTCTGCATTTCTATAAATCACCGGTTAGACCATACATGGAATATTGTGTACAGTTTCAAGCACCTGTGTATGAGAAGGACATTGCTGAACTAGAATGCGTGCAAAGAAGGGAAAGCAAGGTAATTAAAGGACCTCATCACAGACGGGGATTCTTTACTGTAAGAGCAGTTCGACGATTGAACTCTCTGCCACATTGAAAAGTGTTTTTTTGAAAAATATAAAATTTCATCATATTTGTACCAGATTCTGGAGATGGAACTTTGATCCAGGAATTTATTCTAATAGCCATATTTGGAGTAAGGGAGGAATTTTTCCCCTAATGAGAAAATTGGAATGCACTCCAAGACAGTTTTTGCCTTCCTCTGGATCAACACGGCAGGTTTATAGGTTGAATTTGATGGACCTTTTTTCAATATTATCAACTATTCAACTCTGTAACAAGCATGTAACAAAAGTGAGCTTCCATGGCCCGTACGGGGATCGAACCCGTGACCTTGGCGTTATTAGCACCACGCTCTAACCAACTGAGCGAACCGGCCACTTTTACACCAAAGATTCACGTCACGTCAGTAGAAAATACATGCAAACGTGTATTCATATTGATATCCTATTAACCTGAATAATAAAATAAACTTGCAATTTTTATTACTCAAAAAGCATTGGACAAATTGCTTTTGTGTTTTCCATTCCACCCCACAAAGAGTTTTCTTTCAGTACATTATATGGTACATTAAATGCTGCCATTAAAAACAAGAACTTGTCTCGCTAAAAACAAGCCCTTATATGACTATGAGGACGGAAAAATAATAAAGTTATGACTATCGGAATACAAAGAGGCAAAATCAAGATATTATTTTTATCCTTAAGGTTGAAATTGAACCTCTAAGATGATTTCATGCAACAAACTCTGCATTTCTATAAATCACCGGTTAGACCATACATGGAATATTGTGTACAGTTTCAAGCACCTGTGTATGAGAAGGACATTGCTGAACTAGAATGCGTGCAAAGAAGGGAAAGCAAGGTAATTAAAGGACCTCATCACAGACGGGGATTCTTTACTGTAAGAGCAGTTCGACGATTGAACTCTCTGCCACATTGAAAAGTGTTTTTTTGAAAAATATAAAATTTCATCATATTTGTACCAGATTCTGGAGATGGAACTTTGATCCAGGAATTTATTCTAATAGCCATATTTGGAGTAAGGGAGGAATTTTTCCCCTAATGACAACATTGGAATGCACTCCAAGACAGTTTTTGCCTTCCTCTGGATCAACACGGCAGGTTTATAGGTTGAATTTGATGGACCTTTTTTCAATATTATCAACTATTCAACTCTGTAACAAAAGTGAGCTTACATTGCCCGTATGGGGATCGAACCCGTGACCTTGGCGTTATTAGCACCACGCTCTAACCAACTGAGCTAACCGGCCACTTTTACACCAAAGATTCACGTCACGTCAGTAGAAAATACATGCAAACGTGTATTCATAATGATATCCTATTAACCTGAATAATAAAATAAACTTGTAATTTTTACTACTCAAAAAGCATTGGACAAATTGCTTTTGTGTTTTCCATTCCACCCCACAAAGAGTTTTCTTTCAGTACATTATATGGTACATTAAATGCTGCCATTAAAAACAAGAACTTGTCTCGCTAAAAACAAGCCCTTATATGACTATGAGGACGGAAAAATAATAAAGTTATGACTATCAGAATACAAAGAGGCAAAATCAAGATATTATTTGTGTCCTTAAGGTTGAAATTGAACCTCTAAGATGATTTCATGCAACAAACTCTGCATTTCTATAAATCACCGGTTAGACCATACATGGAATATTGTGTACAGTTTTAAGCACCTGTGTATGAGAAGGACATTGCTGAACTAGAATGCGTGCAAAGACGGGAAAGCAAGGTAATTAAAGGACCTCATCACAGACGGGGATTCTTTACTGTAAGAGCAGTTCGACGATTGAACTCTCTGCCACATTGAAAAGTGTTTTTTTGAAAAATATAAAATTTCATCATATTTGTACCAGATTCTGGAGATGGAACTTTGATCCAGGAATTTATTCTAATAGCCATATTTGGAGCAAGGGAGGAATTTTTCCCCTAATGACAACATTGGAATGCACTCCAAGACAGTTTTTGCCTTCCTCTGGATCAACACGGCAGGTTTATAGGTTGAATTTGATGGACCTTTTTTCAATATTATCAACTATTCAACTCTGTAACAAGCATGTAACAAAAGTGAGCTTCCATGGCCCGTACGGGGATCGAACCCGTGACCTTGGCGTTATTAGCACCACGCTCTAACCAACTGAGCTAACCGGCCACTTTTACACCAAAGATTCACGTCACGTCAGTAGAAAATACATGCAAACGTGTATTCATATTGATATCCTATTAACCTGAATAATAAAATAAACTTGCAATTTTTACTACTCAAAAAGCATTGGACAAATTGCTTTTGTGTTTTCCATTCCACCCCACAAAGAGTTTTCTTCAGTAAATTATATGGTACATTAAATGCTGCCATTAAAAACAAGAACTTGTCTCGCTAAAAACAAGCCCTTATATGACTATGAGGACGGAAAAATAATAAAGTTATGACTATCGGAATACAAAGAGGCAAAATCAAGATATTATTTTTGTCCTTAAGGTTGAAATTGGACCTCTAAGATGATTTCATGCAACAAACTCTGCATTTCTATAAATCACCGGTTAGACCATACATGGAATATTGTGTACAGTTTTGAGCACCTGTGTATGAGAAGGACATTGCTGAACTAGAATGCATGCAAAGAAGGGAAAGCAAGGTAATTAAAGGACCTCATCACAGACGGGGATTCTTTACTGTAAGAGCAGTTCGACGATTGAACTCTCTGCCACATTGAAAAGTGTTTTTTTGAAAAATATAAAATTTCATCATATTTGTACTAGATTCTGGAGATGGAACTTTGATCCAGGAATTTATTCTAATAGCCATATTTTGAGTAAGGGAGGAATTTTTCCCCTAATGACAACATTGGAATGCACTCCAAGACAGTTTTTGCCTTCCTCTGGATCAACACGGCAGGTTTATAAGTTGAATTTGATGGACCTTTTTTCAATATTATCAACTATTCAACTCTGTAACAAGCATGTAACAAAAGTGAGCTTCCATGGCCCGTACGGGGATCGAACCCGTGACCTTGGCGTTATTAGCACCACGCTCTAACCAACTGAGCTAACCGGCCACTTTTACACCAAAGATTCACGTCACGTCAGTAGAAAATACATGCAAACGTGTATTCATATTGATATCCTATTAACCTGAATAATAAAATAAACTTGCAATTTTTACTACTCAAAAAGCATTGGACAAATTGCTTTTGTGTTTTCCATTCCACCCCACAAAGAGTTTTCTTTCAGTACATTATATGGTACATTAAATGCTGCCATTAAAAACAAGAACTTGTCTCGCTAAAAACAAGCCCTTATATGACTATGAGGACGGAAAAATAATAAAGTTATGACTATCGGAATACAAAGAGGCAAAATCAAGATATTATTTTTATCCTTAAGGTTGAAATTGAACCTCTAAGATGATTTCATGCAACAAACTCTGCATTTCTATAAATCACCGGTTAGACCATACATGGAATATTGTGTACAGTTTCAAGCACCTGTGTATGAGAAGGACATTGCTGAACTAGAATGCGTGCAAAGAAGGGAAAGCAAGGTAATTAAAGGACCTCATCACAGACGGGGATTCTTTACTGTAAGAGCAGTTCGACGATTGAACTCTCTGCCACATTGAAAAGTGTTTTTTTGAAAAATATAAAATTTCATCATATTTGTACCAGATTCTGGAGATGGAACTTTGATCCAGGAATTTATTCTAATAGCCATATTTGGAGTAAGGGAGGAATTTTTCCCCTAATGACAACATTGGAATGCACTCCAAGACAGTTTTTGCCTTTCTCTGGATCAACACGGCAGGTTTATAGGTTGAATTTGATGGACCTTTTTTCAATATTATCAACTATTCAACTCTGTAACAAAAGTGAGCTTCCATGGCCCATACGGGGATCGAACCCGTGACCTTGGCGTTATTAGCACCACGCTCTAACCAACTGAGCTAATCGGCCACTTTTACACCAAAGATTCACGTCACGTCAGTAGAAAATACATGCAAACGTGTATTCATATTGATATCCTATTAACCTGAATAATAAAATAAACTTGCAATTTTTACTACTCAAAAAGCATTGGACAAATTGCTTTTGTGTTTTCCATTCCACCCCACAAAGAGTTTTCTTCAGTACATTATATGGTACATTAAATGCTGCCATTAAAAACAAGAACTTGTCTCGCTAAAAACAAGCCCTTATATGACTATGAGGACGGAAAAATAATAAAGTTATGACTATCGGAATACAAAGAGGCAAAATCAAGATATTATTTTTGTCCTTAAGGTTGAAATTGGACCTCTAAGATGATTTCATGCAACAAACTCTGCATTTCTATAAATCACCGGTTAGACCATACATGGAATATTGTGTACAGTTTCAAGCACCTGTGTATGAGAAGGACATTGCTGAACTAGAATGCGTGCAAAGAAGGGAAAGCAAGGTAATTAAAGGACCTCATCACAGACGAGGATTCTTTACTGTAAGAGCAGTTCGACGATTGAACTCTCTGCCACATTGAAAAGTGTTTTTTTGAAAAATATAAAATTTCATCATATTTGTACCAGATTCTGGAGATGGAACTTTGATCCAGGAATTTATTCTAATAGCCATATTTGGAGTAAGGGAGGAATTTTTCCCCTAATGACAACATTGGAATGCACTCCAAGACAGTTTTTGCCTTCCTCTGGATCAACACGGCAGGTTTATAGGTTGAATTTGATGGACTTTTTTTCAATATTATCAACTATTCAACTCTGTCACAAAAGTGAGCTTCCATGGCCCGTACGGGGATCGAACCCGTGACCTTGGCGTTATTAGCACCACGCTCTAACCAACTGAGCTAACCAGCCACTTTTAAAACAAAGATTCACGTCACGTCAGTAGAAAATACATGCAAACGTGTATTCATATTGATATCCTATTAACCTGAATAATAAAATAAACTTGCAATTTTTACTACTCAAAAAGCATTGGACAAATTGCTTTTGTGTTTTCCATTCCACCCCACAAAGAGTTTTCTTCAGTACATTATATGGTACATTAAATGCTGCCATTAAAAACAAGAACTTGTCTCGCTAAAAACAAGCCCTTATATGACTATGAGGACGGAAAAATAATAAAGTTATGACTATCGGAATACAAAGAGGCAAAATCAAGATATTATTTTTCCATTCCACCCCACAAAGAGTTTTCTTTCAGTACATTATATGGTACATTAAATGCTGCCATTAAAAACAAGAACTTTTCTCGCTAAAAACAAGCCCTTATATGACTATGAGGACGGAAAAATAATAAAGTTATGACTATCAGAATACAAAGAGGCAAAATCAAGATATTATTTTTGTCCTTAAGGTTGAAATTGAACCTCTAAGATGATTTCATGCAACAAACTCTGCATTTCTATAAATCACCGGTTAGACCATACATGGAATATTGTGTACAGTTTTAAGCACCTGTGTATGAGAAGGACATTGCTGAACTAGAATGCGTGCAAAGAAGGGAAAGCAAGGTAATTAAAGGACCTCATCACAGACGGGGATTCTTTACTGTAAGAGCAGTTCGACGATTGAACTCTCTGCCACATTGAAAAGTGTTTTTTTGAAAAATATAAAATTTCATCATATTTGTACCAGATTCTGGAGATGGAACTTTGATCCAGGAATTTATTCTAATAGCCATATTTGGAGTAAGGGAGGAATTTTTCCCCTAATGAGAAAATTGGAATGCACTCCAAGACAGTTTTTGCCTTCCTCTGGATCAACACGGCAGGTTTATAGGTTGAATTTGATGGACCTTTTTTCAATATTATCAACTATTCAACTCTGTAACAAGCATGTAACAAAAGTGAGCTTCCATGGCCCGTACGGGGATCGAACCCGTGACCTTGGCGTTATTAGCACCACGCTCTAACCAACTGAGCTAACCGGCCACTTTTACACCAAAGATTCACGTCACGTCAGTAGAAAATACATGCAAACGTGTATTCATATTGATATCCTATTAACCTGAATAATAAAATAAACTTGCAATTTTTACTACTCAAAAAGCATTGGACAAATTGCTTTTGTGTTTTCCATTCCACCCCACAAAGAGTTTTCTTTCAGTACATTATATGGTACATTAAATGCTGCCATTAAAAACAAGAACTTGTCTCGCTAAAAACAAGCCCTTATATGACTATGAGGACGGAAAAATAATAAAGTTATGACTATCGGAATACAAAGAGGCAAAATCAAGATATTATTTTTATCCTTAAGGTTGAAATTGAACCTCTAAGATGATTTCATGCAACAAACTCTGCATTTCTATAAATCACCGGTTAGACCATACATGGAATATTGTGTACAGTTTCAAGCACCTGTGTATGAGAAGGACATTGCTGAACTAGAATGCGTGCAAAGAAGGGAAAGCAAGGTAATTAAAGGACCTCATCACAGACGGGGATTCTTTACTGTAAGAGCAGTTCGACGATTGAACTCTCTGCCACATTGAAAAGTGTTTTTTTGAAAAATATAAAATTTCATCATATTTGTACCAGATTCTGGAGATGGAACTTTGATCCAGGAATTTATTCTAATAGCCATATTTGGAGTAAGGGAGGAATTTTTCCCCTAATGACAACATTGGAATGCACTCCAAGACAGTTTTTGCCTTTCTCTGGATCAACACGGCAGGTTTATAGGTTGAATTTGATGGACCTTTTTTCAATATTATCAACTATTCAACTCTGTAACAAAAGTGAGCTTCCATGGCCCATACGGGGATCGAACCCGTGACCTTGGCGTTATTAGCACCACGCTCTAACCAACTGAGCTAATCGGCCACTTTTACACCAAAGATTCACGTCACGTCAGTAGAAAATACATGCAAACGTGTATTCATATTGATATCCTATTAACCTGAATAATAAAATAAACTTGCAATTTTTACTACTCAAAAAGCATTGGACAAATTGCTTTTGTGTTTTCCATTCCACCCCACAAAGAGTTTTCTTCAGTACATTATATGGTACATTAAATGCTGCCATTAAAAACAAGAACTTGTCTCGCTAAAAACAAGCCCTTATATGACTATGAGGACGGAAAAATAATAAAGTTATGACTATCGGAATACAAAGAGGCAAAATCAAGATATTATTTTTGTCCTTAAGGTTGAAATTGGACCTCTAAGATGATTTCATGCAACAAACTCTGCATTTCTATAAATCACCGGTTAGACCATACATGGAATATTGTGTACAGTTTCAAGCACCTGTGTATGAGAAGGACATTGCTGAACTAGAATGCGTGCAAAGAAGGGAAAGCAAGGTAATTAAAGGACCTCATCACAGACGAGGATTCTTTACTGTAAGAGCAGTTCGACGATTGAACTCTCTGCCACATTGAAAAGTGTTTTTTTGAAAAATATAAAATTTCATCATATTTGTACCAGATTCTGGAGATGGAACTTTGATCCAGGAATTTATTCTAATAGCCATATTTGGAGTAAGGGAGGAATTTTTCCCCTAATGACAACATTGGAATGCACTCCAAGACAGTTTTTGCCTTCCTCTGGATCAACACGGCAGGTTTATAGGTTGAATTTGATGGACTTTTTTTCAATATTATCAACTATTCAACTCTGTCACAAAAGTGAGCTTCCATGGCCCGTACGGGGATCGAACCCGTGACCTTGGCGTTATTAGCACCACGCTCTAACCAACTGAGCTAACCAGCCACTTTTAAAACAAAGATTCACGTCACGTCAGTAGAAAATACATGCAAACGTGTATTCATATTGATATCCTATTAACCTGAATAATAAAATAAACTTGCAATTTTTACTACTCAAAAAGCATTGGACAAATTGCTTTTGTGTTTTCCATTCCACCCCACAAAGAGTTTTCTTCAGTACATTATATGGTACATTAAATGCTGCCATTAAAAACAAGAACTTGTCTCGCTAAAAACAAGCCCTTATATGACTATGAGGACGGAAAAATAATAAAGTTATGACTATCGGAATACAAAGAGGCAAAATCAAGATATTATTTTTCCATTCCACCCCACAAAGAGTTTTCTTTCAGTACATTATATGGTACATTAAATGCTGCCATTAAAAACAAGAACTTTTCTCGCTAAAAACAAGCCCTTATATGACTATGAGGACGGAAAAATAATAAAGTTATGACTATCAGAATACAAAGAGGCAAAATCAAGATATTATTTTTGTCCTTAAGGTTGAAATTGAACCTCTAAGATGATTTCATGCAACAAACTCTGCATTTCTATAAATCACCGGTTAGACCATACATGGAATATTGTGTACAGTTTTAAGCACCTGTGTATGAGAAGGACATTGCTGAACTAGAATGCGTGCAAAGAAGGGAAAGCAAGGTAATTAAAGGACCTCATCACAGACGGGGATTCTTTACTGTAAGAGCAGTTCGACGATTGAACTCTCTGCCACATTGAAAAGTGTTTTTTTGAAAAATATAAAATTTCATCATATTTGTACCAGATTCTGGAGATGGAACTTTGATCCAGGAATTTATTCTAATAGCCATATTTGGAGTAAGGGAGGAATTTTTCCCCTAATGAGAAAATTGGAATGCACTCCAAGACAGTTTTTGCCTTCCTCTGGATCAACACGGCAGGTTTATAGGTTGAATTTGATGGACCTTTTTTCAATATTATCAACTATTCAACTCTGTAACAAGCATGTAACAAAAGTGAGCTTCCATGGCCCGTACGGGGATCGAACCCGTGACCTTGGCGTTATTAGCACCACGCTCTAACCAACTGAGCTAACCGGCCACTTTTACACCAAAGATTCACGTCACGTCAGTAGAAAATACATGCAAACGTGTATTCATATTGATATCCTATTAACCTGAATAATAAAATAAACTTGCAATTTTTACTACTCAAAAAGCATTGGACAAATTGCTTTTGTGTTTTCCATTCCACCCCACAAAGAGTTTTCTTTCAGTACATTATATGGTACATTAAATGCTGCCATTAAAAACAAGAACTTGTCTCGCTAAAAACAAGCCCTTATATGACTATGAGGACGGAAAAATAATAAAGTTATGACTATCGGAATACAAAGAGGCAAAATCAAGATATTATTTTTATCCTTAAGGTTGAAATTGAACCTCTAAGATGATTTCATGCAACAAACTCTGCATTTCTATAAATCACCGGTTAGACCATACATGGAATATTGTGTACAGTTTCAAGCACCTGTGTATGAGAAGGACATTGCTGAACTAGAATGCGTGCAAAGAAGGGAAAGCAAGGTAATTAAAGGACCTCATCACAGACGGGGATTCTTTACTGTAAGAGCAGTTCGACGATTGAACTCTCTGCCACATTGAAAAGTGTTTTTTTGAAAAATATAAAATTTCATCATATTTGTACCAGATTCTGGAGATGGAACTTTGATCCAGGAATTTATTCTAATAGCCATATTTGGAGTAAGGGAGGAATTTTTCCCCTAATGACAACATTGGAATGCACTCCAAGACAGTTTTTGCCTTCCTCTGGATCAACACGGCAGGTTTATAGGTTGAATTTGATGGACCTTTTTTCAATATTATCAACTATTCAACTCTGTAACAAAAACGAGCTTACATTGCCCGTATGGGGATCGAACCCGTGACCTTGGCGTTATTAGCACCACGCTCTAACCAACTGAGCTAACCGGCCACTTTTACACCAAAGATTCACGTCACGTCAGTAGAAAATACATGCAAACGTGTATTCATATTGATATCCTATTAACCTGAATAATAAAATAAACTTGCAATTTTTACTACTCAAAAAGCATTGGACAAATTGCTTTTGTGTTTTCCATTCCACCCCACAAAGAGTTTTCTTTCAGTACATTATATGGTACATTAAATGCTGCCATTAAAAACAAGAACTTGTCTCGCTAAAAACAAGCCCTTATATGACTATGAGGACGGAAAAATAATAAAGTTATGACTATCAGAATACAAAGAGGCAAAATCAAGATATTATTTGTGTCCTTAAGGTTGAAATTGAACCTCTAAGATGATTTCATGCAACAAACTCTGCATTTCTATAAATCACCGGTTAGACCATACATGGAATATTGTGTACAGTTTTAAGCACCTGTGTATGAGAAGGACATTGCTGAACTAGAATGCGTGCAAAGACGGGAAAGCAAGGTAATTAAAGGACCTCATCACAGACGGGGATTCTTTACTGTAAGAGCAGTTCGACGATTGAACTCTCTGCCACATTGAAAAGTGTTTTTTTGAAAAATATAAAATTTCATCATATTTGTACCAGATTCTGGAGATGGAACTTTGATCCAGGAATTTATTCTAATAGCCATATTTGGAGTAAGGGAGGAATTTTTCCCCTAATGACAACATTGGAATGCACTCCAAGACAGTTTTTGCCTTCCTCTGGATCAACACGGCAGGTTTATAGGTTGAATTTGATGGACCTTTTTTCAATATTATCAACTATTCAGCTCTGTAACAAGCATGTAACAAAAGTGAGCTTCCATGGCCCATACGGGGATCGAACCCGTGACATTGGCGTCATTAGCACCACGCTCTAACCAACTGTGCTAACCGGCCACTTTTACACCAAAGATTCACGTCACGTCAGTAGAAAATACATGCAAACGTGTATTCATATTGATATCCTATTAACCTGAATAATAAAATAAACTTGCAATTTTTACTACTCAAAAAGCATTGGACAAATTGCTTTTGTGTTTTCCATTCCACCCCACAAAGAGTTTTCTTTCAGTACATTATATGGTACATTAAATGCTGCCATTAAAAACAAGAACTTGTCTCGCTAAAAACAAGCCCTTATATGACTATGAGGACGGAAAAATAATAAAGTTATGACTATCGGAATACAAAGAGGCAAAATCAAGATATTATTTTTGTCCTTAAGGTTGAAATTGAACCTCTAAGATGATTTCATGCAACAAACTCTGCATTTCTATAAATCACCGGTTACACCATACATGGAATATTGTGTACAGTTTTGAGCACCTGTGTATGAGAAGGACATTGCTGAACTAGAATGCGTGCAAAGAAGGGAAAGCAAGGTAATTAAAGGACCTCATCACAGACGGGGATTCTTTACTGTAAGAGCAGTTTGACGATTGAACTCTCTGCCACATTGAAAAGTGTTTTTTTGAAAAATATAAAATTTCATCATATTTGTACCAGATTCTGGAGATGGAACTTTGATCCAGGAATTTATTCTAATAGCCATATTTGGAGTAAGGGAGGAATTTTTCCCCTAATGACAACATTGGAATGCACTCCAAGACAGTTTTTGCCTTCCTCTGGATCAACACGGCAGGTTTATAGGTTGAATTTGATGGACCTTTTTTCAATATTATCAACTATTCAACTCTGTAACAAAAGTGAGCTTCCATGGCCCGTACGGGGATCGAACCCGTGACATTGGCGTTATTAGCACCATGCTCTAACCAACTGTGCTAACCGGCCACTTTTACACCAAAGATTCACGTCACGTCAGTAGAAAATACATGCAAACGTGTATTCATATTGATATCCTATTAACCTGAATAATAAAATAAACTTGCAATTTTTACTACTCAAAAAGCATTGGACAAATTGCTTTTGTGTTTTCCATTCCACCCCACAAAGAGTTTTCTTTCAGTACATTATATGGTACATTAAATGCTGCCATTAAAAACAAGAACTTGTCTCGCTAAAAACAAGCCCTTATATGACTATGAGGACGGAAAAATAATAAAGTTATGACTATCGGAATACAAAGAGGCAAAATCAAGATATTATTTTTGTCCTTAAGGTTGAAATTGAACCTCTAAGATGATTTCATGCAACAAACTCTGCATTTCTATAAATCACCGGTTACACCATACATGGAATATTGTGTACAGTTTTGAGCACCTGTGTATGAGAAGGACATTGCTGAACTAGAATGCGTGCAAAGAAGGGAAAGCAAGGTAATTAAAGGACCTCATCACAGACGGGGATTCTTTACTGTAAGAGCAGTTTGACGATTGAACTCTCTGCCACATTGAAAAGTGTTTTTTTGAAAAATATAAAATTTCATCATATTTGTACCAGATTCTGGAGATGGAACTTTGATCCAGGAATTTATTCTAATAGCCATATTTGGAGTAAGGGAGGAATTTTTCCCCTAATGACAACATTGGAATGCACTCCAAGACAGTTTTTGCCTTCCTCTGGATCAACACGGCAGGTTTATAGGTTGAATTTGATGGACCTTTTTTCAATATTATCAACTATTCAACTCTGTAACAAAAGTGAGCTTCCATGGCCCGTACGGGGATCGAACCCGTGACCTTGGCGTTATTAGCACCACGCGCTAACAAACTGAGCTAACCGGCCACTTTTACACCAAAGATTCACGTCACGTCAGTAGAAAATACATGCAAACGTGTATTCATATTGATATCCTATTAACCTGAATAATAAAATAAACTTGCAATTTTTACTACTCAAAAAGCATTGGACAAATTGCTTTTGTGTTTTCCATTCCACCCCACAAAGAGTTTTCTTCAGTACATTATATGGTACATTAAATGCTGCCATTAAAAACAAGAACTTGTCTCGCTAAAAACAAGCCCTTATATGACTATGAGGACGGAAAAATAATAAAGTTATGACTATCGGAATACAAAGAGGCAAAATCAAGATATTATTTTTGTCCTTAAGGTTGAAATTGGACCTCTAAGATGATTTCATGCAACAAACTCTGCATTTCTATAAATCACCGGTTAGACCATACATGGAATATTGTGTACAGTTTCAAGCACCTGGGGCGGAGCTTGACCGCGAGCAGAGAAGGTGGATTGAGACAGAGCTCCGGCGGCAACCCGGCTAACCTAAGCTTTTAGCAAGACAAGACACAGCAGAATGGTGCGGACCGGGAAAGACAAGATCAGGGAACACTCAGGCACCCCAAAACCGGGGAAAAATCAAGCAGACCTGGATAGGTTTTTAAAGAAAACTATGGAGCGCTCTCCGGCGCGAAAATCAAAGATGGCGCCGGATGCAGCATGCAGCCATGAGGCTACAGAAGATTCTGATGTCGGCAGCACAGGAGAGCAATCGGAGGCTGGGGGTGAGTCCTCATATGTCCCTGTGTCGAGGGGATTTATAAAGCGGGTTCTCTTTAAAGCCCTGGGCCCCATAGCACAAGACCTGGCAGAAATAAAAGCCGATCTGAGAAATATTGGAGACAGGGTGGACACGCTAGAAACCGCTCAGGCTGAAGTGACCCGGTTTGGAGCAGCAGTACAAGAGACTTTACATGTTCAGCATGATCACATAAATATGGCTTTATTGCATGCGGAAGACCAGGAGAACCGCAGTCGCCGCAAAAATATCAGGATACGGGGCCTTCCTGAGTCTATTCCACATGAAGCGCTTCCTAAAGTAGCACGGGAGATTTTTGCATCCATTTTGGGAGGAGAGAAAGCAGGGCCTATCCAAATTGAGCGTATTCACAGGGCACTGAGAGCCAAACCACGCGCTCAGGATCCACCTAGAGATGTAATTTGTGGCCTGCTTAGCTATGTGGACACTGCTGCACTATTAAAACAAGCAAGATCTTCAGACGGAGTTAATTATGAGGGAACCCCTGTCCTTCTTTTTCAAGATTTGGCTGCTTCAACACTCACGAAACGCCGGATACTAAAACCGCTACTGGATAAGCTAAGATCTAACAACATCCCCTTTCGCTGGTTATACCCTTTTGGAATAGCGATACACAAACAGGATAAACATATCGTGATACGGAATCCTGAAGATCTACATGCGGCCTGGGACTTGCTTGGATTCCAGCCTATGGATATTCCTTCATGGCTCCCGTTGGCATATCCGCCGAAGATACCGTCCCTGTTGGAAGCAGACCCCTGGACAAAGGTTTCTGGCTTTCGATCAACGCCAGGGAAGAAAAATATCCATACAACCCAAGGACGAGACCCTATCTGAAGTTGCTGGGATGTAACTATGATTATGTATTAGCATAATTCTCTGCACTAACATATGGTGTTATGTTAAGGGTTCCTGAGATATATATTTCAGATTTAAATGGTGACAAAGCTATGTTTGCACAGTTAGCAACTAATCACAACCAGTGAACAGGTCCCCACTTTAATGGAGATTATGCCTTAAAATAAGCACTTGAAGTGTCTTGTCGGTTTTATACCAAAAAATTTGGAAAAAGCTGCTGAGGTAGGCCTGGGTTGGAGGTCATTCTCATTTGTTCTAATATGACCCCCCTAGTTTGTACTTATAGGGAGACCCCTCCTTATACTAAGGTGAAGCTACAGGTTGTTGTAGCTGATAATGTTTCACTCTTACCTCGTGTCAGAAGTTTACTCCAATACAGAGTATGGTTAAAAAAGGCTAAATGGTTTTTATGTTCTTTTGGTTGTATCATGTGGTATGCGCAGAGAAGGGAATGGTCACATGTCACATATGGCAGAAATTAAGATTGTATCTCACAACGTGAGGGGTCTGAATGTCCCACAGAAGCGCAGTCAAGTTATTAGATTGTGGAAAAAACAGGCGGCACAGGTAGTCCTAATACAGGAGACGCACTTTAAAAGGTTAAAAATTCCTAATGTCCCCTCAAGAGATTTTAATTTATGGTTCCATTGCCCATATGAGTCTGCGGCTAGGGGAGTCAGCATAGCTATACATAATAGTATTCCATTTTCATTCCTAATGAAAAAAGAAGATGCAGAGGGCAGATATCTGTTTATAAAAGGGAAAATTGGTAACACTGTATATACCTTTGCTAACCTATACGCACCCAATGCTGGGCAGTCTTCCTGGCTCATTCGGGTCTTGAACGTTCTGAGTAATTTTTCTGAGGGGATTTTGGTAATGGGGGGAGATTTGAATATACCGCTTAATCCGATATTAGACACCACAGGGTCACAACATACCTCATACAAAAGGCTGGCACAACTGAATAAGGTTCTTCATTCCCTACACCTAACAGATATCTGGAGATTATTACACCCTCTAGATAAGGACTACTCATATTTTTCACCTACTCACAATACGTATCACAGGCTGGACTATATTTTCTTGTCACAGAAATACACATCACTGGTCAGAGCAGCGGACATAGGACATATTTTACTATCAGATCATGCGCCAATTTCAGTGACTCTCAGTTTGACGGGAGTCCCTAAGGGGAACTGGTGTTGGAAATTAAACGACACTCTTATTGCAGACAAGAGTAATATTCAGATAGTAGAAAACCATCTATCTCAATACTTTCAACATAACGCATCAGATTCTATCTCTGACCCAATTATATGGGAAGCCCACAAAGCAGTGTTGAGAGGGGAATTAATTTCATTGGGAACACATGTCAAGAAAAAGACAAATGCAATATTAAATGACCTATTCTCCCAGATTGCACTTTTAGAAAGAGTTCATAAGAAAACTGTAGCTATTTCCTCACTAGAAGAATTAACCAGTCTCAGAGAAAAAGTAAAAGATGTACTTAATGTTAAATCTGCGCACCTCCTTCAAATATCAAAATATAAGCAATATGCCCATGGGGACAGGGGAAACAAGATGATGACGGCATTAATCCGTAAACAACAAACAAGAACTTTTATACCAGAGATTAAACAGGAGAAGGGGGGAGTGGCTACAGACACTGCTCAAATAGCAGAGGCCTTTCAGGCCTTTTATCACAACCTATATAATTTACAGCATACATTGGGGACATCAACACCAGAACTTGACAGGACTTCCCTGATAACTAAATTTCTAGACACTATTGACCTTCCCATAATAGAGGGGGAAGACCTAGATATTCTGACAGATCCATTTACGGAAATGGAATTAGAAAAGATATTGATGTCTATCCCGTCGGGAAAAAGCCCAGGCCCAGATGGGTTCACAGTGGGATACTATAAAAAGTTTAAAGCTACATTATTGCCCCACTTCACCAAATTATGCAATTCCTTACTCAGGGGGGAACACTTTCCAAAACAAGCTCTTGAAGCTCACATCACAATCCTACCTAAAGAGGGGAAAGATCCCACATGTTGCGGCAATTATAGACCCATATCCCTCTTGAATACGGACATAAAGTGGTGGGCCAAGGCGTTAGCAGCTAGGTTGGGTGAACTACTACCTAAACTCATAGGACAAGAACAAACTGGCTTTGTTAGAGAACGACAAGGTAAAGACAACACATGTAGAGTATTAAGACTAATTGAATACGCCAAGTCACATGGAGTTCCCCTTGTCCTCATGGGTACAGATGCCGAAAAGGCTTTTGATAGGGTTGACTGGGAGTATTTAGAGGCGACCCTACGGAAATTTGGGATCCCTCAATTGTTTATTCAGGCGATATTTTCCTTATATAAAGAACCTAGTGCTAGAATTAGGGTAAATGGGACTCTTTCCAAGCCTTTTAATATTAATAATGGCACACGTCAGGGTTGCCCATTATCGCCGTCTCTGTTCATTATGGTCATGGAAACCTTGATTCAAAAAATAAGGCAGGACCCACAAATACAAGGCATTCAGGTCGGAACTTACACACATACTACAGCAGCATTTGCTGACGATTTGTTAGTGATGACTTCCAATCCTGAGACTTCGATTCCTCACCTTACGAACCTGTTCACAGAGTTTGGGGAAGTTTCCAATTTTAAAATAAATTTTGGGAAATCTGAAATATTAAATATTTCTATACCAGATCCGGTCATAGATCTAATTAAAATTAATTCTCTATTTAAATGGCCTGACAGTACTCTGACATACCTGGGCATTCAGATCGCGAAAGACCCAACACATCTGTATCAGTATAACTACATACCTATGCTAGAGGCTATACAAAAGCAATTAAAAGAACTCAAAGTACCCTTTCTGTCATGGATGGGACGCAAGAATTTATTAAAAACCTATATTGTACCTAAACTGTTATATTTGATACAAGCATTACCGATATGGCTACCTAGAAAGTTCTTTGATAGGGTTCGGAAGATGTTCTCTTCATTTTTATGGAATAATGCTAGGCCACGCCTTAAATACAGGCTACTGATACAGAAACCGCGATTTGGGGGCTTAGGGGTACCAGACGTATTCATGTACTACAAAGCTAACCAGTTGAATAGATGGCATTCTTTGATGAATACAACACAGTCCAATATATATGTGGAATTAGAGCGAGAGCTACTAGAGTTATCAGACAGACTTTCGCTATGGGGCTTGAGGCCCTTCTCACCAAATTCCACATGCTCTAGCACCTTAGTGAAGGGCACTATAAGGGTGTGGCAGGAGGTAAATGGAAGGGACCCGCTTTTGTCGGAAAACATTCCGCTACTACCTATGAGCCTTCTTCCTTACCTGGTAGATAAGAAGAGAATCCCAGTAAGCTCCTTTTGGAAACATATGGATGATATCACAGTGTCCCAATTCTTTGAGTCGGAGTCTCGAGATTGGACAGCCCTATTACTTAGACATACAGGTCTAATTCTTTCTGATTTCATTAAGAGGCAAGATTTTCAGACAGTATGTGATAAATACACAGCTTGTTTTGTTAATTCTCTACATCTGTCCCCACTTGAAAAAGCATTACAGCAACCTACAATTCAAAAAGGTGCTTTAGCTAGATCGTATGATAGGCTATTGTTGGGAGAAAAAGAGGATAAGCTGGAATTAATCACTAGGTGGGAACAGGACCTCCAGACTAACTTTTCAGTGGAGGAACAACGAATTATACTGAAGCGCTCACAGGGGTTCTCGCAATGCATTAGAATCAGAGAAAATTCTTACAAACTTATCACCAGGTGGTACAAAACCCCAGTATGGTTCCACAAAATAAATCCAGATGTTCCGGAGGCATGTTGGAGGTGCTCACTGAAAAAGGGTTCTTTAGTGCATATATGGTGGGACTGTACCTTGATACAGGGATTTTGGAAAGCGGTTATCTCAGAAATTAACTCGATTTGTTTAACATCAATTCCTGTGTCCCCACAAGTGATACTTCTATGGTTATCGTCTGATTCATTTACGCCCAAGAAACAAGATCTGGCGACTAATTTACTTACTGCAGCTAAATTGTTGATTCCGTTATTGTGGAAATCCACCAAGTCACCCACTATAGAAGATTGGATTAGGAAGGTGCAAGAGATACGTAGGTTCGAAGAACTCCTACACTGGGAAAGGCAAACGAGGGTGGGCTTTCTATATACCTGGTCACCATGGATGACCTATCTGGATAAACCCAGATCCGTCTAGAGAAGGTACTAAAGAGAGTCATACCAAGAGGGACATTGACTTCTCCTGGGGCAGGTAGACTGTGACTGTTACTCGTTTCACGTGATCCATAAGAAGCTCCATGATATACCACATGAATGTTTAAAATTATGGTTAATTTATCTTGTTAAGTTTATGTATTAAAGAATTGATTTCATAGTACATTCCTCATGGTTAAAGTCGATTAACATAAACAGTTGAATGATTGTACTATGTTTTTTATGTAAAACCAAGAATGTGAAAAGCATAATACTTGAATTGTTATATGACTCTGTGACATTCTTAATAAAAACAGTTTGAAAACAAAACAGTTTCAAGCACCTGTGTATGAGAAGGACATTGCTGAACTAGAATGCGTGCAAAGAAGGGAAAGCAAGGTAATTAAAGGACCTCATCACAGACGAGGATTCTTTACTGTAAGAGCAGTTCGACGATTGAACTCTCTGCCACATTGAAAAGTGTTTTTTTGAAAAATATAAAATTTCATCATATTTGTACCAGATTCTGGAGATGGAACTTTGATCCAGGAATTTATTCTAATAGCCATATTTGGAGTAAGGGAGGAATTTTTCCCCTAATGACAACATTGGAATGCACTCCAAGACAGTTTTTGCCTTCCTCTGGATCAACACGGCAGGTTTATAGGTTGAATTTGATGGACTTTTTTTCAATATTATCAACTATTCAACTCTGTAACAAAAGTGAGCTTCCATGGCCCGTACGGGGATCGAACCCGTGACCTTGGCGTTATTAGCACCACGCTCTAACCAACTGAGCTAACCAGCCACTTTTAAAACAAAGATTCACGTCACGTCAGTAGAAAATACATGCAAACGTGTATTCATATTGATATCCTATTAACCTGAATAATAAAATAAACTTGCAATTTTTACTACTCAAAAAGCATTGGACAAATTGCTTTTGTGTTTTCCATTCCACCCCACAAAGAGTTTTCTTCAGTACATTATATGGTACATTAAATGCTGCCATTAAAAACAAGAACTTGTCTCGCTAAAAACAAGCCCTTATATGACTATGAGGACGGAAAAATAATAAAGTTATGACTATCGGAATACAAAGAGGCAAAATCAAGATATTATTTTTCCATTCCACCCCACAAAGAGTTTTCTTTCAGTACATTATATGGTACATTAAATGCTGCCATTAAAAACAAGAACTTGTCTCGCTAAAAACAAGCCCTTATATGACTATGAGGACGGAAAAATAATAAAGTTATGACTATCAGAATACAAAGAGGCAAAATCAAGATATTATTTTTGTCCTTAAGGTTGAAATTGAACCTCTAAGATGATTTCATGCAACAAACTCTGCATTTCTATAAATCACCGGTTAGACCATACATGGAATATTGTGTACAGTTTTAAGCACCTGTGTATGAGAAGGACATTGCTGAACTAGAATGCGTGCAAAGAAGGGAAAGCAAGGTAATTAAAGGACCTCATCACAGACTGGGATTCTTTACTGTAAGAGCAGTTCGACGATTGAACTCTCTGCCACATTGAAAAGTGTTTTTTTGAAAAATATAAAATTTCATCATATTTGTACCAGATTCTGGAGATGGAACTTTGATCCAGGAATTTATTCTAATAGCCATATTTGGAGTAAGGGAGGAATTTTTCCCCTAATGAGAAAATTGGAATGCACTCCAAGACAGTTTTTGCCTTCCTCTGGATCAACACGGCAGGTTTATAGGTTGAATTTGATGGACCTTTTTTCAATATTATCAACTATTCAACTCTGTAACAAGCATGTAACAAAAGTGAACTTCCATGGCCCGTACGGGGATCGAACCCGTGACCTTGGCGTTATTAGCACCACGCTCTAACCAACTGAGCTAACCGGCCACTTTTCCACCAAAGATTCACGTCACGTCAGTAGAAAATACATGCAAACGTGTATTCATATTGATATCCTATTAACCTGAATAATAAAATAAACTTGCAATTTTTACTACTCAAAAAGCATTGGACAAATTGCTTTTGTGTTTTCCATTCCACCCCACAAAGAGTTTTCTTTCAGTACATTATATGGTACATTAAATGCTGCCATTAAAAACAAGAACTTGTCTCGCTAAAAACAAGCCCTTATATGACTATGAGGACGGAAAAATAATAAAGTTATGACTATCGGAATACAAAGAGGCAAAATCAAGATATTATTTTTATCCTTAAGGTTGAAATTGAACCTCTAAGATGATTTCATGCAACAAACTCTGCATTTCTATAAATCACCGGTTAGACCATACATGGAATATTGTGTACAGTTTCAAGCACCTGTGTATGAGAAGGACATTGCTGAACTAGAATGCGTGCAAAGAAGGGAAAGCAAGGTAATTAAAGGACCTCATCACAGACGGGGATTCTTTACTGTAAGAGCAGTTCGACGATTGAACTCTCTGCCACATTGAAAAGTGTTTTTTTGAAAAATATAAAATTTCATCATATTTGTACCAGATTCTGGAGATGGAACTTTGATCCAGGAATTTATTCTAATAGCCATATTTGGAGTAAGGGAGGAATTTTTCCCCTAATGACAACATTGGAATGCACTCCAAGACAGTTTTTGCCTTCCTCTGGATCAACACGGCAGGTTTATAGGTTGAATTTGATGGACCTTTTTTCAATATTATCAACTATTCAACTCTGTAACAAAAACGAGCTTACATTGCCCGTATGGGGATCGAACCCGTGCCCTTGGCGTTATTAGCACCACGCTCTAACCAACTGAGCTAACCGGCCACTTTTACACCAAAGATTCACGTCACGTCAGTAGAAAATACATGCAAACGTGTATTCATATTGATATCCTATTAACCTGAATAATAAAATAAACTTGCAATTTTTACTACTCAAAAAGCATTGGACAAATTGCTTTTGTGTTTTCCATTCCACCCCACAAAGAGTTTTCTTTCAGTACATTATATGGTACATTAAATGCTGCCATTAAAAACAAGAACTTGTCTCGCTAAAAACAAGCCCTTATATGACTATGAGGACGGAAAAATAATAAAGTTATGACTATCGGAATACAAAGAGGCAAAATCAAGATATTATTTTTGTCCTTAAGGTTGAAATTGAACCTCTAAGATGATTTCATGCAACAAACTCTGCATTTCTATAAATCACCGGTTACACCATACATCGAATATTGTGTACAGTTTTGAGCACCTGTGTATGAGAAGGACATTGCTGAACTAGAATGCGTGCAAAGAAGGGAAAGCAAGGTAATTAAAGGACCTCATCACAGACGGGGATTCTTTACTGTAAGAGCAGTTTGACGATTGAACTCTCTGCCACATTGAAAAGTGTTTTTTTGAAAAATATAAAATTTCATCATATTTGTACCAGATTCTGGAGATGGAACTTTGATCCAGGAATTTATTCTAATAGCCATATTTGGAGTAAGGGAGGAATTTTTCCCCTAATGACAACATTGGAATGCACTCCAAGACAGTTTTTGCCTTCCTCTGGATCAACACGGCAGGTTTATAGGTTGAATTTGATGGACCTTTTTTCAATATTATCAACTATTCAACTCTGTAACAAGCATGTAACAAAAGTGAGCTTCCATGGCCCGTACAGGGATCGAACCCGTGACCTTGGCGTTATTAGCACCACGCGCTAACCAACTGAGCTAACCGGCCACTTTTACACCAAAGATTCACATCACGTCAGTAGAAAATACATGCAAACGTGTATTCATATTGATATCCTATTAACCTGAATAATAAAATAAACTTGCAATTTTTACTACTCAAAAAGCATTGGACAAATTGCTTTTGTGTTTTCCATTCCACTCCACAAAGAGTTTTCTTTCAGTACATTATATGGTACATTAAATGCTGCCATTAAAAACAAGAACTTGTCTCGCTAAATACAAGCCCTTATATGACTATGAGGACGGAAAAATAATAAAGTTATGACTATCGGAATACAAAGAGGCAAAATCAAGATATTATTTTTGTCCTTAAGGTTGAAATTGAACCTCTAAGATGATTTCATGCAACAAACTCTGCATTTCTATAAATCACCGGTTACACCATACATCGAATATTGTGTACAGTTTTGAGCACCTGTGTATGAGAAGGACATTGCTGAACTAGAATGCGTGCAAAGAAGGGAAAGCAAGGTAATTAAAGGACCTCATCACAGACGGGGATTCTTTACTGTAAGAGCAGTTCGACGATTGAACTCTCTGCCACATTGAAAAGTGTTTTTTTGAAAAATATAAAATTTCATCATATTTGTACCAGATTCTGGAGATGGAACTTTGATCCAGGAATTTATTCTAATAGCCATATTTGGAGTAAGGGAGGAATTTTTCCCCTAATGACAACATTGGAATGCACTCCAAGACAGTTTTTGCCTTCCTCTGGATCAACACGGCAGGTTTATAGGTTGAATTTGATGGACCTTTTTTCAATATTATCACCTATTCAACTCTGTAACAAGCATGTAACAAGCATGTAACAAAAGTGAGCTTCCATGGCCCGTACGTGGATCGAACCCGTGACCTTGGCGTTATTAGCACCACGCTCTAACCAACTGAGCTAACGGGCCACTTTTACACCAAAGATTCACGTCACGTCAGTAGAAAATACATGCAAACGTGTATTCATATTGATATCCTATTAACCTGAATAATAAAATAAACTTGCAATTTTTACTACTCAAAAAGCATTGGACAAATTGCTTTTGTGTTTTCCATTCCACCCCACAAAGAGTTTTATTTCAGTACATTATATGGTACATTAAATGCTGCCATTAAAAACAAGAACTTGTCTCGCTAAAAACAAGCCCTTATATGACTATGAGGACGGAAAAATAATAAAGTTATGACTATCGGAATACAAAGAGGCAAAATCAAGATATTATTTTTGTCCTTAAGGTTGAAATTGGACCTCTAAGATGATTTCATGCAACAAACTCTGCATTTCTATAAATCACCGGTTAGACCATACATGGAATATTGTGTACAGTTTTGAGCACCTGTGTATGAGAAGGACATTGCTGAACTAGAATGTGTGCAAAGAAGGGAAAGCAAGGTAATTAAAGGACCTCATCACAGACGGGGATTCTTTACTGTAAGAGCAGTTCGACGATTGAACTCTCTGCCACATTGAAAAGTGTTTTTTTGAAAAATATAAAATGTCATCATATTTGTACCAGATTCTGGAGATGGAACTTTGATCCAGGAATTTATTCTAATAGCCATATTTGGAGTAAGGGAGGAATTTTTCCCCTAATGACAACATTGGAATGCACTCCAAGACAGTTTTTGCCTTCCTCTGGATCAACACGGCAGGTTTATAGGTTGAATTTGATGGACCTTTTTTCAATATTATCACCTATTCAACTCTGTAACAAGCATGTAACAAGCATGTAACAAGCATGTAACAAGCATGTAACAAGCATGTAACAAGCATGTAACAAGCATGTAACAAGCATGTAACAAAAGTGAGCTTCCATGGCCCGTACGTGGATCGAACCCGTGACCTTGGCATTATTAGCACCACGCTCTAACCAACTGAGCTAACTGGCCACTTTTACACCAAAGATTCACGTCACGTCACGTCACGTCAGTAGAAAATACATGCAAACGTGTATTCATATTGATATCCTATTAACCTGAATAATAAAATAAACTTGCAATTTTTACTACTCAAAAAGCATTGGACAAATTGCTTTTGTGTTTTCCATTCCACCCCACAAAGAGTTTTATTTCAGTACATTATATGGTACATTAAATGCTGCCATTAAAAACAAGAACTTGTCTCGCTAAAAACAAGCCCTTATATGACTATGAGGACGGAAAAATAATAAAGTTATGACTATCGGAATACAAAGAGGCAAAATCAAGATATTATTTTTGTCCTTAAGGTTGAAATTGGACCTCTAAGATGATTTCATGCAACAAACTCTGCATTTCTATAAATCACCGGTTAGACCATACATGGAATATTGTGTACAGTTTTGAGCACCTGTGTATGAGAAGGACATTGCTGAACTAGAATGCGTGCAAAGAAGGGAAAGCAAGGTAATTAAAGGACCTCATCACAGACGGGGATTCTTTACTGTAAGAGCAGTTCGACGATTGAACTCTCTGCCACATTGAAAAGTGTTTTTTTTAAAAATATAAAATGTCATCATATTTGTACCAGATTCTGGAGATGGAACTTTGATCCAGGAATTTATTCTAATAGCCATATTTGGAGTAAGGGAGGAATTTTTCCCCTAATGACAACATTGGAATGCACTCCAAGACAGTTTTTGCCTTCCTCTGGATCAACACGGCAGGTTTATAGGTTGAATTTGATGGACCTTTTTTCAATATTATCAACTATTCAACTCTGTAACAAGCATGTAACAAAAGTGAGCTTCCATGGCCCGTACGGGGATCGACCCCGTGACCCTGGCGTTATTAGCACCACGCTCTAACCAACTGAGCTAACCGGCCACTTTTACACCAAAGATTCACGTCACGTCAGTAGAAAATACATGCAAACGTGTATTCATATTGATATCCTATTAACCTGAATAATAAAATAAACTTGCAATTTTTACTACTCAAAAAGCATTGGACAAATTGCTTTTGTGTTTTCCATTCCACCCCACAAAGAGTTTTATTTCAGTACATTATATGGTACATTAAATGCTGCCATTAAAAACAAGAACTTGTCTCGCTAAAAACAAGCCCTTATATGAATATGAGGACGGAAAAATAATAAAGTTATGACTATCGGAATACAAAGAGGCAAAATCAAGATATTATTTTTGTCCTTAAGGTTGAAATTGGACCTCTAAGATGATTTCATGCAACAAACTCTGCATTTCTATAAATCACCGGTTAGACCATACATGGAATATTGTGTACAGTTTTGAGCACCTGTGTATGAGAAGGACATTGCTGAACTAGAATGCGTGCAAAGAAGGGAAAGCAAGGTAATTAAAGGACCTCATCACAGACGGGGATTCTTTACTGTAAGAGCAGTTCGACGATTGAACTCTCTGCCACATTGAAAAGTGTTTTTTTGAAAAATATAAAATGTCATCATATTTGTACCAGATTCTGGAGATGGAACTTTGATCCAGGAATTTATTCTAATAGCCATATTTGGAGTAATGGAGGAATTTTTCCCCTAATGACAACATTGGAATGCACTCCAAGACAGTTTTTGCCTTCCTCTGGATCAACACGGCAGGTTTATAGGTTGAATTTGATGGACATTTTTTCAATATTATCAACTATTCAACTCTGTAACAAGCATGTAACAAAAGTGAGCATCCATGGCCCGTACGGGGATCGAACCCGTGACCTTGGCGTTATTAGCACCACGCTCTAACCAACTGAGCTAACCGGCCACTTTTACACCAACGATTCACGTCACGTCAGTAGAAAATACATGCAAACGTGTATTCATATTGATATCCTATTAACCTGAATAATAAAATAAACTTGCAATTTTTACTACTCAAAAAGCATTGGACAAATTGCTTTTGTGTTTTCCATTCCACCCCACAAAGAGTTTTATTTCAGTACATTATATGGTACATTAAATGCTGCCATTAAAAACAAGAACTTGTCTCGCTAAAAACAAGCCCTTATATGACTATGAGGACGGAAAAATAATAAAGATATGACTATCGGAATACAAAGAGGCAAAATCAAGATATTATTTTTGTCCTTAAGGTTGAAATTGGACCTCTAAGATGATTTCATGCAACAAACTCTGCATTTCTATAAATCACCGGTTAGACCATACATGGAATATTGTGTACAGTTTTGAGCACCTGTGTATGAGAAGGACATTGCTGAACTAGAATGCGTGCAAAGAAGGGAAAGCAAGGTAATTAAAGGACCTCATCACAGACGGGGATTCTTTACTGTAAGAGCAGTTCGACGATTGAACTCTCTGCCACATTGAAAAGTGTTTTTTTGAAAAATATAAAATTTCATCATATTTGTACCAGATTCTGGAGATGGAACTTTGATCCAGGAATTTATTCTAATAGCCATATTTGGAGTAAGGGAGGAATTTTTCCCCTAATGACAACATTGGAATGCACTCCAAGACAGTTTTTGCCTTCCTCTGGATCAACACGGCAGGTTTATAGGTTGAATTTGATGGACCTTTTTTCAATATTATCAACTATTCAACTCTGTAACAAAAACGAGCTTACATTGCCCGTATGGGGATCGAACCCGTGCCCTTGGCGTTATTAGCACCACGCTCTAACCAACTGAGCTAACCGGCCACTTTTACACCAAAGATTCACGTCACGTCAGTAGAAAATACATGCAAACGTGTATTCATATTGATATCCTATTAACCTGAATAATAAAATAAACTTGCAATTTTTACTACTCAAAAAGCATTGGACAAATTGCTTTTGTGTTTTCCATTCCACTCCACAAAGAGTTTTCTTTCAGTACATTATATGGTACATTAAATGCTGCCATTAAAAACAAGAACTTGTCTCGCTAAAAACAAGCCCTTATATGACTATGAGGACGGAAAAATAATAAAGTTATGACTATCGGAATACAAAGAGGCAAAATCAAGATATTATTTTTGTCCTTAAGGTTGAAATTGAACCTCTAAGATGATTTCATGCAACAAACTCTGCATTTCTATAAATCACCGGTTACACCATACATCGAATATTGTGTACAGTTTTGAGCACCTGTGTATGAGAAGGACATTGCTGAACTAGAATGCGTGCAAAGAAGGGAAAGCAAGGTAATTAAAGGACCTCATCACAGACGGGGATTCTTTACTGTAAGAGCAGTTCGACGATTGAACTCTCTGCCACATTGAAAAGTGTTTTTTTGAAAAATATAAAATTTCATCATATTTGTACCAGATTCTGGAGATGGAACTTTGATCCAGGAATTTATTCTAATAGCCATATTTGGAGTAAGGGAGGAATTTTTCCCCTAATGACAACATTGGAATGCACTCCAAGACAGTTTTTGCCTTCCTCTGGATCAACACGGCAGGTTTATAGGTTGAATTTGATGGACCTTTTTTCAATATTATCACCTATTCAACTCTGTAACAAGCATGTAACAAGCATGTAACAAGCATGTAACAAAAGTGAGCTTCCATGGCCCGTACGTGGATCGAACCCGTGACCTTGGCGTTATTAGCACCACGCTCTAACCAACTGAGCTAACCGGCCACTTTTACACCAAAGATTCACGTCACGTCAGTAGAAAATACATGCAAACGTGTATTCATATTGATATCCTATTAACCTGAATAATAAAATAAACTTGCAATTTTTACTACTCAAAAAGCATTGGACAAATTGCTTTTGTGTTTTCCATTCCACCCCACAAAGAGTTTTATTTCAGTACATTATATGGTACATTAAATGCTGCCATTAAAAACAAGAACTTGTCTCGCTAAAAACAAGCCCTTATATGACTATGAGGACGGAAAAATAATAAAGTTATGACTATCGGAATACAAAGAGGCAAAATCAAGATATTATTTTTGTCCTTAAGGTTGAAATTGGACCTCTAAGATGATTTCATGCAACAAACTCTGCATTTCTATAAATCACCGGTTAGACCATACATGGAATATTGTGTACAGTTTTGAGCACCTGTGTATGAGAAGGACATTGCTGAACTAGAATGTGTGCAAAGAAGGGAAAGCAAGGTAATTAAAGGACCTCATCACAGACGGGGATTCTTTACTGTAAGAGCAGTTCGACGATTGAACTCTCTGCCACATTGAAAAGTGTTTTTTTGAAAAATATAAAATGTCATCATATTTGTACCAGATTCTGGAGATGGAACTTTGATCCAGGAATTTATTCTAATAGCCATATTTGGAGTAAGGGAGGAATTTTTCCCCTAATGACAACATTGGAATGCACTCCAAGACAGTTTTTGCCTTCCTCTGGATCAACACGGCAGGTTTATAGGTTGAATTTGATGGACCTTTTTTCAATATTATCACCTATTCAACTCTGTAACAAGCATGTAACAAGCATGTAACAAGCATGTAACAAGCGTGAGCTTCCATGGCCCGTACGTGGATCGAACCCATGACCTTGGCGTTATTAGCACCACGCTCTAACCAACTGAGCTAACGGGCCACTTTTACACCAAAGATTCACGTCACGTCAGTAGAAAATACATGCAAACGTGTATTCATATTGATATCCTATTAACCTGAATAATAAAATAAACTTGCAATTTTTACTACTCAAAAAGCATTGGACAAATTGCTTTTGTGTTTTCCATTCCACCCCACAAAGAGTTTTATTTCAGTACATTATATGGTACATTAAATGCTGCCATTAAAAACAAGAACTTGTCTCGCTAAAAACAAGCCCTTATATGACTATGAGGACGGAAAAATAATAAAGTTATGACTATCGGAATACAAAGAGGCAAAATCAAGATATTATTTTTGTCCTTAAGGTTGAAATTGGACCTCTAAGATGATTTCATGCAACAAACTCTGCATTTCTATAAATCACCGGTTAGACCATACATGGAATATTGTGTACAGTTTTGAGCACCTGTGTATGAGAAGGACATTGCTGAACTAGAATGTGTGCAAAGAAGGGAAAGCAAGGTAATTAAAGGACCTCATCACAGACGGGGATTCTTTACTGTAAGAGCAGTTCGACGATTGAACTCTCTGCCACATTGAAAAGTGTTTTTTTGAAAAATATAAAATGTCATCATATTTGTACCAGATTCTGGAGATGGAACTTTGATCCAGGAATTTATTCTAATAGCCATATTTGGAGTAAGGGAGGAATTTTTCCCCTAATGACAACATTGGAATGCACTCCAAGACAGTTTTTGCCTTCCTCTGGATCAACACGGCAGGTTTATAGGTTGAATTTGATGGACCTTTTTTCAATATTATCACCTATTCAACTCTGTAACAAGCATGTAACAAGCATGTAACAAGCATGTAACAAAAGTGAGCTTCCATGGCCCGTACGTGGATCGAACCCGTGACCTTGGCATTATTAGCACCACGCTCTAACCAACTGAGCTAACTGGCCACTTTTACACCAAAGATTCACGTCACGTCACGTCACGTCACGTCACGTCAGTAGAAAATACATGCAAACGTGTATTCATATTGATATCCTATTAACCTGAATAATAAAATAAACTTGCAATTTTTACTACTCAAAAAGCATTGGACAAATTGCTTTTGTGTTTTCCATTCCACCCCACAAAGAGTTTTATTTCAGTACATTATATGGTACATTAAATGCTGCCATTAAAAACAAGAACTTGTCTCGCTAAAAACAAGCCCTTATATGACTATGAGGACGGAAAAATAATAAAGTTATGACTATCGGAATACAAAGAGGCAAAATCAAGATATTATTTTTGTCCTTAAGGTTGAAATTGGACCTCTAAGATGATTTCATGCAACAAACGCTGCATTTCTATAAATCACCGGTTAGACCATACATGGAATATTGTGTACAGTTTTGAGCACCTGTGTATGAGAAGGACATTGCTGAACTAGAATGCGTGCAAAGAAGGGAACGCAAGGTAATTAAAGGACCTCATCACAGACGGGGATTCTTTACTGTAAGAGCAGTTCGACGATTGAACTCTCTGCCACATTGAAAAGTGTTTTTTTAAAAATATAAAATGTCATCATATTTGTACCAGATTCTGGAGATGGAACTTTGATCCAGGAATTTATTCTAATAGCCATATTTGGAGTAAGGGAGGAATTTTTCCCCTAATGACAACATTGGAATGCACTCCAAGACAGTTTTTGCCTTCCTCTGGATCAACACGGCAGGTTTATAGGTTGAATTTGATGGACCTTTTTTCAATATTATCAACTATTCAACTCTGTAACAAGCATGTAACAAAAGTGAGCTTCCATGGCCCGTACGGGGATCGAACCCATGACCCTGGCGTTATTAGCACCACGCTCTAACCAACTGAGCTAACCGGCCACTTTTACACCAAAGATTCACGTCACGTCAGTAGAAAATACATGCAAACGTGTATTCATATTGATATCCTATTAACCTGAATAATAAAATAAACTTGCAATTTTTACTACTCAAAAAGCATTGGACAAATTGCTTTTGTGTTTTCCATTCCACCCCACAAAGAGTTTTATTTCAGTACATTATATGGTACATTAAATGCTGCCATTAAAAACAAGAACTTGTCTCGCTAAAAACAAGCCCTTATATGAATATGAGGATGGAAAAATAATAAAGTTATGACTATCGGAATACAAAGAGGCAAAATCAAGATATTATTTTTGTCCTTAAGGTTGAAATTGGACCTCTAAGATGATTTCATGCAACAAACTCTGCATTTCTATAAATCACCGGTTAGACCATACATGGAATATTGTGTACAGTTTTGAGCACCTGTGTATGAGAAGGACATTGCTGAACTAGAATGCGTGCAAAGAAGGGAAAGCAAGGTAATTAAAGGACCTCATCACAGACGGGGATTCTTTACTGTAAGAGCAGTTCGACGATTGAACTCTCTGCCACATTGAAAAGTGTTTTTTTGAAAAATATAAAATGTCATCATATTTGTACCAGATTCTGGAGATGGAACTTTGATCCAGGAATTTATTCTAATAGCCATATTTGGAGTAATGGAGGAATTTTTCCCCTAATGACAACATTGGAATGCACTCCAAGACAGTTTTTGCCTTCCTCTGGATCAACACGGCAGGTTTATAGGTTGAATTTGATGGACATTTTTTCAATACTATCAACTATTCAACTCTGTAACAAGCATGTAACAAAAGTGAGCATCCATGGCCCGTACGGGGATCGAACCCGTGACCTTGGCGTTATTAGCACCACGCTCTAACCAACTGAGCTAACCGGCCACTTTTACACCAACGATTCACGTCACGTAAGTAGAAAATACATGCAAACGTGTATTCATATTGATATCCTATTAACCTGAATAATAAAATAAACTTGCAATTTTTACTACTCAAAAAGCATTGGACAAATTGCTTTTGTGTTTTCCATTCCACCCCACAAAGAGTTTTATTTCAGTACATTATATGGTACATTAAATGCTGCCATTAAAAACAAGAACTTGTCTCGCTAAAAACAAGCCCTTATATGACTATGAGGACGGAAAAATAATAAAGATATGACTATCGGAATACAAAGAGGCAAAATCAAGATATTATTTTTGTCCTTAAGGTTGAAATTGGACCTCTAAGATGATTTCATGCAACAAACTCTGCATTTCTATAAATCACCGGTTAGACCATACATGGAATATTGTGTACAGTTTTGAGCACCTGTGTATGAGAAGGACATTGCTGAACTAGAATGCGTGCAAAGAAGGGAAAGCAAGGTAATTAAAGGACCTCATCACAGACGGGGATTCTTTACTGTAAGAGCAGTTCGACGATTGAACTCTCTGCCACATTGAAAAGTGTTTTTTTGAAAAATATAAAATGTCATCATATTTGTACCATAAATTTGATCCAGGAATTTATTCTAATAGCCATATTTGGAGTAAGGGAGGAATTTTTCCCCTAATGACAACATTGGAATGCACTCCAAGACAGTTTTTGCCTTACTCTGGATCAACACGTCAGGTTTATAGGTTGAATTTGATGGACCTTTTTTCAATATTATCAACTATTCAACTCTGTAACAAGCATGTAACAAAAGTGAGCTTCCATGGCCCGTACGGGGATCGAACCGGTGACCTTGGCGTTATTAGCACCACGCTCTAACCAACTGAGCTAACCGGCCACTTTTACACCAAAGATTCACGTCTTTGGTCAGTAGAAAATACATGCAAACGTGTATTCATATTGATATCCTATTAACCTGAATAATAAAATAAACTTGCAATTTTTACTACTCAAAAAGCATTGGACAAATTGCTTTTGTGTTTTCCATTCCACCCCACAAAGAGTTTTATTTCAGTACATTATATGGTACATTAAATGCTGCCATTAAAAACAAGAACTTGTCTCGCTAAAAACAAGCCCTTATATGACTATGAGGACGGAAAAATAATAAAGTTATGACTATCGGAATACAAAGAGGCAAAATCAAGATATTATTTTTGTCCTTAAGGTTGAAATTGGACCTCTAAGATGATTTCATGCAACAAACTCTGCATTTCTATAAATCACCGGTTAGACCATACATGGAATATTGTGTACAGTTTTGAGCACCTGTGTATGAGAAGGACATTGCTGAACTAGAATGCGTGCAAAGAAGGGAACGCAAGGTAATTAAAGGACCTCATCACAGACGGGGATTCTTTACTGTAAGAGCAGTTCGACGATTGAACTCTCTGCCACATTGAAAAGTGTTTTTTTGAAAAATATAAAATGTCATCATATTTGTACCAGATTCTGGAGATGGAACTTTGATCCAGGAATTTATTCTAATAGCCATATTTGGAGTAAGGGAGGAATTTTTCCCCTAATGACAACATTGGAATGCACTCCAAGACAGTTTTTGCCTTCCTCTGGATCAACACGGCAGGTTTATAGGTTGAATTTGATGGACCTTTTTTCAATATTATCAACTATTCAACTCTGTAACAAGCATGTAACAAGCATGTAACAAGCATGTAACAAAAGTGAGCTTCCATGGCCCGTACGGGGATCGAACCCGTGACCCTGGCGTTATTAGCACCACGCTCTAACCAACTGAGCTAACCGGCCACTTTTACACCAAAGATTCACGTCACGTCAGTAGAAAATACATGCAAACGTGTATTCATATTGATATCCTATTAACCTGAATAATAAAATAAACTTGCAATTTTTACTACTCAAAAAGCATTGGACAAATTGCTTTTGTGTTTTCCATTCCACCCCACAAAGAGTTTTATTTCAGTACATTATATGGTACATTAAATGCTGCCATTAAAAACAAGAACTTGTCTCGCTAAAAACAAGCCCTTATATGACTATGAGGACGGAAAAATAATAAAGTTATGACTATCGGAATACAAAGAGGCAAAATCAAGATATTATTTTTGTCCTTAAGGTTGAAATTGGACCTCTAAGATGATTTCATGCAACAAACTCTGCATTTCTATAAATCACCGGTTAGACCATACATGGAATATTGTGTACAGTTTTGAGCACCTGTGTATGAGAAGGACATTGCTGAACTAGAATGCGTGCAAAGAAGGGAAAGCAAGGTAATTAAAGGACCTCATCACAGACGGGGATTCTTTACTGTAAGAGCAGTTCGACGATTGAACTCTCTGCCACATTGAAAAGTGTTTTTTTGAAAAATATAAAATGTCATCATATTTGTACCAGATTCTGGAGATGGAACTTTGATCCAGGAATTTATTCTAATAGCCATATTTGGAGTAAGGGAGGAATTTTTCCCCTAATGACAACATTGGAATGCACTCCAAGACAGTTTTTGCCTTCCTCTGGATCAACACGGCAGGTTTATAGGTTGAATTTGATGGACCTTTTTTCAATATTATCAACTATTCAACTCTGTAACAAGCATGTAACAAAAGTGAGCTTCCATGGCCCGTACGGGGATCGAACCCGTGACCTTGGTGTTATTAGCACCACGCTCTAAACAACTGAGCTAACCGGCCACTTTTACACCAAAGATTCACGTCACGTCAGTAGAAAATACATGCAAACGTGTATTCATATTGATATCCTATTAACCTGAATAATAAAATAAACTTGCAATTTTTACTACTCAAAAAGCATTGGACAAATTGCTTTTGTGTTTTCCATTCCACCCCACAAAGAGTTTTATTTCAGTACATTATATGGTACATTAAATGCTGCCATTAAAAACAAGAACTTGTCTCGCTAAAAACAAGCCCTTATATGACTATGAGGACGGAAAAATAATAAAGTTATGACTATCGGAATACAAAGAGGCAAAATCAAGATATTATTTTTGTCCTTAAGGTTGAAATTGGACCTCTAAGATGATTTCATGCAACAAACTCTGCATTTCTATAAATCACCGGTTAGACCATACATGGAATATTGTGTACAGTTTTGAGCACCTGTGTATGAGAAGGACATTGCTGAACTAGAATGCGTGCAAAGAAGGGAAAGCAAGGTAATTAAAGGACCTCATCACAGACGGGGATTCTTTACTGTAAGAGCAGTTCGACGATTGAACTCTCTGCCACATTGAAAAGTGTTTTTTTGAAAAATATAAAATGTCATCATATTTGTACCATAAATTTGATCCAGGAATTTATTCTAATAGCCATATTTGGAGTAAGGGAGGAATTTTTCCCCTAATGACAACATTGGAATGCACTCCAAGACAGTTTTTGCCTTCCTCTAGATCAACACGGCAGGTTTATAGGTTGAATTTGATGGACCTTTTTTCAATATTATCAACTATTCAACTCTGTAACAAGCATGTAACAAAAGTGAGCTAACCGGCCACTTTTACACCAAAGATTCACGTCACGTCAGTAGAAAATACATGCAAACGTGTATTCATATTGATATCCTATTAACCTGAATAATAAAATAAACTTGCAATTTTTACTACTCAAAAAGCATTGGACAAATTGCTTTTGTGTTTTCCATTCCACCCCACAAAGAGTTTTATTTCAGTACATTATATGGTACATTAAATGCTGCCATTAAAAACAAGAACTTGTCTCGCTAAAAACAAGCTCTTATATGACTATGAGGACGGAAAAATAATAAAGTTATGACTATCGGAATACAAAGAGGCAAAATCAAGATATTATTTTTGTCCTTAAGGTTGAAATTGGACCTCTAAGATGATTTTATGCAACAAACTCTGCATTTCTTTAAATCACCGGTTAGACCATACATGGAATATTGTGTACAGTTTTGAGCACCTGTGTATGAGAAGGACATTGCTGAACTAGAATGCGTGCAAAGAAGGGAAAGCAAGGTAATTAAAGGACCTCATCACAGACGGGGATTCTTTACTGTAAGAGCAGTTCGACGATTGAACTCTCTGCCACATTGAAAAGTGTTTTTTTGAAAAATATAAAATTTCATCATATTTGTACCAGATTCTGGAGATGGAACTTTGATCCAGGAATTTATTCTAATAGCCATATTTGGAGTAAGGGAGGAATTTTTCCCCTAATGACAACATTGGAATGCACTCCAAGACAGTTTTTGCCTTCCTCTGGATCAACACGGCAGGTTTATAGGTTGAATTTGATGGACCTTTTTTCAATATTATCAACTATTCAACTCTGTAACAAAAATGAGCTTACATTGCCCGTATGGGGATAGAACCCGTGACCTTGGCGTTATTAGCACCACGCTCTAACCAACTGAGCTAACCGGCCACTTTTACACCAAAGATTCACGTCACGTCAGTAGAAAATACATGCAAACGTGTATTCATATTGATATCCTATTAACCTGAATAATAAAATAAACTTGCAATTTTTACTACTCAAAAAGCATTGGACAAATTGCTTTTGTGTTTTCCATTCCACCCCACAAAGAGTTTTCTTCAGTAAATTATATGGTACATTAAATGCTGCCATTAAAAACAAGAACTTGTCTCGCTAAAAACAAGCCCTTATATGACTATGAGGACGGAAAAATAAAGTTATGACTATCGGAATACAAAGAGGCAAAATCAAGATATTATTTTTGTCCTTAACCCCTTGAGTACCCAGCTCATTTTGGCCTTGAGGACCAGACCCATTTTTTCAAATCTGACATGTATCACTTTATGTGGTAATAACTCCGGAATGCTTTTACCTATCCAATTGATTCTGAGATTGTTTTCTCGTGACACATTGGACTTTAGTTTAGTGCAAAAATTTGGTCGATAAATTCATTCCTTATTTGTGAAAAACACCAACATTTAGCGAAAATATGAAGAAATTATGATTTTTCCCATTTTAAATGTATCTGCTTGTAAAACAGATGGTAATACCACATAAAATAGTTACCAATTAACATATCCCATATGTCTACTTTATGTTTGCATCGTTTTTTGAACATTCTTTTATTTTTCTATGACCTCACAAGGCTTAGAACTTTAGCAGCAATTTCTCATATTTTTAAGAAAATTTCAAAAAGCGATTTTTTCAGGGACGAGTTCAGTTCTGAAGTGGTTTTGAGTGCCCTATATATTAGAAACCCCCATAAAACACCCCATTTTGAAAACTGCACCCCTCAAAGTATCTAAAACAGCATTCAGAAAGTGTTTCAACTCTTTAGGCGTTTTACAGGAATTGAAGGAAAGTAGAGCTGAAATTTTCAAATTTCATTTTTTTTTACAAAATTCATATGTAATACATTTTCTTCTGTACCACAGAAGGTTTTACCTGAGAAACGCAACTCAATATTTATTGCCCAGATTCTGCAGTTTTTAGAAATATCCCACATGTGGCCCTAGTGCGCTAATGGACTGAAACACAGGCCTCAGAAGCAAAGGAGCACCTCTTGGATTTTGGGGCCTCCTTTTTTCAGAATATATTTTAGGCACCATGTCAGGTTTGAAGAGGTCTTGTGGTGCCAAAACAGTGGAAACCCCCGAAAGTGACCCCCATTTTTTAAACTACACACCTCAGGGAATTTATCTAGGGGTATAGTTAGCATTTTGACCCCACAGGTATTTTGCTATATTTTCTGGAGTTAGTCTGTGAAAATGAAAATCTACTTTTTTTCTGGAAAAACGTAAAAATTTCAAATTTTTGCAAGAAATAAAGGAGAGAAAGCACCCCAACATTTGTAAAGCAATTTCTCGCGATTACGGAAATACCCCATATGTGGTAATAAACTGCTGTTTGGACCCACAGCAGGGCTCAGAAGGGAGGGAGCGCCATTTGGATTTTGGAGCTCTGATTTTACTGGAATGGTTTTCAGTGCCGTGTCACGTTTGCAACGCCCTGGAGGGACCTAAACAGTGGAATCCCCCCAAAAGTGACCCCATTTTGGAAACTATACCCCTCAAGGAATTTTTCTAGTGGTATAGTTATCATTTTGACCCCACAGGTTTTTTGCTGAATTTATTGGAATTAGTCTGTGAAGATGAAAAGAGACTTTTTTTTGGAAAAAACACAGAATTTTCTAATTTTTATAAGGAATAAAGGAGAAAAAGCACCTCAACATTTGTAAAGCAATTTCTCCTGATTACGGAAATACCCCATATGTGGTAATAAACTGCTGTTTGGACCCATGGCAGGGCTCAGAAGGGACGGAGCACCATTTGGATTTTGCAGCTCAGATTTTGCTGAATTGGTTTCTGGGGGCCATGTCGCGAGTCCCTGAAGTACCAGTACAGTAGAAATTCCCCAGATGTGATCCCAATTTGGAGACTATACCCCTGAAAGAATTAAATTAGAGGTGTAGTGAGCATTTTGAGCCCTCAGGTGTTTTATAGATTTTATTAGAATTGGTCCGTGAAATATAAACTGTAGCTTTAGCTCAGAATTTTTCATTTCCACAAGGAATACAGGAGAAAAGACACCCCAAAATGTGTTACACAATTTCTCCTGATTACGGAAATACCCCATATGTGGTTGTAAACGGCTATTTGGACATACGGCAAGGGTCTAAACGGAAAAAGTGAAATTTCATTTTTGGAGTGGAGATTTTACAAAATTTGTTTTTGACGCCATGTTGCATTGCGCTGAGGTACCAGTACAGTGAAAACTCCCGAGAAGTGACCCCATTTAGGAAACTACACCCCTCAAGGAATTCATCTAGAAGTGTAGTGAGCATTTTGACCCCCAAAGGTTTTGCAGAAATTAGTGCACAGTGGATGTTGCAGATTGAAAATTGACATTTTCCACATATATGCTATTTCAGTGCCCAATGCGTTGGGCCCAGCTTGTACCACTGGAGACATACGCCCCATAAATTGTTAAACTGTTCTCCAGAGTACGGTAATACCCCATATGTGGTCATAAACCGCTGTTTGGGCACACTGCCAGGCCCAGAAGGAGCGCCATTTGGCTTTTGGAGCGCAGATTTTGCTTGGTAGTAGTTTTGTTTAGTGTTTTACTGGTGTTTCAGTTTATAATGTGGGGGCATATGTAATCTGTGCGGAGTACATACATTTTTTGCGTGACACACTGTCGTTTTTATTGGTACCATGTTTGGCTACGCGCGACTTTTTGATCACTTTTTATTCCATTTTTTTGGAAACAACGTGACCAAAAAAGGAAATTCTGCCATTGTTTTTTATGGTATTTTTTTTACGGTGTTCACCGTGCGGGATAAATAATATGATATTTTTTTAGGTCAGGCCGATACGAACGCGGCGATACCTATTATGTCTAGTTTTTGTCTTTTTTTTCATTTTTTTTCTAATTATAAAGGGCTTGATCAGGGAAACAAGGCGATTATTGTTTTTATTACGTAAAACTTGTATTTATTTATTTATCTAAAACTTTTTTTTTAACTTTTTTTTAACTTTTTATTTTACACATACTAGGGGACTGGAAGATCTGATCTTCTGATCCCCTGCACAATACACTGCACTACTTCTGTATGTACTGATGTAGTGCAGTGTATTGTAACTGTCACTTTACAACTGACAGTTGAGCCTATTACGTCCTGCCTTGGGCAGGACCTAATAGGCTCCCGTACCTGGCAACCAGGAAGCCGTTGCTAGGCTTCCTGGTTGCCATTGCAACCATCAGAACCCCGCGATTTTTCGCGGGGGGGGCAATGGGGTGCAGAGGGAGCCCCCTCCCTCTGTATCAATCACTTAAATGCCGCTGTCGCTATTGACAGCGGCATTTAAGGGGTTAAACTACAGCGATCGGAGAGGACAGTGATCGCTGTAGTTGCAGTGGGATGTCGGCTGTATATTACAGCCGACATCCGATGAAGATGGAGCGAGCACAGCTCCTGTGCCCGCTTCATCCTCAGGGCGTTACTATACGCCCATTTTCGGGAAGGGGTTAATAAAAAGTGTTTTTTTTTTTTTTTACACTGCTTTCTCTGATCTCCTCACGGATCTCACAGAAATGAGGAGATCAGAGAAAGTGACAGGAGCTTTCTCCTGCAGACGACGTCACAGACGGCTGTGATTGGTCAGTCTTCAGAGACTGACCAATCACAGCAATCGCCGGCATTGGGGACTGCTAATTGGTCCCCAGGCCGGTAGCAGAGACGGTTAGCTGTCAATGACAGCTGCCGCCGCTGTTCTGTCACTATGTGATTTCACATAGTGACAGTTTATTCCTGCGCCGTAATAGTACGTCGAAGGTACGCTGGCATAAGTGGCCAGCGACGTACTATTACGTCAAAGGTACGCAAGGGGTTAAGGTTGAAATTGGACCTCTAAGATGATTTCATGCAACAAACTCTGCATTTCTATAAATCACCGGTTAGACCATACATGGAATATTGTGTACAGTTTTGAGCACCTGTGTATGAGAAGGACATTGCTGAACTAGAATGCATGCAAAGAAGGGAAAGCAAGGTAATTAAAGGACCTCATCACAGACGGGGATTCTTTACTGTAAGAGCAGTTCGACGATTGAACTCTCTGCCACATTGAAAAGTGTTTTTATGAAAAATATAAAATTTCATCATATTTGTACCAGATTCTGGAGATGGAACTTTGATCCAGGAATTTATTCTAATAGCCATATTTTGAGTAAGGGAGGAATTTTTCCCCTAATGACAACATTGGAATGCACTCCAAGACAGTTTTTGCCTTCCTCTGGATCAACACGGCAGGTTTATAGGTTGAATTTGATGGACCTTTTTTCAATATTATCAACTATTCAACTCTGTAACAAGCATGTAACAAAAGGGAGCTTCTATGGCCCGTACGGGGATCGAACCCGAGACCTTGGCGTTATTAGCACCACGCTCTAACCAACTGAGCTAACCGGCCACTTTTACACCAAAGATTCACGTCACGTCAGTAGAAAATACATGCAAACGTGTATTCATATTGATATCCTATTAACCTGAATAATAAAATAAACTTGCAATTTTTACTACTCAAAAAGCATTGGACAAATTGCTTTTGTGTTTTCCATTCCACCCCACAAAGAGTTTTCTTTCAGTACATTATATGGTACATTAAATGCTGCCATTAAAAACAAGAACTTGTCTCGCTAAAAACAAGCCCTTATATGACTATGAGGACGGAAAAATAATAAAGTTATGACTATCGGAATACAAAGAGGCAAAATCAAGATATTATTTTTATCCTTAAGGTTGAAATTGAACCTCTAAGATGATTTCATGCAACAAACTCTGCATTTCTATAAATCACCGGTTAGACCATACATGGAATATTGTGTACAGTTTCAAGCACCTGTGTATGAGAAGGACATTGCTGAACTAGAATGCGTGCAAAGAAGGGAAAGCAAGGTAATTAAAGGACCTCATCACAGACGGGGATTCTTTACTGTAAGAGCAGTTCGACGATTGAACTCTCTGCCACATTGAAAAGTGTTTTTTTGAAAAATATAAAATTTCATCATATTTGTACCAGATTCTGGAGATGGAACTTTGATCCAGGAATTTATTCTAATAGCCATATTTGGAGTAAGGGAGGAATTTTTCCCCTAATGACAACATTGGAATGCACTCCAAGACAGTTTTTGCCTTCCTCTGGATCAACACGGCAGGTTTATAGGTTGAATTTGATGGACCTTTTTTCAATATTATCAACTATTCAACTCTGTAACAAAAGTGAGCTTCCATGGCCCATACCGGGATCGAACACGTGACCTTGGCGTTATTAGCACCCCGCTCTAACCAACTGAGCTAACCAGCCACATTTACACCAAAGATTCACGTCACGTCAGTAGAAAATACATGCAAACGTGTATTCATATTGATATCCTATTAACCTGAATAATAAAATAAACTTGCAATTTTTACTACTCAAAAAGCATTGGACAAATTGCTTTTGTGTTTTCCATTCCACCCCACAAAGAGTTTTCTTCAGTACATTATATGGTACATTAAATGCAGCCATTAAAAACAAGAACTTGTCTCGCTAAAAACAAGCCCTTATATGACTATGAGGACGGAAAAATAATAAAGTTATGACTATCGGAATACATAGAGGCAAAATCAAGATATTATTTTTCCATTCCACCCCACAAAGAGTTTTCTTTCAGTACATTATATGGTACATTAAATGCTGCCATTAAAAACAAGAACTTGTCTCGCTAAAAACAAGCCCTTATATGACTATGAGGACGGAAAAATAATAAAGTTATGACTATCAGAATACAAAGAGGCAAAATCAAGATATTATTTTTGTCCTTAAAGGCATGGTGTCGCCCCAAAAACATGTTTTTTTTTTAAAATTTAAACATTTAGTGTGTGGGTGATTAAACATTGTTCAAATTTTTTTTATTTTTTTCGCGAGTCAGGAAATATTATAAATTTTTTCAAATTTTTCAAAATTTATAATACTACCCATTTTTGGTCACTAGATGGAGCTGTTTGGAGCTAGTTCCCAAAATTGCAGCATTGCAACATTGGGTTAAAAGCTATCGCTCTAGTGAGCGCTCAGCATCCCCCCCTCCTTTATCCTGGCTAGTGCCGGGATAAACGAGGGGTTTGAAAGGTTTAACCTGCTACACTGTGTGTCGCCATTTTTTGAGGTAACTCACAGTGTAGTAGGTTTGCATGCAGTAGTAAACACACACAAACACTAACATACATTGAAATCGCTTACCTGCTCCTGCCGCCGCGGCCCGTCCGCTCCCTTTGCTGCCGCTGTCCCATGTGCACTTGTCCGGAAGCCGCGACCGGAAGTAGTAATATCACTGTCCGGCCGCGACTTCCGGTCCACAGGAAAATGGCGCCGGACGGCGCCAATTTCGAATAGGACTGTGTGGGAGCGGCGCATGCGCAGTTCCCACACAGACGCCGTACACGGCAGTCAATGGGACGGGAGCCGTTCGCAGTCCCTATGGGACTGTGGCTTCCGTATTCCATGTCTGTGTGTGTCGTTAATCGACACACACAGAAATGGAACAAAAAATGGCAGCCCCCATAGGGAAGAAAAAGTGTGAAAAAAAGAAACAGTAAAACACAAACACACAAATGAAAATAAACGTTTATATTAAGGCACTAACATCTTTAACATATAAATAAAATATTTGTGATGACACTGTTCCTTTAAGGTTGAAATTGAACCTCTAAGATGATTTCATGCAACAAACTGCATTTCTATAAATCACCGGTTAGACCATACATGGAATATTGTGTACAGTTTTAAGCACCTGTGTATGAGAAGGACATTGCTGAACTAGAATGCGTGCAAAGAAGGGAAAGCAAGGTAATTAAAGGACCTCATCACAGACGGGGATTCTTTACTGTAAGAGCAGTTCGACGATTGAACTCTCTGCCACATTGAAAAGTGTTTTTTTGAAAAATATAAAATTTCATCATATTTGTACCAGATTCTGGAGATGGAACTTTGATCCAGGAATTTATTCTAATAGCCATATTTGGAGTAAGGGAGGAATTTTTCCCCTAATGACAACATTGGAATGCACTCCAAGACAGTTTTTGCCTTCCTCTGGATCAACACGGCAGGTTTATAGGTTGAATTTGATGGACCTTTTTTCAATATTATCAACTATTCAACTCTGTAACAAGCATGTAACAAAAGTGAGCTTCCATGGCCCGTACGGGATCGAACCCGTGACCTTGGCGTTATTAGCACCACGCTCTAACCAACTGAGCTAACCGGCCACTTTTACACCAAAGATTCACGTCACGTCAGTAGAAAATACATGCAAACGTGTATTCATATTGATATCCTATTAACCTGAATAATAAAATAAACTTGCAATTTTTACTACTCAAAAAGCATTGGACAAATTGCTTTTGTGTTTTCCATTCCACCCCACAAAGAGTTTTCTTTCAGTACATTATATGGTACATTAAATGCTGCCATTAAAAACAAGAACTTGTCTCGCTAAAAACAAGCCCTTATATGACTATGAGGACGGAAAAATAATAAAGTTATGACTATCAGAATACAAAGAGGCAAAATCAAGATATTATTTGTGTCCTTAAGGTTGAAATTGAACCTCTAAGATGATTTCATGCAACAAACTCTGCATTTCTATAAATCACCGGTTAGACCATACATGGAATATTGTGTACAGTTTTAAGCACCTGTGTATGAGAAGGACATTGCTGAACTAGAATGCGTGCAAAGACGGGAAAGCAAGGTAATTAAAGGACCTCATCACAGACGGGGATTCTTTACTGTAAGAGCAGTTCGACGATTGAACTCTCTGCCACATTGAAAAGTGTTTTTTTGAAAAATATAAAATTTCATCATATTTGTACCAGATTCTGGAGATGGAACTTTGATCCAGGAATTTATTCTAATAGCCATATTTGGAGTAAGGGAGGAATTTTTCCCCTAATGACAACATTGGAATGCACTCCAAGACAGTTTTTGCCTTCCTCTGGATCAACACGGCAGGTTTATAGGTTGAATTTGATGGACCTTTTTTCAATATTATCAACTATTCAACTCTGTAACAAAAGTGAGCTTCCATGGCCCATACGGGGATCGAACCCGTGACCTTGGCGTTATTAGCACCACGCTCTAACCAACTGAGCTAATCGGCCACTTTTACACCAAAGATTCACGTCACGCAGTAGAAAATACATGCAAACGTGTATTCATATTGATATCCTATTAACCTGAATAATAAAATAAACTTGCAATTTTTACTACTCAAAAAGCATTGGACAAATTGCTTTTGTGTTTTCCATTCCACCCCACAAAGAGTTTTCTTCAGTACATTATATGGTACATTAAATGCTGCCATTAAAAACAAGAACTTGTCTCGCTAAAAACAAGCCCTTATATGACTATGAGGACGGAAAAATAATAAAGTTATGACTATCGGAATACAAAGAGGCAAAATCAAGATATTATTTTTGTCCTTAAGGTTGAAATTGGACCTCTAAGATGATTTCATGCAACAAACTCTGCATTTCTATAAATCACCGGTTAGACCATACATGGAATATTGTGTACAGTTTCAAGCACCTGTGTATGAGAAGGACATTGCTGAACTAGAATGCGTGCAAAGAAGGGAAAGCAAGGTAATTAAAGGACCTCATCACAGACGAGGATTCTTTACTGTAAGAGCAGTTCGACGATTGAACTCTCTGCCACATTGAAAAGTGTTTTTTTGAAAAATATAAAATTTCATCATATTTGTACCAGATTCTGGAGATGGAACTTTGATCCAGGAATTTATTCTAATAGCCATATTTGGAGTAAGGGAGGAATTTTTCCCCTAATGACAACATTGGAATGCACTCCAAGACAGTTTTTGCCTTCCTCTGGATCAACACGGCAGGTTTATAGGTTGAATTTGATGGACCTTTTTTCAATATTATCAACTATTCAACTCTGTAACAAAAGTGAGCTTTCATGGCCCGTACGGGGATCGAACCCGTGACCTTGGCGTTATTAGCACCACGCTCTAACCAACTGAGCTAACCAGCCACTTTTACACCAAAGATTCACGTCACGTCAGTAGAAAATACATGCAAACGTGTATTCATATTGATATCCTATTAACCTGAATAATAAAATAAACTTGCAATTTTTACTACTCAAAAAGCATTGGACAAATTGCTTTTGTGTTTTCCATTCCACCCCACAAAGAGTTTTCTTCAGTACATTATATGGTACATTAAATGCTGCCATTAAAAACAAGAACTTGTCTCGCTAAAAACAAGCCCTTATATGACTATGAGGACGGAAAAATAATAAAGTTATGACTATCGGAATACAAAGAGGCAAAATCAAGATATTATTTTTCCATTCCACCCCACAAAGAGTTTTCTTTCAGTACATTATATGGTACATTAAATGCTGCCATTAAAAACAAGAACTTGTCTCGCTAAAAACAAGCCCTTATATGACTATGAGGACGGAAAAATAATAAAGTTATGACTATCGGAATACAAAGAGGCAAAATCAAGATATTATTTTTGTCCTTAAGGTTGAAATTGGACCTCTAAGATGATTTCATGCAACAAACTCTGCATTTCTATAAATCACCGGTTAGACCATACATGGAATATTGTGTACAGTTTTGAGCACCTGTGTATGAGAAGGACATTGCTGAACTAGAATGCATGCAAAGAAGGGAAAGCAAGGTAATTAAAGGACCTCATCACAGACGGGGATTCTTTACTGTAAGAGCAGTTCGACGATTGAACTCTCTGCCACATTGAAAAATGTTTTTTTGAAAAATATAAAATTTCATCATATTTGTACCAGATTCTGGAGATGGAACTTTGATCCAGGAATTTATTCTAATAGCCATATTTTGAGTAAGGGAGGAATTTTTCCCCTAATGACAACATTGGAATGCACTCCAAGACAGTTTTTGCCTTCCTCTGGATCAACACGGCAGGTTTATAGGTTGAATTTGATGGACCTTTTTTCAATATTATCAACTATTCAACTCTGTAACAAGCATGTAACAAAAGTGAGCTTCCATGGCCCGTACGGGGATCGAACCCGAGACCTTGGCGTTATTAGCACCACGCTCTAACCAACTGAGCTAACCGGCCACTTTTACACCAAAGATTCACGTCACGTCAGTAGAAAATACATGCAAACGTGTATTCATATTGATATCCTATTAACCTGAATAATAAAATAAACTTGCAATTTTTACTACTCAAAAAGCATTGGACAAATTGCTTTTGTGTTTTCCATTCCACCCCACAAAGAGTTTTCTTTCAGTACATTATATGGTACATTAAATGCTGCCATTAAAAACAAGAACTTGTCTCGCTAAAAACAAGCCCTTATATGACTATGAGGACGGAAAAATAATAAAGTTATGACTATCGGAATACAAAGAGGCAAAATCAAGATATTATTTTTATCCTTAAGGTTGAAATTGAACCTCTAAGATGATTTCATGCAACAAACTCTGCATTTCTATAAATCACCGGTTAGACCATACATGGAATATTGTGTACAGTTTCAAGCACCTGTGTATGAGAAGGACATTGCTGAACTAGAATGCGTGCAAAGAAGGGAAAGCAAGGTAATTAAAGGACCTCATCACAGACGGGGATTCTTTACTGTAAGAGCAGTTTGACGATTGAACTCTCTGCCACATTGAAAAGTGTTTTTTTGAAAAATATAAAATTTCATCATATTTGTACCAGATTCTGGAGATGGAACTTTGATCCAGGAATTTATTCTAATAGCCATATTTGGAGTAAGGGAGGAATTTTTCCCCTAATGACAACATTGGAATGCACTCCAAGACAGTTTTTGCCTTCCTCTGGATCAACACGGCAGGTTTATAGGTTGAATTTGATGGACCTTTTTTCAATATTATCAACTATTCAACTCTGTAACAAACGTGAGCTTCCATGGCCCATACGGGGATCGAACCCGTGACCTTGGCGTTATTAGCACCACGCTCTAACCAACTGAGCTAATCGGCCACTTTTACACCAAAGATTCACGTCACGTCAGTAGAAAATACATGCAAACGTGTATTCATATTGATATCCTATTAACCTGAATAATAAAATAAACTTGCAATTTTTACTACTCAAAAAGCATTGGACAAATTGCTTTTGTGTTTTCCATTCCACCCCACAAAGAGTTTTCTTCAGTACATTATATGGTACATTAAATGCTGCCATTAAAAACAAGAACTTGTCTCGCTAAAATCAAGCCCTTATATGACTATGAGGACGGAAAAATAATAAAGTTATGACTATCGGAATACAAAGAGGCAAAATCAAGATATTATTTTTGTCCTTAAGGTTGAAATTGGACCTCTAAGATGATTTCATGCAACAAACTCTGCATTTCTATAAATCACCGGTTAGACCATACATGGAATATTGTGTACAGTTTCAAGCACCTGTGTATGAGAAGGACATTGCTGAACTAGAATGCGTGCAAAGAAGGGAAAGCAAGGTAATTAAAGGACCTCATCACAGACGAGGATTCTTTACTGTAAGAGCAGTTCGACGATTGAACTCTCTGCCACATTGAAAAGTGTTTTTTTGAAAAATATAAAATTTCATCATATTTGTACCAGATTCTGGAGATGGAACTTTGATCCAGGAATTTATTCTAATAGCCATATTTGGAGTAAGGGAGGAATTTTTCCCCTAATGACAACATTGGAATGCACTCCAAGACAGTTTTTGCCTTCCTCTGGATCAACACGGCAGGTTTATAGGTTGAATTTGATGGACCTTTTTTCAATATTATCAACTATTCAACTCTGTAACAAAAGTGAGCTTCCATGGCCCGTACGGGGATCGAACCCGTGACCTTGGCGTTATTAGCACCACGCTCTAACCAACTGAGCTAACCAGCCACTTTTACACCAAAGATTCACGTCACGTCAGTAGAAAATACATGCAAACGTGTATTCATATTGATATCCTATTAACCTGAATAATAAAATAAACTTGCAATTTTTACTACTCAAAAAGCATTGGACAAATTGCTTTTGTGTTTTCCATTCCACCCCACAAAGAGTTTTCTTCAGTACATTATATGGTACATTAAATGCAGCCATTAAAAACAAGAACTTGTCTCGCTAAAAACAAGCCCTTATATGACTATGAGGACGGAAAAATAATAAAGTTATGACTATCGGAATACATAGAGGCAAAATCAAGATATTATTTTTCCATTCCACCCCACAAAGAGTTTTCTTTCAGTACATTATATGGTACATTAAATGCTGCCATTAAAAACAAGAACTTGTCTCGCTAAAAACAAGCCCTTATATGACTATGAGGACGGAAAAATAATAAAGTTATGACTATCAGAATACAAAGAGGCAAAATCAAGATATTATTTGTGTCCTTAAGGTTGAAATTGAACCTCTAAGATGATTTCATGCAACAAACTCTGCATTTCTATAAATCACCGGTTAGACCATACATGGAATATTGTGTACAGTTTTAAGCACCTGTGTATGAGAAGGACATTGCTGAACTAGAATGCGTGCAAAGACGGGAAAGCAAGGTAATTAAAGGACCTCATCACAGACGGGGATTCTTTACTGTAAGAGCAGTTCGACGATTGAACTCTCTGCCACATTGAAAAGTGTTTTTTTGAAAAATATAAAATTTCATCATATTTGTACCAGATTCTGGAGATGGAACTTTGATCCAGGAATTTATTCTAATAGCCATATTTGGAGTAAGGGAGGAATTTTTCCCCTAATGACAACATTGGAATGCACTCCAAGACAGTTTTTGCCTTCCTCTGGATCAACACGGCAGGTTTATAGGTTGAATTTGATGGACCTTTTTTCAATATTATCATCTATTCAACTCTGTAACAAAAGTGAGCTTCCATGGCCCATACGGGGATCGAACCCGTGACCTTGGCGTTATTAGCACCACGCTCTAACCAACTGAGCTAATCGGCCACTTTTACACCAAAGATTCACGTCACGTCAGTAGAAAATACATGCAAACGTGTATTCATAATGATATCCTATTAACCTGAATTATAAAATAAACTTGCAATTTTTACTACTCAAAAAGCATTGGACAAATTGCTTTTGTGTTTTCCATTCCACCCCACAAAGAGTTTTCTTCAGTACATTATATGGTACATTAAATGCTGCCATTAAAAACAAGAACTTGTCTCGCTAAAAACAAGCCCTTATATGACTATGAGGACGGAAAAATAATAAAGTTATGACTATCGGAATACAAAGAGGCAAAATCAAGATATTATTTTTATCCTTAAGGTTGAAATTGAACCTCTAAGATGATTTCATGCAACAAACTCTGCATTTCTATAAATCACCGGTTAGACCATACATGGAATATTGTGTACAGTTTCAAGCACCTGTGTATGAGAAGGACATTGCTGAACTAGAATGTGTGCAAAGAAGGGAAAGCAAGGTAATTAAAGGACCTCATCACAGACGGGGATTCTTTACTGTAAGAGCAGTTCGACGATTGAACTCTCTGCCACATTGAAAAGTGTTTTTTTGAAAAATATAAAATTTCATCATATTTGTACCAGATTCTGGAGATGGAACTTTGATCCAGGAATTTATTCTAATAGCCATATTTGGAGTAAGGGAGGAATTTTTCCCCTAATGACAACATTGGAATGCACTCCAAGACAGTTTTTGCCTTCCTCTGGATCAACACGGCAGGTTTATAGGTTGAATTTGATGGACCTTTTTTCAATATTATCAACTATTCAACTCTGTAACAAAAATGAGCTTACATTGCCCGTATGGGGATCGAACCCGTGACCTTGGCGTTATTAGCACCACGCTCTAACCAACTGAGCTAACCGGCCACTTTTACACCAAAGATTCACGTCACGTCAGTAGAAAATACATGCAAACGTGTATTCATATTGATATCCTATTAACCTGAATAATAAAATAAACTTGCAATTTTTACTACTCAAAAAGCATTGGACAAATTGCTTTTGTGTTTTCCATTCCACCCCACAAAGAGTTTTCTTCAGTAAATTATATGGTACATTAAATGCTGCCATTAAAAACAAGAACTTGTCTCGCTAAAAACAAGCCCTTATATGACTATGAGGACGGAAAAATAATAAAGTTATGACTATCGGAATACAAAGAGGCAAAATCAAGATATTATTTTTGTCCTTAAGGTTGAAATTGGACCTCTAAGATGATTTCATGCAACAAACTCTGCATTTCTATAAATCACCGGTTAGACCATACATGGAATATTGTGTACAGTTTTGAGCACCTGTGTATGAGAAGGACATTGCTGAACTAGAATGCATGCAAAGAAGGGAAAGCAAGGTAATTAAAGGACCTCATCACAGACGGGGATTCTTTACTGTAAGAGCAGTTCGACGATTGAACTCTCTGCCACATTGAAAAGTGTTTTTTTGAAAAATATAAAATTTCATCATATTTGTACCAGATTCTGGAGATGGAACTTTGATCCAGGAATTTATTCTAATAGCCATATTTGGAGTAAGGGAGGAATTTTTCCCCTAATGACAACATTGGAATGCACTCCAAGACAGTTTTTGCCTTCCTCTGGATCAACACGGCAGGTTTATAGGTTGAATTTGATGGACCTTTTTTCAATATTCAACTATTCAACTCTGTAACAAGCATGTAACAAAAGTGAGCTTCCATGGCCCGTACGGGGATCGAACCCGAGACCTTGGCGTTAGTAGCACCACGCTCTAACCAACTGAGCTAACCGGCCACTTTTACACCAAAGATTCACGTCACGTCAGTAGAAAATACATGCAAACGTGTATTCATATTGATATCCTATTAACCTGAATAATAAAATAAACTTGCAATTTTTACTACTCAAAAAGCATTGGACAAATTGCTTTTGTGTTTTCCATTCCACCCCACAAAGAGTTTTCTTTCAGTACATTATATGGTACATTAAATGCTGCCATTAAAAACAAGAACTTGTCTCGCTAAAAACAAGCCCTTATATGACTATGAGGACGGAAAAATAATAAAGTTATGACTATCGGAATACAAAGAGGCAAAATCAAGATATTATTTTTATCCTTAAGGTTGAAATTGAACCTCTAAGATGATTTCATGCAACAAACTCTGCATTTCTATAAATCACCGGTTAGACCATACATGGAATATTGTGTACAGTTTTAAGCACCTGTGTATGAGAAGGACATTGCTGAACTAGAATGCGTGCAAAGACGGGAAAGCAAGGTAATTAAAGGACCTCATCACAGACGGGGATTCTTTACTGTAAGAGCAGTTCGACGATTGAACTCTCTGCCACATTGAAAAGTGTTTTTTTGAAAAATATAAAATTTCATCATATTTGTACCAGATTCTGGAGATGGAACTTTGATCCAGGAATTTATTCTAATAGCCATATTTGGAGTAAGGGAGGAATTTTTCCCCTAATGACAACATTGGAATGCACTCCAAGACAGTTTTTGCCTTCCTCTGGATCAACACGGCAGATTTATAGGTTGAATTTGATGGACCTTTTTTCAATATTATCAACTTTTCAACTCTGTAACAAAAGCGAGCTTACATTGCCCGTATGGGGATCGAACCCGTGACCTTAGCGTTATTAGCACCACACTCTAACCAACTGAGCTAACCGGCCACTTTTACACCAAAGATTCACGTCACGTCAGTAGAAAATACATGCAAACGTGTATTCATATTGATATCCTATTAACCTGAATAATAAAATAAACTTGCAATTTTTACTACTCAAAAAGCATTGGACAAATTGCTTTTGTGTTTTCCATTCCACCCCACAAAGAGTTTTCTTCAGTACATTATATGGTACATTAAATGCTGCCATTAAAAACAAGAACTTGTCTCGCTAAAAACAAGCCCTTATATGACTATGAGGACGGAAAAATAATAAAGTTATGACTATCGGAATACAAAGAGGCAAAATCAAGATATTATTTTTGTCCTTAAGGTTGAAATTGGACCTCTAAGATGATTTCATGCAACAAACTCTGCATTTCTATAAATCACCGGTTAGACCATACATGGAATATTGTGTACAGTTTTGAGCACCTGTGTATGAGAAGGACATTGCTGAACTAGAATGCGTGCAAAGAAGGGAAAGCAAGGTAATTAAAGGACCTCATCACAGACGGGGATTCTTTACTGTAAGAGCAGTTCGACGATTGAACTCTCTGCCACATTGAAAAGTGTTTTTTTGAAAAATATAAAATTTCAACATATTTGTACCAGATTCTGGAGATGGAACTTTGATCCAGGAATTTATTCTAATAGCCATATTTGGAGTAAGGGAGGAATTTTTCCCCTAATGACAACATTGGAATGCACTCCAAGACAGTTTTTGCCTTCCTCTGGATCAACACGGCAGGTTTATAGGTTGAATTTGATGGACCTTTTTTCAATATTATCAACTATTCAACTCTGTAACAAAAGTGAGCTTCCATGGCCCGTACGGGGATCGAACCCATGACCTTGGTGTTATTAGCACCACGCTCTAAACAACTGAGCTAACCAGCCACATTTACACCAAAGATTCACGTCACGTCAGTAGAAAATACATGCAAACGTGTATTCATATTGATATCCTATTAACCTGAATAATAAAATAAACTTGCAATTTTTACTACTCAAAAAGCATTGGACAAATTGCTTTTGTGTTTTCCATTCCACCCCACAAAGAGTTTTCTTCAGTAAATTATATGGTACATTAAATGCTGCCATTAAAAACAAGAACTTGTCTCGCTAAAAACAAGCCCTTATATGACTATGAGGACGGAAAAATAATAAAGTTATGACTATCGGAATACAAAGAGGCAAAATCAAGATATTATTTTTGTCCTTAAGGTTGAAATTGGACCTCTAAGATGATTTCATGCAACAAACTCTGCATTTCTATAAATCACCGGTTAGACCATACATGGAATATTGTGTACAGTTTTGAGCACCTGTGTATGAGAAGGACATTGCTGAACTAGAATGCATGCAAAGAAGGGAAAGCAAGGTAATTAAAGGACCTCATCACAGACGGGGATTCTTTACTGTAAGAGCAGTTCGACGATTGAACTCTCTGCCACATTGAAAAGTGTTTTTTTGAAAAATATAAAATTTCATCATATTTGTACCAGATTCTGGAGATGGAACTTTGATCCAGGAATTTATTCTAATAGCCATATTTTGAGTAAGGGAGGAATTTTTCCCCTAATGACAACATTGGAATGCACTCCAAGACAGTTTTTGCCTTCCTCTGGATCAACACGGCAGGTTTATAAGTTGTTTTTGATGGACCTTTTTTCAATATTATCAACTATTCAACTCTGTAACAAGCATGTAACAAAAGTGAGCTTCCATGGCCCGTACGGGGATCGAACCCGTGACCTTGGCGTTATTAGCACCACGTTCTAACCAACTGAGCTAACCGGCCACTTTTACACCAAAGATTCACGTCACGTCAGTAGAAAATACATGCAAACGTGTATTCATATTGATATCCTATTAACCTGAATAATAAAATAAACTTGCAATTTTTACTACTCAAAAAGCATTGGACAAATTGCTTTTGTGTTTTCCATTCCACCCCACAAAGAGTTTTCTTTCAGTACATTATATGGTACATTAAATGCTGCCATTAAAAACAAGAACTTGTCTCGCTAAAAACAAGCCCTTATATGACTATGAGGACGGAAAAATAATAAAGTTATGACTATCGGAATACAAAGAGGCAAAATCAAGATATTATTTTTATCCTTAAGGTTGAAATTGAACCTCTAAGATGATTTCATGCAACAAACTCTGCATTTCTATAAATCACCGGTTAGACCATACATGGAATATTGTGTACAGTTTCAAGCACCTGTGTATGAGAAGGACATTGCTGAACTAGAATGCGTGCAAAGAAGGGAAAGCAAGGTAATTAAAGGACCTCATCACAGACGGGGATTCTTTACTGTAAGAGCAGTTCGACGATTGAACTCTCTGCCACATTGAAAAGTGTTTTTTTGAAAAATATAAAATTTCATCATATTTGTACCAGATTCTGGAGATGGAACTTTGATCCAGGAATTTATTCTAATAGCCATATTTGGAGTAAGGGAGGAATTTTTCCCCTAATGACAACATTGGAATGCACTCCAAGACAGTTTTTGCCTTTCTCTGGATCAACACGGCAGGTTTATAGGTTGAATTTGATGGACCTTTTTTCAATATTATCAACTATTCAACTCTGTAACAAAAGTGAGCTTCCATGGCCCATACGGGGATCGAACCTGTGACCTTGGCGTTATTAGCACCACGCTCTAACCAACTGAGCTAATCGGCCACTTTTACACCAAAGATTCACGTCACGTCAGTAGAAAATACATGCAAACGTGTATTCATATTGATATCCTATTAACCTGAATAATAAAATAAACTTGCAATTTTTACTACTCAAAAAGCATTGGACAAATTGCTTTTGTGTTTTCCATTCCACCCCACAAAGAGTTTTCTTCAGTACATTATATGGTACATTAAATGCTGCCATTAAAAACAAGAACTTGTCTCGCTAAAAACAAGCCCTTATATGACTATGAGGACGGAAAAATAATAAAGTTATGACTATCGGAATACAAAGAGGCAAAATCAAGATATTATTTTTGTCCTTAAGGTTGAAATTGGACCTCTAAGATGATTTCATGCAACAAACTCTGCATTTCTATAAATCACCGGTTAGACCATACATGGAATATTGTGTACAGTTTCAAGCACCTGTGTATGAGAAGGACATTGCTGAACTAGAATGCGTGCAAAGAAGGGAAAGCAAGGTAATTAAAGGACCTCATCACAGACGAGGATTCTTTACTGTAAGAGCAGTTCGACGATTGAACTCTCTGCCACATTGAAAAGTGTTTTTTTGAAAAATATAAAATTTCATCATATTTGTACCAGATTCTGGAGATGGAACTTTGATCCAGGAATTTATTCTAATAGCCATATTTGGAGTAAGGGAGGAATTTTTCCCCTAATGACAACATTGGAATGCACTCCAAGACAGTTTTTGCCTTCCTCTGGATCAACACGGCAGGTTTATAGGTTGAATTTGATGGACTTTTTTTCAATATTATCAACTATTCAACTCTGTAACAAAAGTGAGCTTCCATGGCCCGTACGGGGATCGAACCCGTGACCTTGGCGTTATTAGCACCACGCTCTAACCAACTGAGCTAACCAGCCACTTTTAAAACAAAGATTCACGTCACGTCAGTAGAAAATACATGCAAACGTGTATTCATATTGATATCCTATTAACCTGAATAATAAAATAAACTTGCAATTTTTACTACTCAAAAAGCATTGGACAAATTGCTTTTGTGTTTTCCATTCCACCCCACAAAGAGTTTTCTTCAGTACATTATATGGTACATTAAATGCTGCCATTAAAAACAAGAACTTGTCTCGCTAAAAACAAGCCCTTATATGACTATGAGGACGGAAAAATAATAAAGTTATGACTATCGGAATACAAAGAGGCAAAATCAAGATATTATTTTTGTCCTTAAGGTTGAAATTGGACCTCTAAGATGATTTCATGCAACAAACTCTGCATTTCTATAAATCACCGGTTAGACCATACATGGAATATTGTGTACAGTTTCAAGCACCTGTGTATGAGAAGGACATTGCTGAACTAGAATGCGTGCAAAGAAGGGAAAGCAAGGTAATTAAAGGACCTCATCACAGACGAGGATTCTTTACTGTAAGAGCAGTTCGACGATTGAACTCTCTGCCACATTGAAAAGTGTTTTTTTGAAAAATATAAAATTTCATCATATTTGTACCAGATTCTGGAGATGGAACTTTGATCCAGGAATTTATTCTAATAGCCATATTTGGAGTAAGGGAGGAATTTTTCCCCTAATGACAACATTGGAATGCACTCCAAGACAGTTTTTGCCTTCCTCTGGATCAACACGGCAGGTTTATAGGTTGAATTTGATGGACTTTTTTTCAATATTATCAACTATTCAACTCTGTAACAAAAGTGAGCTTCCATGGCCCGTACGGGGATCGAACCCGTGACCTTGGCGTTATTAGCACCACGCTCTAACCAACTGAGCTAACCAGCCACTTTTAAAACAAAGATTCACGTCACGTCAGTAGAAAATACATGCAAACGTGTATTCATATTGATATCCTATTAACCTGAATAATAAAATAAACTTGCAATTTTTACTACTCAAAAAGCATTGGACAAATTGCTTTTGTGTTTTCCATTCCACCCCACAAAGAGTTTTCTTCAGTACATTATATGGTACATTAAATGCTGCCATTAAAAACAAGAACTTGTCTCGCTAAAAACAAGCCCTTATATGACTATGAGGACGGAAAAATAATAAAGTTATGACTATCGGAATACAAAGAGGCAAAATCAAGATATTATTTTTCCATTCCACCCCACAAAGAGTTTTCTTTCAGTACATTATATGGTACATTAAATGCTGCCATTAAAAACAAGAACTTGTCTCGCTAAAAACAAGCCCTTATATGACTATGAGGACGGAAAAATAATAAAGTTATGACTATCAGAATACAAAGAGGCAAAATCAAGATATTATTTTTGTCCTTAAGGTTGAAATTGAACCTCTAAGATGATTTCATGCAACAAACTCTGCATTTCTATAAATCACCGGTTAGACCATACATGGAATATTGTGTACAGTTTTAAGCACCTGTGTATGAGAAGGACATTGCTGAACTAGAATGCGTGCAAAGAAGGGAAAGCAAGGTAATTAAAGGACCTCATCACAGACGGGGATTCTTTACTGTAAGAGCAGTTCGACGATTGAACTCTCTGCCACATTGAAAAGTGTTTTTTTGAAAAATATAAAATTTCATCATATTTGTACCAGATTCTGGAGATGGAACTTTGATCCAGGAATTTATTCTAATAGCCATATTTGGAGTAAGGGAGGAATTTTTCCCCTAATGAGAAAATTGGAATGCACTCCAAGACAGTTTTTGCCTTCCTCTGGATCAACACGGCAGGTTTATAGGTTGAATTTGATGGACCTTTTTTCAATATTATCAACTATTCAACTCTGTAACAAGCATGTAACAAAAGTGAGCTTCCATGGCCCGTACGGGGATCGAACCCGTGACCTTGGCGTTATTAGCACCACGCTCTAACCAACTGAGCTAACCGGCCACTTTTACACCAAAGATTCACGTCACGTCAGTAGAAAATACATGCAAACGTGTATTCATATTGATATCCTATTAACCTGAATAATAAAATAAACTTGCAATTTTTACTACTCAAAAAGCATTGGACAAATTGCTTTTGTGTTTTCCATTCCACCCCACAAAGAGTTTTCTTCAGTACATTATATGGTACATTAAATGCTGCCATTAAAAACAAGAACTTGTCTCGCTAAAAACAAGCCCTTATATGACTATGAGGACGGAAAAATAATAAAGTTATGACTATCGGAATACAAAGAGGCAAAATCAAGATATTATTTTTCCATTCCACCCCACAAAGAGTTTTCTTTCAGTACATTATATGGTACATTAAATGCTGCCATTAAAAACAAGAACTTGTCTCGCTAAAAACAAGCCCTTATATGACTATGAGGACGGAAAAATAATAAAGTTATGACTATCAGAATACAAAGAGGCAAAATCAAGATATTATTTTTGTCCTTAAGGTTGAAATTGAACCTCTAAGATGATTTCATGCAACAAACTCTGCATTTCTATAAATCACCGGTTAGACCATACATGGAATATTGTGTACAGTTTTAAGCACCTGTGTATGAGAAGGACATTGCTGAACTAGAATGCGTGCAAAGAAGGGAAAGCAAGGTAATTAAAGGACCTCATCACAGACGGGGATTCTTTACTGTAAGAGCAGTTCGACGATTGAACTCTCTGCCACATTGAAAAGTGTTTTTTTGAAAAATATAAAATTTCATCATATTTGTACCAGATTCTGGAGATGGAACTTTGATCCAGGAATTTATTCTAATAGCCATATTTGGAGTAAGGGAGGAATTTTTCCCCTAATGAGAAAATTGGAATGCACTCCAAGACAGTTTTTGCCTTCCTCTGGATCAACACGGCAGGTTTATAGGTTGAATTTGATGGACCTTTTTTCAATATTATCAACTATTCAACTCTGTAACAAGCATGTAACAAAAGTGAGCTTCCATGGCCCGTACGGGGATCGAACCCGTGACCTTGGCGTTATTAGCACCACGCTCTAACCAACTGAGCTAACCGGCCACTTTTACACCAAAGATTCACGTCACGTCAGTAGAAAATACATGCAAACGTGTATTCATATTGATATCCTATTAACCTGAATAATAAAATAAACTTGCAATTTTTACTACTCAAAAAGCATTGGACAAATTGCTTTTGTGTTTTCCATTCCACCCCACAAAGAGTTTTCTTTCAGTACATTATATGGTACATTAAATGCTGCCATTAAAAACAAGAACTTGTCTCGCTAAAAACAAGCCCTTATATGACTATGAGGACGGAAAAATAATAAAGTTATGACTATCGGAATACAAAGAGGCAAAATCAAGATATTATTTTTATCCTTAAGGTTGAAATTGAACCTCTAAGATGATTTCATGCAACAAACTCTGCATTTCTATAAATCACCGGTTAGACCATACATGGAATATTGTGTACAGTTTCAAGCACCTGTGTATGAGAAGGACATTGCTGAACTAGAATGCGTGCAAAGAAGGGAAAGCAAGGTAATTAAAGGACCTCATCACAGACGGGGATTCTTTACTGTAAGAGCAGTTCGACGATTGAACTCTCTGCCACATTGAAAAGTGTTTTTTTGAAAAATATAAAATTTCATCATATTTGTACCAGATTCTGGAGATGGAACTTTGATCCAGGAATTTATTCTAATAGCCATATTTGGAGTAAGGGAGGAATTTTTCCCCTAATGACAACATTGGAATGCACTCCAAGACAGTTTTTGCCTTCCTCTGGATCAACACGGCAGGTTTATAGGTTGAATTTGATGGACCTTTTTTCAATATTATCAACTATTCAACTCTGTAACAAAAACGAGCTTACATTGCCCGTATGGGGATCGAACCCGTGACCTTGGCGTTATTAGCACCATGCTCTAACCAACTGAGCTAACCGGCCACTTTTACACCAAAGATTCACGTCACGTCAGTAGAAAATACATGCAAACGTGTATTCATATTGATATCCTATTAACCTGAATAATAAAATAAACTTGCAATTTTTACTACTCAAAAAGCATTGGACAAATTGCTTTTGTGTTTTCCATTCCACCCCACAAAGAGTTTTCTTTCAGTACATTATATGGTACATTAAATGCTGCCATTAAAAACAAGAACTTGTCTCGCTAAAAACAAGCCCTTATATGACTATGAGGACGGAAAAATAATAAAGTTATGACTATCAGAATACAAAGAGGCAAAATCAAGATATTATTTGTGTCCTTAAGGTTGAAATTGAACCTCTAAGATGATTTCATGCAACAAACTCTGCATTTCTATAAATCACCGGTTAGACCATACATGGAATATTGTGTACAGTTTTAAGCACCTGTGTATGAGAAGGACATTGCTGAACTAGAATGCGTGCAAAGACGGGAAAGCAAGGTAATTAAAGGACCTCATCACAGACGGGGATTCTTTACTGTAAGAGCAGTTCGACGATTGAACTCTCTGCCACATTGAAAAGTGTTTTTTTGAAAAATATAAAATTTCATCATATTTGTACCAGATTCTGGAGATGGAACTTTGATCCAGGAATTTATTCTAATAGCCATATTTGGAGTAAGGGAGGAATTTTTCCCCTAATGACAACATTGGAATGCACTCCAAGACAGTTTTTGCCTTCCTCTGGATCAACACGGCAGGTTTATAGGTTGAATTTGATGGACCTTTTTTCAATATTATCAACTATTCAGCTCTGTAACAAGCATGTAACAAAAGTGAGCTTCCATGGCCCATACGGGGATCGAACCCGTGACATTGGCGTTATTAGCACCACGCTCTAACCAACTGTGCTAACCGGCCACTTTTACACCAAAGATTCACGTCACGTCAGTAGAAAATACATGCAAACGTGTATTCATATTGATATCCTATTAACCTGAATAATAAAATAAACTTGCAATTTTTACTACTCAAAAAGCATTGGACAAATTGCTTTTGTGTTTTCCATTCCACCCCACAAAGAGTTTTCTTTCAGTACATTATATGGTACATTAAATGCTGCCATTAAAAACAAGAACTTGTCTCGCTAAAAACAAGCCCTTATATGACTATGAGGACGGAAAAATAATAAAGTTATGACTATCGGAATACAAAGAGGCAAAATCAAGATATTATTTTTGCCCTTAAGGTTGAAATTGAACCTCTAAGATGATTTCATGCAACAAACTCTGCATTTCTATAAATCACCGGTTACACCATACATGGAATATTGTGTACAGTTTTGAGCACCTGTGTATGAGAAGGACATTGCTGAACTAGAATGCGTGCAAAGAAGGGAAAGCAAGGTAATTAAAGGACCTCATCACAGACGGGGATTCTTTACTGTAAGAGCAGTTTGACGATTGAACTCTCTGCCACATTGAAAAGTGTTTTTTTGAAAAATATAAAATTTCATCATATTTGTACCAGATTCTGGAGATGGAACTTTGATCCAGGAATTTATTCTAATAGCCATATTTGGAGTAAGGGAGGAATTTTTCCCCTAATGACAACATTGGAATGCACTCCAAGACAGTTTTTGCCTTCCTCTGGATCAACACGGCAGGTTTATAGGTTGAATTTGATGGACCTTTTTTCAATATTATCAACTATTCAACTCTGTAACAAAAGTGAGCTTCCATGGCCCGTACGGGGATCGAACCCGTGACCTTGGCGTTATTAGCACCACACGCTAACAAACTGAGCTAACCGGCCACTTTTACACCAAAGATTCACGTCACGTCAGTAGAAAATACATGCAAACGTGTATTCATATTGATATCCTATTAACCTGAATAATAAAATAAACTTGCAATTTTTACTACTCAAAAAGCATTGGACAAATTGCTTTTGTGTTTTCCATTCCACCCCACAAAGAGTTTTCTTCAGTACATTATATGGTACATTAAATGCTGCCATTAAAAACAAGAACTTGTCTCGCTAAAAACAAGCCCTTATATGACTATGAGGACGGAAAAATAATAAAGTTATGACTATCGGAATACAAAGAGGCAAAATCAAGATATTATTTTTGTCCTTAAGGTTGAAATTGGACCTCTAAGATGATTTCATGCAACAAACTCTGCATTTCTATAAATCACCGGTTAGACCATACATGGAATATTGTGTACAGTTTCAAGCACCTGTGTATGAGAAGGACATTGCTGAACTAGAATGCGTGCAAAGAAGGGAAAGCAAGGTAATTAAAGGACCTCATCACAGACGAGGATTCTTTACTGTAAGAGCAGTTCGACGATTGAACTCTCTGCCACATTGAAAAGTGTTTTTTTGAAAAATATAAAATTTCATCATATTTGTACCAGATTCTGGAGATGGAACTTTGATCCAGGAATTTATTCTAATAGCCATATTTGGAGTAAGGGAGGAATTTTTCCCCTAATGACAACATTGGAATGCACTCCAAGACAGTTTTTGCCTTCCTCTGGATCAACACGGCAGGTTTATAGGTTGAATTTGATGGACTTTTTTTCAATATTATCAACTATTCAACTCTGTAACAAAAGTGAGCTTCCATGGCCCGTACGGGGATCGAACCCGTGACCTTGGCGTTATTAGCACCACGCTCTAACCAACTGAGCTAACCAGCCACTTTTAAAGCAAAGATTCACGTCACGTCAGTAGAAAATACATGCAAACGTGTATTCATATTGATATCCTATTAACCTGAATAATAAAATAAACTTGCAATTTTTACTACTCAAAAAGCATTGGACAAATTGCTTTTGTGTTTTCCATTCCACCCCACAAAGAGTTTTCTTCAGTACATTATATGGTACATTAAATGCTGCCATTAAAAACAAGAACTTGTCTCGCTAAAAACAAGCCCTTATATGACTATGAGGACGGAAAAATAATAAAGTTATGACTATCGGAATACAAAGAGGCAAAATCAAGATATTATTTTTCCATTCCACCCCACAAAGAGTTTTCTTTCAGTACATTATATGGTACATTAAATGCTGCCATTAAAAACAAGAACTTGTCTCGCTAAAAACAAGCCCTTATATGACTATGAGGACGGAAAAATAATAAAGTTATGACTATCAGAATACAAAGAGGCAAAATCAAGATATTATTTTTGTCCTTAAGGTTGAAATTGAACCTCTAAGATGATTTCATGCAACAAACTCTGCATTTCTATAAATCACCGGTTAGACCATACATGGAATATTGTGTACAGTTTTAAGCACCTGTGTATGAGAAGGACATTGCTGAACTAGAATGCGTGCAAAGAAGGGAAAGCAAGGTAATTAAAGGACCTCATCACAGACGGGGATTCTTTACTGTAAGAGCAGTTCGACGATTGAACTCTCTGCCACATTGAAAAGTGTTTTTTTGAAAAATATAAAATTTCATCATATTTGTACCAGATTCTGGAGATGGAACTTTGATCCAGGAATTTATTCTAATAGCCATATTTGGAGTAAGGGAGGAATTTTTCCCCTAATGAGAAAATTGGAATGCACTCCAAGACAGTTTTTGCCTTCCTCTGGATCAACACGGCAGGTTTATAGGTTGAATTTGATGGACCTTTTTTCAATATTATCAACTATTCAACTCTGTAACAAGCATGTAACAAAAGTGAGCTTCCATGGCACGTACGGGGATCGAACCCGTGACCTTGGCGTTATTAGCACCACGCTCTAACCAACTGAGCTAACCGGTCACTTTTACACCAAAGATTCACGTCACGTCAGTAGAAAATACATGCAAACGTGTATTCATATTGATATCCTATTAACCTGAATAATAAAATAAACTTGCAATTTTTACTACTCAAAAAGCATTGGACAAATTGCTTTTGTGTTTTCCATTCCACCCCACAAAGAGTTTTCTTTCAGTACATTATATGGTACATTAAATGCTGCCATTAAAAACAAGAACTTGTCTCGCTAAAAACAAGCCCTTATATGACTATGAGGACGGAAAAATAATAAAGTTATGACTATCAGAATACAAAGAGGCAAAATCAAGATATTATTTGTGTCCTTAAGGTTGAAATTGAACCTCTAAGATGATTTCATGCAACAAACTCTGCATTTCTATAAATCACCGGTTAGACCATACATGGAATATTGTGTACAGTTTTAAGCACCTGTGTATGAGAAGGACATTGCTGAACTAGAATGCGTGCAAAGACGGGAAAGCAAGGTAATTAAAGGACCTCATCACAGACGGGGATTCTTTACTGTAAGAGCAGTTTGACGATTGAACTCTCTGCCACATTGAAAAGTGTTTTTTTGAAAAATATAAAATTTCATCATATTTGTACCAGATTCTGGAGATGGAACTTTGATCCAGGAATTTATTCTAATAGCCATATTTGGAGTAAGGGAGGAATTTTTCCCCTAATGACAACATTGGAATGCACTCCAAGACAGTTTTTGCCTTCCTCTGGATCAACACGGCAGGTTTATAGGTTGAATTTGATGGACCTTTTTTCAATATTATCAACTATTCAACTCTGTAACAAAAGTGAGCTTCCATGGCCCGTACGGGGATCGAACCCGTGACCTTGGCGTTATTAGCACCACGCGCTAACAAACTGAGCTAACCGGCCACTTTTACACCAAAGATTCACGTCACGTCAGTAGAAAATACATGCAAACGTGTATTCATATTGATATCCTATTAACCTGAATAATAAAATAAACTTGCAATTTTTACTACTCAAAAAGCATTGGACAAATTGCTTTTGTGTTTTCCATTCCACCCCACAAAGAGTTTTCTTTCAGTACATTATATGGTACATTAAATGCTGCCATTAAAAACAAGAACTTGTCTCGCTAAAAACAAGCCCTTATATGACTATGAGGACGGAAAAATAATAAAGTTATGACTATCGGAATACAAAGAGGCAAAATCAAGATATTATTTTTGTCCTTAAGGTTGAAATTGGACCTCTAAGATGATTTCATGCAACAAACTCTGCATTTCTATAAATCACCGGTTAGACCATACATGGAATATTGTGTACAGTTTTAAGCACCTGTGTATGAGAAGGACATTGCTGAACTAGAATGCGTGCAAAGACGGGAAAGCAAGGTAATTAAAGGACCTCATCACAGACGGGGATTCTTTACTGTAAGAGCAGTTTGACGATTGAACTCTCTGCCACATTGAAAAGTGTTTTTTTGAAAAATATAAAATTTCATCATATTTGTACCAGATTCTGGAGATGGAACTTTGATCCAGGAATTTATTCTAATAGCCATATTTGGAGTAAGGGAGGAATTTTTCCCCTAATGACAACATTGGAATGCACTCCAAGACAGTTTTTGCCTTCCTCTGGATCAACACGGCAGGTTTATAGGTTGAATTTGATGGACCTTTTTTCAATATTATCAACTATTCAACTCTGTAACAAAAGTGAGCTTCCATGGCCCGTACGGGGATCGAACCCGTGACCTTGGCGTTATTAGCACCACGCGCTAACAAACTGAGCTAACCGGCCACTTTTACACCAAAGATTCACGTCACGTCAGTAGAAAATACATGCAAACGTGTATTCATATTGATATCCTATTAACCTGAATAATAAAATAAACTTGCAATTTTTACTACTCAAAAAGCATTGGACAAATTGCTTTTGTGTTTTCCATTCCACCCCACAAAGAGTTTTCTTCAGTACATTATATGGTACATTAAATGCTGCCATTAAAAACAAGAACTTGTCTCGCTAAAAACAAGCCCTTATATGACTATGAGGACGGAAAAATAATAAAGTTATGACTATCGGAATACAAAGAGGCAAAATCAAGATATTATTTTTCCATTCCACCCCACAAAGAGTTTTCTTTCAGTACATTATATGGTACATTAAATGCTGCCATTAAAAACAAGAACTTGTCTCGCTAAAAACAAGCCCTTATATGACTATGAGGACGGAAAAATAATAAAGTTATGACTATCAGAATACAAAGAGGCAAAATCAAGATATTATTTTTGTCCTTAAGGTTGAAATTGAACCTCTAAGATGATTTCATGCAACAAACTCTGCATTTCTATAAATCACCGGTTAGACCATACATGGAATATTGTGTACAGTTTTAAGCACCTGTGTATGAGAAGGACATTGCTGAACTAGAATGCGTGCAAAGAAGGGAAAGCAAGGTAATTAAAGGACCTCATCACAGACGGGGATTCTTTACTGTAAGAGCAGTTCGACGATTGAACTCTCTGCCACATTGAAAAGTGTTTTTTTGAAAAATATAAAATTTCATCATATTTGTACCAGATTCTGGAGATGGAACTTTGATCCAGGAATTTATTCTAATAGCCATATTTGGAGTAAGGGAGGAATTTTTCCCCTAATGAGAAAATTGGAATGCACTCCAAGACAGTTTTTGCCTTCCTCTGGATCAACACGGCAGGTTTATAGGTTGAATTTGATGGACCTTTTTTCAATATTATCAACTATTCAACTCTGTAACAAGCATGTAACAAAAGTGAGCTTCCATGGCACGTACGGGGATCGAACCCGTGACCTTGGCGTTATTAGCACCACGCTCTAACCAACTGAGCTAACCGGTCACTTTTACACCAAAGATTCACGTCACGTCAGTAGAAAATACATGCAAACGTGTATTCATATTGATATCCTATTAACCTGAATAATAAAATAAACTTGCAATTTTTACTACTCAAAAAGCATTGGACAAATTGCTTTTGTGTTTTCCATTCCACCCCACAAAGAGTTTTCTTTCAGTACATTATATGGTACATTAAATGCTGCCATTAAAAACAAGAACTTGTCTCGCTAAAAACAAGCCCTTATATGACTATGAGGACGGAAAAATAATAAAGTTATGACTATCAGAATACAAAGAGGCAAAATCAAGATATTATTTGTGTCCTTAAGGTTGAAATTGAACCTCTAAGATGATTTCATGCAACAAACTCTGCATTTCTATAAATCACCGGTTAGACCATACATGGAATATTGTGTACAGTTTTAAGCACCTGTGTATGAGAAGGACATTGCTGAACTAGAATGCGTGCAAAGACGGGAAAGCAAGGTAATTAAAGGACCTCATCACAGACGGGGATTCTTTACTGTAAGAGCAGTTTGACGATTGAACTCTCTGCCACATTGAAAAGTGTTTTTTTGAAAAATATAAAATTTCATCATATTTGTACCAGATTCTGGAGATGGAACTTTGATCCAGGAATTTATTCTAATAGCCATATTTGGAGTAAGGGAGGAATTTTTCCCCTAATGACAACATTGGAATGCACTCCAAGACAGTTTTTGCCTTCCTCTGGATCAACACGGCAGGTTTATAGGTTGAATTTGATGGACCTTTTTTCAATATTATCAACTATTCAACTCTGTAACAAAAGTGAGCTTCCATGGCCCGTACGGGGATCGAACCCGTGACCTTGGCGTTATTAGCACCACGCGCTAACAAACTGAGCTAACCGGCCACTTTTACACCAAAGATTCACGTCACGTCAGTAGAAAATACATGCAAACGTGTATTCATATTGATATCCTATTAACCTGAATAATAAAATAAACTTGCAATTTTTACTACTCAAAAAGCATTGGACAAATTGCTTTTGTGTTTTCCATTCCACCCCACAAAGAGTTTTCTTTCAGTACATTATATGGTACATTAAATGCTGCCATTAAAAACAAGAACTTGTCTCGCTAAAAACAAGCCCTTATATGACTATGAGGACGGAAAAATAATAAAGTTATGACTATCGGAATACAAAGAGGCAAAATCAAGATATTATTTTTGTCCTTAAGGTTGAAATTGGACCTCTAAGATGATTTCATGCAACAAACTCTGCATTTCTATAAATCACCGGTTAGACCATACATGGAATATTGTGTACAGTTTTAAGCACCTGTGTATGAGAAGGACATTGCTGAACTAGAATGCGTGCAAAGACGGGAAAGCAAGGTAATTAAAGGACCTCATCACAGACGGGGATTCTTTACTGTAAGAGCAGTTTGACGATTGAACTCTCTGCCACATTGAAAAGTGTTTTTTTGAAAAATATAAAATTTCATCATATTTGTACCAGATTCTGGAGATGGAACTTTGATCCAGGAATTTATTCTAATAGCCATATTTGGAGTAAGGGAGGAATTTTTCCCCTAATGACAACATTGGAATGCACTCCAAGACAGTTTTTGCCTTCCTCTGGATCAACACGGCAGGTTTATAGGTTGAATTTGATGGACCTTTTTTCAATATTATCAACTATTCAACTCTGTAACAAAAGTGAGCTTCCATGGCCCGTACGGGGATCGAACCCGTGACCTTGGCGTTATTAGCACCACGCGCTAACAAACTGAGCTAACCGGCCACTTTTACACCAAAGATTCACGTCACGTCAGTAGAAAATACATGCAAACGTGTATTCATATTGATATCCTATTAACCTGAATAATAAAATAAACTTGCAATTTTTACTACTCAAAAAGCATTGGACAAATTGCTTTTGTGTTTTCCATTCCACCCCACAAAGAGTTTTCTTTCAGTACATTATATGGTACATTAAATGCTGCCATTAAAAACAAGAACTTGTCTCGCTAAAAACAAGCCCTTATATGACTATGAGGACGGAAAAATAATAAAGTTATGACTATCGGAATACAAAGAGGCAAAATCAAGATATTATTTTTGTCCTTAAGGTTGAAATTGAACCTCTAAGATGATTTCATGCAACAAACTCTGCATTTCTATAAATCACCGGTTACACCATACATCGAATATTGTGTACAGTTTTGAGCACCTGTGTATGAGAAGGACATTGCTGAACTAGAATGCGTGCAAAGAAGGGAAAGCAAGGTAATTAAAGGACCTCATCACAGACGGGGATTCTTTACTGTAAGAGCAGTTTGACGATTGAACTCTCTGCCACATTGAAAAGTGTTTTTTTGAAAAATATAAAATTTCATCATATTTGTACCAGATTCTGGAGATGGAACTTTGATCCAGGAATTTATTCTAATAGCCATATTTGGAGTAAGGGAGGAATTTTTCCCCTAATGACAACATTGGAATGCACTCCAAGACAGTTTTTGCCTTCCTCTGGATCAACACGGCAGGTTTATAGGTTGAATTTGATGGACCTTTTTTCAATATTATCAACTATTCAACTCTGTAACAAAAGTGAGCTTCCATGGCCCGTACGGGGATCGAACCCGTGACCTTGGCGTTATTAGCACCACGCGCTAACAAACTGAGCTAACCGGCCACTTTTACACCAAAGATTCACGTCACGTCAGTAGAAAATACATGCAAACGTGTATTCATATTGATATCCTATTAACCTGAATAATAAAATAAACTTGCAATTTTTACTACTCAAAAAGCATTGGACAAATTGCTTTTGTGTTTTCCATTCCACCCCACAAAGAGTTTTCTTTCAGTACATTATATGGTACATTAAATGCTGCCATTAAAAACAAGAACTTGTCTCGCTAAAAACAAGCCCTTATATGACTATGAGGACGGAAAAATAATAAAGTTATGACTATCGGAATACAAAGAGGCAAAATCAAGATATTATTTTTGTCCTTAAGGTTGAAATTGGACCTCTAAGATGATTTCATGCAACAAACTCTGCATTTCTATAAATCACCGGTTAGACCATACATGGAATATTGTGTACAGTTTTAAGCACCTGTGTATGAGAAGGACATTGCTGAACTAGAATGCGTGCAAAGACGGGAAAGCAAGGTAATTAAAGGACCTCATCACAGACGGGGATTCTTTACTGTAAGAGCAGTTTGACGATTGAACTCTCTGCCACATTGAAAAGTGTTTTTTTGAAAAATATAAAATTTCATCATATTTGTACCAGATTCTGGAGATGGAACTTTGATCCAGGAATTTATTCTAATAGCCATATTTGGAGTAAGGGAGGAATTTTTCCCCTAATGACAACATTGGAATGCACTCCAAGACAGTTTTTGCCTTCCTCTGGATCAACACGGCAGGTTTATAGGTTGAATTTGATGGACCTTTTTTCAATATTATCAACTATTCAACTCTGTAACAAAAGTGAGCTTCCATGGCCCGTACGGGGATCGAACCCGTGACCTTGGCGTTATTAGCACCACGCGCTAACAAACTGAGCTAACCGGCCACTTTTACACCAAAGATTCACGTCACGTCAGTAGAAAATACATGCAAACGTGTATTCATATTGATATCCTATTAACCTGAATAATAAAATAAACTTGCAATTTTTACTACTCAAAAAGCATTGGACAAATTGCTTTTGTGTTTTCCATTCCACCCCACAAAGAGTTTTCTTTCAGTACATTATATGGTACATTAAATGCTGCCATTAAAAACAAGAACTTGTCTCGCTAAAAACAAGCCCTTATATGACTATGAGGACGGAAAAATAATAAAGTTATGACTATCGGAATACAAAGAGGCAAAATCAAGATATTATTTTTGTCCTTAAGGTTGAAATTGAACCTCTAAGATGATTTCATGCAACAAACTCTGCATTTCTATAAATCACCGGTTACACCATACATCGAATATTGTGTACAGTTTTGAGCACCTGTGTATGAGAAGGACATTGCTGAACTAGAATGCGTGCAAAGAAGGGAAAGCAAGGTAATTAAAGGACCTCATCACAGACGGGGATTCTTTACTGTAAGAGCAGTTTGACGATTGAACTCTCTGCCACATTGAAAAGTGTTTTTTTGAAAAATATAAAATTTCATCATATTTGTACCAGATTCTGGAGATGGAACTTTGATCCAGGAATTTATTCTAATAGCCATATTTGGAGTAAGGGAGGAATTTTTCCCCTAATGACAACATTGGAATGCACTCCAAGACAGTTTTTGCCTTCCTCTGGATCAACACGGCAGGTTTATAGGTTGAATTTGATGGACCTTTTTTCAATATTATCAACTATTCAACTCTGTAACAAGCATGTAACAAAAGTGAGCTTCCATGGCCCGTACGGGGATCGAACCCGTGACCTTGGCGTTATTAGCACCACGCGCTAACCAACTGAGCTAACCGGCCACTTTTACACCAAAGATTCACATCACGTCAGTAGAAAATACATGCAAACGTGTATTCATATTGATATCCTATTAACCTGAATAATAAAATAAACTTGCAATTTTTACTACTCAAAAAGCATTGGACAAATTGCTTTTGTGTTTTCCATTCCACCCCACAAAGAGTTTTCTTTCAGTACATTATATGGTACATTAAATGCTGCCATTAAAAACAAGAACTTGTCTCGCTAAAAACAAGCCCTTATATGACTATGAGGACGGAAAAATAATAAAGTTATGACTATCGGAATACAAAGAGGCAAAATCAAGATATTATTTTTGTCCTTAAGGTTGAAATTGGACCTCTAAGATGATTTCATGCAACAAACTCTGCATTTCTATAAATCACCGGTTAGACCATACATGGAATATTGTGTACAGTTTTGAGCACCTGTGTATGAGAAGGACATTGCTGAACTAGAATGCGTGCAAAGAAGGGAAAGCAAGGTAATTAAAGGACCTCATCACAGACGGGGATTCTTTACTGTAAGAGCAGTTCGACGATTGAACTCTCTGCCACATTGAAAAGTGTTTTTTTGAAAAATATAAAATTTCATCATATTTGTACCAGATTCTGGAGATGGAACTTTGATCCAGGAATTTATTCTAATAGCCATATTTGGAGTAAGGGAGGAATTTTTCCCCTAATGACAACATTGGAATGCACTCCAAGACAGTTTTTGCCTTCCTCTGGATCAACACGGCAGGTTTATAGGTTGAATTTGATGGACCTTTTTTCAATATTATCAACTATTCAACTCTGTAACAAGCATGTAACAAAAGTGAGCTTCCATGGCCCGTACGGGGATCGAACCCGTGACCTTGGCGTTATTAGCACCACGCTCTAACCAACTGAGCTAACCGGCCACTTTTACACCAAAGATTCACGTCACGTCAGTAGAAAATACATGCAAACGTGTATTCATATTGATATCCTATTAACCTGAATAATAAAATAAACTTGCAATTTTTACTACTCAAAAAGCATTGGACAAATTGCTTTTGTGTTTTCCATTCCACCCCACAAAGAGTTTTATTTCAGTACATTATATGGTACATTAAATGCTGCCATTAAAAACAAGAACTTGTCTCGCTAAAAACAAGCCCTTATATGACTATGAGGACGGAAAAATAATAAAGTTATGACTATCGGAATACAAAGAGGCAAAATCAAGATATTATTTTTGTCCTTAAGGTTGAAATTGGACCTCTAAGATGATTTCATGCAACAAACTCTGCATTTCTATAAATCACCGGTTACACCATACATCGAATATTGTGTACAGTTTTGAGCACCTGTGTATGAGAAGGACATTGCTGAACTAGAATGCGTGCAAAGAAGGGAAAGCAAGGTAATTAAAGGACCTCATCACAGATGGGGATTCTTTACTGTAAGAGCAGTTTGACGATTGAACTCTCTGCCACATTGAAAAGTGTTTTTTTGAAAAATATAAAATTTCATGATATTTGTACCAGATTCTGGAGATGGAACTTTGATCCAGGAATTTATTCTAATAGCCATATTTGGAGTAAGGGAGGAATTTTTCCCCTAATGACAACATTGGAATGCACTCCAAGACAGTTTTTGCCTTCCTCTGGATCAACACAGCAGGTTTATAGGTTGAATTTGATGGACCTTTTTTCAATATTATCAACTATTCAACTCTGTAACAAGCATGTAACAAAAGTGAGCTTCCATGGCCCGTATGGGGATCGAACCCGTGACCTTGGCGTTATTAGCACCACGCTCTAACCAACTGAGCTAACCGGCCACTTTTACACCAAAGATTCACGTCACGTCAGTAGAAAATACATGCAAACGTGTATTCATATTGATATCCTATTAACCTGAATAATAAAATAAACTTGCAATTTTTACTACTCAAAAAGCATTGGACAAATTGCTTTTGTGTTTTCCATTCCACCCCACAAAGAGTTTTCTTTCAGTACATTATATGGTACATTAAATGCTTCCATTAAAAACAAGAACTTGTCTCGCTAAAAACAAGCCCTTATATGACTATGAGGACGGAAAAATAATAAAGTTATGACTATCGGAATACAAAGAGGCAAAATCAAGATATTATTTTTGTCCTTAAGGTTGAAATTGGACCTCTAAGATGATTTCATGCAACAAACTCTGCATTTCTATAAATCACCGGTTAGACCATACATGGAATATTGTGTACAGTTTTGAGCACCTGTGTATGAGAAGGACATTGCTGAACTAGAATGCGTGCAAAGAAGGGAAAGCAAGGTAATTAAAGGACCTCATCACAGACGGGGATTCTTTACTGTAAGAGCAGTTCGACGATTGAACTCTCTGCCACATTGAAAAGTGTTTTTTTGAAAAATATAAAATTTCATCATATTTGTACCAGATTCTGGAGATGGAACTTTGATCCAGGAATTTATTCTAATAGCCATATTTGGAGTAAGGGAGGAATTTTTCCCCTAATGACAACATTGGAATGCACTCCAAGACAGTTTTTGCCTTCCTCTGGATCAACACGGCAGGTTTATAGGTTGAATTTGATGGACCTTTTTTCAATATTATCAACTATTCAACTCTGTAACAAGCATGTAACAAAAGTGAGCTTCCATGGCCCGTACGGGGATCGAACCCTTGACCTTGGCGTTATTAGCACCACGCTCTAACCAACTGAGCTAACCGGCCACTTTTACACCAAAGATTCACGTCACGTCAGTAGAAAATACATGCAAACGTGTATTCATATCCTATTAACCTGAATAATAAAATAAACTTGCAATTTTTACTACTCAAAAAGCATTGGACAAATTGCTTTTGTGTTTTCCATTCCACCCCACAAAGAGTTTTCTTCAGTACATTATATGGTACATTAAATGCTGCCATTAAAAACAAGAACTTGTCTCGCTAAAAACAAGCCCTTATATGACTATGAGGACGGAAAAATAATAAAGTTATGACTATCGGAATACAAAGAGGCAAAATCAAGATATTATTTTTGTCCTTAAGGTTGAAATTGGACCTCTAAGATGATTTCATGCAACAAACTCTGCATTTCTATAAATCACCGGTTAGACCATACATGGAATATTGTGTACAGTTTTGAGCACCTGTGTATGAGAAGGACATTGCTGAACTAGAATGCGTGCAAAGAAGGGAAAGCAAGGTAATTAAAGGACCTCATCACAGACGGGGATTCTTTACTGTAAGAGCAGTTCGACGATTGAACTCTCTGCCACATTGAAAAGTGTTTTTTTGAAAAATATAAAATTTCATCATATTTGTACCAGATTCTGGAGATGGAACTTTGATCCAGGAACTTATTCTAATAGCCATATTTGGAGTAAGGGAGGAATTTTTCCCCTAATGACAACATTGGAATGCACTCCAAGACAGTTTTTGCCTTCCTCTGGATCAACACGGCAGGTTTATAGGTTGAATTTGATGGACCTTTTTTCAATATTATCAACTATTCAACTCTGTAACAAGCATGTAACAAAGGTGAGCTTCCATGGCCCATACGGGGATCGAACCCGTGACCTTGGCGTTATTAGCACCACGCTCTAACCAACTGAGCTAACCGGCCACTTTTACACCAAAGATTCACGTCACGTCAGTAGAAAATACATGCAAACGTGTATTCATATTGATATCCTATTAACCTGAATAATAAAATAAACTTGCAATTTTTACTACTCAAAAAGCATTGGACAAATTGCTTTTGTGTTTTCCATTCCACCCCACAAAGAGTTTTATTTCAGTACATTATATGGTACATTAAATGCTGCCATTAAAAACAAGAACTTGTCTCGCTAAAAACAAGCCCTTATATGACTATGAGGACGGAAAAATAATAAAGTTATGACTATCGGAATACAAAGAGGCAAAATCAAGATATTATTTTTGTCCTTAAGGTTGAAATTGGACCTCTAAGATGATTTCATGCAACAAACTCTGCATTTCTATAAATCACCGGTTACACCATACATCGAATATTGTGTACAGTTTTGAGCACCTGTGTATGAGAAGGACATTGCTGAACTAGAATGCGTGCAAAGAAGGGAAAGCAAGGTAATTAAAGGACCTCATCACAGATGGGGATTCTTTACTGTAAGAGCAGTTTGACGATTGAACTCTCTGCCACATTGAAAAGTGTTTTTTTGAAAAATATAAAATGTCATCATATTTGTACCAGATTCTGGAGATGGAACTTTGATCCAGGAATTTATTCTAATAGCCATATTTGGAGTAAGGGAGGAATTTTTCCCCTAATGACAACATTGGAATGCACTCCAAGACAGTTTTTGCCTTCCTCTGGATCAACACAGCAGGTTTATAGGTTGAATTTGATGGACCTTTTTTCAATATTATCAACTATTCAACTCTGTAACAAGCATGTAACAAAAGTGAGCTTCCATGGCCCGTATGGGGATCGAACCCGTGACCTTGGCGTTATTAGCACCACGCTCTAACCAACTGAGCTAACCGGCCACTTTTACACCAAAGATTCACGTCACGTCAGTAGAAAATACATGCAAACGTGTATTCATATTGATATCCTATTAACCTGAATAATAAAATAAACTTGCAATTTTTACTACTCAAAAAGCATTGGACAAATTGCTTTTGTGTTTTCCATTCCACCCCACAAAGAGTTTTCTTTCAGTACATTATATGGTACATTAAATGCTTCCATTAAAAACAAGAACTTGTCTCGCTAAAAACAAGCCCTTATATGACTATGAGGACGGAAAAATAATAAAGTTATGACTATCGGAATACAAAGAGGCAAAATCAAGATATTATTTTTGTCCTTAAGGTTGAAATTGGACCTCTAAGATGATTTCATGCAACAAACTCTGCATTTCTATAAATCACCGGTTAGACCATACATGGAATATTGTGTACAGTTTTGAGCACCTGTGTATGAGAAGGACATTGCTGAACTAGAATGCGTGCAAAGAAGGGAAAGCAAGGTAATTAAAGGACCTCATCACAGACGGGGATTCTTTACTGTAAGAGCAGTTCGACGATTGAACTCTCTGCCACATTGAAAAGTGTTTTTTTGAAAAATATAAAATTTCATCATATTTGTACCAGATTCTGGAGATGGAACTTTGATCCAGGAATTTATTCTAATAGCCATATTTGGAGTAAGGGAGGAATTTTTCCCCTAATGACAACATTGGAATGCACTCCAAGACAGTTTTTGCCTTCCTCTGGATCAACACGGCAGGTTTATAGGTTGAATTTGATGGACCTTTTTTCAATATTATCAACTATTCAACTCTGTAACAAGCATGTAACAAAAGTGAGCTTCCATGGCCCGTACGGGGATCGAACCTGTGACCTTGGCGTTATTAGCACCACGCTCTAACCAACTGAGCTAACCGGCCACTTTTACACCAAAGATTCACGTCACGTCAGTAGAAAATACATGCAAACGTGTATTCATATTGATATCCTATTAACCTGAATAATAAAATAAACTTGCAATTTTTACTACTCAAAAAGCATTGGACAAATTGCTTTTGTGTTTTCCATTCCACCCCACAAAGAGTTTTATTTCAGTACATTATATGGTACATTAAATGCTGCCATTAAAAACAAGAACTTGTCTCGCTAAAAACAAGCCCTTATATGACTATGAGGACGGAAAAATAATAAAGTTATGACTATCGGAATACAAAGAGGCAAAATCAAGATATTATTTTTGTCCTTAAGGTTGAAATTGGACCTCTAAGATGATTTCATGCAACAAACTCTGCATTTCTATAAATCACCGGTTACACCATACATCGAATATTGTGTACAGTTTTGAGCACCTGTGTATGAGAAGGACATTGCTGAACTAGAATGCGTGCAAAGAAGGGAAAGCAAGGTAATTAAAGGACCTCATCACAGATGGGGATTCTTTACTGTAAGAGCAGTTTGACGATTGAACTCTCTGCCACATTGAAAAGTGTTTTTTTGAAAAATATAAAATTTCATCATATTTGTACCAGATTCTGGAGATGGAACTTTGATCCAGGAATTTATTCTAATAGCCATATTTGGAGTAAGGGAGGAATTTTTCCCCTAATGACAACATTGGAATGCACTCCAAGACAGTTTTTGCCTTCCTCTGGATCAACACAGCAGGTTTATAGGTTGAATTTGATGGACCTTTTTTCAATATTATCAACTATTCAACTCTGTAACAAGCATGTAACAAAAGTGAGCTTCCATGGCCCGTATGGGGATCGAACCCGTGACCTTGGCGTTATTAGCACCACGCTCTAACCAACTGAGCTAACCGGCCACTTTTACACCAAAGATTCACGTCACGTCAGTAGAAAATACATGCAAACGTGTATTCATATTGATATCCTATTAATCTGAATAATAAAATAAACTTGCAATTTTTACTACTCAAAAAGCATTGGACAAATTGCTTTTGTGTTTTCCATTCCACCCCACAAAGAGTTTTATTTCAGTACATTATATGGTACATTAAATGCTGCCATTAAAAACAAGAACTTGTCTCGCTAAAAACAAGCCCTTATATGACTATGAGGACGGAAAAATAATAAAGTTATGACTATCGGAATACAAAGAGGCAAAATCAAGATATTATTTTTGTCCTTAAGGTTGAAATTGGACCTCTAAGATGATTTCATGCAACAAACTCTGCATTTCTATAAATCACCGGTTAGACCATACATGGAATATTGTGTACAGTTTTGAGCACCTGTGTATGAGAAGGACATTGCTGAACTAGAATGCGTGCAAAGAAGGGAAAGCAAGGTAATTAAAGGACCTCATCACAGATGGGGATTCTTTACTGTAAGAGCAGTTTGACGATTGAACTCTCTGCCACATTGAAAAGTGTTTTTTTGAAAAATATAAAATGTCATCATATTTGTACCAGATTCTGGAGATGGAACTTTGATCCAGGAATTTATTCTAATAGCCATATTTGGAGTAAGGGAGGAATTTTTCCCCTAATGACAACATTGGAATGCACTCCAAGACAGTTTTTGCCTTCCTCTGGATCAACACAGCAGGTTTATAGGTTGAATTTGATGGACCTTTTTTCAATATTATCAACTATTCAACTCTGTAACAAGCATGTAACAAAAGTGAGCTTCCATGGCCCGTATGGGGATCGAACCCGTGACCTTGGCATTATTAGCACCACGCTCTAACCAACTGAGCTAACCGGCCACTTTTACACCAAAGATTCACGTCACGTCAGTAGAAAATACATGCAAACGTGTATTCATATTGATATCCTATTAATCTGAATAATAAAATAAACTTGCAATTTTTACTACTCAAAAAGCATTGGACAAATTGCTTTTGTGTTTTCCATTCCACCCCACAAAGAGTTTTATTTCAGTACATTATATGGTACATTAAATGCTGCCATTAAAAACAAGAACTTGTCTCGCTAAAAACAAGCCCTTATATGACTATGAGGACGGAAAAATAATAAAGTTATGACTATCGGAATACAAAGAGGCAAAATCAAGATATTATTTTTGTCCTTAAGGTTGAAATTGGACCTCTAAGATGATTTCATGCAACAAACTCTGCATTTCTATAAATCACCGGTTAGACCATACATGGAATATTGTGTACAGTTTTGAGCACCTGTGTATGAGAAGGACATTGCTGAACTAGAATGCGTGCAAAGAAGGGAAAGCAAGGTAATTAAAGGACCTCAACACAGACGGGGATTCTTTACTGTAAGAGCAGTTCGACGATTGAACTCTCTGCCACATTGAAAAGTGTTTTTTTGAAAAATATAAAATGTCATCATATTTGTACCAGATTCTGGAGATGGAACTTTGATCCAGGAATTTATTCTAATAGCCATATTTGGAGTAAGGGAGGAATTTTTCCCCTAATGACAACATTGGAATGCACTCCAAGACAGTTTTTGCCTTCCTCTGGATCAACACGGCAGGTTTATAGGTTGAATTTGATGGACCTTTTTTCAATATTATCAACTATTCAGCTCTGTAACAAGCATGTAACAAAAGTGAGCTGCCATGGCCCGTACGGGTATCGAACCCGTGACCTTGGCGTTATTAGCACCACACTCTAACCAACTGAGCTAACCGGCCACTTTTACACCAAACATTCACGTCACGTCAGTAGAAAATACATGCAAACGTGTATTCATATTGATATCCTATTAACCTGAATAATAAAATAAACTTGCAATTTTTACTACTCAAAAAGCATTGGACAAATTGCTTTTGTGTTTTCCATTCCACTCCACAAAGAGTTTTCTTTCAGTACATTATATGGTACATTAAATGCTGCCATTAAAAACAAGAACTTGTCTCGCTAAAAACAAGCCCTTATATGACTATGAGGACGGAAAAATAATAAAGTTATGACTATCGGAATACAAAGAGGCAAAATCAAGATATTATTTTTGTCCTTAAGGTTGAAATTGGACCTCTAAGATGATTTCATGCAACAAACTCTGCATTTCTATAAATCACCGGTTAGACCATACATGGAATATTGTGTACAGTTTTGAGCACCTGTGTATGAGAAGGACATTGCTGAACTAGAATGCGTGCAAAGAAGGGAAAGCAAGGTAATTAAAGGACCTCATCACAGACGGGGATTCTTTACTGTAAGAGCAGTTCGACGATTGAACTCTCTGCCACATTGAAAAGTGTTTTTTTGAAAAATATAACATTTCATCATATTTGTACCAGATTCTGGAGATGGAACTTTGATCCAGGAATTTATTCTAATAGCCATATTTGGAGTAAGGGAGGAATTTTTCCCCTAATGACAACATTGGAATGCACTCCAAGACAGTTTTTGCCTTCCTCTGGATCAACACGGCAGGTTTATAGGTTGAATTTGATGGACCTTTTTTCAATATTATCAACTATTCAGCTCTGTAACAAGCATGTAACAAAAGTGAGCTTCCATGGCCCGTACGGGGATCGAACCCGTGACCTTGGCGTTATTAGCACCACGCTCTAACCAACTGAGCTAACCGGCCACTTTTACACCAAAGATTCACGTCACGTCAGTAGAAAATACATGCAAACGTGTATTCATATTGATATCCTATTAACCTGAATAATAAAATAAACTTGCAATTTTTACTACTCAAAAAGAATTGGACAAATTGCTTTTGTGTTTTCCATTCCACCCCACAAAGAGTTTTATTTCAGTACATTATATGGTACATTAAATGCTGCCATTAAAAACAAGAACTTGTCTCGCTAAAAACAAGCCCTTATATGACTATGAGGACGGAAAAATAATAAAGTTATGACTATCGGAATACAAAGAGGCAAAATCAAGATATTATTTTTGTCCTTAAGGTTGAAATTGGACCTCTAAGATGATTTCATGCAACAAACTCTGCATTTCTATAAATCACCGGTTACACCATACATCGAATATTGTGTACAGTTTTGAGCACCTGTGTATGAGAAGGACATTGCTGAACTAGAATGCGTGCAAAGAAGGGAAAGCAAGGTAATTAAAGGACCTCATCACAGATGGGGATTCTTTACTGTAAGAGCAGTTTGACGATTGAACTCTCTGCCACATTGAAAAGTGTTTTTTTGAAAAATATAAAATTTCATCATATTTGTACCAGATTCTGGAGATGGAACTTTGATCCAGGAATTTATTCTAATAGCCATATTTGGAGTAAGGGAGGAATTTTTCCCCTAATGACAACATTGGAATGCACTCCAAGACAGTTTTTGCCTTCCTCTGGATCAACACAGCAGGTTTATAGGTTGAATTTGATGGACCTTTTTTCAATATTATCAACTATTCAACTCTGTAACAAGCATGTAACAAAAGTGAGCTTCCATGGCCCGTATGGGGATCGAACCCGTGACCTTGGCGTTATTAGCACCACGCTCTAACCAACTGAGCTAACCGGCCACTTTTACACCAAAGATTCACGTCACGTCAGTAGAAAATACATGCAAACGTGTATTCATATTGATATCCTATTAACCTGAATAATAAAATAAACTTGCAATTTTTACTACTCAAAAAGCATTGGACAAATTGCTTTTGTGTTTTCCATTCCACCCCACAAAGAGTTTTATTTCAGTACATTATATGGTACATTAAATGCTGCCATTAAAAACAAGAACTTGTCTCGCTAAAAACAAGCCCTTATATGACTATGAGGACGGAAAAATAATAAAGTTATGACTATCGGAATACAAAGAGGCAAAATCAAGATATTATTTTTGTCCTTAAGGTTGAAATTGGACCTCTAAGATGATTTCATGCAACAAACTCTGCATTTCTATAAATCACCGGTTAGACCATACATGGAATATTGTGTACAGTTTTGAGCACCTGTGTATGAGAAGGACATTGCTGAACTAGAATGCGTGCAAAGAAGGGAAAGCAAGGTAATTAAAGGACCTCATCACAGATGGGGATTCTTTACTGTAAGAGCAGTTTGACGATTGAACTCTCTGCCACATTGAAAAGTGTTTTTTTGAAAAATATAAAATGTCATCATATTTGTACCAGATTCTGGAGATGGAACTTTGATCCAGGAATTTATTCTAATAGCCATATTTGGAGTAAGGGAGGAATTTTTCCCCTAATGACAACATTGGAATGCACTCCAAGACAGTTTTTGCCTTCCTCTGGATCAACACAGCAGGTTTATAGGTTGAATTTGATGGACCTTTTTTCAATATTATCAACTATTCAACTCTGTAACAAGCATGTAACAAAAGTGAGCTTCCATGGCCCGTATGGGGATCGAACCCGTGACCTTGGCGTTATTAGCACCACGCTCTAACCAACTGAGCTAACCGGCCACTTTTACACCAAAGATTCACGTCACGTCAGTAGAAAATACATGCAAACGTGTATTCATATTGATATCCTATTAACCTGAATAATAAAATAAACTTGCAATTTTTACTACTCAAAAAGCATTGGACAAATTGCTTTTGTGTTTTCCATTCCACCCCACAAAGAGTTTTCTTTCAGTACATTATATGGTACATTAAATGCTTCCATTAAAAACAAGAACTTGTCTCGCTAAAAACAAGCCCTTATATGACTATGAGGACGGAAAAATAATAAAGTTATGACTATCGGAATACAAAGAGGCAAAATCAAGATATTATTTTTGTCCTTAAGGTTGAAATTGGACCTCTAAGATGATTTCATGCAACAAACTCTGCATTTCTATAAATCACCGGTTAGACCATACATGGAATATTGTGTACAGTTTTGAGCACCTGTGTATGAGAAGGACATTGCTGAACTAGAATGCGTGCAAAGAAGGGAAAGCAAGGTAATTAAAGGACCTCATCACAGACGGGGATTCTTTACTGTAAGAGCAGTTCGACGATTGAACTCTCTGCCACATTGAAAAGTGTTTTTTTGAAAAATATAAAATTTCATCATATTTGTACCAGATTCTGGAGATGGAACTTTGATCCAGGAATTTATTCTAATAGCCATATTTGGAGTAAGGGAGGAATTTTTCCCCTAATGACAACATTGGAATGCACTCCAAGACAGTTTTTGCCTTCCTCTGGATCAACACGGCAGGTTTATAGGTTGAATTTGATGGACCTTTTTTCAATATTATCAACTATTCAACTCTGTAACAAGCATGTAACAAAAGTGAGCTTCCATGGCCCGTACGGGGATCGAACCCGTGACCTTGGCGTTATTAGCACCACGCTCTAACCAACTGAGCTAACCGGCCACTTTTACACCAAAGATTCACGTCACGTCAGTAGAAAATACATGCAAACGTGTATTCATATTGATATCCTATTAATCTGAATAATAAAATAAACTTGCAATTTTTACTACTCAAAAAGCATTGGACAAATTGCTTTTGTGTTTTCCATTCCACCCCACAAAGAGTTTTATTTCAGTACATTATATGGTACATTAAATGCTGCCATTAAAAACAAGAACTTGTCTCGCTAAAAACAAGCCCTTATATGACTATGAGGACGGAAAAATAATAAAGTTATGACTATCGGAATACAAAGAGGCAAAATCAAGATATTATTTTTGTCCTTAAGGTTGAAATTGGACCTCTAAGATGATTTCATGCAACAAACTCTGCATTTCTATAAATCACCGGTTAGACCATACATGGAATATTGTGTACAGTTTTGAGCACCTGTGTATGAGAAGGACATTGCTGAACTAGAATGCGTGCAAAGAAGGGAAAGCAAGGTAATTAAAGGACCTCATCACAGATGGGGATTCTTTACTGTAAGAGCAGTTTGACGATTGAACTCTCTGCCACATTGAAAAGTGTTTTTTTGAAAAATATAAAATGTCATCATATTTGTACCAGATTCTGGAGATGGAACTTTGATCCAGGAATTTATTCTAATAGCCATATTTGGAGTAAGGGAGGAATTTTTCCCCTAATGACAACATTGGAATGCACTCCAAGACAGTTTTTGCCTTCCTCTGGATCAACACAGCAGGTTTATAGGTTGAATTTGATGGACCTTTTTTCAATATTATCAACTATTCAACTCTGTAACAAGCATGTAACAAAAGTGAGCTTCCATGGCCCGTATGGGGATCGAACCCGTGACCTTGGCGTTATTAGCACCACGCTCTAACCAACTGAGCTAACCGGCCACTTTTACACCAAAGATTCACGTCACGTCAGTAGAAAATACATGCAAACGTGTATTCATATTGATATCCTATTAATCTGAATAATAAAATAAACTTGCAATTTTTACTACTCAAAAAGCATTGGACAAATTGCTTTTGTGTTTTCCATTCCACCCCACAAAGAGTTTTATTTCAGTACATTATATGGTACATTAAATGCTGCCATTAAAAACAAGAACTTGTCTCGCTAAAAACAAGCCCTTATATGACTATGAGGACGGAAAAATAATAAAGTTATGACTATCGGAATACAAAGAGGCAAAATCAAGATATTATTTTTGTCCTTAAGGTTGAAATTGGACCTCTAAGATGATTTCATGCAACAAACTCTGCATTTCTATAAATCACCGGTTAGACCATACATGGAATATTGTGTACAGTTTTGAGCACCTGTGTATGAGAAGGACATTGCTGAACTAGAATGCGTGCAAAGAAGGGAAAGCAAGGTAATTAAAGGACCTCAACACAGACGGGGATTCTTTACTGTAAGAGCAGTTCGACGATTGAACTCTCTGCCACATTGAAAAGTGTTTTTTTGAAAAATATAAAATTTCATCATATTTGTACCAGATTCTGGAGATGGAACTTTGATCCAGGAATTTATTCTAATAGCCATATTTGGAGTAAGGGAGGAATTTTTCCCCTAATGACAACATTGGAATGCACTCCAAGACAGTTTTTGCCTTCCTCTGGATCAACACGGCAGGTTTATAGGTTGAATTTGATGGACCTTTTTTCAATATTATCAACTATTCAGCTCTGTAACAAGCATGTAACAAAAGTGAGCTGCCATGGCCCGTACGGGTATCGAACCCGTGACCTTGGCGTTATTAGCACCACACTCTAACCAACTGAGCTAACCGGCCACTTTTACACCAAAGATTCACGTCACGTCAGTAGAAAATACATGCAAACGTGTATTCATATTGATATCCTATTAACCTGAATAATAAAATAAACTTGCAATTTTTACTACTCAAAAAGCATTGGACAAATTGCTTTTGTGTTTTCCATTCCACTCCACAAAGAGTTTTCTTTCAGTACATTATATGGTACATTAAATGCTGCCATTAAAAACAAGAACTTGTCTCGCTAAAAACAAGCCCTTATATGACTATGAGGACGGAAAAATAATAAAGTTATGACTATCGGAATACAAAGAGGCAAAATCAAGATATTATTTTTGTCCTTAAGGTTGAAATTGGACCTCTAAGATGATTTCATGCAACAAACTCTGCATTTCTATAAATCACCGGTTAGACCATACATGGAATATTGTGTACAGTTTTGAGCACCTGTGTATGAGAAGGACATTGCTGAACTAGAATGCGTGCAAAGAAGGGAAAGCAAGGTAATTAAAGGACCTCATCACAGACGGGGATTCTTTACTGTAAGAGCAGTTCGACGATTGAACTCTCTGCCACATTGAAAAGTGTTTTTTTGAAAAATATAACATTTCATCATATTTGTACCAGATTCTGGAGATGGAACTTTGATCCAGGAATTTATTCTAATAGCCATATTTGGAGTAAGGGAGGAATTTTTCCCCTAATGACAACATTGGAATGCACTCCAAGACAGTTTTTGCCTTCCTCTGGATCAACACGGTAGGTTTATAGGTTGAATTTGATGGACCTTTTTTCAATATTATCACCTATTCAACTCTGTAACAAGCATGTAACAAGCATGTAACAAGCATGTAACAAAAGTGAGCTTACATGGCCCGTACGTGGATCAAACCCGTGACCTTGGCGTTATTAGCACCACGCTCTAACCAACTGAGCTAACTGGCCACTTTTACACCAAAGATTCACGTCACGTCACGTCACGTCAGTAGAAAATACATGCAAACGTGTATTCATATTGATATCCTATTAACCTGAATAATAAAATAAACTTGCAATTTTTACTACTCAAAAAGCATTGGACAAATTGCTTTTGTGTTTTCCATTCCACCCCACAAAGAGTTTTATTTCAGTACATTATATGGTACATTAAATGCTGCCATTAAAAACAAGAACTTGTCTCGCTAAAAACAAGCCCTTATATGACTATGAGGACGGAAAAATAATAAAGTTATGACTATCGGAATACAAAGAGGCAAAATCAAGATATTATTTTTGTCCTTAAGGTTGAAATTGGACCTCTAAGATGATTTCATGCAACAAACTCTGCATTTCTATAAATCACCGGTTAGACCATACATGGAATATTGTGTACAGTTTTGAGCACCTGTGTATGAGAAGGACATTGCTGAACTAGAATGCGTGCAAAGAAGGGAAAGCAAGGTAATTAAAGGACCTCATCACAGACGGGGATTCTTTACTGTAAGAGCAGTTCGACGATTGAACTCTCTGCCACATTGAAAAGTGTTTTTTTGAAAAATATAAAATTTCATCATATTTGTACCAGATTCTGGAGATGGAACTTTGATCCAGGAATTTATTCTAATAGCCATATTTGGAGTAAGGGAGGAATTTTTCCCCTAATGACAACATTGGAATGCACTCCAAGACAGTTTTTGCCTTCCTCTGGATCAACACGGCAGGTTTATAGGTTGAATTTGATGGACCTTTTTTCAATATTATCAACTATTCAACTCTGTAACAAGCATGTAACAAAAGTGAGCTTCCATGGCCCGTACGGGGATCGAACCCGTGACCTTGGCGTTATTAGCACCACGCTCTAACCAACTGAGCTAACCGGCCACTTTTACACCAAAGATTCACGTCACGTCAGTAGAAAATACATGCAAACGTGTATTCATATTGATATCCTATTAATCTGAATAATAAAATAGACTTGCAATTTTTACTACTCAAAAAGCATTGGACAAATTGCTTTTGTGTTTTCCATTCCACCCCACAAAGAGTTTTATTTCAGTACATTATATGGTACATTAAATGCTGCCATTAAAAACAAGAACTTGTCTCGCTAAAAACAAGCCCTTATATGACTATGAGGACGGAAAAATAATAAAGTTATGACTATCGGAATACAAAGAGGCAAAATCAAGATATTATTTTTGTCCTTAAGGTTGAAATTGGACCTCTAAGATGATTTCATGCAACAAACTCTGCATTTCTATAAATCACCGGTTAGACCATACATGGAATATTGTGTACAGTTTTGAGCACCTGTGTATGAGAAGGACATTGCTGAACTAGAATGCGTGCAAAGAAGGGAAAGCAAGGTAATTAAAGGACCTCATCACAGATGGGGATTCTTTACTGTAAGAGCAGTTTGACGATTGAACTCTCTGCCACATTGAAAAGTGTTTTTTTGAAAAATATAAAATGTCATCATATTTGTACCAGATTCTGGAGATGGAACTTTGATCCAGGAATTTATTCTAATAGCCATATTTGGAGTAAGGGAGGAATTTTTCCCCTAATGACAACATTGGAATGCACTCCAAGACAGTTTTTGCCTTCCTCTGGATCAACACAGCAGGTTTATAGGTTGAATTTGATGGACCTTTTTTCAATATTATCAACTATTCAACTCTGTAACAAGCATGTAACAAAAGTGAGCTTCCATGGCCCGTATGGGGATCGAACCCGTGACCTTGGCGTTATTAGCACCACGCTCTAACCAACTGAGCTAACCGGCCACTTTTACACCAAAGATTCACGTCACGTCAGTAGAAAATACATGCAAACGTGTATTCATATTGATATCCTATTAATCTGAATAATAAAATAAACTTGCAATTTTTACTACTCAAAAAGCATTGGACAAATTGCTTTTGTGTTTTCCATTCCACCCCACAAAGAGTTTTATTTCAGTACATTATATGGTACATTAAATGCTGCCATTAAAAACAAGAACTTGTCTCGCTAAAAACAAGCCCTTATATGACTATGAGGACGGAAAAATAATAAAGTTATGACTATCGGAATACAAAGAGGCAAAATCAAGATATTATTTTTGTCCTTAAGGTTGAAATTGGACCTCTAAGATGATTTCATGCAACAAACTCTGCATTTCTATAAATCACCGGTTAGACCATACATGGAATATTGTGTACAGTTTTGAGCACCTGTGTATGAGAAGGACATTGCTGAACTAGAATGCGTGCAAAGAAGGGAAAGCAAGGTAATTAAAGGACCTCAACACAGACGGGGATTCTTTACTGTAAGAGCAGTTCGACGATTGAACTCTCTGCCACATTGAAAAGTGTTTTTTTGAAAAATATAAAATTTCATCATATTTGTACCAGATTCTGGAGATGGAACTTTGATCCAGGAATTTATTCTAATAGCCATATTTGGAGTAAGGGAGGAATTTTTCCCCTAATGACAACATTGGAATGCACTCCAAGACAGTTTTTGCCTTCCTCTGGATCAACACGGCAGGTTTATAGGTTGAATTTGATGGACCTTTTTTCAATATTATCAACTATTCAGCTCTGTAACAAGCATGTAACAAAAGTGAGCTTCCATGGCCCGTATGGGGATCGAACCCGTGACCTTGGCGTTATTAGCACCACGCTCTAACCAACTGAGCTAACCGGCCACTTTTACACCAAAGATTCACGTCACGTCAGTAGAAAATACATGCAAACGTGTATTCATATTGATATCCTATTAATCTGAATAATAAAATAAACTTGCAATTTTTACTACTCAAAAAGCATTGGACAAATTGCTTTTGTGTTTTCCATTCCACCCCACAAAGAGTTTTATTTCAGTACATTATATGGTACATTAAATGCTGCCATTAAAAACAAGAACTTGTCTCGCTAAAAACAAGCCCTTATATGACTATGAGGACGGAAAAATAATAAAGTTATGACTATCGGAATACAAAGAGGCAAAATCAAGATATTATTTTTGTCCTTAAGGTTGAAATTGGACCTCTAAGATGATTTCATGCAACAAACTCTGCATTTCTATAAATCACCGGTTAGACCATACATGGAATATTGTGTACAGTTTTGAGCACCTGTGTATGAGAAGGACATTGCTGAACTAGAATGCGTGCAAAGAAGGGAAAGCAAGGTAATTAAAGGACCTCAACACAGACGGGGATTCTTTACTGTAAGAGCAGTTCGACGATTGAACTCTCTGCCACATTGAAAAGTGTTTTTTTGAAAAATATAAAATTTCATCATATTTGTACCAGATTCTGGAGATGGAACTTTGATCCAGGAATTTATTCTAATAGCCATATTTGGAGTAAGGGAGGAATTTTTCCCCTAATGACAACATTGGAATGCACTCCAAGACAGTTTTTGCCTTCCTCTGGATCAACACGGCAGGTTTATAGGTTGAATTTGATGGACCTTTTTTCAATATTATCAACTATTCAGCTCTGTAACAAGCATGTAACAAAAGTGAGCTTCCATGGCCCGTATGGGGATCGAACCCGTGACCTTGGCGTTATTAGCACAACGCTCTAACCAACTGAGCTAACCGGCCACTTTTACACCAAAGATTCACGTCACGTCAGTAGAAAATACATGCAAACGTGTATTCATATTGATATCCTATTAACCTGAATAATAAAATAAACTTGCAATTTTTACTACTCAAAAAGCATTGGACAAATTGCTTTTGTGTTTTCCATTCCACCCCACAAAGAGTTTTATTTCAGTACATTATATGGTACATTAAATGCTGCCATTAAAAACAAGAACTTGTCTCGCTAAAAACAAGCCCTTATATGACTATGAGGACGGAAAAATAATAAAGTTATGACTATCGGAATACAAAGAGGCAAAATCAAGATATTATTTTTGTCCTTAAGGTTGAAATTGGACCTCTAAGATGATTTCATGCAACAAACTCTGCATTTCTATAAATCACCGGTTAGACCATACATGGAATATTGTGTACAGTTTTGAGCACCTGTGTATGAGAAGGACATTGCTGAACTAGAATGCGTGCAAAGAAGGGAACGCAAGGTAATTAAAGGACCTCATCACAGACGGGGATTCTTTACTGTAAGAGCAGTTCGACGATTGAACTCTCTGCCACATTGAAAAGTGTTTTTTTGAAAAATATAAAATGTCATCATATTTGTACCATAAATTTGATCCAGGAATTTATTCTAATAGCCATATTTGGAGTAAGGGAGGAATTTTTCCCCTAATGACAACATTGGAATGCACTCCAAGACAGTTTTTGCCTTACTCTGGATCAACACGTCAGGTTTATAGGTTGAATTTGATGGACCTTTTTTCAATATTATCAACTATTCAACTCTGTAACAAGCATGTAACAAAAGTGAGCTTCCATGGCCCGTACGGGGATCGAACCGGTGACCTTGGCGTTATTAGCACCACGCTCTAACCAACTGAGCTAACCGGCCACTTTTACACCAAAGATTCACGTCTTTGGTCAGTAGAAAATACATGCAAACGTGTATTCATATTGATATCCTATTAACCTGAATAATAAAATAAACTTGCAATTTTTACTACTCAAAAAGCATTGGACAAATTGCTTTTGTGTTTTCCATTCCACCCCACAAAGAGTTTTATTTCAGTACATTATATGGTACATTAAATGCTGCCATTAAAAACAAGAACTTGTCTCGCTAAAAACAAGCCCTTATATGACTATGAGGACGGAAAAATAATAAAGTTATGACTATCGGAATACAAAGAGGCAAAATCAAGATATTATTTTTGTCCTTAAGGTTGAAATTGGACCTCTAAGATGATTTCATGCAACAAACTCTGCATTTCTATAAATCACCGGTTAGACCATACATGGAATATTGTGTACAGTTTTGAGCACCTGTGTATGAGAAGGACATTGCTGAACTAGAATGCGTGCAAAGAAGGGAAAGCAAGGTAATTAAAGGACCTCATCACAGACGGGGATTCTTTACTGTAAGAGCAGTTCGACGATTGAACTCTCTGCCACATTGAAAAGTGTTTTTTTGAAAAATATAAAACGTCATCATATTTGTACCAGATTCTGGAGATGGAACTTTGATCCAGGAATTTATTCTAATAGCCATATTTGGAGTAAGGGAGGAATTTTTCCCCTAATGACAACATTGGAATGCACTCCAAGACAGTTTTTGCCTTCCTCTGGATCAACACGGCAGGTTTATAGGTTGAATTTGATGGACCTTTTTTCAATATTATCAACTATTCAACTCTGCATGTAACAAGCGTGAGCTTCCATGGCCCGTACGAGGATCGAACCCGTGACCTTGGCGTTATTAGCACCACGCTCTAACTAACTGAGCTAACCGGCCACTTTTACGCCAAAGATTCACGTCACGTCAGTAGAAAATACATGCAAACGTGTATTCATATTGATATCCTATTAACCTGAATAATAAAATAAACTTGCAATTTTTACTACTCAAAAAGCATTGGACAAATTGCTTTTGTGTTTTCCATTCCACCCCACAAAGAGTTTTATTTCAGTACATTATATGGTACATTAAATGCTGCCATTAAAAACAAGAACTTGTCTCGCTAAAAACAAGCCCTTATATGACTATGAGGACGGAAAAATAATAAAGTTATGACTATCGGAATACAAAGAGGCAAAATCAAGATATTATTTTTGTCCTTAAGGTTGAAATTGGACCTCTAAGATGATTTCATGCAACAAACTCTGCATTTCTATAAATCACCGGTTAGACCATACATGGAATATTGTGTACAGTTTTGAGCACCTGTGTATGAGAAGGACATTGCTGAACTAGAATGCGTGCAAAGAAGGGAAAGCAAGGTAATTAAAGGACCTCATCACAGACGGGGATTCTTTACTGTAAGAGCAGTTCGACGATTGAACTCTCTGCCACATTGAAAAGTGTTTTTTTGAAAAATATAAAATATAAAATGTCATCATACTGAACTAGAATGCGTGCAAAGAAGGGAAAGCAAGGTAATTAAAGGACCTCATCACAGATGGGGATTCTTTACTGTAAGAGCAGTTCGACGATTGAACTCTCTGCCACATTGAAAAGTGTTTTTTTGAAAAATATAAAACGTCATCATATTTGTACCAGATTCTGGAGATGGAACTTTGATCCAGGAATTTATTCTAATAGCCATATTTGGAGTAAGGGAGGAATTTTTCCCCTAATGACAACATTGGAATGCACTCCAAGACAGTTTTTGCCTTCCTCTGGATCAACACGGCAGGTTTATAGGTTGAATTTGATGGACCTTTTTTCAATATTATCAACTATTCAACTCTGCATGTAACAAGCGTGAGCTTCCATGGCCCGTACGAGGATCGAACCCGTGACCTTGGCGTTATTAGCACCACGCTCTAACTAACTGAGCTAACCGGCCACTTTTACGCCAAAGATTCACGTCACGTCAGTAGAAAATACATGCAAACGTGTATTCATATTGATATCCTATTAACCTGAATAATAAAATAAACTTGCAATTTTTACTACTCAAAAAGCATTGGACAAATTGCTTTTGTGTTTTCCATTCCACCCCACAAAGAGTTTTATTTCAGTACATTATATGGTACATTAAATGCTGCCATTAAAAACAAGAACTTGTCTCGCTAAAAACAAGCCCTTATATGACTATGAGGACGGAAAAATAATAAAGTTATGACTATCGGAATACAAAGAGGCAAAATCAAGATATTATTTTTGTCCTTAAGGTTGAAATTGGACCTCTAAGATGATTTCATGCAACAAACTCTGCATTTCTATAAATCACCGGTTAGACCATACATGGAATATTGTGTACAGTTTTGAGCACCTGTGTATGAGAAGGACATTGCTGAACTAGAATGCGTGCAAAGAAGGGAAAGCAAGGTAATTAAAGGACCTCATCACAGACGGGGATTCTTTACTGTAAGAGCAGTTCGACGATTGAACTCTCTGCCACATTGAAAAGTGTTTTTTTGAAAAATATAAAATATAAAATGTCATCATACTGAACTAGAATGCGTGCAAAGAAGGGAAAGCAAGGTAATTAAAGGACCTCATCACAGATGGGGATTCTTTACTGTAAGAGCAGTTCGACGATTGAACTCTCTGCCACATTGAAAAGTGTTTTTTTGAAAAATATAAAATGTCATCATATTTGTACCAGATTCTGGAGATGGAACTTTGATCCAGGAATTTATTCTAATAGCCATATTTGGAGTAAGGGAGGAATTTTTCCCCTAATGACAACATTGGAATGCACTCCAAGACAGTTTTTGCCTTCCTCTGGATCAACACGGCAGGTTTATAGGTTGAATTTGATGGACCTTTTTTCAATATTATCAACTATTCAACTCTGCATGTAACAAGCGTGAGCTTCCATGGCCCGTACGAGGATCGAACTCGTGACCTTGGCGTTATTAGCACCACGCTCTAACTAACTGAGCTAACCGGCCACTTTTACGCCAAAGATTCACGTCACGTCAGTAGAAAATACATGCAAACGTGTATTCATATTGATATCCTATTAACCTGAATAATAAAATAAACTTGCAATTTTTACTACTCAAAAAGCATTGGACAAATTGCTTTTGTGTTTTCCATTCCACCCCACAAAGAGTTTTATTTCAGTACATTATATGGTACATTAAATGCTGCCATTAAAAACAAGAACTTGTCTCGCTAAAAACAAGCCCTTATATGACTATGAGGACGGAAAAATAATAAAGTTATGACTATCGGAATACAAAGAGGCAAAATCAAGATATTATTTTTGTCCTTAAGGTTGAAATTGGACCTCTAAGATGATTTCATGCAACAAACTCTGCATTTCTATAAATCACCGGTTAGACCATACATGGAATATTGTGTACAGTTTTGAGCACCTGTGTATGAGAAGGACATTGCTGAACTAGAATGCGTGCAAAGAAGGGAAAGCAAGGTAATTAAAGGACCTCATCACAGACGGGGATTCTTTACTGTAAGAGCAGTTCGACGATTGAACTCTCTGCCACATTGAAAAGTGTTTTTTTGAAAAATATAAAATTTCATCATATTTGTACCAGATTCTGGAGATGGAACTTTGATCCAGGAATTTATTCTAATAGCCATATTTGGAGTAAGGGAGGAATTTTTCCCCTAATGACAACATTGGAATGCACTCCAAGACAGTTTTTGCCTTCCTCTGGATCAACACGGCAGGTTTATAGGTTGAATTTGATGGACCTTTTTTCAATATTATCAACTATTCAACTCTGTAACAAGCATGTAACAAAAGTGAGCTTCCATGGCCCGTACGGGGATCGAACCCGTGACCTTGGCGTTATTAGCACCACGCTCTAACCAACTGAGCTAACCGGCCACTTTTACACCAAAGATTCACGTCACGTCAGTAGAAAATACATGCAAACGTGTATTCATATTGATATCCTATTAACCTGAATAATAAAATAAACTTGCAATTTTTACTACTCAAAAAGCATTGGACAAATTGCTTTTGTGTTTTCCATTCCACCCCACAAAGAGTTTTATTTCAGTACATTATATGGTACATTAAATGCTGCCATTAAAAACAAGAACTTGTCTCACTAAAAACAAGCCCTTATATGACTATGAGGACGGAAAAATAATAAAGTTATGACTATCGGAATACAAAGAGGCAAAATCAAGATATTATTTTTGTCCTTAAGGTTGAAATTGGACCTCTAAGATGATTTCATGCAACAAACTCTGCATTTCTATAAATCACCGGTTAGACCATACATGGAATATTGTGTACAGTTTTGAGCACCTGTGTATGAGAAGGACATTGCTGAACTAGAATGCGTGCAAAGAAGGGAAAGCAAGGTAATTAAAGGACCTCATCACAGACGGGGATTCTTTACTGTAAGAGCAGTTCGACGATTGAACTCTCTGCCACATTGAAAAGTGTTTTTTTGAAAAATATAAAATGTCATCATATTTGTACCATAAATTTGATCCAGGAATTTATTCTAATAGCCATATTTGGAGTAAGGGAGGAAATTTTCCCCTAATGACAACATTGGAATGCACTCCAAGACAGTTTTTGCCTTACTCTGGATCAACACGTCAGGTTTATAGGTTGAATTTGATGGACCTTTTTTCAATATTATCAACTATTCAACTCTGTAACAAGCATGTAACAAAAGTGAGCTTCCATGGCCCGTACGGGGATCGAACCGGTGACCTTGGCGTTATTAGCACCACGCTCTAACCAACTGAGCTAACCGGCCACTTTTACACCAAAGATTCACGTCTTTGGTCAGTAGAAAATACATGCAAACGTGTATTCATATTGATATCCTATTAACCTGAATAATAAAATAAACTTGCAATTTTTACTACTCAAAAAGCATTGGACAAATTGCTTTTGTGTTTTCCATTCCACCCCACAAAGAGTTTTATTTCAGTACATTATATGGTACATTAAATGCTGCCATTAAAAACAAGAACTTGTCTCGCTAAAAACAAGCCCTTATATGACTATGAGGACGGAAAAATAATAAAGTTATGACTATCGGAATACAAAGAGGCAAAATCAAGATATTATTTTTGTCCTTAAGGTTGAAATTGGACCTCTAAGATGATTTCATGCAACAAACTCTGCATTTCTATAAATCACCGGTTAGACCATACATGGAATATTGTGTACAGTTTTGAGCACCTGTGTATGAGAAGGACATTGCTGAACTAGAATGCGTGCAAAGAAGGGAAAGCAAGGTAATTAAAGGACCTCATCACAGACGGGGATTCTTTACTGTAAGAGCAGTTCGACGATTGAACTCTCTGCCACATTGAAAAGTGTTTTTTTGAAAAATATAAAATGTCATCATATTTGTACCAGATTCTGGAGATGGAACTTTGATCCAGGAATTTATTCTAATAGCCATATTTGGAGTAAGGGAGGAATTTTTCCCCTAATGACAACATTGGAATGCACTCCAAGACAGTTTTTGCCTTCCTCTGGATCAACACGGCAGGTTTATAGGTTGAATTTGATGGACCTTTTTTCAATATTATCAACTATTCAACTCTGTAACAAGCATGTAACAAGCGTGAGCTTCCATGGCCTGTACGAGGATCGAACCCGTGACCTTGGCGTTATTAGCACCACGCTCTAACTAACTGAGCTAACCGGCCACTTTTACGCCAAAGATTCACGTCACGTCAGTAGAAAATACATGCAAACGTGTATTCATATTGATATCCTATTAACCTGAATAATAAAATAAACTTGCAATTTTTACTACTCAAAAAGCATTGGACAAATTGCTTTTGTGTTTTCCATTCCACCCCACAAAGAGTTTTATTTCAGTACATTATATGGTACATTAAATGCTGCCATTAAAAACAAGAACTTGTCTCGCTAAAAACAAGCCCTTATATGACTATGAGGACGGAAAAATAATAAAGTTATGACTATCGGAATACAAAGAGGCAAAATCAAGATATTATTTTTGTCCTTAAGGTTGAAATTGGACCTCTAAGATGATTTCATGCAACAAACTCTGCATTTCTATAAATCACCGGTTAGACCATACATGGAATATTGTGTACAGTTTTGAGCACCTGTGTATGAGAAGGACATTGCTGAACTAGAATGCGTGCAAAGAAGGGAAAGCAAGGTAATTAAAGGACCTCATCACAGACGGGGATTCTTTACTGTAAGAGCAGTTCGACGATTGAACTCTCTGCCACATTGAAAAGTGTTTTTTTGAAAAATATAAAATGTCATCATATTTGTACCAGATTCTGGAGATGGAACTTTGATCCAGGAATTTATTCTAATAGCCATATTTGGAGTAAGGGAGGAATTTTTCCCCTAATGACAACATTGGAATGCACTCCAAGACAGTTTTTGCCTTCCTCTGGATCAACACGGCAGGTTTATAGGTTGAATTTGATGGACCTTTTTTCAATATTATCAACTATTCAACTCTGTAACAAGCATGTAACAAAAGTGAGCTTCCATGGCCCGTACGGGGATCGAACCCGTGACCTTGGCGTTATTAGCACCACGCTATAACCAACTGAGCTAACCGGCCACTTTTACACCAAAGATTCACGTCACGTCAGTAGAAAATACATGCAAACGTGTATTCATATTGATATCCTATTAACCTGAATAATAAAATAAACTTGCAATTTTTACTACTCAAAAAGCATTGGACAAATTGCTTTTGTGTTTTCCATTCCACCCCACAAAGAGTTTTATTTCAGTACATTATATGGTACATTAAATGCTGCCATTAAAAACAAGAACTTGTCTCGCTAAAAACAAGCCCTTATATGACTATGAGGACGGAAAAATAATAAAGTTATGACTATCGGAATACAAAGAGGCAAAATCAAGATATTATTTTTGTCCTTAAGGTTGAAATTGGACCTCTAAGATGATTTCATGCAACAAACTCTGCATTTCTATAAATCACCGGTTAGACCATACATGGAATATTGTGTACAGTTTTGAGCACCTGTGTATGAGAAGGACATTGCTGAACTAGAATGCGTGCAAAGAAGGGAAAGCAAGGTAATTAAAGGACCTCATCACAGACGGGGATTCTTTACTGTAAGAGCAGTTCGACGATTGAACTCTCTGCCACATTGAAAAGTGTTTTTTTGAAAAATATAAAACGTCATCATATTTGTACCAGATTCTGGAGATGGAACTTTGATCCAGGAATTTATTCTAATAGCCATATTTGGAGTAAGGGAGGAATTTTTCCCCTAATGACAACATTGGAATGCACTCCAAGACAGTTTTTGCCTTCCTCTGGATCAACACGGCAGGTTTATAGGTTGAATTTGATGGACCTTTTTTCAATATTATCAACTATTCAACTCTGCATGTAACAAGCGTGAGCTTCCATGGCCCGTACGAGGATCGAACCCGTGACCTTGGCGTTATTAGCACCACGCTCTAACTAACTGAGCTAACCGGCCACTTTTACGCCAAAGATTCACGTCACGTCAGTAGAAAATACATGCAAACGTGTATTCATATTGATATCCTATTAACCTGAATAATAAAATAAACTTGCAATTTTTACTACTCAAAAAGCATTGGACAAATTGCTTTTGTGTTTTCCATTCCACCCCACAAAGAGTTTTATTTCAGTACATTATATGGTACATTAAATGCTGCCATTAAAAACAAGAACTTGTCTCGCTAAAAACAAGCCCTTATATGACTATGAGGACGGAAAAATAATAAAGTTATGACTATCGGAATACAAAGAGGCAAAATCAAGATATTATTTTTGTCCTTAAGGTTGAAATTGGACCTCTAAGATGATTTCATGCAACAAACTCTGCATTTCTATAAATCACCGGTTAGACCATACATGGAATATTGTGTACAGTTTTGAGCACCTGTGTATGAGAAGGACATTGCTGAACTAGAATGCGTGCAAAGAAGGGAAAGCAAGGTAATTAAAGGACCTCATCACAGACGGGGATTCTTTACTGTAAGAGCAGTTCGACGATTGAACTCTCTGCCACATTGAAAAGTGTTTTTTTGAAAAATATAAAATTTCATCATATTTGTACCAGATTCTGGAGATGGAACTTTGATCCAGGAATTTATTCTAATAGCCATATTTGGAGTAAGGGAGGAATTTTTCCCCTAATGACAACATTGGAATGCACTCCAAGACAGTTTTTGCCTTCCTCTGGATCAACACGGCAGGTTTATAGGTTGAATTTGATGGACCTTTTTTCAATATTATCAACTATTCAACTCTGTAACAAGCATGTAACAAAAGTGAGCTTCCATGGCCCGCACGTGGATCGAACCCGTGACCTTGGCGTTATTAGCACCACGCTACAACCAACTGAGCTAACCGGCCACTTTTACACCAAAGATTCACGTCACGTCAGTAGAAAATACATGCAAACGTGTATTCATATTGATATCCTATTAACCTGAATAATAAAATAAACTTGCAATTTTTACTACTCAAAAAGCATTGGACAAATTGCTTTTGTGTTTTCCATTCCACCCCACAAAGAGTTTTATTTCAGTACATTATATGGTACATTAAATGCTGCCATTAAAAACAAGAACTTGTCTCGCTAAAAACAAGCCCTTATATGACTATGAGGACGGAAAAATAATAAAGTTATGACTATCGGAATACAAAGAGGCAAAATCAAGATATTATTTTTGTCCTTAAGGTTGAAATTGGACCTCTAAGATGATTTCATGCAACAAACTCTGCATTTCTATAAATCACCGGTTAGACCATACATGGAATATTGTGTACAGTTTTGAGCACATGTGTATGAGAAGGACATTGCTGAACTAGAATGCGTGCAAAGAAGGGAAAGCAAGGTAATTAAAGGACCTCATCACAGACGGGGATTCTTTACTGTAAGAGCAGTTCGACGATTGAACTCTCTGCCACATTGAAAAGTGTTTTTTTGAAAAATATAAAATGTCATCATATTTGTACCAGATTCTGGAGATGGAACTTTGATCCAGGAATTTATTCTAATAGCCATATTTGGAGTAAGGGAGGAATTTTTCCCCTAATGACAACATTGGAATGCACTCCAAGACAGTTTTTGCCTTCCTCTGGATCAACACGGCAGGTTTATAGGTTGAATTTGATGGACCTTTTTTCAATATTATCAACTATTCAACTCTGTAACAAGCATGTAACAAGCGTGAGCTTCCATGGCCCGTACGAGGATCGAACCCGTGACCTTGGCGTTATTAGCACCACGCTCTAACTAACTGAGCTAACCGGCCACTTTTACGCCAAAGATTCACGTCACGTCAGTAGAAAATACATGCAAACGTGTATTCATATTGATATCCTATTAACCTGAATAATAAAATAAACTTGCAATTTTTACTACTCAAAAAGCATTGGACAAATTGCTTTTGTGTTTTCCATTCCACCCCACAAAGAGTTTTATTTCAGTACATTATATGGTACATTAAATGCTGCCATTAAAAACAAGAACTTGTCTCGCTAAAAACAAGCCCTTATATGACTATGAGGACGGAAAAATAATAAAGTTATGACTATCGGAATACAAAGAGGCAAAATCAAGATATTATTTTTGTCCTTAAGGTTGAAATTGGACCTCTAAGATGATTTCATGCAACAAACTCTGCATTTCTATAAATCACCGGTTAGACCATACATGGAATATTGTGTACAGTTTTGAGCACCTGTGTATGAGAAGGACATTGCTGAACTAGAATGCGTGCAAAGAAGGGAAAGCAAGGTAATTAAAGGACCTCATCACAGATGGGGATTCTTTACTGTAAGAGCAGTTCGACGATTGAACTCTCTGCCACATTGAAAAGTGTTTTTTTGAAAAATATAAAATGTCATCATATTTGTACCAGATTCTGGAGATGGAACTTTGATCCAGGAATTTATTCTAATAGCCATATTTGGAGTAAGGGAGGAATTTTTCCCCTAATGACAACATTGGAATGCACTCCAAGACAGTTTTTGCCTTCCTCTGGATCAACACGGCAGGTTTATAGGTTGAATTTGATGGACCTTTTTTCAATATTATCAACTATTCAACTCTGTAACAAGCATGTAACAAAAGTGAGCTTCCATGGTCCGTACGGGGATCGAACCCGTGACCTTGGCGTTATTAGCACCACGCTATAACCAACTGAGCTAACCGGCCACTTTTACACCAAAGATTCACGTCACGTCAGTAGAAAATACATGCAAACGTGTATTCATATTGATATCCTATTAACCTGAATAATAAAATAAACTTGCAATTTTTACTACTCAAAAAGCATTGGACAAATTGCTTTTGTGTTTTCCATTCCACCCCACAAAGAGTTTTATTTCAGTACATTATATGGTACATTAAATGCTGCCATTAAAAACAAGAACTTGTCTCGCTAAAAACAAGCCCTTATATGACTATGAGGACGGAAAAATAATAAAGTTATGACTATCGGAATACAAAGAGGCAAAATCAAGATATTATTTTTGTCCTTAAGGTTGAAATTGGACCTCTAAGATGATTTCATGCAACAAACTCTGCATTTCTATAAATCACCGGTTAGACCATACATGGAATATTGTGTACAGTTTTGAGCACATGTGTATGAGAAGGACATTGCTGAACTAGAATGCGTGCAAAGAAGGGAAAGCAAGGTAATTAAAGGACCTCATCACAGACGGGGATTCTTTACTGTAAGAGCAGTTCGACGATTGAACTCTCTGCCACATTGAAAAGTGGTTTTTTGAAAAATATAAAAAGTCATCATATTTGTACCAGATTCTGGAGATGGAACTTTGATCCAGGAATTTATTCTAATAGCCATATTTGGAGTAAGGGAGGAATTTTTCCCCTAATGACAACATTGGAATGCACTCCAAGACAGTTTTTGCCTTCCTCTGGATCAACACGGCAGGTTTATAGGTTGAATTTGATGGACCTTTTTTCAATATTATCAACTATTCGACTCTGTAACAAGCATGTAACAAGCGTGAGCTTCCATGGCCCGTACGAGGATCGAACCCGTGACCTTGGCGTTATTAGCACCACGCTCTAACTAACTGAGCTAACCGGCCACTTTTACGCCAAAGATTCACGTCACGTCAGTAGAAAATACATGCAAACGTGTATTCATATTGATATCCTATTAACCTGAATAATAAAATAAACTTGCAATTTTTACTACTCAAAAAGCATTGGACAAATTGCTTTTGTGTTTTCCATTCCACCCCACAAAGAGTTTTATTTCAGTACATTATATGGTACATTAAATGCTGCCATTAAAAACAAGAACTTGTCTCGCTAAAAACAAGCCCTTATATGACTATGAGGACGGAAAAATAATAAAGTTATGACTATCGGAATACAAAGAGGCAAAATCAAGATATTATTTTTGTCCTTAAGGTTGAAATTGGACCTCTAAGATGATTTCATGCAACAAACTCTGCATTTCTATAAATCACCGGTTAGACCATACATGGAATATTGTGTACAGTTTTGAGCACCTGTGTATGAGAAGGACATTGCTGAACTAGAATGCGTGCAAAGAAGGGAAAGCAAGGTAATTAAAGGACCTCATCACAGACGGGGATTCTTTACTGTAAGAGCAGTTCGACGATTGAACTCTCTGCCACATTGAAAAGTGTTTTTTTGAAAAATATAAAATGTCATCATATTTGTACCAGATTCTGGAGATGGAACTTTGATCCAGGAATTTATTCTAATAGCCATATTTGGAGTAAGGGAGGAATTTTTCCCCTAATGACAACATTGGAATGCACTCCAAGACAGTTTTTGCCTTCCTTTGGATCAACACGGCAGGTTTATAGGTTGAATTTGATGGACCTTTTTTCAATATTATCAACTATTCAACTCTGTAACAAGCATGTAACAAAAGTGAGCTTCCATGGCCCGTACGGGGATCGAACCCGTGACCTTGGCGTTATTAGCACCACGCTATAACCAACTGAGCTAACCGGCCACTTTTACACCAAAGATTCACGTCACGTCAGTAGAAAATACATGCAAACGTGTATTCATATTGATATCCTATTAACCTGAATAATAAAATAAACTTGCAATTTTTACTACTCAAAAAGCATTGGACAAATTGCTTTTGTGTTTTCCATTCCACCCCACAAAGAGTTTTATTTCAGTACATTATATGGTACATTAAATGCTGCCATTAAAAACAAGAACTTGTCTCGCTAAAAACAAGCCCTTATATGACTATGAGGACGGAAAAATAATAAAGTTATGACTATCGGAATACAAAGAGGCAAAATCAAGATATTATTTTTGTCCTTAAGGTTGAAATTGGACCTCTAAGATGATTTCATGCAACAAACTCTGCATTTCTATAAATCACCGGTTAGACCATACATGGAATATTGTGTACAGTTTTGAGCACCTGTGTATGAGAAGGACATTGCTGAACTAGAATGCGTGCAAAGAAGGGAAAGCAAGGTAATTAAAGGACCTCATCACAGACGGGGATTCTTTACTGTAAGAGCAGTTCGACGATTGAACTCTCTGCCACATTGAAAAGTGTTTTTTTGAAAAATATAAAATGTCATCATATTTGTACCAGATTCTGGAGATGGAACTTTGATCCAGGAATTTATTCTAATAGCCATATTTGGAGTAAGGGAGGAATTTTTCCCCTAATGACAACATTGGAATGCACTCCAAGACAGTTTTTGCCTTCCTCTAGATCAACACGGCAGGTTTATAGGTTGAATTTGATGGACCTTTTTTCAATATTATCAACTATTCAACTCTGTAACAAGCATGTAACAAAAGTGAGCTAACCGGCCACTTTTACACCAAAGATTCACGTCACGTCAGTAGAAAATACATGCAAACGTGTATTCATATTGATATCCTATTAACCTGAATAATAAAATAAACTTGCAATTTTTACTACTCAAAAAGCATTGGACAAATTGCTTTTGTGTTTTCCATTCCACCCCACAAAGAGTTTTATTTCAGTACATTATATGGTACATTAAATGCTGCCATTAAAAACAAGAACTTGTCTCGCTAAAAACAAGCTCTTATATGACTATGAGGACGGAAAAATAATAAAGTTATGACTATCGGAATACAAAGAGGCAAAATCAAGATATTATTTTTGTCCTTAAGGTTGAAATTGGACCTCTAAGATGATTTTATGCAACAAACTCTGCATTTCTTTAAATCACCGGTTAGACCATACATGGAATATTGTGTACAGTTTTGAGCACCTGTGTATGAGAAGGACATTGCTGAACTAGAATGCGTGCAAAGAAGGGAAAGCAAGGTAATTAAAGGACCTCATCACAGACGGGGATTCTTTACTGTAAGAGCAGTTCGACGATTGAACTCTCTGCCACATTGAAAAGTGTTTTTTTGAAAAATATAAAATTTCATCATATTTGTACCAGATTCTGGAGATGGAACTTTGATCCAGGAATTTATTCTAATAGCCATATTTGGAGTAAGGGAGTAATTTTTCCCCTAATGACAACATTGGAATGCACTCCAAGACAGTTTTTGCCTTCCTCTGGATCAACACGGCAGGTTTATAGGTTGAATTTGATGGACCTTTTTTCAATATTATCAACTATTCAACTCTGTAACAAGCATGTAACAAGCATGTAACAAAAGTGCGCTTCCATAGCCCGTACGGGGATCGAACCTGTGACCTTGGCGTTATTAGCACCACGCTCTAACCAACTGAGCTAACCGGCCACTTTTACACCAAAGATTCACGTCTTTGGTCAGTAGAAAATACATGCAAACGTGTATTCATATTGATATCCTATTAACCTGAATAATAAAATAAACTTGCAATTTTTACTACTCAAAAAGCATTGGACAAATTGCTTTTGTGTTTTCCATTCCACCCCACAAAGAGTTTTCTTTCTGTACATTATATGGTACATTAAATGCTGCCATTAAAAACAAGAACTTGTCTCGCTAAAAACAAGCTCTTATATGACTATGAGGACGGAAAAATAATAAAGTTATGACTATCGGAATACAAAGAGGCAAAATCAAGATATTATTTTTGTCCTTAAGGTTGAAATTGGACCTCTAAGATGATTTCATGCAACAAACTCTGCATTTCTATAAATCACCGGTTAGACCATACATGGAATATTGTGTACAGTTTTGAGCACCTGTGTATGAGAAGGACATTGCTGAACTAGAATGCGTGCAAAGAAGGGAAAGCAAGGTAATTAAAGGACCTCATCACAGACGGGGATTCTTTACTGTAAGAGCAGTTCGACGATTGAACTCTCTGCCACATTGAAAAGTGTTTTTTTGAAAAATATAAAATTTCATCATATTTGTACCAGATTCTGGAGATGGAACTTTGATCCAGGAATTTATTCTAATAGCCATATTTGGAGTAAGGGAGTAATTTTTCCCCTAATGACAACATTGGAATGCACTCCAAGACAGTTTTTGCCTTCCTCTGGATCAACACGGCAGGTTTATAGGTTGAATTTGATGGACCTTTTTTCAATATTATCAACTATTCAACTCTGTAACAAGCATGTACCTTGTGTGCTAACAAAAGTGAGCTTCCATGTCCCATACGGGGATCAAACCAGTGACCTTGGCGTTATTAGCACCACACTCTAACCAACTGAGCTAACCGGCCACTTTTATACCAAAGATTCACGTCACGTCAGTAGAAAATACATGCAAACGTGTATTCATATTGATATCCTATTAACCTGAATAATAAAATAAACTTGCAAATTTTACTACTCAAAAAGCATTGGACAAATTGCTTTTGTGTTTTCCATTCCACCCCACAAAGAGTTTTCTTTCAGTACATTATATGGTACATTAAATGCTGCCATTAAAAACACGAACTTGTCTCGCTAAAAACAAGCCCTTATATGACTATGAGGACGGAAAAATAATAAAGTTATGACTATCGGAATACAAAGAGGCAAAATCAAGATATTATTTTTGTCCTTAAGGTTGAAATTGGACCTCTAAGATGATTTCATGCAACAAACTCTGCATTTCTATAAATCACCGGTTAGACCATACATGGAATATTGTGTACAGTTTTAAGCACCTGTGTATGAGAAGGACATTGCTTAACTAGAATGCGTGCAAAGAAGGGAAAGCAAGGTAATTAAAGGACCTCATCACAGACGGGGATTATTTACTGTAAGAGCAGTTCGACGATTGAACTCTCTGCCACATTGAAAAGTGTTTTTTTGAAAAATATAAAATTTCATCATATTTGTACCAGATTCTGGAGATGGAACTTTGATCCAGGAATTTATTCTAATAGCCATATTTGGAGTAAGGGAGGAATTTTTCCCCTAATGAGAAAATTGGAATGCACTCCAAGACAGTTTTTGCCTTCCTCTGGATCAACACGGCAGGTTTATAGGTTGAATTTGATGGACCTTTTTTCAATATTATCAACTATTCAACTCTGTAACAAGCATGTAACAAAAGTGAGCTTCCATGGCCCGTACGGGGATCGAACGCGTGACCTTGGCGTTATTAGCACCACGCTCTAACCAACTGAGCTAACCGGCCACTTTTACACCAAAGATTCACGTCACGTCAGTAGAAAATACATGCAAACGTGTATTCATATTGATATCCTATTAACCTGAATAATAAAATAAACTTGAAATTTTTACTACTCAAAAAGCATTGGACAAATTGCTTTTGTGTTTTCCATTCCACCCCACAAAGAGTTTTCTTTCTGTACATTATATGGTACATTAAATGCTGCCATTAAAAACAAGAACTTGTCTCGCTAAAAACAAGCTCTTATATGACTATGAGGACGGAAAAATAATAAAGTTATGACTATCGGAATACAAAGAGGCAAAATCAAGATATTATTTTTGTCCTTAAGGTTGAAATTGGACCTCTAAGATGATTTCATGCAACAAACTCTGCATTTCTATAAATCACCGGTTAGACCATACATGGAATATTGTGTACAGTTTTGAGCACCTGTGTATGAGAAGGACATTGCTGAACTAGAATGCGTGCAAAGAAGGGAAAGCAAGGTAATTAAAGGACCTCATCACAGACGGGGATTCTTTACTGTAAGAGCAGTTCGACGATTGAACTCTCTGCCACAATGAAAAGTGTTTTTTTGAAAAATATAAAATGTCATCATATTTGTACCAGATTCTGGAGATGGAACTTTGATCCAGGAATTTATTCTAATAGCCATATTTGGAGTAAGGGAGGAATTTTTCCCCTAATGACAACATTGGAATGCACTCCAAGACAGTTTTTGCCTTCCTCTGGATCAACACGGCAGGTTTATAGGTTGAATTTGATGGACCTTTTTTCAATATTATCAACTATTCAACTCTGTAACAAGCATGTAACAAAAGTGAGCTTCCATGGCCCGTACGGGGATCGAACCCGTGACCTTGGCGTTATTAGCACCACGCTCTAACCAACTGAGCTAACCGGCCACTTTTACACCAAAGATTCACGTCTTTGGTCAGTAGAAAATACATGCAAACGTGTATTCATATTGATATCCTATTAACCTGAATAATAAAATAAACTTGCAATTTTTACTACTCAAAAAGCATTGGACAAATTGCTTTTGTGTTTTCCATTCCACCCCACAAAGAGTTTTCTTTCAGTACATTATATGGTGCATTAAATGCTGCCATTAAAAACAAGAACTTGTCTCGCTAAAAACAAGCCCTTATATGACTATGAGGACGGAAAAATAATAAAGTTATGACTATCGGAATACAAAGAGGCAAAATCAAGATATTATTTTTGTCCTTAAGGTTGAAATTGGACCTCTTAGATGATTTCATGCAACAAACTCTGCATTTCTATAAATCACCGGTTAGACCATACATGGAATATTGTGTACAGTTTTGAGCACCTGTGTATGAGAAGGACATTGCTGAACTAGAATGCGTGCAAAGAAGGGAAAGCAAGGTAATTAAAGGACCTCATCACAGACGGGGATTCTTTACTGTAAGAGCAGTTCGACGATTGAACTCTCTGCCACATTGAAAAGTGTTTTTTTGAAAAATATAAAATGTCATCATATTTGTACCAGATTCTGGAGATGGAACTTTGATCCAGGAATTTATTCTAATAGCCATATTTGGAGTAAGGGAGGAATTTCTCCCCTAATGACAACATTGGAATGCACTCCAAGACAGTTTTTGCCTTCCTCTGGATCAACACGGCAGGTTTATAGGTTGAATTTGATGGACCTTTTTTCAATATTATCAACTATTCAACTCTGTAACAAGCATGTAACAAAAGTGAGCTTCCATGGCCCGTACGGGGATCGAACCCGTGACCTTGGCGTTATTAGCACCACGCTCTAACCAACTGAGCTAACCGGCCACTTTTACACCAAAGATTCACTTCACGTCACGTCAGTAGAAAATACATGCAAACGTGTATTCATATTGGTATCCTATTAACCTGAATAATAAAATAAACTTGCAATTTTTACTACTCAAAAAGCATTGGACAAATTGCTTTTGTGTTTTCCATTCCACCCCACAAAGAGTTTTCTTTCAGTACATTATATGGTACATTAAATGCTGCCATTAAAAACAAGAACTTGTCTCGCTAAAAACAAGCCCTTATATGACTATGAGGACGGAAAAATAATAAAGTTATGACTATCGGAATACAAAGAGGCAAAATCAAGATATTATTTTTGTCCTTAAGGTTGAAATTGGACCTCTAAGATGATTTCATGCAACAAACTCTGCATTTCTATAAATCACCGGTTAGACCATACATGGAATATTGTGTACAGTTTTGAGCACCTGTGTATGAGAAGGACATTGCTGAACTAGAATGCGTGCAAAGAAGGGAAAGAAAGGTAATTAAAGGACCTCATCACAGACGGGGATTCTTTACTGTAAGAGCAGTTCGACGATTGAACTCTCTGCCACATTGAAAGTGTTTTTTTGAAAAATATAAAATTTCATCATATTTGTACCAGATTCTGGAGATGGAACTTTGATCCAGGAATTTATTCTAATAGCCATATTTGGAGTAAGGGAGGAATTTTTCCCCTAATGAGAAAATTGGAATGCACTCCAAGACAGTTTTTACCTTCCTCTGGATCAACACGGCAGGTTTATAGGTTGAATTTGATGGACCTTTTTTCAATATTATCAACTATTCAACTCTGTAACAAGCATGTACCTTGTGTGCTAACAAAAGTGAGCTTCCATGTCCCATACGGGGATCAAACCAGTGACCTTGGCGTTATTAGCACCACACTCTAACCAACTGAGCTAACCGGCCACTTTTATACCAAAGATTCACGTCACGTCAGTAGAAAATACATGCAAACGTGTATTCATATTGATATCCTATTAACCTGAATAATAAAATAAACTTGCAATTTTTACTACTCAAAAAGCATTGGACAAATTGCTTTTGTGTTTTCCATTCCACCCCACAAAGAGTTTTCTTTCTGTACATTATATGGTACATTAAATGCTGCCACTAAAAACAAGAACTTGTCTCGCTAAAAACAAGCTCTTATATGACTATGAGGACGGAAAAATAATAAAGTTATGACTATCGGAATACAAAGAGGCAAAATCAAGATATTATTTTTGTCCTTAAGGTTGAAATTGGACCTCTAAGATGATTTCATGCAACAAACTCTGCATTTCTATAAATCACCGGTTAGACCATACATGGAATATTGTGTACAGTTTTGAGCACCTGTGTATGAGAAGGACATTGCTGAACTAGAATGCGTGCAAAGAAGGGAAAGCAAGGTAATTAAAGGACCTCATCACAGACGGGGATTCTTTACTGTAAGAGCAGTTCGACGATTGAACTCTCTGCCACATTGAAAAGTGTTTTTTTGAAAAATATAAAATGTCATCATATTTGTACCAGATTCTGGAGATGGAACTTTGATCCAGGAATTTATTCTAATAGCCATATTTGGAGTAAGGGAGGAATTTTTCCCCTAATGACAACATTGGAATGCACTCCAAGACAGTTTTTGCCTTCCTCTGGATCAACACGGCAGGTTTATAGGTTGAATTTGATGGACCTTTTTTCAATATTATCAACTATTCAACTCTGTAACAAGCATGTACCTTGTGTGCTAACAAAAGTGAGCTTCCATGTCCCATACGGGGATCAAACCAGTGACCTTGGCGTTATTAGCACCACACTCTAACCAACTGAGCTAACCGGCCACTTTTATACCAAAGATTCACGTCACGTCAGTAGAAAATACATGCAAACGTGTATTCATATTGATATCCTATTAACCTGAATAATAAAATAAACTTGCAAATTTTACTACTCAAAAAGCATTGGACAAATTGCTTTTGTGTTTTCCATTCCACCCCACAAAGAGTTTTCTTTCAGTACATTATATGGTACATTAAATGCTGCCATTAAAAACACGAACTTGTCTCGCTAAAAACAAGCCCTTATATGACTATGAGGACGGAAAAATAATAAAGTTATGACTATCGGAATACAAAGAGGCAAAATCAAGATATTATTTTTGTCCTTAAGGTTGAAATTGGACCTCTAAGATGATTTCATGCAACAAACTCTGCATTTCTATAAATCACCGGTTAGACCATACATGGAATATTGTGTACAGTTTTAAGCACCTGTGTATGAGAAGGACATTGCTTAACTAGAATGCGTGCAAAGAAGGGAAAGCAAGGTAATTAAAGGACCTCATCACAGACGGGGATTATTTACTGTAAGAGCAGTTCGACGATTGAACTCTCTGCCACATTGAAAAGTGTTTTTTTGAAAAATATAAAATTTCATCATATTTGTACCAGATTCTGGAGATGGAACTTTGATCCAGGAATTTATTCTAATAGCCATATTTGGAGTAAGGGAGGAATTTTTCCCCTAATGAGAAAATTGGAATGCACTGCAAGACAGTTTTTGCCTTCCTCTGGATCAACACGGCAGGTTTATAGGTTGAATTTGATGGACCTTTTTTCAATATTATCAACTATTCAACTCTGTAACAAGCATGTAACAAAAGTGAGCTTCCATGGCCCGTACGGGGATCGAACCCGTGACCTTGGCGTTATTAGCACCACGCTCTAACCAACTGAGCTAACCGGCCACTTTTACACCAAAGATTCACGTCACGTCAGTAGAAAATACATGCAAACGTGTATTCATATTGATATCCTATTAACCTGAATAATAAAATAAACTTGAAATTTTTACTACTCAAAAAGCATTGGACAAATTGCTTTTGTGTTTTCCATTCCACCCCACAAAGAGTTTTCTTTCTGTACATTATATGGTACATTAAATGCTGCCATTAAAAACAAGAACTTGTCTCGCTAAAAACAAGCTCTTATATGACTATGAGGACGGAAAAATAATAAAGTTATGACTATCGGAATACAAAGAGGCAAAATCAAGATATTATTTTTGTCCTTAAGGTTGAAATTGGACCTCTAAGATGATTTCATGCAACAAACTCTGCATTTCTATAAATCACCGGTTAGACCATACATGGAATATTGTGTACAGTTTTGAGCACCTGTGTATGAGAAGGACATTGCTGAACTAGAATGCGTGCAAAGAAGGGAAAGCAAGGTAATTAAAGGACCTCATCACAGACGGGGATTCTTTACTGTAAGAGCAGTTCGACGATTGAACTCTCTGCCACAATGAAAAGTGTTTTTTTGAAAAATATAAAATGTCATCATATTTGTACCAGATTCTGGAGATGGAACTTTGATCCAGGAATTTATTCTAATAGCCATATTTGGAGTAAGGGAGGAATTTTTCCCCTAATGACAACATTGGAATGCACTCCAAGACAGTTTTTGCCTTCCTCTGGATCAACACGGCAGGTTTATAGGTTGAATTTGATGGACCTTTTTTCAATATTATCAACTATTCAACTCTGTAACAAGCATGTAACAAAAGTGAGCTTCCATGGCCCGTACGGGGATCGAACCCGTGACCTTGGCGTTATTAGCACCACGCTCTAACCAACTGAGCTAACCGGCCACTTTTACACCAAAGATTCACGTCACGTCAGTAGAAAATACATGCAAACGTGTATTCATATTGATATCCTATTAACCTGAATAATAAAATAAACTTGCAATTTTTACTACTCAAAAAGCATTGGACAAATTGCTTTTGTGTTTTCCATTCCACCCCACAAAGAGTTTTCTTTCTGTACATTATATGGTACATTAAATGCTGCCATTAAAAACAAGAACTTGTCTCGCTAAAAACAAGCTCTTATATGACTATGAGGACGGAAAAATAATAAAGTTATGACTATCGGAATACAAAGAGGCAAAATCAAGATATTATTTTTGTCCTTAAGGTTGAAATTGGACCTCTAAGATGATTTCATGCAACAAACTCTGCATTTCTATAAATCACCGGTTAGACCATACATGGAATATTGTGTACAGTTTTGAGCACCTGTGTATGAGAAGGACATTGCTGAACTAGAATGCGTGCAAAGAAGGGAAAGCAAGGTAATTAAAGGACCTCATCACAGACGGGGATTCTTTACTGTAAGAGCAGTTCGACGATTGAACTCTCTGCCACAATGAAAAGTGTTTTTTTGAAAAATATAAAATGTCATCATATTTGTACCAGATTCTGGAGATGGAACTTTGATCCAGGAATTTATTCTAATAGCCATATTTGGAGTAAGGGAGGAATTTTTCCCCTAATGACAGCATTGGAATGCACTCCAAGACAGTTTTTGCCTTCCTCTGGATCAACACGGCAGGTTTATAGGTTGAATTTGATGGACCTTTTTTCAATATTATCAACTATTCAACTCTGTAACAAGCATGTAACAAAAGTGCGCTTCCATGGCCCGTACGGGGATCGAACCAGTGACCTTGGCGTTATTAGCACCACGCTCTAACCAACTGATCTAACCAGCCACTTTTACACCAAAGATTCACGTCTTTGGTCAGTAGAAAATACATGCAAACGTGTATTCATATTGATATCCTATTAACCTGAATAATAAAATAAACTTGCAATTTTTACTACTCAAAAAGCATTGGACAAATTGCTTTTGTGTTTTCCATTCCACCCCACAAAGAGTTTTCTTTCAGTACATTATATGGTGCATTAAATGCTGCCATTAAAAACAAGAACTTGTCTCGCTAAAAACAAGCCCTTATATGACTATGAGGACGGAAAAATAATAAAGTTATGACTATCGGAATACAAAGAGGCAAAATCAAGATATTATTTTTGTCCTTAAGGTTGAAATTGGACCTCTTAGATGATTTCATGCAACAAACTCTGCATTTCTATAAATCACCGGTTAGACCATACATGGAATATTGTGTACAGTTTTGAGCACCTGTGTATGAGAAGGACATTGCTGAACTAGAATGCGTGCAAAGAAGGGAAAGCAAGGTAATTAAAGGACCTCATCACAGACGGGGATTCTTTACTGTAAGAGCAGTTCGACGATTGAACTCTCTGCCACATTGAAAAGTGTTTTTTTGAAAAATATAAAATGTCATCATATTTGTACCAGATTCTGGAGATGGAACTTTGATCCAGGAATTTATTCTAATAGCCATATTTGGAGTAAGGGAGGAATTTCTCCCCTAATGACAACATTGGAATGCACTCCAAGACAGTTTTTGCCTTCCTCTGGATCAACACGGCAGGTTTATAGGTTGAATTTGATGGACCTTTTTTCAATATTATCAACTATTCAACTCTGTAACAAGCATGTAACAAAAGTGAGCTTCCATGGCCCGTACGGGGATCGAACCCGTGACCTTGGCGTTATTAGCACCACGCTCTAACCAACTGAGCTAACCGGCCACTTTTACACCAAAGATTCACGTCACGTCAGTAGAAAATACATGCAAACGTGTATTCATATTGATATCCTATTAACCTGAATAATAAAATAAACTTGCAATTTTTACTACTCAAAAAGCATTGGACAAATTGCTTTTGTGTTTTCCATTCCACCCCACAAAGAGTTTTCTTTCTGTACATTATATGGTACATTAAATGCTGCCATTAAAAACAAGAACTTGTCTCGCTAAAAACAAGCTCTTATATGACTATGAGGACGGAAAAATAATAAAGTTATGACTATCGGAATACAAAGAGGCAAAATCAAGATATTATTTTTGTCCTTAAGGTTGAAATTGGACCTCTAAGATGATTTCATGCAACAAACTCTGCATTTCTATAAATCACCGGTTAGACCATACATGGAATATTGTGTACAGTTTTGAGCACCTGTGTATGAGAAGGACATTGCTGAACTAGAATGCGTGCAAAGAAGGGAAAGCAAGGTAATTAAAGGACCTCATCACAGACGGGGATTCTTTACTGTAAGAGCAGTTCGACGATTGAACTCTCTGCCACAATGAAAAGTGTTTTTTTGAAAAATATAAAATGTCATCATATTTGTACCAGATTCTGGAGATGGAACTTTGATCCAGGAATTTATTCTAATAGCCATATTTGGAGTAAGGGAGGAATTTTTCCCCTAATGACAGCATTGGAATGCACTCCAAGACAGTTTTTGCCTTCCTCTGGATCAACACGGCAGGTTTATAGGTTGAATTTGATGGACCTTTTTTCAATATTATCAACTATTCAACTCTGTAACAAGCATGTAACAAAAGTGCGCTTCCATGGCCCGTACGGGGATCGAACCAGTGACCTTGGCGTTATTAGCACAACGCTCTAACCAACTGAGCTAACCGGCCACTTTTACACCAAAGATTCACGTCACGTCAGTAGAAAATACATGCAAACGTGTATTCATATTGATATCCTATTAACCTGAATAATAAAATAAACTTGCAATTTTTACTACTCAAAAAGCATTGGACAAATTGCTTTTGTGTTTTCCATTCCACCCCACAAAGAGTTTTCTTTCTGTACATTATATGGTACATTAAATGCTGCCATTAAAAACAAGAACTTGTCTCGCTAAAAACAAGCTCTTATATGACTATGAGGACGGAAAAATAATAAAGTTATGACTATCGGAATACAAAGAGGCAAAATCAAGATATTATTTTTGTCCTTAAGGTTGAAATTGGACCTCTAAGATGATTTCATGCAACAAACTCTGCATTTCTATAAATCACCGGTTAGACCATACATGGAATATTGTGTACAGTTTTGAGCACCTGTGTATGAGAAGGACATTGCTGAACTAGAATGCGTGCAAAGAAGGGAAAGCAAGGTAATTAAAGGACCTCATCACAGACGGGGATTCTTTACTGTAAGAGCAGTTCGACGATTGAACTCTCTGCCACATTGAAAAGTGTTTTTTTGAAAAATATAAAATGTCATCATATTTGTACCAGATTCTGGAGATGGAACTTTGATCCAGGAATTTATTCTAATAGCCATATTTGGAGTAAGGGAGGAATTTTTCCCCTAATGACAACATTGGAATGCACTCCAAGACAGTTTTTGCCTTCCTCTGGATCAACACGGCAGGTTTATAGGTTGAATTTGATGGACCTTTTTTCAATATTATCAACTATTCAACTCTGTAACAAGCATGTACCTTGTGTGCTAACAAAAGTGAGCTTCCATGTCCCATACGGGGATCAAACCAGTGACCTTGGCATTATTAGCACCACACTCTAACCAACTGAGCTAACCGGCCACTTTTATACCAAAGATTCACGTCACGTCAGTAGAAAATACATGCAAACGTGTATTCATATTGATATCCTATTAACCTGAATAATAAAATAAACTTGCAAATTTTACTACTCAAAAAGCATTGGACAAATTGCTTTTGTGTTTTCCATTCCACCCCACAAAGAGTTTTCTTTCAGTACATTATATGGTACATTAAATGCTGCCATTAAAAACACGAACTTGTCTCGCTAAAAACAAGCCCTTATATGACTATGAGGACGGAAAAATAATAAAGTTATGACTATCGGAATACAAAGAGGCAAAATCAAGATATTATTTTTGTCCTTAAGGTTGAAATTGGACCTCTAAGATGATTTCATGCAACAAACTCTGCATTTCTATAAATCACCGGTTAGACCATACATGGAATATTGTGTACAGTTTTAAGCACCTGTGTATGAGAAGGACATTGCTTAACTAGAATGCGTGCAAAGAAGGGAAAGCAAGGTAATTAAAGGACCTCATCACAGACGGGGATTATTTACTGTAAGAGCAGTTCGACGATTGAACTCTCTGCCACATTGAAAAGTGTTTTTTTGAAAAATATAAAATTTCATCATATTTGTACCAGATTCTGGAGATGGAACTTTGATCCAGGAATTTATTCTAATAGCCATATTTGGAGTAAGGGAGGAATTTTTCCCCTAATGAGAAAATTGGAATGCACTCCAAGACAGTTTTTGCCTTCCTCTGGATCAACACGGCAGGTTTATAGGTTGAATTTGATGGACCTTTTTTCAATATTATCAACTATTCAACTCTGTAACAAGCATGTAACAAAAGTGAGCTTCCATGGCCCGTACGGGGATCGAACCCGTGACCTTGGCGTTATTAGCACCACGCTCTAACCAACTGAGCTAACCGGCCACTTTTACACCAAAGATTCACTTCACGTCACGTCAGTAGAAAATACATGCAAACGTGTATTCATATTGATATCCTATTAACCTGAATAATAAAATAAACTTGCAATTTTTACTACTCAAAAAGCATTGGACAAATTGCTTTTGTGTTTTCCATTCCACCCCACAAAGAGTTTTCTTTCTGTACATTATATGGTACATTAAATGCTGCCATTAAAAACAAGAACTTGTCTCGCTAAAAACAAGCTCTTATATGACTATGAGGACGGAAAAATAATAAAGTTATGACTATCGGAATACAAAGAGGCAAAATCAAGATATTATTTTTGTCCTTAAGGTTGAAATTGGACCTCTAAGATGATTTCATGCAACAAACTCTGCATTTCTATAAATCACCGGTTAGACCATACATGGAATATTGTGTACAGTTTTGAGCACCTGTGTATGAGAAGGACATTGCTGAACTAGAATGCGTGCAAAGAAGGGAAAGCAAGGTAATTAAAGGACCTCATCACAGACGGGGATTCTTTACTGTAAGAGCAGTTCGACGATTGAACTCTCTGCCACAATGAAAAGTGTTTTTTTGAAAAATATAAAATGTCATCATATTTGTACCAGATTCTGGAGATGGAACTTTGATCCAGGAATTTATTCTAATAGCCATATTTGGAGTAAGGGAGGAATTTTTCCCCTAATGAGAAAATTGGAATGCACTCCAAGACAGTTTTTACCTTCCTCTGGATCAACACGGCAGGTTTATAGGTTGAATTTGATGGACCTTTTTTCAATATTATCAACTATTCAACTCTGTAACAAGCATGTACCTTGTGTGCTAACAAAAGTGAGCTTCCATGGCCCGTACGGCGATCAAACCCGCGACCTTGGCGTTATTAGCACCACGCTCTAACAAACTGAGCTAACCGGCCACTTTTATACCAAAGATTCACGTCACGTCAGTAGAAAATACATGCAAACGTGTATTCATATTGATATCCTATTAACCTGAATAATAAAATAAACTTGCAATTTTTACTACTCAAAAAGCATTGGACAAATTGCTTTTGTGTTTTCCATTCCACCCCACAAAGAGTTTTCTTTCAGTACATTATATGGTACATTAAATGCTGCCATTAAAAACACGAACTTGTCTCGCTAAAAACAAGCCCTTATATGACTATGAGGACGGAAAAATAATAAAGTTATGACTATCGGAATACAAAGAGGCAAAATCAAGATATTATTTTTGTCCTTAAGGTTGAAATTGGACCTCTAAGATGATTTCATGCAACAAACTCTGCATTTCTATAAATCACCGGTTAGACCATACATGGAATATTGTGTACAGTTTTAAGCACCTGTGTATGAGAAGGACATTGCTTAACTAGAATGCGTGCAAAGAAGGGAAAGCAAGGTAATTAAAGGACCTCATCACAGACGGGGATTATTTACTGTAAGAGCAGTTCGACGATTGAACTCTCTGCCACATTGAAAAGTGTTTTTTTGAAAAATATAAAATTTCATCATATTTGTACCAGATTCTGGAGATGGAACTTTGATCCAGGAATTTATTCTAATAGCCATATTTGGAGTAAGGGAGGAATTTTTCCCCTAATGAGAAAATTGGAATGCACTCCAAGACAGTTTTTGCCTTCCTCTGGATCAACACGGCAGGTTTATAGGTTGAATTTGATGGACCTTTTTTCAATATTATCAACTATTCAACTCTGTAACAAGCATGTAACAAAAGTGAGCTTCCATGGCCCGTACGGGGATCGAACCCGTGACCTTGGCGTTATTAGCACCACGCTCTAACCAACTGAGCTAACCGGCCACTTTTACACCAAAGATTCACGTCACGTCAGTAGAAAATACATGCAAACGTGTATTCATATTGATATCCTATTAACCTGAATAATAAAATAAACTTGCAATTTTTACTACTCAAAAAGCATTGGACAAATTGCTTTTGTGTTTTCCATTCCACCCCACAAAGAGTTTTCTTTCTGTACATTATATGGTACATTAAATGCTGCCATTAAAAACAAGAACTTGTCTCGCTAAAAACAAGCTCTTATATGACTATGAGGACGGAAAAATAATAAAGTTATGACTATCGGAATACAAAGAGGCAAAATCAAGATATTATTTTTGTCCTTAAGGTTGAAATTGGACCTCTAAGATGATTTCATGCAACAAACTCTGCATTTCTATAAATCACCGGTTAGACCATACATGGAATATTGTGTACAGTTTTGAGCACCTGTGTATGAGAAGGACATTGCTGAACTAGAATGCGTGCAAAGAAGGGAAAGCAAGGTAATTAAAGGACCTCATCACAGACGGGGATTCTTTACTGTAAGAGCAGTTCGACGATTGAACTCTCTGCCACAATGAAAAGTGTTTTTTTGAAAAATATAAAATGTCATCATATTTGTACCAGATTCTGGAGATGGAACTTTGATCCAGGAATTTATTCTAATAGCCATATTTGGAGTAAGGGAGGAATTTTTCCCCTAATGAGAAAATTGGAATGCACTCCAAGACAGTTTTTACCTTCCTCTGGATCAACACGGCAGGTTTATAGGTTGAATTTGATGGACCTTTTTTCAATATTATCAACTATTCAACTCTGTAACAAGCATGTACCTTGTGTGCTAACAAAAGTGAGCTTCCATGGCCCATACGGGGATCAAACCCGTGACCTTGGCGTTATTAGCACCACACTCTAACCAACTGAGCTAACCGGCCACTTTTATACCAAAGATTCACGTCACATCAGTAGAAAATACATGCAAACGTGTATTCATATTGATATCCTATTAACCTGAATAATAAAATAAACTTGCAATTTTTACTACTCAAAAAGCATTGGACAAATTGCTTTTGTGTTTTCCATTCCACCCCACAAAGAGTTTTCTTTCAGTACATTATATGGTACATTAAATGCTGCCATTAAAAACACGAACTTGTCTCGCTAAAAACAAGCCCTTATATGACTATGAGGACGGAAAAATAATAAAGTTATGACTATCGGAATACAAAGAGGCAAAATCAAGATATTATTTTTGTCCTTAAGGTTGAAATTGGACCTCTAAGATGATTTCATGCAACAAACTCTGCATTTCTATAAATCACCGGTTAGACCATACATGGAATATTGTGTACAGTTTTGAGCACCTGTGTATGAGAAGGACATTGCTGAACTAGAATGCGTGCAAAGAAGGGAAAGCAAGGTAATTAAAGGACCTCATCACAGACGGGGATTCTTTACTGTAAGAGCAGTTCGACGATTGAACTCTCTGCCACATTGAAAAGTGTTTTTTTGAAAAATATAAAATTTCATCATATTTGTACCAGATTCTGGAGATGGAACTTTGATCCAGGAATTTATTCTAATAGCCATATTTGGAGTAAGGGAGGAATTTTTCCCCTAATGACAGCATTGGAATGCACTCCAAGACAGTTTTTGCCTTCCTCTGGATCAACACGGCAGGTTTATAGGTTGAATTTGATGGACCTTTTTTCAATATTATCAACTATTCAACTCTGTAACAAGCATGTAACAAAAGTGAGCTTCCATGGCCCATACGGGGATCGAACCTGTGACCTTGGCATTATTAGCACCATGCTCTAACCAACTGAGCTAACCGACCACTTTTATACTAAAGATTCACTTCACGTCACGTCAGTAGAAAATACATGCAAACGTGTATTCATATTGGTATCCTATTAACCTGAATAATAAAATAAACTTGCAATTTTTACTACTCAAAAAGCATTGGACAAATTGCTTTTGTGTTTTCCATTCCACCCCACAAAGAGTTTTCTTTCAGTACATTATATGGTACATTAAATGCTGCCATTAAAAACAAGAACTTGTCTCGCTAAAAACAAGCCCTTATATGACTATGAGGACGGAAAAATAATAAAGTTATGACTATCGGAATACAAAGAGGCAAAATCAAGATATTATTTTTGTCCTTAAGGTTGAAATTGGACCTCTAAGATGATTTCATGCAACAAACTCTGCATTTCTATAAATCACCGGTTAGACCATACATGGAATATTGTGTACAGTTTTGAGCACCTGTGTATGAGAAGGACATTGCTGAACTAGAATGCGTGCAAAGAAGGGAAAGAAAGGTAATTAAAGGACCTCATCACAGACGGGGATTCTTTACTGTAAGAGCAGTTCGACGATTGAACTCTCTGCCACATTGAAAGTGTTTTTTTGAAAAATATAAAATTTCATCATATTTGTACCAGATTCTGGAGATGGAACTTTGATCCAGGAATTTATTCTAATAGCCATATTTGGAGTAAGGGAGGAATTTTTCCCCTAATGAGAAAATTGGAATGCACTCCAAGACAGTTTTTACCTTCCTCTGGATCAACACGGCAGGTTTATAGGTTGAATTTGATGGACCTTTTTTCAATATTATCAACTATTCAACTCTGTAACAAGCATGTACCTTGTGTGCTAACAAAAGTGAGCTTCCATGTCCCATACGGGGATCAAACCAGTGACCTTGGCGTTATTAGCACCACACTCTAACCAACTGAGCTAACCGGCCACTTTTATACCAAAGATTCACGTCACGTCAGTAGAAAATACATGCAAACGTGTATTCATATTGATATCCTATTAACCTGAATAATAAAATAAACTTGCAATTTTTACTACTCAAAAAGCATTGGACAAATTGCTTTTGTGTTTTCCATTCCACCCCACAAAGAGTTTTCTTTCAGTACATTATATGGTACATTAAATGCTGCCATTAAAAACACGAACTTGTCTCGCTAAAAACAAGCCCTTATATGACTATGAGGACGGAAAAATAATAAAGTTATGACTATCGGAATACAAAGAGGCAAAATCAAGATATTATTTTTGTCCTTAAGGTTGAAATTGGACCTCTAAGATGATTTCATGCAACAAACTCTGCATTTCTATAAATCACCGGTTAGACCATACATGGAATATTGTGTACAGTTTTAAGCACCTGTGTATGAGAAGGACATTGCTTAACTAGAATGCGTGCAAAGAAGGGAAAGCAAGGTAATTAAAGGACCTCATCACAGACGGGGATTATTTACTGTAAGAGCAGTTCGACGATTGAACTCTCTGCCACATTGAAAAGTGTTTTTTTGAAAAATATAAAATTTCATCATATTTGTACCAGATTCTGGAGATGGAACTTTGATCCAGGAATTTATTCTAATAGCCATATTTGGAGTGAGGGAGGAATTTTTCCCCTAATGAGAAAATTGGAATGCACTCCAAGACAGTTTTTGCCTTCCTCTGGATCAACACGGCAGGTTTATAGGTTGAATTTGATGGACCTTTTTTCAATATTATGTACTATTCAACTCTGTGACAAGCATGTAACAAAAGTGAGCTTCCATGGCCCATACGGGGATCGAACCCGTGACCTTGGCGTTATTAGCAACACGCTCTAACCAACTGAGCTAACAGGCCACTTTTACAGCAAAGGTTCACGTCACGTCAGTAGAAAATACATGCAAACGTGTATTCATATTGATATCCTATTAACCTGAATAATAAAATAAACTTGCAATTTTTACTACTCAAAAAGCATTGGACAAATTGCTTTTGTGTTTTCCATTCCACCCCACAAAGAGTTCTCTTTCAGTACATTATATGGTACATTAAATGCTGCCATTAAAAACAAGAACTTGTCTCGCTAAAAACAAGCCCTTATATGACTATGAGGACGGAAAAATAATAAAGTTATGACTATCGGAATACAAAGAGGCAAAATCAAGATATTATTTTTGTCCTTAAGGTTGAAATTGGACCTCTAAGATGATTTCATGCAACAAACTCTGCATTTCTATAAATCACCGGTTAGACCATACATGGAATATTTTGTACAGTTTTGAGCACCTGTGTATGAGAAGGACATTGCTGAACTAGAATGCGTGCAAAGAAGGGAAAGAAAGGTAATTAAAGGACCTCATCACAGACGGGGATTCTTTACTGTAAGAGCAGTTCGACGATTGAACTCTCTGCCACATTGAAAGTGTTTTTTTGAAAAATATAAAATTTCATCATATTTGTACCAGATTCTGGAGATGGAACTTTGATCCAGGAATTTATTCTAATAGCCATATTTGGAGTAAGGGAGGAATTTTTCCCCTAATGAGAAAATTGGAATGCACTCCAAGACAGTTTTTACCTTCCTCTGGATCAACACGGCAGGTTTATAGGTTGAATTTGATGGACCTTTTTTCAATATTATCAACTATTCAACTCTGTAACAAGCATGTACCTTGTGTGCTAACAAAAGTGAGCTTCCATGTCCCGTACGGGGATCAAACCTGTGACCTTGGCGTTATTAGCACCACACTCTAACCAACTGAGCTAACCGGCCACTTTTATACAAAAGCTTCACGTCACGTCAGTAGAAAATACATGCAAACGTGTATTCATATTGATATCCTATTAACCTGAATAATAAAATAAACTTGCAATTTTTACTACTCAAAAAGCATTGGACAAATTGCTTTTGTGTTTTCCATTCCACCCCACAAAGAGTTTTCTTTCAGTACATTATATGGTACATTAAATGCTGCCATTAAAAACAAGAACTTGTCTCGCTAAAAACAAGCCCTTATATGACTATGAGGACGGAAAAAAAATAAAGTTATGACTATCGGAATACAAAGAGGCAAAATCAAGATATTATTTTTGTCCTTAAGGTTGAAATTGGACCTCTAAGATGATTTCATGCAACAAACTCGGCATTTCTATAAATCACCGGTTAGACCATACATGGAATATTGTGTACGGTTTTAAACAACTGTGTGTAAGAAGTATATTGCTGAACTAGAATGCGTGCAAAGAAGGGAAAGCAAGGTAATTAAAGGACCTCATCACAGATGGGGATTCTTTACTGTAAGAGCAGTTCGACGATTGAACTCTCTGCCACATTGAAAAGTGTTTTTTTGAAAAATATAAAATTTCATCATATTTGTACCAGATTCTGGAGATGGAACTTTGATCCAGGAATTTATTCTGATAGCCATATTTGGAGTAAGGGAGGAATTTTTCCCCTAATGAGAAAATTGGCATGCACTCCTAGGCAGTTTTTGCCTTCCTCTGGATCAACACGGCAGGTTTATAAGTTGAATTTGATGGACCTTTTTTCAATATTATCAACTATTCAACTCTGTAACAAGCATGTACCTTGTATGCTAACAAAAGTGAGCTTCCATGGCCCGTACGGCGATCAAACCCGCGACCTTGGCGTTATTAGCACCACGCTCTAACAAACTGAGCTAACCGGCCACTTTTATACCAAAGATTCACGTCACGTCAGTAGAAAATACATGCAAACGTGTATTCATATTGATATCCTATTAACCTGAATAATAAAATAAACTTGCAATTTTTACTACTCAAAAAGCATTGGACAAATTGCTTTTGTGTTTTCCATTCCACCCCACAAAGAGTTTTCTTTCAGTACATTATATGGTACATTAAATGCTGCCATTAAAAACAAGAACTCGTCTCGCTTAAAACAAGCCCTTATATGACTATGAGGACGGAAAAATAATAAAGTTATGACTATCGGAATACAAAGAGGCAAAATCAAGATATTATTTTTGTCCTTAAGGTTGAAATTGGACCTGTAAGATGATTTCATGCAACAAACTCGGCATTTCAATAAATAACCGGTTAGACCATACATGGAATATTGTGTACAGTTTTGAGCACCTGTGTATAAGAAGGATATTGCTGAATTAGAATGCGTGCAAAGAAGGGAAAGCAAGGTAATTAACCCCTTCCCGCTCCTTGACGTACTATTACGTCATGGCAGCTGTATCGTTCGCGCTCCATGACGTAATAGTACGTCACGGGAGTAACGGCCGTTTCGGCCGTCCTCCCGACACATACAGGAGCTGTGACGCTGCTGTCTTGTTCAGCAGCTGTCACAGCTCCTACAGCGGGGACCGATCGCTGTGTCCCCGCTGATTAACCCCTTAAAAGCCGCGTTCTATAGAGATCGCGGCTTTTTAGGGGTTAAGCTGCCATCGCCGGCCTGCTACGCGATAGCGGCCGGCGATGGTGACTATGGCAACCGGACACCAAACAATGGCGTCCGGCGATGCCATAGACGGAAGCCTAGTGGGTCCTGACAACGTCAGGACCCACTATGCTTGCTGTCAGTGAGTAGCTGACAGTTCTAATACACTGCACTACGCATGTAGTGCAGTGTATTAGAATAGCGATCAGGGCCTCCTGCCCTCATGTCCCCTAGTGGGACAAAGTAATAAAGTAAAAAAAAAGTTAAAAAAAGTTGTGTAAAAATAAGAAAATAAAAGATTTAAAAGTATTAAAAGTAAAAATCCCCCTTTTTCCCTTATCAGTCCTTTATTATTAATAAAAATATATAAACAAACAAATAAACTATACATAATTGGTATCGCCGCGTCCGTAACGGCCTGAACTACAAAATTATTTCATTATTTATCCTGCACGGTGAACGCCGTAAAAAAAATAAATAATAAACCGAACCACAATCACAATTCTTTGGTCACTTCACCTCCCAAAAAATGGAATAAAAAGAGATCAAAAAGTCGCATGTACCTAAAAATGGTACTGATCGAAACTACAGTTCGTTACGCAAAAAATAAGTCCTCGCACGGCTTTATTGATTGAAAAATAAAAACGTTATGGCTCTTAGAATAAGGTAATACAAAAAGTGAATGATTGTTTACAAAACGTATTTTATTGTGCAAACGCCATAAGACATAAAAAACTATAAACATCTGGTATCGCCGTAATCGTATCGCCCCGCAGAATAAAGTGAATATGTCATTTATAGCGCACGGTGAACGCTGTAAAAAAAAACGAAAAAAAAAACAATCGTACAATTGCTGTTTTTTAGTCACCACGCCACCTAAAAATAGAATAAAAACTGATCAAAAAGCCGCATGCACCCCAAGAAAACTACAATGGATTCCTCAAGGGGTCTAGTTTCCAAATTGGGGTCACTTTTGGGGGGTTCCCAATGTTTTGGCACCACAAGACCTCTTCAAACCGGACATGGTGCCTAATAAAAAAGATGCTTCAAAATCCACTAGGTGCTCCTTTGCTTCGGAGGCCGATGCTTCAGCCCATTACCGCACGAGGGCCACATGTGGGATATTTCTCAAAACTGCAGAATCTGGGCAATAAGTATTAAGTTGCGTTTCTCTGATAAATCCTTTTGTGTTATAAAAAAAATGGTATAAAGAGGATTTTCTTACCAAAAAAAAAATGTAAATTTCACCTCTACTTTGCTCTAAATTCCTGTGAAACACCTAAAGGGTTCATAAACTTTCTAAATGCTGTTGTGGATACTTTGAGGGGTCTAGTTTCTAAAATGGGGTGTTTGATAGGGGTTTCTAATATATGGGCCCCTCAAAGCAACTTCAGAACTGAACTGGAACCTAAAAAAATAAATAAATGAGGCAATACTTCGCTTCTTACATTATACTGATAATGAGCCGTGCCCACCCCGAGATGACCCCAGTTTTGACCGTTTGTATAAACGGAGACCCCTATTAGACCGTTCCAGTGCCCGGTTTTCCCAAGCATACACCCCTGAGAAGTGTATTTCTATTGATGAGTCCCTGGTACATTTTAAAGGGAGGGTTCAATTCCGCGAGTACCTGCCGGGTAAGAGGGCAAGGTATGGCGTGAAGATGTATAAGCTGTGAGAGTGCATCAGGGTATACCTACAGGTTTAGGATATATGAAGGAAAGGCCACCCCCAAACCAGACTGCATCCTGGACTACAATAGGTACATGGGAGGGATGGACTTGTAAGATCAAGCCCTGAAGCCCTACAGCGCCATGCGGTGTGGTATAAGAAGCTGGCCGGGCACATCATACAGATGGCATTGTACAATGCGTACATGCTACGTCGATGTGCAGGCCAGACGGGAACTTTCCTGGAATTTCAAGAGGTGATTATCAAGAACCTAATCTTTAGGGACCAAGAAGGGGGGGGGCACCCAGTACTTCTGGAAGCGAGCCCACACGCATCGTACCAGGGCAACACTTTCCAGGAGAAGTTCCCCAAACTGGCAAGAAGGGAAAAAGTCAAAAGAGGTGCAAAGTCTGCTATAAGAGGGGGATAAGGGATGACACAATATATCAATGTGACACGTGTCCCGAATAACCAGAGCTCTGTATGAAAGTGTTTTAAAATTTATCATACATCCCTTGGTTTATAATTTACCCCAATTTTACTTACCCTGATGCACTCCACACAGCTTATCCCCCCTCGTCTTTCCCCTCTGATCCCTGCTGTGTGTCCAGGCAGCTGATAACAGCCACATGTAGGGTATTGCCATACCCGGGAGAACCCACATTACAGTTTATGGGGTGTAGGTCTCCGGTCAAAATGCTCACTACACATGTAGATGAATGCCTTAAGGGTGTAGTTTTTAAAACGGGGTCACTTCTTGGGGGTTTCAACTGTTCTGGTACCTCAGGGGCTTCTGCATACATGACTTCGCACTAGAAAATCCCCAGTAGGCCAAATGGTGGTCCTTTCCTTCTGAGCCCTCCCATGGGCCCAAATGGCAGTTTATCACAACAAATGGGGTATTGCGGCCCTCAGAACAAATTGCGCAACAGAATGGGGTATTTTGTTTCTTGTGAAAATAAGAAATTTTCAGCCAAAACTACATATTATTTGAAAAAAATAATTTTGTTTTCATTCCCAGCCCAATTCAAATAAGTTCTGTGAAAAAACTATGGGGTCAAAATGGTCACAACACCCATAAATGAAGTCCTTGAGGGGTGTAGTTTCCAAAATGGGGTCATTTGTGGTTGGTTTCTATTGCTTTGATACCTCTGGGGCTCTGCAAATGCGACATGGCACCCGAAAACCAATCCAGCAAAATCTGGACTCCAAAGAACACACAGCGCTCCTTTCCTTCTGAGCCCTCCCATGGGCCCAAACGGCAGTTTATCACCACAAATGGGGTATTGCCGCACTCAGGACAAATTGGGCAACAGAATGGAGTATTTTATTTCTTGTGAAAATAAGAATTTTTGAGCTAAAATGACATATTATTGGAAAAAATATATATTTTTTTAATTCCCAGCCCAATTCAAATTAGTTCTGTGAAGAAACTATGGAGTCTAAATGGTCACATTACCCATAAATGAATTCCTTGAGGGGTGTAGTTTCCAAAATGGGGTCACTTCTGGTGGGTTTCCATTGCTTTGATACCTCTGGGGCTCTGCAAATGCGACATGGCACCCGAAAACCAAACCAGCAAAATCTGTACTCCAAAGAACACACAGCGCTCCTTCCCTTCTGAGGCCTCCCATGGGCCCAAACGGCAGTTTATTGCCACAAATGGGGTATTGATGCACTCAGGAGAAATTGGGCAACAAAATTGAGTATTTTGTTCCCTGTGAAAATAAGAAATTTTGGTAAAAAATTACATCTTATTGGAAAAAATGTCATTTTTTTAATGTCACAGCCCAATTGAAATAGATGCTGTGAAAAAACTGTGTGGTCAAAATGCTAACAACAACCATAAATGAATTCCTTGAGGGGTGTAGTTTCCAAAATGGGGTCACTTTTGGTGGGTTTCCATTGCTTTGATACCTCTGAGGCTCTGCAAATGCGACATGGCACCCGAAAACCAATCCAACAAAATCTGGACTCCAACAAACATATAGCGCTCCTTTCCTTCTGAGCCCTCCCATGGGCCCAAACGGCAGTTTATCACCACAAATGGGGTATTGCCACACTAAGGACAAATTGGGCAACAAAATGGGGTATTTTGTTCCTTGTGAAAATAAGAAATTTTGATCACAAATGACATTTTATTGGAAAAAATGACATTTTTTTCATTTCAGAGCCCAATTCAAATACGTGCTGTGAAAAAACTGTGCGGTCAAAATGGTAACAACAACCCTAAATGAATTCCTTGAGGGGTGTAGTTTCCAAAATGGGGTCACTATTGGGGGATTCCTACTGTTTTGGCACCTCAACACCTCTTTAAACCTGGCATGCTGCCTAAAATATATTCTAATAAAAAAGGGGCCTCAAAATGCACTAGGTGCTTCTTTGCTTCTAGGGCTTGTGTTTTAGTCCACGAGCGCAGTAGGGCCACATGTGGGACATTTCTAAAAACTGCAGAATCTGGAGAATACATATTTAGTAGTGTTTCTCTGGTAAAACCTTCTGTGTTACAGAAAAAAAAAATGAATAAAATTGAAATTCAGCAAGAAAAATGAAATTTGCAAATTTCACCTCCACTTTGCTTTAATTCCTGTGAAATGCCTGAAGGGTTAAAAAACTTTCTAACTGCTGTTTTGAATACTTTGAGGGGTCTAGTTTTTAAAATGGGGTGTTTTATCAGGGTTTCTAATACATAGGCCCCACAAAGCCACTTCAGAACTCAAGAGGTACCTTAAAAAAAAGGCTTTTGAAATTTTCTTAAAAATATGAGAAATTGCTGTTTATGTTCTAAGCCTTGTAACGTCCAAGAAAAATAAAAAAATGTTCAAAAAACGATGCCAATCTAAAGTAGACATATGGGAAATGTGAACTAGTAACTATTTTGGGTGGTATAACCGTCTGTTTTACAAGCAGATGCATTTAAATTCAGAAAAATGCAATTTTTTCAAAATTTTCTCTACATTTTGCAATTTTTCACCAATAAACACTGAATATATCGACCAAATTTTACCACGAACATGAAGCCCAATGTGTCACGAGAAAACAATCTCAGAATCGCTTGGGTAGGTTTAAGCATTCCGACGTTATTACCACATAAAGTGAAATATGTCAGATTTGAAAAATGGGCTCTGAGCCTTAAGGCCAAAACTAGGCTGCGTCCTTAAGGGGTTAAAGGACCTCATCACAGACGGGGATTCTTTACTGTAAGAGCAGTTCGACGATTGAACTCTCTGCCACATTGAAAAGTGTTTTTTTGAAAAATATAAAATTTCATCATATTTGTACCAGATTCTGGAGATGGAACTTTGATCCAGGAATTTATTCTGATAGCCATATTTGGAGTAAGGGAGGAATTTTTCCCCTAATGAGAAAATTGGCATGCACTCCTAGGCAGTTTTTGCCTTCCTCTGAATCAACACGGCAGGTTTATAAGTTGAATTTGATGGACCTTTTTTCAATATTATCAACTATTCAACTCTGTAACAAGCATGTACCTTGTGTGCTAACAAAAGTGAGCTTCCATGGCCCGTACGGCGATCAAACCCGCGACCTTGGCATTATTAGCACCACGCTCTAACAAACTGAACTAACCAGCCACTTGTATACCAAAGATTCACGTCACGTCAGTAGAAAATACATGCAAACGTGTATTCATATTGATATCCTATTAACCTGAATAATAAAATAAACTTGCAATTTTTACTACTCAAAAAGCATTGGACAAATTGCTTTTGTGTTTTCCATTCCACCCCACAAAGAGTTTTCTTTCAGTACATTATATGGTACATTAAATGCTGCCATTAAAAACAAGAACTCGTCTCGCTAAAAACAAACACTTATATGACTATGAGGACGGAAAAATAATAAAGTTATGACTATCGGAATACAAAGAGGCAAAATCAAGATATTATTTTTGTCCTTAAGGTTGAAATTGGACCTCTAAGATGATTTCATGCAACAAACTCGGCATTTCTATAAATCACCGGTTAGACCATACATGGAATATTGTTTACAGTTTTGAGCACCTGTGTATGAGAAGGACATTGCTGAACTAGAATGCGTGCAAAGAAGGGAAAGCAAGGTAATTAAAGTACCTCATCACAGACAGGGATTCTTTATTGTAAGAGCAGTTCGACGATTGAACTCTCTGCCACATTGAAAAGTGTTTTTTTGAAAATTATAAAATTTGATCATATTTGTACAAGATTCTGGAGATGGAACTTTGATCCAGGAATTTATTCTGATAGCCATATTTGGAGTAAGGGAGGAATTTTTCCACTAATGAGAAAATTGGCATGCACTACTAGGCAGTTTTTGCCTTCCTCTGGATCAACACGGCAGGTTTATAGGTTGAATTTGAAGACCTTTTTTCAATATTATCAACTATTCAACTATTCAACTCAGTAACAAGCATGTACCTTTTGTGCTAACAAAAGGGAGTTTCCATGGCCCACACGGGGATCGAACCCGCGCCTTTGGCGTTATTAGCACCACGCTCCAACCAACTGAGCTAACCGGCCTCTTTGATTCCTAAAATTCACGTCACGTCAGTAGAAAATACATGCAAACGTGTATTCATATTGATATCCTATTAACCTGAATAATAAAATAAACTTGCAATTTTTACTACTCAAAAAGCATTGGACAAATTGCTTTTGTGTTTTCCATTCCACCCCACAAAGAGTTTTCTTTCAGTACATTATATGGTACATTAAATGCTGCCATTAAAAACACGAACTTGTCTCGCTAAAAACAAGCCCTTATATGACTATGAGGACGGAAAAATAATAAAGTTATGACTATCGGAATACAAAGAGGCAAAATCAAGATATTATTTTTGTCCTTAAGGTTGAAATTGGACCTCTAAGATGATTTCATGCAACAAACTCTGCATTTCTATAAATCACCGGTTAGACCATACATGGAATATTGTGTACAGTTTTAAGCACCTGTGTATGAGAAGGACATTGCTTAACTAGAATGCGTGCAAAGAAGGGAAAGCAAGGTAATTAAAGGACCTCATCACAGACGGGGATTATTTACTGTAAGAGCAGTTCGACGATTGAACTCTCTGCCACATTGAAAAGTGTTTTTTTGAAAAATATAAAATTTCATCATATTTGTACCAGATTCTGGAGATGGAACTTTGATCCAGGAATTTATTCTAATAGCCATATTTGGAGTGAGGGAGGAATTTTTCCCCTAATGAGAAAATTGGAATGCACTCCAAGACAGTTTTTGCCTTCCTCTGGATCAACACGGCAGGTTTATAGGTTGAATTTGATGGACCTTTTTTCAATATTATGTACTATTCAACTCTGTAACAAGCATGTAACAAAAGTGAGCTTCCATGGCCCATACGGGGATCGAACCCGTGACCTTGGCGTTATTAGCAACACGCTCTAACCAACTGAGCTAACTGGCCACTTTTACACCAAAGGTTCACGTCACGTCAGTAGAAAATACATGCAAACGTGTATTCATATTGATATCCTATTAACCTGAATAATAAAATAAACTTGCAATTTTTACTACTCAAAAAGCATTGGACAAATTGCTTTTGTGTTTTCCATTCCACCCCACAAAGAGTTCTCTTTCAGTACATTATATGGTACATTAAATGCTGCCATTAAAAACAAGAACTTGTCTCGCTAAAAACAAGCCCTTATATGACTATGAGGACGGAAAAATAATAAAGTTATGACTATCGGAATACAAAGAGGCAAAATCAAGATATTATTTTTGTCCTTAAGGTTGAAATTGGACCTCTAAGATGATTTCATGCAACAAACTCTGCATTTCTATAAATCACCGGTTAGACCATACATGGAATATTTTGTACAGTTTTGAGCACCTGTGTATGAGAAGGACATTGCTGAACTAGAATGCGTGCAAAGAAGGGAAAGAAAGGTAATTAAAGGACCTCATCACAGACGGGGATTCTTTACTGTAAGAGCAGTTCGACGATTGAACTCTCTGCCACATTGAAAAGTGTTTTTTTGAAAAATATAAAATTTCATCATATTTGTACCAGATTCTGGAGATGGAACTTTGATCCAGGAATTTATTCTAATAGCCATATTTGGAGTGAGGGAGGAATTTTTCCCCTAATGAGAAAATTGGAATGCACTCCAAGACAGTTTTTGCCTTCCTCTGGATCAACACGGCAGGTTTATAGGTTGAATTTGATGGACCTTTTTTCAATATTATGTACTATTCAACTCTGTAACAAGCATGTAACAAAAGTGAGCTTCCATGGCCCATACGGGGATCGAACCCGTGACCTTGGCGTTATTAGCAACACGCTCTAACCAACTGAGCTAACTGGCCACTTTTACACCAAAGGTTCACGTCACGTCAGTAGAAAATACATGCAAACGTGTATTCATATTGATATCCTATTAACCTGAATAATAAAATAAACTTGCAATTTTTACTACTCAAAAAGCATTGGACAAATTGCTTTTGTGTTTTCCATTCCACCCCACAAAGAGTTCTCTTTCAGTACATTATATGGTACATTAAATGCTGCCATTAAAAACAAGAACTTGTCTCGCTAAAAACAAGCCCTTATATGACTATGAGGACGGAAAAATAATAAAGTTATGACTATCGGAATACAAAGAGGCAAAATCAAGATATTATTTTTGTCCTTAAGGTTGAAATTGGACCTCTAAGATGATTTCATGCAACAAACTCTGCATTTCTATAAATCACCGGTTAGACCATACATGGAATATTTTGTACAGTTTTGAGCACCTGTGTATGAGAAGGACATTGCTGAACTAGAATGCGTGCAAAGAAGGGAAAGAAAGGTAATTAAAGGACCTCATCACAGACGGGGATTCTTTACTGTAAGAGCAGTTCGACGATTGAACTCTCTGCCACATTGAAAGTGTTTTTTTGAAAAATATAAAATTTCATCATATTTGTACCAGATTCTGGAGATGGAACTTTGATCCAGGAATTTATTCTAATAGCCATATTTGGAGTAAGGGAGGAATTTTTCCCCTAATGAGAAAATTGGAATGCACTCCAAGACAGTTTTTACCTTCCTCTGGATCAACACGGCAGGTTTATAGGTTGAATTTGATGGACCTTTTTTCAATATTATCAACTATTCAACTCTGTAACAAGCATGTACCTTGTGTGCTAACAAAAGTGAGCTTCCATGTCCCGTACGGGGATCAAACCTGTGACCTTGGCGTTATTAGCACCACACTCTAACCAACTGAGCTAACCGGCCACTTTTATACAAAAGCTTCACGTCACGTCAGTAGAAAATACATGCAAACGTGTATTCATATTGATATCCTATTAACCTGAATAATAAAATAAACTTGCAATTTTTACTACTCAAAAAGCATTGGACAAATTGCTTTTGTGTTTTCCATTCCACCCCACAAAGAGTTTTCTTTCAGTACATTATATGGTACATTAAATGCTGCCATTAAAAACAAGAACTTGTCTCGCTAAAAACAAGCCCTTATATGACTATGAGGACGGAAAAAAAATAAAGTTATGACTATCGGAATACAAAGAGGCAAAATCAAGATATTATTTTTGTCCTTAAGGTTGAAATTGGACCTCTAAGATGATTTCATGCAACAAACTCGGCATTTCTATAAATCACCGGTTAGACCATACATGGAATATTGTGTACGGTTTTAAACAACTGTGTGTAAGAAGTATATTGCTGAACTAGAATGCGTGCAAAGAAGGGAAAGCAAGGTAATTAAAGGACCTCATCACAGATGGGGATTCTTTACTGTAAGAGCAGTTCGACGATTGAACTCTCTGCCACATTGAAAAGTGTTTTTTTGAAAAATATAAAATTTCATCATATTTGTACCAGATTCTGGAGATGGAACTTTGATCCAGGAATTTATTCTGATAGCCATATTTGGAGTAAGGGAGGAATTTTTCCCCTAATGAGAAAATTGGCATGCACTCCTAGGCAGTTTTTGCCTTCCTCTGGATCAACACGGCAGGTTTATAAGTTGAATTTGATGGACCTTTTTTCAATATTATCAACTATTCAACTCTGTAACAAGCATGTACCTTGTATGCTAACAAAAGTGAGCTTCCATGGCCCGTACGGCGATCAAACCCGCGACCTTGGCGTTATTAGCACCACGCTCTAACAAACTGAGCTAACCGGCCACTTTTATACCAAAGATTCACGTCACGTCAGTAGAAAATACATGCAAACGTGTATTCATATTGATATCCTATTAACCTGAATAATAAAATAAACTTGCAATTTTTACTACTCAAAAAGCATTGGACAAATTGCTTTTGTGTTTTCCATTCCACCCCACAAAGAGTTTTCTTTCAGTACATTATATGGTACATTAAATGCTGCCATTAAAAACAAGAACTCGTCTCGCTTAAAACAAGCCCTTATATGACTATGAGGACGGAAAAATAATAAAGTTATGACTATCGGAATACAAAGAGGCAAAATCAAGATATTATTTTTGTCCTTAAGGTTGAAATTGGACCTGTAAGATGATTTCATGCAACAAACTCGGCATTTCAATAAATAACCGGTTAGACCATACATGGAATATTGTGTACAGTTTTGAGCACCTGTGTATAAGAAGGATATTGCTGAATTAGAATGCGTGCAAAGAAGGGAAAGCAAGGTAATTAAAGGACCTCATCACAGACGGGGATTCTTTACTGTAAGAGCAGTTCGACGATTGAACTCTCTGCCACATTGAAAAGTGTTTTTTTGAAAAATATAAAATTTCATCATATTTGTACCAGATTCTGGAGATGGAACTTTGATCCAGGAATTTATTCTGATAGCCATATTTGGAGTAAGGGAGGAATTTTTCCCCTAATGAGAAAATTGGCATGCACTCCTAGGCAGTTTTTGCCTTCCTCTGAATCAACACGGCAGGTTTATAAGTTGAATTTGATGGACCTTTTTTCAATATTATCAACTATTCAACTCTGTAACAAGCATGTACCTTGTGTGCTAACAAAAGTGAGCTTCCATGGCCCGTACGGCGATCAAACCCGCGACCTTGGCATTATTAGCACCACGCTCTAACAAACTGAACTAACCAGCCACTTGTATACCAAAGATTCACGTCACGTCAGTAGAAAATACATGCAAACGTGTATTCATATTGATATCCTATTAACCTGAATAATAAAATAAACTTGCAATTTTTACTACTCAAAAAGCATTGGACAAATTGCTTTTGTGTTTTCCATTCCACCCCACAAAGAGTTTTCTTTCAGTACATTATATGGTACATTAAATGCTGCCATTAAAAACAAGAACTCGTCTCGCTAAAAACAAACACTTATATGACTATGAGGACGGAAAAATAATAAAGTTATGACTATCGGAATACAAAGAGGCAAAATCAAGATATTATTTTTGTCCTTAAGGTTGAAATTGGACCTCTAAGATGATTTCATGCAACAAACTCTGCATTTCTATAAATCACCGGTTAGACCATACATGGAATATTGTGTACAGTTTTGAGCACCTGTGTATGAGAAGGACATTGCTGAACTAGAATGCGTGCAAAGAAGGGAAAGCAAGGTAATTAAAGGACCTCATCACAGACAGGGATTCTTTATTGTAAGAGCAGTTCGACGATTGAACTCTCTGCCACATTGAAAAGTGTTTTTTTGAAAATTATAAAATTTGATCATATTTGTACAAGATTCTGGAGATGGAACTTTGATCCAGGAATTTATTCTGATAGCCATATTTGGAGTAAGGGAGGAATTTTTCCACTAATGAGAAAATTGGCATGCACTACTAGGCAGTTTTTGCCTTCCTCTGGATCAACACGGCAGGTTTATAGGTTGAATTTGAAGACCTTTTTTCAATATTATCAACTATTCAACTCAGTAACAAGCATGTACCTTTTGTGCTAACAAAAGGGAGTTTCCATGGCCCATACGGGGATCGAACCCGCGCCTTTGGCGTTATTAGCACCACGCTCCAACCAACTGAGCTAACCGGCCTCTTTGATTCCTAAAATTCACGTCACGTCAGTAGAAAATACATGCAAACGTGTATTCATATTGATATCCTATTAACCTGAATAATAAAATAAACTTGCAACTTTTACTACTCAAAAAGTATTGGACAAATTGCTTTTGTGTTTTCCATTCCACCCCACAAAGAGGAGTTTTCTTTCAGTATATTATATGGTACATTAAATGCTGCCATTAAAAACAAGAACTCGTCTCGCTAAAAACAAACACTTATATGACTATGAGGACGGAAAAATAATAAAGTTATGACTATCGGAATACAAAGAGGCAAAATCAAGATATTATTTTTGTCCTTAAGGTTGAAATTGGAACTCTAAGATGATTTCATGCAACAAACTCGGCATTTCTATAAATCACCGGTTAGACCATTCCTGGTATATTGTGTACAGTTTTGAGCACCTGTGTATGAGAAGGACATTGCTGAACTAGAATGCGTGCAAAGAAGGGAAAGCAGGGTAATTAAAGGACCTCATGACGGGGATTCTTTATTGTAAGAGCAGTTCGACGATTGAACTCTCTGCCACATTGAAAAGTGTTTTTTTGAAAAATATAAAATTTCATCATATTTGTACCAGATTCTGGAGATGGAACTTTGATCCAGGAATTTATTCTGATAGCCATATTTGGAGTAAGGGAGGAATTTTTCCCCTAATGAGAAAATTGGCATGCACTCCTAGGCAGTTTTTGCCTTCCTCTGGATAACACGGCAGGTTTATAGGTTGAATTTGAAGGACCTTTTTTCAATATTATCAACTTATTCAACTCTGTAACAACGCCAAGGTGTGCTAACAAAAGTGAGCTTCCATGACCTTGGCGTTATTAGCACCACGCTCTAACCAACTGAGCTAACCGGCCACTTTTATACCAAAGATTCACGTCACGTCAGTAGAAAATACATGCAAACGTGTATTCATATTGATATCCTATTAACCTGAATAATAAAATAAACTTGCAATTTTTACGACTCAAAAAGCATTGGACAAATTGCTTTTGTGTTTTCCATTCCACCCCACAAAGAGTTTTCTTTCAGTACATTATATGGTACATTAAATGCTGCCATTAAAAACAAGAACTTGTCTCGCTAAAAACAAGCCCTTATATGACTATGAGGATGGAAAAATAATAAAGTTATGACTGTCGGAATACAAAGAGGCAAAATCAAGATATTATTTTTGTCCTTAAGGTTGAAATTGGACCTCTAAGATGATTTAATGCAACAAACTCGGCATTTCTATAAATCACCGGTTAGACCATACATGGAATATTGTGTACAGTTTTGAGCACCTGTGTATGAGAAGGACATTGCTGAACTAGAATGCGTGCAAGGAAGGGAAAGCAAGGTAATTAAAGGACCTCATCACAGACGGGGATTCTTTATTGTAAGAGCAGTTTGACGATTGAACTCTCTGCCACATTGAAAAGTGTTTTTTTGAAAAATATAAAATGTCATCATATTTGTACCAGATTCTGGAGATGGATCGTTGATCCAGGAATTTATTCTGATAGCCATATTTGAAGTAAGGGAGGAATTTTTCCCCTAATGAAAAAATTGGCATGCACTCCTAGGCAGTTTTTGCCTTCCTCTGGATAACACGGCAGGTTTATAGGTTGAATTTGAAGGACCTTTTTTCAATATTATCAACTTATTCAACTCTGTAACAATGCCAAGGTGTGCTAACAAAAGTGAGCTTCCATGGCCCATACAGGGATCTAACCCGCGACCTTGGTGTTATTAGCACCACGCTCTAACCAACTGAGCTAACCGGCAACTTTTATACCAAAGATTCACGTCACGTCAGTAGAAAATACATGCAAACGTGTATTCATATTGATATCCTATTAACCTGAATAATAAAATAAACTTGCAATTTTTACTACTCAAAAAGCATTAGACAAATTGCTTTTGTGTTTTCCATTCCACCCCACAAAGAGTTTTCTTTCAGTACATTATATGGTACATTAAATGCTGCCATTAAAAACAAGATCTTGTCTCGCTAAAAACAAGCCCTTATATGACTATGAGGATGGAAAAATAATAAAGTTATGACTATTGGAATACAAAGAGGCAAAATCAAGATATTATTTTTGTCCTTAAGGTTGAAATTGGACCTCTAAGATGATTTCATGCAACAAACTCTGCATTTCTATAAATCACCGGTTAGACCATACATGGAATATTGTGTACAGTTTTGAGCACCTGTGTATGAGAAGGACATTGCTGAACTAGAATGCGTGCAAGGAAGGGAAAGCAAGGTAATTAAAGGACCTCATCACAGACGGGGATTCTTTATTGTAAGAGCAGTTTGACGATTGAACTCTCTGCCACATTGAAAAGTGTTTTTTTTGAAAAATATAAAATGTCATCATATTTGTACCAGATTCTGGAGATGGATCGTTGATCCAGGAATTTATTCTGATAGCCATATTTGGAGTAAGGGAGGAATTTTTCCCCTAATGAAAAAATTGGCATGCACTCCTAGGCAGTTTTTGCCTTCCTCTGGATAACACGGCAGGTTTATAGGTTGAATTTGAAGGACCTTTTTTCAATATTATCAACTATTCAACTATGTAACAAGCATGTACCTTGTGTGCTAACAAAAGGGAGCTTCCTTGGCCCGTACGGGGATCGAACCCGCGACCTTGGCGATATTAGCACCACGCTCTAACGAACTGAGCTAACCAGCCACATTTATACCAAAGATTCACGTCACGTCAGTAGAAAATACATGCAAACGTGTATTCATATTGATATCCTATTAACCTGAATAATAAAATAAACTTGCAATTTTTACTACTCAAAAAGCATTGGAAAAATTGCTTTTGTGTTTTCCATTCCACCCCACAAAGAGTTTTCTTTCAGTACATTATATGGTACATTAAATGCTGCCATTAAAAACAAGAACTCGTCTCGCTAAAAACAAGCCCTTATATGACTATGAGGATGGAAAAATAATAAAGTTATGACTATCGGAATACAAAGAGGCAAAATCAAGATATTATTTTTGTCCTTAAGGTTGAAATTGGACCTCTAAGATGATTTCATGCAACAAACTCGGCATTTCTATAAATCCCCGGTTAGACCATACATGGAATATTGTGTACAGTTTTGAGCAAATGTGTATGAGAAGGACATTGCTGAACTAGAATGCGTGCAAAGAAGGGAAAGCAAGGTAATTAAAGGACCTAATCACAGACGGGGATTCTTTACTGTAAGAGCAGTTCGACGATTGAACTCTCTGCCACATTGAAAAGTGTTTTTTTGAAAAATATAAAATTTCATCATATTTGTACCAGATTCTGGAGATGGAACTTTGATCCAGGAATTTATTCTAATAGCCATATTTGGAGTAAGGGAGGAATTTTTCCCCTAATGAGAAAATTGGCATGCACTCCTAGGCAGTTTTTGCCTTCCTCTGGATCAACACGGCAGGTTTATAGGTTGAATTTGAAGGACCTTTTTTCAATATTATCAACTATTCAACTCTGTAACAAGCATGTACCTTGTGTGCTAACAAAAGTGAGCTTCCATGGCCCATACGGGGATCGAACCCGCGACCTTGGCATTATTAGCACCACGCTCTAAGCAACTGAGCTAACCAGCCACTTTTATACCAAAGATTCACGTCACGTCAGTAGAAAATACATGCAAACGTGTATTCATATTGATATCCTATTAACCTGAATAATAACATAAACTTGCAATTTTTACTACTCAAAAAGCATTGGACAAATTGCTTTTGTGTTTTCCATTCCACCCCACAAAGAGTTTTCTTTCAGTACATTATATGGTACATTAAATGCTGCCATTAAAAACAAGAACTCGTCTCGCTAAAAACAAGCCCTTATATGACTATGAGGATGGAAAAATAATAAAGTTATGACTATCGGAATACAAAGAGGCAAAATCAAGATATTATTTTTGTCCTTAAGGTTGAAATTGGACCTCTAAGATGATTTCATGCAACAAACTCGGCATTTCTATAAATCACCGGTTAGACCATACATAGAATATTGTGTACAGTTTTGAGCACCTGTGTATGAGAAGGACATTGCTGAACTAGAATGCGTGCAAAGAAGGGAAAGCAAGGTAATTAAAGGACCTAATCACAGACGGGGATTCTTTACTGTAAGAGCAGTTCGACGATTGAACTCTCTGCCACATTGAAAAGTGTTTTTTTGAAAAATATAAAATTTCATCATATTTGTACCAGATTCTGGAGATGGAACTTTGATCCAGGAATTTATTCTAATAGCCATATTTGGAGTAAGGGAGGAATTTTTTTCCCTAATGAGAAAATTGGCATGCACTCCTAGGCAGTTTTTGCCTTCCTCTGGATCAACACGGCAGGTTTATAGGTTGAATTATAAACTATTCAACTCTGTAACAAGCATGTACCTTGTGTGCTAACAAAAGTGAGCTTCCATGGCCCGTACGGGGAACAAACCCGCGACCTTGGCATTATGAGCACCACACTCCAACCTACTGAGCTAACCAGCCACTTTTATACCAAAGATTCACGTCACGTCAGTAGAAAATACATGCAAACATGTATTCATATTGATATCCTATTAACCTGAATAATAAAATAAACTTGCAATTTTCACTACTGAAAAAGCATTGGACAAATTGCTTTTGTGTTTTCCATTCCACCCCACAAAGAGTTTTCTTTCAGTACATTATATGGTACATTAATTGCTGTCATTAAAAACAAGAACTCGTCTCGCTAAAAACAAGCCCTTATATGACTATGAGGATGGAAAAATAATAAAGTTATGACTATCGGAATACAAAGAGGCAAAATCAAGATATTATTTTTGTCCTTAACCCCTTAATGACCGGGCCATTTTGCACGTTAATGACCAAGGATTATTTTTTGTTTTTTCACGGTCACATTCCAAGTGTCGTAACTTTTTTTTTATTCCGTCGACATAGCCGTATAAGGGCTTGTTTTTTGCGGGACGAGTTGTATTTTGTAATTGTACCATTTTTAGATGCTTACAATATATTGATTAACTTTTATTAACTTTATTTTAGGAGAGAATTGAAAATAAGCAGCTATCCCAGCATTAATTTTCACGTTATAAATTTACGCCGTTTACTATGCAGCGTAAATAACATGTTAACTTTATTCTATGGGTCGGCACGATTACGGGGATACCAAATATGTAAAGGTTTTATATGTTTGCCTACGTTTGCACAATAAAAACCCTTTTAGAAAAAAATTACTTGTTTTTGCATCACCGCATTCCAAGAGCCGTAACGTTTTTATTTTTCCGTCGATGTGGCCGTACGTGGGCTTGATTTTTGCGGGACAATGTGTAGTTTTCATTAGTACTATTTTGGGGTACATAGGACTTATAGATGAACTTTTATTTTATTTTTTATTGGGGGAATGGGAGAAAAGAGAGTATTTTGCCGTTGTTTTTTGCGTTTTCTTTGGACGCCGTTCATCCGGCGGTTTAATTAATGTGTTCATTTTATTGGTCAAGTTGTTACGATCGCGGGGATACCATATATGTGTATGTGTGATTTGTTTTGACAGTTTTACTGAATAAAACCACTTTTTGGGCCAAAAAAGTAGTTTTATTTGACTCTGACTGTAATTTTTTTTTTTTTTTTTTCACAAACTTTATTTAACTTATTGTCATTTTTTTTTTAAAGTCCCATCAGGACACTTCACTATGCGATCTGTTGATCGCATATATAATGCTTTGGTATACTTAGTATACCGAAGCATTATTGCCTGTCAGTGTAAAACTGACAGGCAACTTGTTAGGTCATGCCTCTGGCATCGCCTAACAGGCAGATGCTGAGACAGACCTGGGGGTCTTAGTTAGACCCCCGGCTGTCATGGAAACCCGACGGCGACCCGCGATTTGTTTGCGGGGGCGCCGATCGGGTGACAGAGGGAGATCCCTCCCTCTGTCAAACACATTAAATGCCGCTGTCACTATTGACAGCGGAATTTAATGGGTTAAACTGACGGAATCGGAGCGCGCTTCGATTCCGGCAGTTGCAGCAGGAGCCAGGCTGTGTATAACAGCCGTGCTCCTGCTGCTGATCGCGTGGGTACGCTGTCAGTACCCGCGCGATCACAGGACGGATATATCCGTCCTCCTGCGCGAACTAGCAGCTGCTGAGGACGGATATATCCGTCCTTCGGCGTTAAGGAGTTAAGGTTGAAATTGGACCTCTAAGATGATTTCATGCAACAAACTCTGCATTTCTATAAATCACCGGTTAGACCATACATGGAATATTGTGTACAGTTTTGAGCACCTGTGTATGAGAAGGACATTGCTGAACTAGAATGCGTGCAAAGAAGGGAAAGCAAGGTAATTAAAGGACCTCATCACAGATGGGGATTCTTTACTGTAAGAGCAGTTCGACGATTGAACTCTCTGCCACATTGAAAAGTGTTTTTTTGAAAAATATAAAATTTCATCATATTTGTACCAGATTCTGGAGATGGAACTTTGATCCAGGAATTTATTCTGATAGCCATATTTGGAGTAAGGGAGGAATTTTTCCCCTAATGAGAAAATTGGCATGCACTCATAGGCAGTTTTTGCCTTCCTCTGGATCAACACGGCAGGTTTATAGGTTGAATTATCAACTATTCAACTCTGTAACAAGCATGTACCTTGTGTGCTAACAAAAGTGAGCTTCCATGGTCCGTACGGAGATCGAACCCGCGACCTTGGCGTTATTAGCACCACCCCCTTATATGACTATGAGGACGGAAAAATAATAAAGTTATGACTATCGTAATACAAAGAGGCAAAATCAAGATAATATTTTTGTCCTTAAGGTTGAAATTGGACCTCTAAGATGATTTCATGCAACAAACACGGAATTTCTATAAATCACCGGTTACACCATACATGGAATATTGTGTACAGTTTTGAGCACCTGTGTATGAGAAGGACATTGCTGAACTAGAATGCGTGCAAAGAAGGGAAAGCAAGGTAATTAAAGGACCTCATCACAGACGGGGATTCTTTACTGTAATTTTCCCCTCTATCTTGTTTCCATCCTCGGCTATGATCTCTAGACAGGCCACAAAAGGATGCTCTCCATTTGCGTTTCCCTGACTGAGGGAGAGATTTACCTTGTTTGTCAGATAGATTCTCCATTAGGGAATCCAATTCCGCTCCAAACAGCCTACTAGGCTAAAACTCCATTGAGCAAAGTGCATTCTTAGAGTGCACATCTGCCCCCCATGGTTTTATCCAGAGGGCTCTCCTGCCAGCTGATGATAGGGCCATTGCGCGGGCTGTAAATCTGGACTGCTGGACATGGCATCGCAAAGAAAATCTGAGGCTAATGAGACATATTTAAAACTTTTTAAAATCTCGTCTCGTGGAACGCCTGCGTCTATGTCTTCCAACATCTGGAGGAGCTATGATCTCATATTCTTTGCGATAGTAGAAGAGGCTAATGCCGTCTTTGCTTGAGCTGTGGCCGTTAGGTACCCTCTTCGTAAAGCGCTATCGATTCTGCGGTCCATAGGATCATGAAAATTGGAACCGTCTTCACTGGGGACCACTGTACATCTAAAGAGTCTTGCAATCGCAACATCTACTTTAGGAGGGGGGGTGCCCCATTCCTTATCTTCTTTATCGTCAATGACAAACATTGTTTTAAAATGTTTATTTAGAATGGGACCTTTGTCTGGGGACTTCCATTCATTGACCATTAATTCCTTAGTGATGGAGTCAACTTGAATGCCCTGACTTTGTTGGGTAATCTAATTATCTTATCAGATGGTCTAAGTAGGAATTGAACACATGGCCCCTTGTTTACAAGACTGCTGCTCTAACCACTGAGCTATGGATCAACACGGGGGTTTATAGGTTGAATTTGATGGACTTTTTTTCAATATTATCAACTATTTAACTCTGTAACAAGCATGTACCTTGTGTGCTAACAAAAGTGAGCTTCCATGGCCCGTACTTAGAATTGCTGCCAGAATAATACTGTGAAAAAAAAAGTGTTACACTGTAAAACATTCTCTGTATAGATAGATTTCTATCTATCTATACAATATATCCATCTATCTTATTTTCTATCTATCTACCTTTTATTATATTAGAATAGGCAGGCAGGAAATATATAATTATATATATATAGCCACATATATATATCTAATATACATAGCAATAGCGGTTTATTTTTTTTATTAGCGGTAGTGTAGATATATATATATATATATATATATGTATATATAAAGTCCAAATACAATGTCAGCCGCACAGCCTTGTAAATCGTAGGTGGGTGCCGACCTGCCCGGGTCAGGGCTAACAGACCTGCTGTAGTAGAATCCAAAAATCAGGCAGCACTCTAAGGTATAAGCAAGGTAGAAAAATGTGCTTTATTGGTCCATATACACACAACGTTTCAGCTCAACACAGGAGCCTTTCTCTAGTTGAGAAAGGCTCCTGTGTTGAGCTGAAACGTCGTGTGTATATGGACCAATAAAGCACCTTTTTCTACCTTGCCTATACCTTGGAGTGCTGCCTGATTTTTGGATTCTATATGTATATATATATACCAGTTAGTTTGTGTGTTTATAAAAAAAAAAGTTTGTTTAGTTAGTGTTAGTGACGTTATGGCGAAGAAGTTTTTTAGTGCTGAGGAGGCATATGCCATGCTGTGGGCTGAGTCTGAGACAGCATCAGAAATGGCGTCAGAGTTGGAACCTGTTTTAGGTAGTGATGATGATAGCGTCACTTCATGTTCATCTGCAGGGGACATTGTCCCTGACGCAGTTGAAACTGCAGAACATGGAAGCGCAGGGCCTAGTACCGCTGTAGCACGGGACAGCCTGGTCGCTCCAGTTCAGGCTCTTGTATGGGCACCTGCTCCATCTTTTGGGCCTAGAATCCACGGATTTACTGCCCCTCCTGTCATAACCGTGGACAATACAAATTTTGTCCGAATGGATTACTTCCATTTATTTATTACTGACGACATCCTAAATATGATTGTTCACGAAACTAATTTATATGCCGCTCAGTATATAAGGCAGAAACTTTCATCCACCCATGCCAGAGATTGGACGCCCACCAATTTGCAGGAATGAAATTTTTTTTTGGGGCTCACCCTAAATATGGATATTGTCAAAAAGCCCTCCATTAAGTCTTACTGGTCAACAAGACCCGCCGAAGCCACCCCAGTGTATTCTGCAGTAATGCCCAGGTCTCATTATGAGACAATAATGAAGTTCCTCCACTTCAATGACAACGCACAGGCCCCCCCAAGTACCGATGCAAACCGTGATCGGTTGTTCAAAATAAGACCGCTAATAAATTCCCTCAATAATTTATTTCTGCAACTCTACACCCCTGAGCAGAATGTAAGCGTGGACGAATCCCTCCTCAACTTTCATGGCAGACTTCGCTTTCGCCAATATCTACCTTCCAAAAAGGCAAGATAAGGCGTTAAGCTCTACAAATTGTGTGAAAGCGGGTCAGGATATACCACCGCCTTCAGGATTTATGAAGGTCGGTACCGCACAATAAATGTTCCTGGATGCCCCCCTGATCTTTCCACCAGCAGTAAGATCGTGTGGGAGATAATGCAGCCTCTGCTTCACAAGGGGTACCACCTGTACTGCGATCATTTTTATTCCAGTGTGCCCCTGTCTAGGCATTTGCATGCTGCAAGGACTGGGGCATGTGGTACCATGCGCAAAAACCGAATTGGTTTTCCACAGCAATTAGTGGGGAAGCGCATGGTAAAGGGGGACTCCTGTGCTTATGCATCTGAGGAATGGCTGGCGGTCAAGAACAGGGATCGCAAAGACGTGTATGTGCTAAGCACGATTCATACCGCAGGAACAGTGGCAGTGAGGGAAAGAGGGGCAACATCGGACAAGCACAAACCAGTGAGCGTGTCCGATTATAACAAGTACATGGGGGGGGGGAGTGGATTTAAGCGACCAGGTTCTACAGCCCTATTTAGTAAAATGCAAAACAAAAACCTGGTACAAAAAAGTGGCCATTTATCTTTCACAGGTGGCAATCCACAATTAATTTGTGCTCTACAAAAAAAAAACAGAGGCAGAGACACACACCTGGATTTCCAGGAGAAAATTATCGAAGGCCTCATTTTTGATGTTCAGGACACCCGAGAATGCCCCAGTCTGAGGATGTCAAGCTGAATTATATCAATCAAATTAGAGAGGAATTGAATTTTACTCTAAGTCTTAGTAAGGAAAGCATTTGCTTTCTAGATACCACCATTATGAAGTATCAGGATGGATATCTCACTTCAGATCTCTATTCTAAACTCACTGATAGGAATGGTCTGCTACATTACAAGAGCAGTCATCCCAGAAACACGATATGTTCTTTACCAAAATCACAGTTCATGAGAGTTTCCAGGATTGTATCCAACAATGACACAAAAATTACGAGATTACAACAAATGTCAAAAAAATTTGAACAGAAAGGCTACCCATCACCACTCCTATCACAGGAATTAGATAAATTACTTGCAGCGAACAGGGAGATGCCAACAACAACAAAAAACGTCACAGGCTAGGTTACCATTAGTACTTACTTATCATCCGATCATACCAAAGTTGCACCAAAGTATCTGGAGACACTGGTCGGTATTACATACCGCTTATCCTCAAATTGAGGAGTTTTCAAATCCTGTGATGATGTGCTCGAAGAGATCCCCCAATATTCGTGATCGCCTCATTAGAGCGGATGTTGGCAGTTTTATGAGGATACCTAGACAAACCTTTCTACAAACAAAACGCAACGGCACATATCCCTGTCTACATTGTGCATGCTGCTCAAACATCATAAAGGGCGACACGATTCAACATCCACATAGCAATAGGACTTTTCCGGTCAAGGGTTTTTTTTACATGTGACTCTAATTTTGTGATCTATCTAATCAAATGTCCATGTGGTCTCACCTATGTGGGTGAAACCACCCAGCATATCAGGGATCGTTTATCTAGCCATAAATCCACAATAAGATGTAAAAAAACCATGGTTACCCCTTCCAGATCATTTTGCGAAGTTAAATCATAATCTCTCCCAATTAAGGTTTTAAATAATCGAACAAGTACCTAGACCCAGGAGAGGAGGTAACCATATAAATCTATTAAGACAGAGAGATTCATATTGGATACATACACTGGAGACTCTATCACCCAAGGGTTTAAATAGGGAATACGATCTGTTATCCTACAATATCTGTAATATCATGATTTCTGTTGATTTTTGTTGTTCTTGTTAATAACGTCATATGTCTATTTCCTTTTAGGCACGCTAGAAAAAAACACGAGATCCAATATGCGACCAGATACAGGTCCCATAAAACCGGTTCACTTACTGTACTTTTTCTTCATTTTTTTCATTTGTTTCCTTTTCCTTCTCACATATTTTCTTTAGAACATACTAATTGTTATTACAACACGCTCGTTTTCTAATTTCATTAACCCCTTCCCGACATCCGCCGCATATATACGGCGCTGTCGGGAGGTGCTTCCCGCAAAGCGCCGTATATATACGGCGCAGTGATGGTGCGGGCTCAGAAGCAGAGCCGGCACCATCACGGCGGGGTGACAGCTGTATTATACAGCTGGCACCCTCCTGTAACTGCCAGGACCGGAGCTATTCTCCGATCCGGCAGATTAACCCCTCAGATGCTGCGCTCAATAGAGCAACCCAGTGATGCAATCGCTGGGTTGCTGTGGCAATCGGACGCCAGAAAATGGCGTCCGAGTCTGCCTTGTACAGGAGCCGATGAGGACCCGCCTGCGGTGAGTCCTCATAGGCTTGCTGTCAGTGAATATGTAGTACAGTGTATTAGAGTAGCGATCGGGGCATCAGGCCCTCATGTCCCCTAGTGGGACAAGTAAAAAAAGTAAAAAAAAGTTAATAAAAATGTGGTAAAACAATAAAAAAACACACATTTCAAATAAAAATAAAGCTGAACTGACTTTTTTCCCATAGTAAGTCTTTTATTATGGGAAAAACCGTAAAAATTAAAAAAACTATACATAATTGGTATCGCCGCGTCCGTAACGACCCAAACTACAAAACTATTATGTAATTTTTCCCGCACGGTGAACGCCGTAAAAAAAAACATGAAAAACAACGCCAGAATCTTTGTTTTTAGGTCACATCTCCTTCCAAAAAATGCTATAAAAAGTGATCAAAAAGTCACATTTACTCCAAAATAGTACTAATAAAAACGACAATCCGTCCCGCAAAAACTAATCCCTGACACCGTTTCGTGCACGCAAAAATAAAAAAGTTATGGGTCTTAGAACATGGCGACACAGAAAACAAATGATTTTATAAAAAAAGTGATTTTATTGTGCAAAAGCCGCAATACATAAAAAAACTATACATAATTGGTATCGCCGCGTCCGTAACGACCCAAACTACAAAACAATTATGTAATTTATCCCGCACGGTGAACGCCGTAAAAAAAAACCATGAAAAACAACGCCAGAATCTTTGTTTTTAGGTCACATCTCCTTCCAAAAAATGCTATAAAAAGTGATCAAAAAGTCACATTTACTCCAAAATAGTACTAATAAAAAACGACAATCCGTGCCGCAAAAAATAATCCCTGACACCGCTTTGTGCACGCAAAAATAATAAAGTTATGGGTCTTAGAATATGGCGACACAGAAAACAAATGATTTTATAAAAAAAGTGATTTTATTGTGCAAAAGCTGCAATACATAAAAAAAAACTCTATAAATTTGGTATCGCCGTAATCGTATCGACCCGCAGAATAAAGTTAACATGTAATTTAGGGCACACTGTGGATGCCGATATAAAAAACAATAAAAAACGATTCCAGAATTGCTTATTTTTGGTAATTTCCTTTACCAAAAAATGTAATAAAAAGTGATCAAAAAGTCGTATGTGTTCCAAAATGGTACCAATAAAATCTACAGCCCGTCTCGCAAAAAACAAGCCCGCACATCGCTCAATCAACTGAAAAACAAAAAAGTTACGGCACTAGTAATGCGGTGATGAAAAAACATCTCAATGCGCAGGCCGGAGGGGCACATTCCTTCAGTTTCAGGGCCCTAGTATTTAGGAACTAGGAAAGGGAATGGTCACAGCACATCCGCTGGAAGCGAGGGCGCCCGTATTATACCAGCGCAAAACTTTCCCAGTAATATTTCCCAAACTACGAAGGAGAAAAAGTCCCCAAAAGGTGCAGAGCGTTACAAAAGGGGGATAAGAAAGAAAACCGTTTATCAGTGTGACACCGGCCTGTGCATAACGGATCGCTTCACAGCGTAACACACATCTATGGAGAATTGTATTATTTACCCCATTATTATACCCTCTTATTATGCCCTGATGTTCTCCGCACAGATTACATATGCCCCCAGATTATAAACTGAAATACCCGCAAAACCCCAAACAGAACTATTACAAAGCAAAATCCATGCTCAAAATGGCGGTCTTTCCCTTCTTAGCTCTACAGCGTGCCCAAACAGCAATTTATGGCCACAAGTAAGGCATTACCATACCCGGGAGAACCCGCTTAACAATTTATGGGGTAAGATTCTCTAGGGGCACAACATCTTGTGCGGTGAATGGGCAGATCAGTGGAGAAATTGCAATTTTCACTTTGCACAATCCACTGCGTATTCATTTCTGAAAAACACCTGTGGAGTCTAAATTCTCACTACACCCCTTGATAAATGCCTTTAGGGGTGTAGTTTCTAAAACGGGGTCACTTTTGTTTGGTACATCAGGGGTTTTGCAAATGCAACATGGCGTCCGCAAGCCATTCCAGCAAATCTACGCTCCAAAAGATAAATACCGCTCCTTTTCTTCTGAATGCTCCCATATATGTAAACAGCTGATTATAACCACATATGAGGTGTTACCGTACTCGGGAGAAATTACTTTACAAATGTTGGGGTGCTTTTTCTTCTCTATTCCTTGTAAAAATGAAAAATGTTGATCTAAAACTACATCTTGTTGGAAAAAAAAATATTATTTTTCATTTTCATGGCTTAATTCTAATTAATTCAGCAAAAAACCTTTGGGATGAAAATTTTCACTATACCCCTAGATGATTCCTCAGGGGGTGCAGTTTCCCAAATGGAGTCACTTTTGGGGTGTTTCCACTGTACTAGTACTACAGGGGCTCAGCAAATATGACATGACACCCAGAAACCATTCCAAAATCCAAATGGTGCTCCTTCCATTCTGAGCCCTACCGTTTGTCCAAACAGATGTTTGTGACCACATGTGGGGTATTGTTTTACTCGGGAGAAGTTGCTTTACAAATGTTGCGGTGCTTTTTCTCCTTCAGTCCTTGTGGAAATGAAAAAAAAATTCTTTGAAAAAATGTAGATTTTCATTTTTACGGCCTACTTACAATAAGTTCTGTAAAACACCTGTGGGGTCAAACTGCTCACTGTACCCCTAGATAATTTCCTCATGGGGTGTAGTTTCCAAAATGGGGTCACTTGTTGGGGGTTTCCACTGTTTTGTCCCCTCAGGAGCTTTGCAAATGCGACATGGCCTCCGCAAACCATTCCTGCTAAATTTGAGTTCCAAAAGCCAAATGGCGCTCTTTCCCTTCTCAGCCTCGCCGTGTGTCCAAACAGCCGTTTATTACCACATGTGGGGTATTGTTTTACTCGGGAGAAATTTCTTTACAAATTTTATGATGCTTTTTCTCCTTTAGTCCTTGTGGAAATGAAAAAAAATTCGCTAAACCTACATTTTATTTGAAAAAATGTAGATTTTCATTTTCACAGCCTACTTGCAAAAATTTCTGCAAAAAACCTGTGGGGTCAAAATGCTCACTATACCCCTAGATAATTTCCTCAAGGGGTATAGTTTCTAAAATCGGGTCACTTGTTGGGGGTTTCCACTGTTTTGTCCCCTAGGGGGCTTTGCAAATGTGACATGGCCTCCGCAAAGCATTCCTGCTAAATTTGAGCTCCAAGAGCCAAATGGCGCTCTTTCCATTCTAAGCCCTGCCGTGTGTCCAAACAACCGTTTATTACCACATGTGGGGTATTGTTTTACTCGGGAGAAATTGCTGTACAAATGTTGTGGTGCTTTTTCTACTTTAGTTCTTTTGGAAATGAAAAAAAATTAGCTAAACCTACATTTTATTTGAAAAAATGTAGATTTTCATTTTCATGGCCTAGTTCCAAAATTTTTTGCAAAAAAACTGCCCATTCAAAATGCTTGCTACACCCTAGATAAATTCCTCGAGGGGTGTAGTTTCCCAAATGGGGTTACTTTTGGGAGGTTTCCACTGTGTTAGTTCCACTAGACCTGTTCAAAGCTGACATGGTGCCTAAAATATATTCTAATAAAAAGGAGGCCCAAAATCCACCAGGTGCTCCTTTGCTTCTGAGGCCGGTGCTTCAGTCCAGTAGCACACTACAGCCACATGTGGGATATTTCCTAAAACTGCAGAACTTGGGCAATAAATATTGAGTTGCATTTCTTGGGTAAAACATTCTGTGGTACAAAAAAAATGGATTCAAAATGAATTTATGGAAAAAAATAATGAACTTGCTAATTTTTGCAATTTTTCGCTAAATTTTGGTGTTTTTCACAATTAAATACTGAATGTATCGGGCAAATTTTGCCAGTAACATAAAGTCCAATGTGTCACGAGAAAACAATCTCAGAATCGCTTGGATAGGTAAAAGCATTCCGGAGTTATTACCACATAAAGTGAAACATCTCAGATTTTAAAAATGAGGCTCTGTCAGGAAGGTCAAAAGCGGCCAAAGAGGGAAGGGGTTAATACTACATTATACATAGCATTACATCTTAACAATATAGATTAACAATATAGTTCTACATGTTAAATATGGATCTTTGGAGTAGGGAGGAATAGATTACGCCAGGAACACTTACCCTGGCAACCAACCCAGCTTGCGTTTCAGCTCGTAACATCAATAGTCAGAGTGCGCATGCGCCATGTACAATTTGCGTTCCACACACTAGCAGATACCGGATATCCGGTATGAGCAATCAGCGTCCTATATCTGGGTCTGTTCAGTAACCACGGCCACACTGGTCTGCTTGGAGCGACTGGTAGACGCCTGTACACTGTTCTGCTTCAGAAACTACATACAGGTATGTCTCCTCCGGATCCAACGCTTAATACTCTATAATATTCTATTACATTTTATTATATCCTGCTATATCCTGCTTTCTCCATTCTCTAAATTTCACAATCTGTTCTGTGCACGACATTAGCGGTACTTTATGGTATGGTCTCGAAGGGTATTTTGTCAATACCCCACCTCCATGTTCTTCTAATTATTATCGATACATTTCAGTAGATCCTTTGGTTACTAAATGCTCCTATAATATAATGATTTATATCTTACTATTTATTTTTGCATACATGCAGATATCTACATTTTAGACGGAGCAAAGAAAAAAAAAATTCATACATTTTTTTCATAGTCTGTTTTTTGTAAAAAATCTTTCTCTATAATTGTGGATCTTAATTTAAATCAGTAGGAATATGTTACATTATCCTGTGACCACATTAGGAATGTATGGTTTATATGCTACTAGCCATGTCCATGGTCACTTTTTCTTTATATCAGATTTGGATGTATATATAATTTTCACTTATTTGGAAATGCTGTAATCATACTCATGTATTTATTATTGTTATTCCTAAAGATGTATATATTATATACTTGTTTTTTCTATTCTCCCACAGCGATTGTGGAAAAAGGCCTTGGTTGGGCTGAAACGTTAATCGCTTTTCCAAAAACACTGTTTGGAATAAAATAAAATATTTTTGAAAATTAATTCCAAGTGTTTTTAGAGTGCTTTAGGTTTATTCTATGTATCTATAGTGTGGGTTTCCAAACCCGAACCTATATAGCACCAACACAGAGTCAACTTGGTGTGCATCCTTACATATTTTGTGATAGAGGATGTCATGCGACTTACTGAAAGACATTTCATCACTCGGATTCCCCCAACACCAACTAGAAGCAACCCCCAGAAAAAGTGCCACGTCTGCAGAAAAGACGGGCACTGCAAAGATTCCCGATATTTCTGTCCCTCATGTCCCTCGCAACCAGGCCTGTGCATTGATCCATGTTTTAAAAAATACCACACTGTTCTGAATTATTAGATTTTAGTTAATTAGTTGAAAATATATTTGCCCTACATTACATTTTTATTTTTCCCCTGATTTTACTCCAAGGGAGGGATGGAATGGGTGGGGGGTGGATGTCATGTTTGCATATTTTCTAAAGTTCAGCTGCTGGAGAGCTCCATTTGCATAAACCTGCAATTTCTTATTTTAGAAAACCCCCCCAAAAAATTCTCACTATACCCCTAGATGAATATTTTGGGATCTCTGCTTCAAGAGCAGATATTTTGGAAGTGTTAGGCTGGGTTTACACGACCTACTTTCAGACGTAAACGAGGCATATTATGCCTCGTTTTACGTCTGAAAATAGGGCTACAATACATTGGCAAACATCTGCCCATTCATTTGAATGGGTTTGCCGACGTACTGTGCCGACGACCTGTCATTTACGCGTCGTCGTTTGACGGCTGTCAAACGACGACACGTAAAATGACTGCCTCGGCAAAGAAGTGCAGGACACTTCTTTGCTACGTAATTTGAGCCGTTCTTCATTGAAGTCAATGAAGAGCTGCTCAAGATTACAGGCGTCAAAGACGCCTCGCATAATACGAGGAGGAGCATTTACGTCTGAAACGACACAGCTGTTTTCTCCTGAAAACAGTCTGTCTTTTCAGACGTAAAAGCCTCTCATCGTGTGCACATACTCTGTTGAGTTTTGTAAAGCCAGCTTTGAAAAAAGGCGATTTGTGAAATAAGCTTCTTCTATCGTCCGCCCTCCTACATCTCTATGTGATAATAAGGCCCACATATTTGGTATCCCCATGCACAGGAGAAGTGGAAGAATGTGAAAGGAGATGAATTTTGTCCGTGGTCTATACTGTGTGTCAAAAATGCTGGCATAAACTGACGCATTTGCTAAAAAATTCCTAATTTTATTTTGTTCCATCTTATTCAAGAAACTTTCAGAAGAAAACTGGACTTGCTAAAAATATGATAAACCCCTTGAAGGAAACCTTGTGGGATCTACTTGTGTGAATGAAGTCATTTATGGGGTGTTTCTAATCTTTCAGCAGCATTACGCCCCCCAGAAAACCGTATGCGGCTATAAAATCAAATGCACAAATACTGGGCCAAAAAGCCTCCTTTTATGCCAAGCCCTGGCACATGCCCGCACAGTGAATAAGGCACACATATTTGGTATCCCCATGCATGGGAGACGTGGAAGAATGTGAAAGGAGATGAATTTTGTCCGTGGTCCATTCTGTGTGTGAAAAATGCTGGCCTAAACTGACGCAATTGCTAAATTCTTGCATTTTTTCCAAATTTTGTCCACTTTAGAGAAAAAAATAAAAATGATATATACTGACAAATGCCACTAAAACAAAGGCCAAGCTGTCCTTCAAAGATGAACTTTATTCACCTGCAGAGTTATAATCATCTAAAGAAGCGCATAGCAAAATTGTGACATTTTCTCTGGTCATTTAGCTGTAAAACAGCCTAGTCCTTAACCGGTTAAATTACACTCTTGGTTGCTAAATTTGATGGCCATTTTTGTGGCAATTATTGCTGTTTTCGGCTGACTTCAACTTTAATCTACTCAGGGCACCAGGGTTATTGTATTTTATTAATAAAATAAGCTTTTCCTACTTGCTGAACCATTAAAAATACACAAAATTAATGAATGGGGAAGAGGGGGGAGGTAGACCTCCAGCTCACCGTTTAGTTGTGTCTGAGTGCAGACAGCGCCCGGATTCCCGCGCGGCCAGCGGTACACAACAGGAAGAAAAAACAGAACCAAGAACCAGCGCTGGGTGTGCGTTAAAAAGGAACTCCTGTTCCAATTTTATTGGTATAACAAAGATAAAAATGATAGAACTATATGGAGTAGTTCTGTGGCAGAGTACAGGAATGAATGTTAGGTGAAGGATAGCAGTAAGTCCTGTTCAAATGTGCCTACGCGTTTCTGACACGTCTGTGTCCTTATTCATGGCATGGCATCGAACCATTAAAAATACTTTCACCTTGAATAAGAAACTGGACGAATAAGAAATCAACTTTAGCATCGTTTATGATTACTTTGTATATGATTTTTAAAAAAAAAATAAGAAAAAAACCTCTAGCCTCCCCGTCGGGGAATCGAACCCCGGTCTCCCTGTGCGGCATCTATAGCTATCTTTTTTATATGTACGTTCTCGAACTACACCACAATGTTTTAGGGTATGTGCGCACACACACTATTTACGTCCGTAATCTACGGACGTATTTCGGTCGCAAGTTCCGGACCGAACTCAGTGCAGGGAGCCGGGCTCCTAGCATCATACTTATATACGATGCTAGGAGTCCCTGCCTCGCTGCAGGACAACTCTCCCGTACTGTAATCATGTTTTCAGTACGTGACAGTTGTCCTGCAGCGAGGCAGGGACTCCTAGCATCGTACATAAGTATGATGCTTGGAGCCCGGCTCCCTGCACTGTGTTCGGTCCGGTACTTGCGGCCGAAATACGTCCGTCAATTACGGACGTAATTAGTGTGTGTGCGCACATACCCTTAAGGATAGAGGCGTAACATAAACGGAATGTGCAATGGAATATATATAATCATCTCCAGACCGTGTCACTGCTTGTCAGTACCCTTACATAATCATTCACACATACCATCAATAAACTACAAGTTCCGGGATACACAGCGACGTGTAGGCACGCCTCAACGTAATAAACCAATAAGAACTGAGGATAAGTAGGAGTTTTGATAGTGGAATGAAACAACAGCGAGTGGCGTGAAAAGCACACAGGTTAGTGTTATACACGGGTAATACTTGGAGCGAGTGGGGCGACCGCCTGGGACCCACGGCCCCTGGACTCAATAGTATGGCATTAGCACCCAGCCAAGTGCAGCTGCCCACTGTGACTTGGGGTGGGAGGGAGCTGATGGCGGAGCAGAAAGTCATTAGCTCCTTGCCCCGCATCTACTCGTAAGCTACCGGCTGGTCTAGTCCTTCGGCCTACGGGACACCGGAAGTACGCTGATGTCAGAGTGTGCTACGCGGGTATAGGGCAGTATGTATATAGCAGTGTGGCGCTGAGCCGGCGGCACAGCATCGTGCAGTTCACAAAACCTCCGCAAGGAGGCGTGACTCCCGGCCAGTGAACTGCTGCTACATGTGCTGCACCTGGAAAGTTCACGCAGCGATAGTCCGGAACCGATCAGTGTGTATTCATCCCTGCAAAAAATAAATGTTGTACGTGGTATCTGTTATGAAACCGATCTGTCATGGTTACTTTATCTATATATCAGCTGCAAATTATAGTTTGTCCCTTGCCTCCATAATCAACAATTACAATGGGAAATAGTGGTTTTCACTCGAGAAGCCTTCAGTCTTCATTAGGGATAATCTATCAGTATACTGTGCAGCTGTCCAAATATAAGGCCCTGTTCACACGGAAGAATTTTTGCAGCGGATTCCACCTCTCGTTCTTGTGGTCCGCAATTGCGGCCCCTGCACCTATCCGTGTAAATCACGGTCGTGTGCATGGGGTCATAGAGAGAATGGCTCTGCAAATATACGGTCGTGTGCATGAGGCCTAAGGCTGGGTTCACACGACCTATTTTCAGACGTAAACGAGGCGTATTATGCCTCGTTTTACGTCTGAAAATAAGGCTACAATACGTCGGCAAACATCTGCCCATTCATTTGAATGGGTTTGCCGACGTACTGTGCAGACGACCTGTCATTTACGTGTCGTCGTTTGACAGCTGTCAAACGACGACGCGTAAAAATACAGCCTCGTCAAAAGAAGTGCAGGACACTTCTTTGGACGTTTTTGGAGCTGTTTTCTCATAGACTCCAATGAAAACAGCTCCAAAAACGGACGTCAAAAACGCTGCGATAATGGCGCGAAAAACGCCGCAAAAAATGCGAGTTGGTCAAAAAACGTCTGAAAAGCAGGGTCTGTTTTCCCTTGAAAACAGCTCTGGATTTTCAGACGTTTTTGGTCACTACGTGTGCACATACCCTTAGGGTAAGCTCCCACACAGCGAAAATACTGTGTCATTTCCACAACCGATTTCAGAAAATCCGCCGCAAAATACAGTGGCAGCAAAGTGGATGAGATCTGAACAACTCTTAGGGTATGTGCACACACACTAATTACGTCCGTGATTGACGGACGTATTTCGGCCGCAAGTACCGGACCGAACACAGTGCAGGGAGCCGGGCTCCTAGCATCATACTTATGTACGATGCTAGGAGTCCCTGCCTCGCTGCAGGACAACTGTCCCGTACAGTACGGATTTCCCTATTGAATACAAAGGGAGGTAAAACCCACAACAAATAACAGATGTTGCGATTCTTGTGGCAGACTGCAAAAAACGCAACTCGGGGAAAAGCAAAATTATACTTCTATTACTATACGAGACGTCTGTTCTTCTTCGTCAGACCGGTCTCCTGAGATGACGTTTTATCCCATGTGATGCAAACGCTGCAGTACAGGATTTCCGCAACGGACATTCCGACCGAAAAACTGCACCTCAATTTGGTATGGTTCTTCTGCTGGAATTTCCTACGGTGACCAGGGTGGATACTCTGTGTGCTCCCCCCCCCCCCTTTATCAGCCTGCAAACTAGGCTGGGTTCCCACAATGCAGATCTTCTGCAGACTTCATGTATTTTTTTAAGCCAAAACCGAGAATGGAACCTAAACAGAAAAAATATATTGAGAAAAGGTTTTGGCTCACAAAATGCAGGTAAAATCTGCACTGTGGGAACCCAGCCTAATTTGCAGGCTGATAGTGGGCAAGTCACCCACCCCCACTAACAATCACATGGGGGGGGGATGGAGGTTATATACAGGAATGTGCGGGGGAGGGGGGTAATACACAGGGATCACATGGTATATGCATCGATGATGGGGTAATACACAGGGATGATATAACCCCATCGTCCCTGCATATAACCCCCAACATCCCTGTTCATAACCCCCAAAATCCTATACCGGGATGATGGCAGTTCTATACAGGGATGTTGGGGATAATACACCGGGATGATGGGGTTCACATTCGGGGATGATGGGGATCCTGTATCCCCATCATCCCTGTATTTATATAACCATCGGGGCGCGTGGAGATTGAGGAATAACAACGCCACCCCCTTCTATATCAAAGAGTAAAGTACTAGCACAGACGACGCTCCGTGTCTTTGATCAGCCAGCACTTCCGGCTGAACAGAGGCGCGGCGCGTCATCAACCATGTCTACAGGCAGTGCGAGAGCTCCAAGAGTGAAGGAGGAGAAGGCGTGGACGACGAGACAGGAGGAGGAGGGGGTGTGTATTATGATTGATGATGATCCATTTCTTTGCTCAGCCATCACTTCTGGCTAAGCAGAGGTGCGGGGCGTCATCAACTAGGGCTACAGGCGGCGGGACCAGAGGAGGCGGAGCTCTGAAGAGCTCATGAAACATCCGGCCGGCCCACTGCCTGTAAATGTAGTTGATGACGCGCCGTGCCTTTCTCAGCCGGAAGTGCTGGCTGAGCAAAGACACGGTATGTCACAGGAAATAAAACCTTTACCCTGGGTGCGGTCATCAGACTGTAAATAGACATTATACTAGAAAGTTACTTATATATGTCCAATTAAATTAAAATATAAATAGAATTTTATTCCTGGACAACCCCTTTAACTTTTTTTTTTTTTTTGGGGGGGTGAAATAAAAGAAGGAATTTTGCTGTTCTTTGCAGTTGTGTGTGTTTTTATTTGTGCCACTGGGGGACTTCACAATGTAATCTGATCACAGATCTAAGGCTTTGATGTACTTGGTATACCAAAGCATTATTTGCCTGTCTGTGTAAAATTGAGAGGCAATCTTTTAGGCCATTCCTCTGTTTACTCCATTACTGATGGCAGACCTGGGGTCTTTGTTAGGGCCCTCGGCTGCAATGGTTACCCGTCGGCACGTCGTGAGTGTGCCGATGGGGTGATAGAGGTAGCTCCCTCCCTCTGTCGGACACTATAGATGTCACCGTCGATATTGACCGCGGCATCTAAGGGGTTACTGCGGGATTGGAGTCCTCTACAATTGTGGCAGGAGCCAGGCTATATATAACTGCTGTGCTCCTGACGCAGATCTCGTGGGTACAGTGACCGTGTCCATGAGATCCTAGTGATGGATATATCCGTCCCTATGCAGGAGCTAGCCTCTTAATGTGCAGGATATATCCGCCACTCGTCATTAAGCGGTTAAACACATGAAGGTAAAACATTAGTATGGGTAACGCATTACTTGTGGTCTCGCTTAATCAATCTAGGCATTGCTGAAACAGGTGGGTGAATGAGCCAGGTCGACAAGGTGCTGCAGTAGGCCCCATGCACACAACCGTAAAAAATCTCAGTAATACGGTCCGCAATTATGGACCAGCCCAGTTCTGTTGGCCGTGGACACCTTTCCGTATCGCTACGGATAGGTGTCTGTGCCATAGAACTGTGTCGGGAATTATGGATAATGTCCTACTTTTTGTTTTTTACGGGCCATGCTCCCATTCTTTTGTATGGGAGCACGGCCTGAAAATGCAGCCCGCAGCCAGCCGTGACGGCAATCGCAGGCCGTGATTATGTGCACGGCCGTGTGCATGAGGCCCTAGGGCCTGTTCACATCAGTGTTGCCTTTCCGTTGAGGTCAGAGCTTTCTGTCGGCGAAACCCCTCAACGGAAAGGCAAACGGAAACCATGTTTTCCGTTTGCATCACCATTGAGCTCAATGGTGATGGATACTTTGGTGACAAACGGAAACCATTAGTATTGTGAAAGGGTTCTGTTTTTTTTGACAGAATAAGGCTGGATTCACACGAACGTTGCGTTTTTGCGCGCGAGAAAAACGCGCCGTTTCGGTTGCGTTGGAGTTGCGTGTGGCATCCGTTTGGGCAGCGTGATAGCGTATTTAACGCGCGTATGGCATGCGTTTTTTACGCGCGTCAAAACAACGGAGGGTGGAGTAATGGAGAGGGCAGCCTACAAAAAGACACCTTCTCCAACACCTGCTTGCTGTGAGCACATGTTCGCATCAAGATTTCACGTTACCTCACACTTTGGCCCGTGTTTGTTGTTTTTGGGTGGTTTTACAGGTTAAAAAACTACTATTGCTGCAGATGTCAGTTTAAACTGTGCGCATGTGCTCAGAAAGTGAAAAGCCACTTCCTGGTTTGTAGTTGTTTTGTCTAGTCTGTGCAACTCATTTACATAGACTTAACAAGTGTTGCGTGAAAAACGCTGTGCGTACGGAGGTGCTTCCGTGTGCCCTGCGTTGTTTTCACGCACCCATTGACTTCAATGGGTGTGTGATGCGTTGAAAACGCTGAATCAACGGACATGTCGTGCCTTTTTGGCAACGGAGCAACGCTGCGCAAAAACCACGCACATGTCTGCACGGCCCCATAGACTAATATAGGTCCGGGCAACGCGCGTATTTTACGTTTGTCTGAATAAAGCCTAAATAGTGCAGTCGGCTGGACGTATGGAAGACTGTGACGTATCCCACTGTATGGGCCTACACAGTCCACTCTCTCTCACAAGTGCCTGTGTGGAGGGCAAGCTGAGGGCCCTCTTCATGCTGCTCAATGACGAAGGGGAAGGACATGAACTGGGTACGGGCACTGTTGTGAAGCTTTGTAGAGTGATGGGCCTACTGATGACGGGCAGGCTGCTGGGACGTATATTTGTGAGTAACCCGCCTGCTGTAGTTTGTTTATGAGGAAGAGCTTCCACAGCCTGCTTGAGAGGGGGCCTTTGTTGCGCAGTCATGGTAAGAGCTTTCCCGACAAGATTAGAGCTGTTGCCTGGTGATTGTGTGGGGGAGGGGGGCTTGGACAAAAGCCATGATCCCAGAGAGCGTGCGGGCAGGGGATGCTCAACTGATAACTGTTCATATATGGACAGTTACATCACTGGCGCTTCCCCAACGTATATGTTTAACGGAGGCCTGTGATGGAAGCTATACAGTGGCATCCATCGCCATAGGCTTTTATGAAATCTATGATGCCTCTGGATAGAATAGCGTAGTCGTCACTGCTATTCTACACAGAAGTCGAATACTGTATGCTATGCTCTTTTGAGCTCTGTCAGTAGAATGGTTCCCTATAGGCACGTTTCAAGTATGAACTTTCAGACAGATAAATCAAACGTACAGGGAAAAAGCAGTGTGAACCGAGCCTAACTGTTTTTTGTTTTTTTTACATTTTAGACATGCCTGAAGGTCCAGAGCTTCACCTGGCCAGTCTCTATGTTAACAAAGTATGCAATGGATTGTGCTTTGGGGGTAAAGTGGAGAAATCGGCAGTAAGCAAAAATCCAGAGGTGCCGTTCAGCTGTCCGGCGTACACCATTAGTGCAGTGTCTCGGGGAAAAGAGGTGAAGCTGATCCTCACGCCTGTGGCCGCTGCAGGTGAAGTGGCCTGTGTTGTCATCAGATTTGGTATGTCTGGAAGTTTCAAGTTCACCCCAGAGGATGAAGTCCCAAAGCACGCTCACCTGCGCTTCTACACTATGGATGTTCCCCGGCAAGTTCTATGCTTTGTAGACCCACGTCGCTTCGGAAGCTGGGAATATAACGGTACATGGCAGCCGCAACGTGGGCCTTGTGTGATGATGGAATCTGAAAAGTTCAGGTGCGTTTGTTACAATGAAGTGTCGTGTTTTTTGTTTAGTGCGTTCTACTGTCGGTCCAGTTTGTGTCACCACATATGGGCACTGCTAACCTGCGATAACCCACCCCACTTATTCCAATTCGGGCATATCTATGATAAGTGGCTGCAAGTTATCTGTGTTAGTCTAAAATCCACCTCCTGTCTTATAACAGGCTGAGATTGATGCTTTCCCCTATGCCTTACACTGAAACTTTGCCTGCTCATATTTGCTGTTGTTTATAAGGCAATCTAGTGAGATAAATGAGGTTCAGTAAGGGAGTAGCCTGGAGGACTACTTTAATAGTAATGACATTTGTTCTTGCTTGTGAGTTAGTATATGTTATAAAGGGTAATTGATCACATATTTTCAGAGACAATATTTCCGACAATACAAATAGTTTTTTGTGGGAATAATTGTTCACATTGTGGTAAACATCTGTTCTATATACCGCCTTCCCGATGAGCGCTCTGGGTAGGAAAAAAAAAAGAGCTCATCCCAATGGATAGACCTAGTTTTGTATACCCGTATGTTGAATATTCCTGCCACCTCTCCTCAACCATCTGTAGGTAGTCTTTTCTAAGAAAATAATGTAGGTGGGCTCACCTCACAATCCATGTGTTTTTTTGTTTTTTTTTGTAGTCCTTCAGTTTTTGGGGTGTATGGAAGAAAACTTGTGGGCTTCCAGGGGTAATCCGCAGTGGTAAAGAATATTATCCAGCACCTCCTTAGACTTATCTCCTCTGTTTTAAATGAGTTGCCAATAAAGTAATGGATTTTACACAAGGAGGAGCTGGATAATATTTTTGGGTTTTACCACTGCGTAGTCTTTTCATTAAAAAGCCATTCACAGCTAGGACTGGGCGATTATGATCAAAATTACGATTAATTGAACATGAAACCTGGATTAGGGTTAATGAGGGATTATTTAGGCCACACCCATCTTTGCATGCTATGCTATTGAATTAATATTTATCCCTTGATCTTGTTGTAAACTTCTGTATATAATATATCCTCTGACACTGCCCTCCACGATGAATAATGCCCCCTATAGCTGCCAGTCACACTGTATAATACAGCATAACTGCCTCCATACAGTATAAAGTCCCACATAACTGCCCTCACACTGTATAATGCCCCCATAGCTGCCCCCACACAGCACCCAATAGTGCCTAATAAAATACATACTCCCCTAACCCCGTTCCAACATCGAGTGGAGGAGATCTCTCTGCTCCTCCGGTCTGTGTGGCTCGGCACAGACAGGCGTGATGACATCACTGCCTCGTGCCTGTCTGTGCCGAGCCGTGAGCGTCCGGCAATACATAGTGAATTGTAGAGCAGGGACCATACAGCTCCCTGCTCTACCGTTGGATTCAGCTGTATCTGCGTGCTGAGGACGCAGAAACAGTTGAAACCAGGAAAAAAATTGAAGAAACCCAAATGCGCAAGATGATGTGTATTAATTGCGTTAAATTTTGGTTATTTTTCGATTTATTGTCCAACCCTATTCACAGCGTCATGTTGTCTGTGTAGACCGTTTCATAGTAAGGTTCTTTATCGAGAACCAAGCAGGGGACCGTCATATCCCATGTGTTCTGGCATGAAAAAAAAGAACACACATCCTATAGGCTTTTTTTTCTTTTATGTCTCCTATTATTTAGCAATCTTATCTGACGTTTCCTTATTTCTCTATAGGGAGAATGTTTTAAATCACTTGTCTGATAAAGCATTTGATAAACCTATCTGTGACGTTATGCTGAACCAGAAATACTTCAATGGCATTGGCAACTACTTACGAGCAGAGATCTTGTTTCGGTCTGTATATTGGAGATTGACATTAGTAGCTTTACTTGTTTTTCACTTTTCCTATTCGTGGGTGTTCCTAAAACTAAGTTCCATATTCTTTCTTGCCAGATTGAAGATTCCTCCATTCATGCCAGCGCGTGCGGTCTTGGAAAGTGTGAAGGATCAGAGTCAGGTCAGAGACATTCGGAATCTGGTATAGCAGTATGTTTGGATTTTTAACCAGTTGAATTGCAGTCGCCGCTCTGTTCTCCTGCTATAACTGTTAATATTGATATTGTATTATTGACGGAATAACTTTCTAAAGCATTATTGCGGCCTCCTCTGGAATATGCAGTTCGATTCTGGGCACCGTACTAAACCTACATTATCCAGGCTTACCAGTATTAAATACCAAAGACCATGTCTTACACATTAATAAAGAGTAACTTTTTCTAAATAAAATTAGAGAAAAAGTTAGTTTACCCCCAAAAGCAAACCAGATGCAAACATAAAAATCGCCCTGGGGGGGATCAACCCATCACAACATGTCAATAGTACTTTGTTCATATCTGCGTCAGACTTCCGTTCATGGGTTCCGTCAGACCTTTCCGTCAGGGGAACCCATAAACTGAAGCCATAGCTTTCCGTTTGCACTACCATTGATTTCAATGGTAATGCTTCCATTCCAAATGGTTTCGGTTTGTCCCCGTTCGGTTTCCATTTTTTTTGGCAGTATCAATAGCGTAGTCCACTGTCCTATTCCGCCCAAAAAAAATTACGCAGATATGAACGAAGCCTAAGTCATTTGTAACTTGATGTATACCAAAAACTAGGCTATATATCTAGAATAAAGCCTTCGAGTAGCAGACCATAATAAATGTTACATGAATTACCTGTGGTAGACGAAGGTTGTGAAACGAGCGTCGAGGTGCTCCATGGGGTGACTTCCCCCATAACCTCACCATGTCCACCACAGATAATTCATGTGACATTTATTATGGTCTTCTATTCTAACATGAATGCTTAGGTAAATGTATAGAATTCTTGTTTACATGTGGATCCAGTATAGTCACCACTAGGAATCATGAGAGAAATGAAAATGTTTTACTTTTAGGCCAGAAAATATAAATACATCTTCATGTGCTGTAAATCGTGTGACTGGATTTTGTTTTGCTGTGAGGATAGATGTTGACTGGTCTATCCCATTACAGGATGGAGACATCTCTCTAAGTAAGAAAATCAAAATCAAGAAGGAAAATCCAGACTTCCTACAACTTTGCTGTTTGGTACCTATGGAGGTTATTAAATTGGGTAGGAGTAAATTGCTATTTCTTTAACAAAGTTCCGAACCAAAACATGTGAAATGTAAGATGGAATTAAGTGTCCTATCTTCTTGCTATTTTCCTTAGGGGGTAAAGGCTATGACCCGGGATCTTCAGGGGACTTCACTGCCTTTGAACAATGGCTGCAATGTTACTATGTTCCAGGAATGAAAACTCTGAAAGACCGCAATGGGAGGACAATCTGGTTCCAGGTGGGTACAAGATGTGTGGGGTGGGACATGTTGGTCAATTTGTGCTGCAAAAAATTGTCTAGTAGGGGAAGTTTATGGGTTGAGGTTGCTAACTTTGAGTTCTGATAGTCAAGTTTTCTGATGTTGTTTTGCAGGGAGAACCAGGTCCCCTTGCTCCAAAAGGTAACTTTCTCCATACCGTTTTCTTCTGTCATTTGCTTTTCTCATTACTCCATCTGTTCAGTTCTCATAGAAAAAAAAAAAAAAAAAGATGTTTAACTATAGTGGGATTGACACCAAAATCTTTTTAAAGACTAAGTGCACATGTGCAACTATTCCTTTTTTCAATAAGAATCCATCAAATAGCCCTGCGTATAAATTGTATGCACAAATGATAGGATTTGTGTCTCCATGGTAACGGACTACAAATGAAGTCTGATCCTGCAGTCGTATATTACTCCATTCCACCGGTACCTATTTTACTGTCTGCAGGTTAGCAAGAAGAAGGGGCAGATGGAACGGTGTAGCACATAAGACTGCAAGATCAGACAACATACATTATACATTTGCACAAAATGCTTTTATTGAATTATCTAACTTTTTAAAAAAGAAACCATAACCTGTTTGAGGGCGGGGGAACGTGAGAACAGGATGGAGCTTTGGACGTAGGAATTAGTAGTAGTCCAAGAGTTGGATCACGGTAGTCATTTTTGAAGATCTTCTTCAGTCGCCAGACAGAAATGGTAATTGATAGTGATGTTAAATATGCATGTTTCATTCTAGCTCCGTGAGAGGGGTAGTTGGAGATATGCGAATCTTGGTCCTGTATGCAAACTTAGTGTCATTCAAGCTACAGTGTTAAAAAGGCACTGCAGCATTTTTTTTTTATTGCGTATATAGTACAGTATGGGCCATTTATTATAGAACAATGTACCGGCTCTTGTGTATCCCTGTTCTAGTTAATGTGCTGTTTATGGCTGGTCTTCCATCTTGGTTTCCTTTTTCCCCTCTAATATGGCTCCCCTAATGCAGACTACATTTCTCATGATGCTTCTGGCTTTGCAGAGGGGGAGGGTCTCATCACACTGCACTTTCTATGCTCCTAGTCCTATCTTAAGTGCATCAAATAAAAGAGCAGTGACATAGAACGTCTGTCTCCTAATACTGCAGAGTCTCAGTATATCCTATGTGATGCAGTTTAGTCTGTCTCCTGCTTGTCTGTTTTAACACAGGAGGCAGTGAGGAGCAGCATCTCATAGAAATAAACTGGACTCTGCACACAACACTCACAGATAGTTATAGACCGTGTGAGTCAGGAGTTTTATAACTCTACATCTAATCACTGCACTCTTGCTCCCTTAGGGAAGAAATCATCTCTTCAGTAGCACTAAATGCATGGGGTGGCATACAGGGGAACAAGGAGGGTAGTGGGTCTCAAAACTGTCAGGAGAGATTTGAGTGGTGATTTAATCCTGTAGCTCACAGAAAGTCAGCCACACAGGGGAGAGTGACCCCTTATCTACACATGAGAGCATGGGTTATTGTGGTGGTCAGACTGAGATCACATGACACAGCTGCCCATAATGAAAGGGTTCAAAATGTATAGCGGGGGAAGAAACAAATGACAATGCTAGAATATTGCTGGTGAGTTAGCATGATTTGTGCAAAAAATATGTTTTGCCAGAGTGCTTTTTTAAATATAAAGCGCTCTGTCTCTTAGATAAAATCTATATGTGTTGGTGAAGTTGACAGTCCAGATACCAAGTGGTATATTGAAAGCCTTTTCAAAATTTTGTTGTGAAGTATTGATAGAGGATTCTCATAGTAGAAAGATAGTTTTTACTTTTACGTTCTGTATATACCCAGTCTATATGAAAAATGTAGGAAAGTTTGGTGAGGAAAATGCATAATGAGGGAACGTTTGGTGATATCCAGTCCTGCAGAATTGTTTTGCACCGGAGACGACTTATACGCCTACAAAATAATGAGCAAATAACACCCATTCTCATTCAATAATATAATTCATATTAGCCCTTTTAAGGACCAGGCTTTGAGGAACAATTTTTTTATTTTTTTTCAACATACAGTGAAGGAAATAAGTAAGTATTTGATCCCTTGCTGATTTTGTAAGTTTGCCCACTGTCAAAGACATGAACAGTCTAGAATTTTTAGGCTAGGTTAATTTTACCAGTGAGAGAGAGATTACATTAAAAAAAAAAACAGAAAATCACATTGTCAAAATTATATAGATTTATTTGCATTTTGCACAGAGAAAAAAGTATTTGATCCCTTTGGCAAACAAAACTTAATACTTGGTGGCAAAACCCTTGTTGGCAAGCACAGCAGTCAGACGTTTTTTGTAGTTGATGATGAGGTTTTCACACATGTTAGATGGAATTTTGGCCCACTCGTCTTTGCAGATCATCTGTAAATCATTAAGATTTCGAGGCTGTCGCTTGGCAACTCGGATCTACAGCTCCCTCCCATAAATTTTCGATGGGATTAAGATCTGGAGACTGGCTAGGCCACTCCATGACCTTAATGTGCTTCTTTTTGAGCCACTCCTTTGTTGCCTTGGCCGTATGTTTTCGGGTCATTGTCGTGCTGGAAGACCCAGCCACGAGCCATTTTTAATGTCCTGGTGGAGGGAAGGAGGTTGTCACTCAGTATTTGACAGTACATGGCTCCATCCATTCTCCCATTGATGCGGTGAAGTAGTCCTGGGCCCTTAGCAGAGAAACATCCCCAAAACATAATGTTTCCACCTCCCATGCTTGAAAGTGGGGACGGTGTTCTTTGGGTCATAGGCAGCATTTCTCTTCCTCCAAACACGGCGAGTTGAGTTAATGCCAAAGAGCTCAATTTTAGTCTCATCTGACCACAGCACCTTCTCCCAATCACTCTCAGAATCATCCAGATGTTCATTTGCTAACTTCAGACGGGCCTGTACATGTGCCTTCTTGAGCAGGGGGACCTTGCGGGCACCGCAGGATTTTAATCCATTACGGCGTAATGTGTTACCAATGGTTTTCTTGGTGACTGTGGTCCCAGCTGCCTTGAGATCATTAACAAGTTCCCCCCGTGTAGTTTTCGGCTGAGCTCTCACTTTCCTCAGGATCAAGGATACCCCACGAGGTGAGATTTTGCATGGAGCCCCAGATCTATGTCGATTGACAGTAATTTTGAATGTCTTCCATTTTCTTACTATTGCACCAACAGTTGTCTCCTTCTCACCCAGCGTCTTACTTATGGTTTTGTAGCCCATTCCAGCCTTGTGCAGGTCTATGATCTTGTCCCTGACATCCTTAGAAAGCTCTTTGGTCTTGCCCATGTTGTAGAGGTTAGAGTCAGACTGATTAATTGAGTCTGTGGACAGGAGTCTTTTATACAGGTGACCATTTAAGACAGCTGTCTTTAATGCAGGCACCAAGTTGATTTGGAGCGTGTAACTGGTCTGGAGGAGGCTGAACTCTTAGGGTATGTTCACACGGCGGGGGTCCGTAACGGCTGAAATTACGGGGATGTTTCAGCCTGAAAACATCCCCGTAATTTCAGCCGTACCGGCATGTGCAGGCGCTTGAACGGCGCGTCAATTACGGCCGTAATTAGCGCTGCTATTCATTGGAGTCAATGAATAACGGCTCTAATTACGGCCAAAGAAGTGACAGGTCACTTCTTTGACGCGGGCGTCTATTTACGCGCCGTCATTTGACAGCGGCGCGTAAATATACGCCTCGTGTGAACAGACAAACGTCTGCCCATTGCTTTCAATGGGCAGATGTTTGTCAGCGCTATTGAGGCGCTATTTTCAGACGTAATTCGGGGCAAAAACTCCCGAATTACGTCCGTAAATAGGCCGTGTGAACATACCCTTAATGGTTGGTAGGGGATCAAATACTTATTTCTCTGTGCACAATGCAAATAAATATATATATAATTTTGACTATGTGATTTTATTTTTATATAATCTATCTCTCACTGGTAAAATTAACCTAGCCTAAAAATTCTAGACTGTTCATGTCTTTGACAGTGGGCAAACTTACAAAACCAGCAAGGGATCAAATACTTACTTATTTCCTTCACTGTAGCTGTATGAGACGTATGGCTTTTTTTTTTTTTTTTCGCTACACATACATGATCGTTTAATTTATATAAATTTTTAATTTGGCAAAAATATCGGAATGTTTTGCTGCAGTATTGTTTTTTTCAGCATACAAATCATAAATTATGCCATACATTTTTTTTATTACGGTAGTTACGATACCAAATGTGTATATTTCATGTCTTGGGAAATATATTTAATCAAGTTTATTTACTGTAAAAAAAATAAAAATAAATGTGCATCTGATTTTCCTTTGTGTGAATCTTCTGGACTTTATTAAAATACCAACCAACTATATTCTAGGGAGAAAAGCGCAAATACAACACCGCTCTATGGCTATGACTGCCAAACCAATCAAGGTAATGTTTCATCAAACATGGCACGTTTAACTGCAATTGTATTTTATAGTGAAATTCCTTCAATCCAGCATCAATGAGACCTGATGAATACCAGATTATCAAATATTCAGATTTATCATACAGTCATAGAAAGGGATAGCAAACTTCAGAAAAATAGCAAAATAATAAGATGTTAACACAAATTGTGCTGCTCTAACTGGAATTTCCTTATTAGTTATCTCTGGTCTTTGGAAACTCCATATTACATTGCTAGAAACAAGTACTGGATTCAAAAAATGTCATTCTAATGGTTAACGTGCACCTTGGTCTGGGTACAAATCCTTAAAACGCTACAATCTAACTGTAAACTACAAATCGCCATAAAAAATAAATGATAAAAAACAATCCATTACATCTCCTTCTACTTTGCATTAGTCTTGATTAATCTCTCCATATGTGCAACTTTCTATATGTAGCAGAGAGATTTGTAGAGTTTAAAGATGGGTGGACAGAATATCTCCCCATGTTCCTATAGTCGGTAAAGGATACAAAATGGGTATCACTGAAAATGTTTAAATGTTGTCCACTTAGAAAGTAGAATGTCACTAAAGTAATAGGGGATTAAATAAAATGTAACTTTTAATAAATATGCAATGGCACTCAAGATGAATTGTGACTGATAGTCTATCACTTATAGACATGTCATGCCTATCACGGATTCCCTACATTGGGATATGTGATGATGAGCAGATATACTAGGGTACAGAAGAGCGTAGATCCCTTATAGATCGAAGAACTGAAACATTGTATCGATGCACTGTATCCTTACACTCAGCTAGTCTGGATTGTTTACACAATGTTAATAAATATTCTTCCTCGCACCAAAAATATTGTGCTAGATATAGACGCTATTGAAATAGCTGGCGTTCTAACTAGCCTGCCTTATACTCACTAGCCTGTGACTAATGGGTCACGATTTATTAATCTCTACTGGTGCCGGCATCTTTCTAAACCCCTTAGGTTTCATTCACACGACCGTGCCGGTAATTATGGGCACGGCCGGCCACGGAGAGCAGGCCGTTTTTACGAGCCGTGCTCCCATTATAAAGTATAGGAGCGCGGTCCATAAAATGAACCTATGACGTCCTATTTTTTTCGGCAGGTTTCTACGGCTCGGACACCCTCCCATAGACATATGGGAATTTGTCAGTCGGCCGTAGAAATGAATGGGCCCTTAATTACGGACCGAAATTACAGGCGATTTTTACGGTTGTGTGCATGGAGCCTTGGGTGTGGTATGTGTATGCGACGAGAGAAGTGTTAGGTGCTATTCAAAATACCTACTCGATTGCATGATGCCTACGTGGAGCTTCCTTTAGTCCACTGCAGTAAATTGCCTGTACTGTCTTTGTTGTGGAAGAATGTTCCTGCCGAAGCAGCGTCTCGCTGCTATAGTTAGACACAACTCCCCGCCACGTCCTCATCGTGCACGCCCATATGCTCATCAGGCCTATCAGAGGCCTGATGACGCGGGGGGGGGGGGGGGGTGGAGTCTAGACTTATCTTCTCCATCCAGCAGTCAAACAACAGTTTTTACTGTTTTAATATATTCCATCGTTGCATTGAATACTCCTGATGATCCCTCTCAAGCAAAGGGAAGGGGAAACGCGTAGCGGATGAATGCCCACAAATTATTTACCATTGTGCATACAATGTAATTAGCTGAGTCTAGGGAAACTGTATATCGTTGAGTGTACCAGTTGCTTTAGAGTAAGGGCGGTAGCTCTTCCTATGGTGTAATTCACATTCCGCTGTACCTTTGCATGTTGTCTACACTTATGCTACTCGATATGAGGATTTTTGTGTTGCCAAAATTATACAGCGCTCAATAACTTCCAAATCTAGCACAATGTTTTTGGTATGAGAGAGAGCATATTTATTAACATTGTGTAAACAATCCAGACTAGCAGAGAGTAAGGATACAGTGCAGAGATAGTGTTTCAGTCCATCGCTTTGTTTGTTTTTTTTTGTTTGGGGATCTAATTCGCTCCGTGGGCTTGATCTACACTCTTCTGTACCCTAGTATATCTGCTCATCATCACCTATCCCAATGTAGGGAATCCGTGATAGGCATGACATGTAAGGCTTCTTTGTTTAAGGGTTCTGTAGTTTTGACGGAATGAATAGTGTAGTCTACTACGGTATTCTGTCAAACCCTCTGAACCCTTGCACAACTGAGACAAAGGGTAACCATTGGCACTGCATCCGTCACCATTGAAATCATGGTTTCGGTTTGTGTCAGTCAGGGCTCCATTCTGACGGAAAGCTCAGTCGGAACGGAGCCCTGACGCAGATGTGAGCATAGCCTAAGCTATGAGTGATTGCATATCCGTCACAATTCATCTCGAGTGCCACTAGTTTTTTATTGCATATTTATTAAATTACATTTTATTTAATCCACTATTCATCAGTGACCTGATATATGCGCCACTTTGTATCCTTTAAGAGTCTTGATCTTCTTTGACTCTCATTAAGCAACTAATACTTTAATAGACCAAAAGATAGAATAGTGTCTTTATGGTAATATTTGGTTGGAGAGGTGGTGTTATTTTGCCCTCTTTATTGCCGATGGTTGGGTGCGCACTATTGATTATTTGTTTCAGGCTTGGGCACTACAGGTAAAACAATGATATTCCTCTTAGGGCGGATTCAGACGAACGTGATTTGCGTCCGTGCAACCCGTGTGGTTTTCACGCGGGTCGCACGGGCCTATACAAGTCTATGGGGGCAGTGCAGACAGTCCGTGAGTTTTGCGCAGCGTTAGTCCGCTGCGTAAAACTCACGACATGTTCTATATTTAGGCGTTTTTCGCGCATCACGCACCCATTGAAGTCAATGGGTGCGTGAAAATCACGCGCACCCCACGGAAGCCCTTCCGTGGGACGCACGTTATTCGCGCAACAACAGTAAAAGAATGAATGTAAACAGAAAAGCACCACATGCTTTTCTGTTTACAAACAACCAAACTGAGTGTCATAAAGATGGCGGCTACGCGAATAGCACGCAGCCGCGCAGCCATATGAACAGGACACACGGAGCTGCCGCGCGCAAAACTCTCACGTTCGTCTGAATCCGGCCTTAGTAGTTCACTTTTGAAAAGGATTTGCCCTTTAATTACTGACATGTCAAAAGATCATGTTGCTTTGGGATCTCAGACTGCCACAATTCTCAAAACTATAGAATGCCCAAACCATTTTGGAACCTCTGAGATTTTTTTTTTTATTACTGGAAATCTGACACTATGACCTTCAAGTCAATGATGCTCATCTTAGAAGTCTGACGCAACAATCTATTACAGTTGTGAGAAGTTTTCAGGTGCTTTTATAAAGCATCTAAGCCCGTTTGTTCTGAAAATCGCTGGTGGTGTGAGATCGTAAACTCCGCTGATGTGAACGTCTAAAATATGTCTGACATTTGAGAAGATGAGACCGCTAATTAGAAATGATTATTTGTACTCTTAGGTTGAAACTCATGCAACTAAAAGGAAAGCGATGAGGGACAAATCCACAGCTGTGAAGAAAGAATGCAAGGATGAGGTGAAAATTGAACCAGGAGTGGAAACTGCTGTAAAAGGAAAAAGGGCAAAGATAGCTGAAAATTCGACTGAAGACGCTGAAATGCCAAATAAAGGAGAGCGGGGAAAGGTGTCGCAGAGAGGAAAGAAAGCCGTAGATGACTCTAAAGGGAAGGTCAGTAGGCGACTATCTAATAGAGGCCCAACGCCAAAGACTCCATCAAAAAGAGGAAAAGCTACAAATCCGCAGTCAGAAGATGCTCTTGCGCCTAAACTCAGGTCAAGGCGGCTGAGGTCTGATGTGGTCAATCGGCCACAAAACTCTCCAAAATTGAAACCTAGCACAAGAAACTCTGGTGAGTAATGCAATACGGGTTATTTTTTACTAAAAGTTAGGGGAGCATGACCATGTGTCCACTGAAGTAAATGGATTTGTTCAAATTATTAGAAATATTTACTTAGTGCTCCATAATGCGCTTTTAACCAGAGCCAACCGCATATAAGCTACATCTTAAACATATTGAACTGTAGCTTCAAGTCGTCCTATGTTGGCTTTCCATACCATTTTATAGGCCGAATCCCTAAAACTGGTAGCAAATTTCCTAATATATTAACAGAATAGTTCCTGCTGGCAACAGGTGAAATATGATAATAGAAAAAGGAAGGAGGGTTGGTGGGGTTGCATTTTTGGCCGCCGCCCTTCCGATCAGTAAGCTGTAGGCCTCGTTTTACTACTGTCTGTAATTGAGACGCTATGGTGATGATGATTTATAAAGTTTTATACGAAGTACTAACATATTGTAGATGCAAAATGTGAAAAATTTTAAATTACGCCATAGACCTAACTTTCTATGTATTCTTTGCATCCCCAGCATTGCATATTGCAAAGAGCAAGTCATGAACACCTACTACAAGCCTGTTTGAGCGAGAACCCTGCTGTTCGCGTATTTTATGTCTTTTGTCTGAGGAATTCTCTTCTAGTTTTTAACCAGCTTTGTCCTTCAGGGAAAAAAAAAGTTATTGTGTTTTTTGTTTTTTTAAATGTTATGTCTTCTGTCAGAATACCAAATGTTTTATATTGGAATGTATTTTATAACTGAAAAATGCCTACATATTAAAATTTGTAATAAAATAAACTACAGTTTAAATGTTTTATACTATTCAACGATGTAGCATTTTGTTCGTATTTTTATTTGCGCGCTAAAAATAAATTTAAAGTGATAATTAACCCCTTCCCGCTCCTGGATGTACTATTACGTCATGGCAGCTGTATCGTTCGCGCTCCATGACGTAATAGTACGTCTCGGGAGTAACGGCCGTTTTGGCCGTCCTCCCGACACATACAGGAGCTGTGACGCTGCTGTCTTGTTCAGCAGCTGTCACAGCTCCTACAGCGGGGACCGATCGCTGTGTCCCCGCTGATTAACCCCTTAAAAGCCGCGTTCTATAGAGATCGCGGCTTTTTAGGGGTTAAGCTGCCATCGCCGGCCTGCTACGCGATAGCGGCCGGCGATGGTGACTATGGCAACCGGACACCAAACAATGGCGTCCGGCTATGCCATAGACGGAAGCCTAGTGGGTCCTGACAACGTCAGGACCCACTATGCTTGCTGTCAGTGAGTAGCTGACAGTTCTAATACACTGCACTACGCATGTAGTGCAGTGTATTAGAATTGCGATCAGGGCCTCCTGCCCTCAAGTCCCCTAGTGGGACAAAGTAAAAAAGTTGTGTAAAAATAAGAAAATAAAAGTATTAAAAGTAAAAATCCCCCTTTTTCCCTTATCAGTCATTTATTATTAATAAAAATATATAAACTATACATAATTGGTATCGCCGCGTCCGTAACGGCCTGAACTACAAAATTATGTCGTTATTTATGCTGCACGGTGAACGCCGTAAAGGAAAATAATAAACCGAACCACAATCACAACTGTTTGGTCACTTCACCTCCCAAAAAATGGAATAAAAAGAGATCAAAAAGTCGCATGTACCGAAAAATGGTACTGATCGAAACTACAGTTCGTTACGCAAAAAATAAGTCCTTGCACGGCTTTATTGATTGAAAAATAAAAAACGTTATGGCTCTTAGAATATGATAACACAAAAAGTGAATGATTGTTTACAAAACGTATTTTATTGTGCAAATGCCATAAGACATAAAAAAAAACTATAAACCTCTGGTATCGCCGTAATCGTATCGCCCCGCAGAATAAATTGAATATGTCATTTATAGCGCACGGTGCACGCAGTAAAAAAAAAGAATAAAAAAACAATAGTAGAATTGCTGTTTATTAGTCACCACACCACCTAAAAATAGAATAAAAACTGATCAAAAAGCCGCATGCACCCCAAGAAAACTACAATGCATTCCTCAAGGGGTCTAGTTTCCAAATTGGGGTCACTTTTGGGGGGTTCCCAATGTTTTGGCACCACAAGACCTATTCAAACCGGACATGGTGCCTAATAAAAAAGAGGTCTCAAAATCTACTAGGTGATCCTTTGCTTTGGAGGCCGGTGCTTCAGTCCATTACCGCCCGAGGGCCACATGTGGGATATTTCTCAAAACTGCAGAATCTGGGCAATACGTATTAAGTTGCGTTTCTCTGATAAATCCTTTTGTGTTCTAAAAAAAATGGTATAAAGAGGATTTTCTGACAAAAAAAAATATGTAAATTTCACCTCTACTTTGCTCTAAATTTCTGTGAAACACCTAAAGGGTTCATAAACTTTCTAAATGCTGTTGTGAATACTTTGAGGGGTCTAGTTTCTAAAATGGGGTATTTGATAGGGGTTTCTAATATATGGGCCCCTCAAAGCAACTTCAGAACTGAACAGGAAGCTAAAAAAATTAATAAATGAGGCAATACTTCGCTTCTTACATTATACTGATAATGAGCCGTGCCCACCCCGAGATGACCCCAGTTTTGACCGTTTGTATAAACGGAGACCCCTATTAGACCGTTCCAGTGCCCGGTTTTCCCAAGCATTCGCCCCCGAGAAGTGTATTTCTATTGATGAGTCCCTGGTACATTTTAAAGGGAGGGTTCAATTCCGCGAGTACCTGCCGGGTAAGAGGGCAAAGTATGGCGTGAAGATGTATAAGCTGTGCGAGAGTGCATCCGGGTATACCTACAGGTTTAGGCTATATGAAGGAAAGGCCACCCCCAAACCAGACTGCATCCTGGACTACAATAGGTACATGGGAGGTGTGGACTTGTCAGATCAAATCCTGAAGCCCTACAGCGCCATGCGGTGTGGTATAAGAAGCTGGCCGGGCACATCATACAGGTGGCATTGTACAATGCGTACGTGCTGCGTTGATGTGCAGGCCAGACGGGAACTTTCCTGGAATTTCAAGAGGTGAGTATCAAGAACCTAATCTTTAGGGACCAAGAAGGGGGGGCACCCAGTACTTCTGGAAGCGGGGCCACACGCATCGTACCAAGGCGGCAACACTTTCCAGGAGAAGTTCCCCAAACTGGCAAGAAGGGAAAAAGTCAAAAGAGGTGCAAAGTCTGCTATAAGGGATGACACAATATATCAATGTGACACGTGTCCCGAATAACCAGAGCTCTGTATGAAAGTCAGTTTTAAAATTTATCATACATCCCTTGGTTTATAATTTACCCCAATTTTACTTACCCTGATGCCCTCCGCACAGCTTATCCCCCCTCGTCTTTCCCCTCTGAGCCCTGCTGTGTGCCCAGGCAGCTGATAACAGCCACATATAGGGTATTGCCATACCCGGGAGAACCCACATTACAGTTTATGGGGTGTAGGTCTCTGGTCAAAATGCTCACTACACATCTAGATGAATGCCTTAAGGGTGTAGTTATTAAAACGTGGTCACTTCTTGCGGGTTTCAACTGTACTGGTACCTCAGGTGCTTCTGCATACATGACTTCGCACTAGAAAATCCCCAGTAGGCCAAATGGTGGTCCTTTCCTTCTGAGCCCTCCCATGGGCCCAAACGGCAGTTTATCACAACAAATGGGGTATTGCGGCACTCAGAACAAATTGCGCAACAGAATGGGGTATTTTGTTTCTTGTGAAAATAAGAAATTTTCAGCCAAAACTACATATTATTTGAAAAAAATAATTTTGTTTTCATTCCCAGCCCAATTCAAATAAGTTCTGTGACAAAACTATGGGGTCAAAATGGTCACAACACCCATAAATGAATTCCTTGAGGGGTCACTTCTGATGGGTTTCCGTTGCTTTGATACCTCTGGGGCTCTGCAAATGTGACATGGCACCCGAAAACCAAACCAGCAAAATCTGTACTCCAAAGAACACACAGCGCTCCTTCCCTTCTGAGGCCTCCCATGGGCCCAAACGGCAGTTTATTGCCACAAATGGGGTATTGCTGCACTCAGGACAAATTGGGCAACAAAATGGGGTATTTTTTTCCCTGTGAAAATAAGAAATTTTGATCACAAATGACATTTTATTGGAAAAAATTACATTTTTTTCATTTCACAGCCCAATTCAAATACGTGCTGTGAAAAAACTGTGCGGTCAAAATGGTAACAACAACCATAAATGAATTCCTTGAGGGGTGTAGTTTCCAAAATGGGGTCACTATTGGGGGATTCCTACTGTTTTGGCACCTCAACACCTCTTCAAACCTGGCATGCTGCCTAAAATATATTCTAATAAAAAAGAGGACTTAAAATGCACTAGGTGCTTCTTTGCTTCTAGGGCTTGTGTTTTAGTCCACGAGTGCAGTAGGGCCACATGTGGGACATTTCTAAAAACTGCAGAATCTGGACAATACATATTTAGTAGTGTTTCTCTGGTAAAACCTTCTGTTACAGAAAAAAAATGAAAAAAATTGAAATTCAGCAAGAAAAATGAAATTTGCAAATTTCACCTCCACTTTGCTTTAATTCCTGTGAAATGCCTGAAGGGTTAAAAAACCTTCTAAGGGCATGACCACACGTGGCGGATTTCCTCCGCAACTGTCCGCATCAATGCCGCACAGAATCTGCGTTGCAGATTCTGCTGCGGATCTGCACAAAATGTGCAGTAAATTGATGCGGACTAGCTGCTGCGGACTGCGGTAAAAGTACTTCCCTTCTCCCTATCAGTGCAGGATAGAGAGAAGGGACAGCACTTTCCCTAGTGAAAGTAAACAAATTTCATACTTACCGGCCGTTGTCTTGGTGACGCGTCCCTCCTTCGGCATCCAGCCCGACCTCCCTGGATGACGCGGCAGTCCATGTGACCGCTGCAGCCTGTTATTAGCCTGTGATTGGCTGCAGCCGTCACTGAAACGTCATCCTGGGAGGCCGGACTGGAGACAGAAGCAGGGAGTTCTCGGTAAGTATGAACTTCATTTTTTTTTACAGATAGATGTATATTGGGATCGGTAGTCACTGTCCCGGGTGCAGAAACAGTTACTGCCGATCGCTTAACTCTTTCAGCACCCTGGACAGTGACTATTTACTGACGTCTCCTACCAACGCTTCCGTCATTACGGGAGCCCCATTGACTTCCTCAGTCTGGCTGTAGACCTAGAAATACATAGGTCCAGCCAGAATGAAGAAATGTCAAGTTAAAAAAGCAAGACGGATCCGCAGCACACATAACATGTGCATGACAGCTGCGGACTTCATTGCGGAAATTAGAATCTCCATTGAAGTCAATGGAGAAATTCCGCCATGAGTCCGCCACTGCTCCGCAACAGACAGAGCATGCTGCGGACACCAAATTCCGCTCCGCAGCCTATGCTCCGCAGCGGAATTTTACGCATCGTCTAAACGAACACTGCTAAATTAAAGTGTAAGTCAATGGACAAACGGCTCCGCTGCGGATTAACGCTGCGGAGTGTCCGCAGCGGAATTTAAGTGAAATTCCGCCACGTGTGAACCCAGCCTAAATGCTGTTTTGAATACTTTGAGGGGTCTAGTTTTTAAAATGGGGTGTTTTATCAGGGTTTCTAATACATAGGCCCCACAAAGCCACTTCAGAACTCAAGAGGTACCTTAAAAAAAAGGCTTTTGAAATTTTCTTAAAAATATGAGAAATTGCTGTTTATGTTCTAAGCCTTGTAACGTCCAAGAAAAATAAAAGAATGTTCAAAAAACGATGCCAATCTAAAGTAGACATATGGGAAATGTGAACTAGTAACTATTTTGGGTGGTATAACCGTCTGTTTTACAAGCAGATGCATTTCAATTCTGAAAAATGCAATTTTTTCAAAATTTTCTCTAAATGTTGCAATTTTTCACCAATAAACACTGAATATATCGACCAAATTTTACCACGAACATGAAGCCCAATGTGTCACGAGAAAACAATCTCAGAATCGCTTGGGTAGGTTTAAGCATTCCGACGTTATTACCACATAAAGTGAAATATGTCAGATTTGAAAAATGGGCTCTGAGCCTTAAGGCCAAAACTTGGCTGCGTCCTTAAGGGGTTAAAATCAATACAAAAGCAGATTTATAACCGTGCTGTCACAGTATGGGAATAATGTACACCATGATGTCACAAAACTGATATTAACCCTAGTGAACTCACAGCTAATTGTCAAAGCACAGATGTAATAAACACACTGAAAAGGTTAACCCCTTAATGACTGCCGATACGCCTTTTCACTGTGGCCATTTAATGGGCTTTATTCTAGGCCGCCGCCTTTTCACATCGGCCTAATCAACGTCCAGCATGGCCCTCAAAGGCCCTCAGGTCTGCCCTGTCTATATGCTTATATGGAGCGTGCCAGATGCCTGTTTCGTTCTTTACTTTACGAAGTTTACCAAAGCATTATAGCAGCCACCTGAAGATCGCATAGTGAAGTCTCCTAGTGAGACTGAAAAAATAATTAACGTGAAATAAAAATTAATAAGGTACACATTAAAAAAATTGTCTTATTTAGTAAGTGTAAAAATAAAATAAAAACTACACATATATGGTATCCACGCAATCGTAACGACACAAAAAATAAAGTTATATTATTCAAACCGCAAGGTGACCCCGTAAAAAAAAACTGCAAAATTGCTATCCCCCCCCCAAAGTAATAAGAGATTAATCAATAAGTCCCGTGTACCCCAAAATGGTAGCAAAAAACAAGCCCCCTTATGGCGACATTGACAGAAAAATAAAAAAGTTATGGCTCTTGGAAAGCAGCGATGCAAAATAAAATAATTTTAGTTTAAAAGTGTTTTTATTCTGCAAAAGTAGTAAAACATAAAAAAACTATACGTTTGGTATCGTTGTAATCGTACCGACCCATAGAATAAAGGTAGCATGTTATTTACGCCGCGCAGTAATCGGTGTAAATGTAAAACGCATAGAACAATGGCTAAATTGCTGTTTTTGTCTTTTTTTTATATCCCCCCCCCCCCCCCCCCAAAAAAAAAAAAAGTTAATAAAAAAAATTCTACATACCCCAAAACGGTGCCATTGAAAAATACAACTCATCCTGCAAAAAAACAAGTCCTTATACAGCCATGTCAGCGGGAAAATAAAAAAAGTTCTAGCTCTTCGAATGTGATAATGGAGAACCTATGAAAATTGCTTGGTCATTAGTGCCCAAAATGCAAGTAGGGGGAAGGGGTTAAAAGTTGGTGAGCACACAGTGATATGTTTTGTGGAATTGTAGCCTACTTAGTCAGCACCTTTAGGGTATGTGCACACACACTAATTACGTCCGTAATTGACGGACGTATTTCGGCCGCAAGTACCGGACCGAACACAGAGCAGGGAGCCGGGCTCCTAGCATCATACTTATGTACGATGCTAGGAGTCCCTGCCTCGCTGCAGGACAACTGTCCCGTACTGTAATCATGTTTTCAGTACGGGACAGTAGTTCCACGGGGAGGCAGGGACTCCTAGAGTCGTACATAAGTATGATGCTAGGAGCCCGGCTCCCTGCACTGTGTTCGGTCCGGGACTTGCGGCCGAAATACGTCCGTCAAATACGGACGTAATTAGTGTGTGTGCACATACCCTTAGCATCCTAAGTAAACCTACTCCGTTTAGCCTCCTCTCCTTTCACCTAGGGTTTCTTCTCTCTTTGCTTAGGAGCCCCAGTCAAGGACATACAGTTTATCTGCCTAAGGCTGGATTCACACGATCATGTTCGTTCCGTAAAGGACGGAACGTATTTCGGCCGCAAGTCCCGGACCGAACACACTGCAGGGAGCCGGGCTCCTAGCATCATAGTTATGTACAACGCTTTTTTTTTTTCTAATAGGAGCTTACGACTTAAACCTCCCATGGAATAGTTACAACATATCCCGCTGTATAGACCTACAGTGGGGGGGGGGGTGTCGGCCATAGAATCCATTGTAAAAAAAAAAGTATACTTCGCAAGTTATGGGTATTAATGGATAATGTTTTATGGAATTGCGTAGTCTACTATGCTATTCTATAACTTTCTTTTTTTGTAGATCAATGTGTAGTGTACTGGCCTGGCCTGACACTCTTTTGGCCTCTCTCGGGCTAATGTAACACTATGTACACGGTTAATAAATATGTCGGAAGTTTTTCCAACATACGTGCTAAATGTACTAAGGCTTCGTTCACATCTGCATCATGGTCCCGTTCTGGCGTTCCGTCCGAGCTTCCCGTCAGAACAGGACCCTTACTGAAACAAACGGAAACCATAGGTTTCCGTTTGCATCACCATTGATTTCAATGGTGACGGATCCGGTGCCAGTGGTTTTCGTTTGTCTCAGTTGTGCAAGGGTTCCATCATTTTGACAGAACGAATAGCGTAGTCGACGGAACTAGATACAGTGAAGGAAATAAGTATTTGATCCCTTGCTGATTTTGTAAGTTTGCCCACTGTCAAAGACATGAACAGTCTAGAATTTTTAGGCTAGGTTAATTTTACCTGTGAGAGATAGATTATATAAAAAAAAAAAAACAGAAAATCACATTCAAAATGTCAAAATTATATATATTTATTTGCATTGTGCACAGAGAAATAAGTATTTGATCCCTTTGGCTAACAAGACTTAATACTTGGTGGCAAAACCCTTATTGGCAAGCACAGCAGTCAGACATTTTTTGTAATTGATGATGAGGTTTGCACACATGTTAGATGGAATTTTGGCCCACTCCTCTTTGCAGATCATCTGTAAATCATTAAGATTTCGAGGCTGTCGCTTGGCAACTCGGATCTTCAGCTCCCTCCATAAGTTTTCGATGGGATTAAGGTCTGGAGACTGGCTAGGCCACTCCATGACCTTAATGTGCTTAGTTTTGAGCCACTCCTTTGTTGCCTTGGCTGTATGTTTCGGGTCATTGTCGTGCTGGAAGACCCAGCCACGAGCCATTTTTAATGTCCTGGTGGAGGGAAGGAGGTTGTCACTCAGGATTTGACGGTACATGGCTCCATCCATTCTCCCATTGATGCGGTGAAGTAGTCCTGTGCCCTTAGCAGAGAAAAACCCCCAAAACATAATGTTTCCACCTCTCATGCTTGACAGTGGGGACGGTGTTCTTTGGGTCATAGGCAGCATTTCTCTTCCTCCAAACACGGCGAGTTGAGTTAATGCCAAAGAGCTCAATTTTAGTCTCATCTGACCACAGCACCTTCTCCCAATCACTCTCAGAATCATCCAGATGTTCATTTGCAAACTTCAGACGGGCCTGTACATGTGCCTTCTTGAGCAGGGGGACCTTGCGGGCACTGCAGGATTTTAATCCATTACGGCGTAATGTGTTACCAATGGTTTTCTTGGTGACTGTGGTCCCAGCTGCCTTGAGATCATTAACAAGTTCCCCCCGTGTAGTTTTCGGCTGAGCTCTCACTTTCCTCAGGATCAAGGATACCCCACGAGGTGAGATTTTGCATGGAGCCCCAGATCGATGTCGATTGACAGTCATTTTGTATGTCTTCCATTTTCTAACTATTGCGCCAACATTTGTCTCCAACTCACCCAGCGTCTTACTTATGGTTTTGTAGCCCATTCCAGCCTTATGCAGGTCTATGATCTTGTCCCTGACATCCTTAGAAAGCTCTTTGGTCTTGCCCATGTTGTAGAGGTTAGAGTCAGACTGATTAATTGAGTCTGTGGACAGGAGTGTTTTATACAGGTGACCATGTAAGACAGCTGTCTTTAATGCAGGCACCAAGTTGATTTGGAGCGTGTAACTGGTCTGGAGGAGGCTGAACTCTTAATGGTTGGTAGGGGATCAAATACTTATTTCTCTGTGCACAATGCAAATAAATATATATAATTTTGACTATGTGATTTTCTTTTTTTTTTTTGAATGTAATCTATCTCTCACTGGTAAAATTAACCTAGCCTAAAAATTCTAGACTGTTCATGTCTTTGACAGTGGGCAAACTTACAAAATTAGCAAGGGATCAAATACTTATTTCCTTCACTGTACCACCTAGATGCAGTGTCGCTGCATCTAGGTGGTATCTAGCCTGTCGGCACCCCCTGATGGTTGCCATGGCCGCGGGTGTCCGCTGTTTGTCACAGCTGACATCCTGCTTTTACGGCCAGGACCAGAGCTAGGCTCCGATCTGGCCGTTTCACCCCTTAGTTGCAGCGATCGCACCTGATGGTTGCTAATGGCAACAATCAGTACACGCGGGGGTGCCGATGGTTGCTATAGCAACCGGAGGCCTAACAATGGCCTCCTAGTAAGGAAGCCTACTAGGCCCCGCCGGGAGTGAATAGCTGACCGCTCTAATACACTGCACTATGTAGGTAATGCAGTGTATTAGAATAGCAATCAGGGCTTCAACTCCCCTAGTGGGACAAAAAAGTTAATGAAAATGTAAAAAAATAAGTTTCATGTTAAAAAAACAATAACCACCTTTTTTCCCATAATACATTTTATTATAGGAAAAAATGGAAAACATTAAAAAAAGCACACAAATGTGGTATCACTGCGTCCGTAACGACCCGAACTATAAATATATCATGCTATTCTACCTGCACGGTGAATACAGTAAAAAAACAATTCCAGAATCGCTATTTTTTTTAGTCACTACCCCTCCCAAAACAGAATAAAAAAAGTGATCTAAAAGTTGCATGTACCCCAAAATTATACCATTAAAAACTACAGCCCACAAAAAAACAAGCCCTCCCACAGCTTTTTTGACTGAAAAATGAAAATGTTATAGCTCTCAGAATATGGCGACACAAAAAAATTAATTATTTGAAACCAAAGTGATTTAATTGTGCAGACAGCTGCAAAGCATAAAAAAAACTATATACATATGGTATCGCCGTAATCATATTGACCAGCGGACTAAAGTAAAATTGTCATTTATAGAGCATGGTGAACGCCGTAAAATAAAAATAATAAAATAAATCAGAATTGCTTGTTTTTGGTCACCTTGCTTGCCAAAAAATGAAATAAGTGATTAAAAAAATCCCAATGAAAACTTCAGATTGTCCCGCAAAAAATAAGCCCACACACCGCGCCGGTGGAGAAAAAATAAAAAAGTTCTGGCTCTCAGAATATGGCCATGCAAAATGTACAGTGTTCCAAAAGCAGATAAAAATGTTTTATTTATCAGTGCGACACTGGCCCCACATCTGTGGATTATTATTTATTTACCCCATTATTATACCCTCTTATTATGCCCTCATTCACTCCACAAAGCTTACATATGCCCCCACATTATAAACTGAAATACCAGCAAAACCCCAAACAGAACTACCACCAATCAAAATCTGCGCTCCAAATGGTGTTCCCTCCCTTCTCAACCCCATGGCATGCCCAAACAGCAGTTTATGTCCATATATATGGCATCGCCATACCCGGGAGAACCTGCTTAACAGTTTGAGGTATTTTTCTTCAGTGGCACGAACTGGGCACAACATATTGTGGACTAAAATGGCATATACCTGTGGAAAATTGTAATTTTCAATTTGCACCATCCACTGAGCATTCATTTCTAATAAAAAACAAAAACCTGTGGGGTCAAAATGCCCACTACACCCCTTAAAAAATGCCTTGAGGGGTGCAGTTTCCAAAATGGGGGTCACTACTTGGGGGTTTGTTTTACTATTTGACCCCAGAGCCCTGCCATTGTGGCCCAATGCTGTGAAAATCACCAAAATATGCCTCACATGCGCATTTGCTCTTTCACTCCTTAGCTCTGTCATATATCCAGGCAAATGATAAATGCCTTGAGTGGCTTAGTTTACAAAATGGGGTCACATCTCTGGGTTTTCCACTCTACTCTGGTACCTAAGGGAGCTCTGCAAATGTGACCGTACACCAGTCCAGCAAAATCTACGCTCTAAAAACCAAATGGGGCTCCTTCCATTTTGAGCTCTGCCATGTGCCCAAACAGCAGTTTAGGGCCACACATGGGGTATTGACCTACTCGGGAGAAATTGAGTGACAAATTGTTTGTGGTTTTTTTCTCCTATTACCCCTTGTGAAAATAAAAAAATGGCAACAAAACTACATAGTTTTGGGGGAAAAATTATTTTTCATTTTCACTGCCTAATTCTAATACAATCTATGAAACACCTGTGGGATCAAAATGCTCACTACACCCCTAGTTGAATGCCCTGAGGAGTATTGTTTCCAAAATGATGGAGTCACTTCTCAGGGGATTCTACTGTACTTGTACCTCAGGGGATCTGCAAATGCGACATTGCGCAAAAAAAAATCAAGCAAAATCTACATGCCAAATAGCGCTCCTGCCACTCTGAGCTCTGCCGTGTGTCCAAACAGCAGTTTATGACCACATATGGGGTATTGTCGTACTCAGGAGAAAGTGCTTTACAATTGCTGGAGTGCTTTTTCTCCTTTTATTCCTTGTGAAAATGATAAAAATGAAACATTTTAGTGGAAAGAATGAAGATTTTTATTTTCACTGCCTGAGGCCTCATGCACACGGCCGTGCCCGTAATCACAAAATACACAAACTACAAAGTATGGGAGCACGGCCCGTAAAAAACGAAGAGTAGGATATGCTCCATAATTCCCGGCACGGTTCTACGGCACGGACACCTATCCGTAGTGATACATAGTGATACGGAAAGGTGTTCACGGACAATATACCCAGGCGGGTCCGCAATTACAGAGATTTTTTACAGTCGTGTGCATAGGGCCTGATTCCAATAAATTCAGCAAAAAAGCAGTGGGGCCAAAATGCTCACTATACCGATAAATTCCACAAGGGGTGCACTTTCCCAAATGGGGTCACTTTTGCGGGGCTTGCACTGTTGTGGCCCCTCAGGGGCTTTGCAAATGTGACATGGCGCCGCAAACCATTCCAGCAAAACTTGTGCTCCAAAAGTCAAATGGTGCTCCTCCCGTTCTAAGCACTACCGTGTGTCCAAACAGCAGTTTATTACCACGTATTTGGTATTGGTGTGCTCAGAAGAGTTTGCTTTACAAGTGTTGGGGTGCTTTTTCTCCCTTATCTATTGTGAAAATGAAAAAAAATCTGAGCTTAAACTACATTTTATTAGAAAAAATTTAGATTTTCAATTTCACGGCATAATTCCAATAAATCCGGAAAAAAACTTGTGGGGTCAAAATGCTAACTATACCCCTAGAAATATTCCTTGAGGGGTGTAGTTTCCAAAATGGGGTCACTTTTGGAGGGTTTCCACTCTTTTGGTCCCTCCAGGGCGTTGCAAACACGACCTGGCACTGAAAACTATTCCAGCAAAATCTGCGCTCCAAAATCCAAATGGTATTCCCTCTCTTCTGAGCCCTGCTGTAGTTCCAAACAGCAGTTTATTACCACATATGGGACATTGCCGTAATCGGGAGAAGATGCTTTATAAATGTTGAGGTGCATTTTCTCATTTATTCCTTGTAAAAATGTCTAAGTTTTTTTCAGAAAAAAGTAGATTTTCATTTTTACAGACTAATAACAATAAGTTTAGAAAAAAAAAACGGTGGGGTCAAAATGCTAACTATACCACTAGATATATTTCTTGAGGGGTGTAATTTCCAAAATGGGGTCACTTTTGGGGTGTTTCCACTGTTTTGGCACCACAAGGCCTCTTCAAACCTGATATGGTGCTTAAAATATATTCTTAAAAAAAGAAATATATTCTAAAACCCCAAAATCCACTAGGTGCTCCTTTGCTTCAGTCCAGTAGCACACTAGGGCCACATGTGGGATATTTCTATATCTATATTTCTATATTTCTAAATATTGAGTTGCGTTTATCTGGTAAAAAAAAATTCTGTGTTAAGGGAAAAAAATGTATTACCAATAAATTTTGGCAAAAAAAATGAAAATTGTAAATTTCACCTCTACTTTGCTTTAATTTCTGTGACACGCCTAAAGGGTTAAGAAACATTCTGAATGCTGTTTTGAATACTTTAAGGGGTCTAGTTTTTAATCTGGGGTGATTTATGGGGACCTTCTAATATATAAGGCACTCAAAGCCATTTCAGAACTGAACTGGTCTCTGAAAAAAAGAGGCTTTTGAAATTTTCTTTACAATATGAGAAATTGCTGCTAAAGTTCTAAGCCTCGTAACGTCCTAGAAAAATAAAAGGACTTTTAAAAAACGATGCAAATATAAAGCAGACATATGGGAAATGTTAACTAGTGACTATGTTGTGTGGTATAACTATCTGTCTTACAAGCAGATACATTTAACCCCTTCCCCCTGCTTGCATTCTGGGCCCTAATGTCCAAGCCATTTTTTACATTTTTCCATTGTCACATTCGAAGAGCTGTAACTTTTTTATTTTTGCGTCGGCATAGCTGTATAAGGTCTTGTTTTTTGCGTAACGAATTGCAGTTTTTATTGGTACCATTTGAGAGTAGATGCGACTTTTTGATCACTTTTTATCACATTTTTTTAAAGTCAGGATTAAGAGAAAACAGCAATTTTTCCATTGTTTTTTATTTTATTTTTTACGGCGTTCACAGTGTGGGTTAAATAATGTAACAGCTTTATAGTCGGGGTCGTTACGGACGCGGCGATACCAAATATGTGTAACTTTTTTGCTTTATTGTCGTTTTTTTTAATAGTAAAGCATTTTGTAAGGGGAAAAGCTGGGTTTTTCATTTTTTTTGTTTCACTTTTTTTTTTTTTATTAACTTTATTAAACTTTTTTACTAGTCCCACTAGGGGACTTCACTATCCTCCGATCGCTATTATAATACACTGCAATACTTTTGTATTGCAGTGTATTACTGCCTGTCCGTTTAAAACGGACAGGCATCTGCTAGGTCATGCCTGCGGCATGATCTAGCAGGCATTCGCTCCAGGCAGACCTGGGGGTCTTTATTAGACCCCCGGCTGCCATAGAAGACACAGACACTCGGCGATTTTATCGCCGGGTGTCAGTGAGATGAGAGGGAGCTCCCTCCCTCTCTCCAAAACCATTCAGATGCGGTGCTCGCTATTGAGCACCGCATCTGAAGGGTTAAACGGGTGAGATCGATACTAATATCGATCTCACCCGGCAGAGCAGGGACGCCCCCAGCCCTCAGCTGCCTCTGGCAGCTGAGAGCAGGGAGATTTCACGGCTCCCTGCTCTGTTTACTTTATTCTACAGCAGCGACGTAGAATAGCGGCGCTCTAGAATAAAGCCCACTAATGACCGCCGTAAAAAGATGTATCGGCAGTCATTAAGGGGTTAAAGAGACTCTGTCACCAGATTATAAGTGCCCTATCTCCTACATAATGTGATTGGCGCTGTAATGTAGATAACAGTGGTTTTTATTTAGAAAAACGATAAATTTTCACCAAGTTATGAGCGATTTTAGCTTTATGCGAATTACTTTCTTAATGCCCAACTGGGCGTGTTTTTACTTTTGACCAAGTGTGCGTTGTAAAGAGAAGTGTATGACGTAAATGACAGCAAGCGTGATCTCGAGTAAGTGACACACATTAACGTTACCGGAGCATTGGGAGTGTTTAATAAACATCGCGTCCTGGCTGGAAGCGATGTCTATTCACTGTCAAGACACTTCAGTAACGTTAATGTGTGAGTAAGTGACAGCACACCGTGTGCTGAGTACATGAATGGAGAGAAGTGTATGAAGCTGATTGGTCACTGATTGGTCAGCGTCATACACTTCTTTACAACTCCCACTTGGTCAAAAGTAAAAACGCCCAGTTGGGTATTAAGGAACTCATTAGCATAAATCTAAAATAGGTCATAACTTGGTGAAAATTAATTGTTTTTCTAAATAAACACTGATGTAATCTACATTACAGCGCCTATCACATTATGTAGGAGATATGGCACTTATATTGTGGTGACAGAGCCTGATTTTTGCTAATTTTTTCAGAATTTTGGTGTTTTTCACAAATAAACACTGAATATATCGACCAAATTTTACCACTAACATAAAGTACATTGTGTCACGAGAAAACAATCTCAGAATCGCTTGGATACATAAAAGCATTCCAAAGTTATTACCACAAAAAGTCAGATTTGAAAAAATTGGCTGTGTCCTTATGTCCAAAACAGGATGTGTCCTTAAGGGGTTAATGCCAAAGGAGGTTTGGAGCTCTGCAGTTGTTGAGTCAGCAGAGCGTTGGCGACTTTTATATACTATGCACCTCAGTACTCGGTGACCACGCTCTGTATCTATTTAGGAGGGAGGAAATCAACTTAACAAATTCACAAACTGACTTGTTACAATGGTGACATCCTATTACAGTACCACTCTGGAATTCAGTGAGCTCTTTAGAACAACCCATTCTTTCACAAGTGTTTGTAAAAGCAGACTGCGTGGATAGCTGCTTGGTATTATACACCTTTGGCAATGGGACTGAACAAAACATCTGAATTCAATACTTAAGTGTCCCAATACTTTTGGACACTTAATTATATAAGGCCCCATGCACACAACCGTATCTGCAAATACTGACTGTAAATACGGTTCCGTATTGATTTATAGTCATCAGCAAATCATCAGCAACATTTCTGCTGAATGGTATCCGCAAATACGGTCTGTAGTGCATCCGTATTACATCCGTATATTCGAATCCGCAAAAAAAAAAAAGGCCTGGTTGATGGGAAATCCCCTTTGTGTCGCTTAGCAACACTTCTGTATTTGCGGATGGCTATCCGTATTTGCGCACGCACCTCCGTAGCCATCCGCAATTTTGGCTTCCCCCCATAGACTTGTATTGGCCACGGGTACCTTCCCGTTTGCTTACGGGAAGGTGCCTGTGCCGTTGAAAAATATAGATCATGTCCTATTTCAGGCCGTAATAACGGCACGGGCAGGCCCATAGAAGTCTATGGGGCTCCAGTAATTATGGGTGGCTACGTATGTGCACCCGTAATTACTGGAGCGTTGCTAGGCGACGTCAGGGGATAGTCACTGTCCAGGGTGCTGAAAGAGTTAACTGATCGGCAGTAACTCAGCACCCGGGACAGTGACTACCACTGGAGTTAATAGTATTATAAGTTAAAGAGGCTCTGTCACCAGATTTTGCAACCCCTATCTGCTATTGCAGCAGATAGGCGCTGCAATGTAGATTACAGTAACGTTTTTATTTTAAAAAAACGAGCATTTTTGGCCAAGTTATGACCATTTTTGTAGTTATGCAAATGAGGCTTGCAAAAGTCCAAGTGGGTGTGTTTAAAAGTAAAAGTCCAAGTGGGTGTGTATTATGTGCGTACATTCTGCAGCAGCATCAGCGTTTGCAGGTAAGTCGATCTTACGTGCAAACGCTGATGCTGCTGCAGAATCAACTGTAGCCTCTGCTGCCGATGTGGCCGTCACGATGCAGGACCTGTGAGTGACGTCACAGATCTGCACTGTCACAAGCTGGGCGTTCTGAAGAGAAGAGGATGTTACTTCTCTTCACAGCGCCCAGCTAGTAAAAGTATTAAAAACGCCCCGATGTACGCACCTAATACACGCCCACTTGGACTTTTACTTTTAAACACACCCACTTGGACTTTTGCAAGCCTCATTTGCATAATTACAAAAATGGTCATAACTTGGCCAAAAATGCTCGTTTTTTTAAAATAAAAACGTTACTGTAATCTACATTGCAGCGCCTATCTGCTGCAATAGCAGATAGGGGTTGCAAAATCTGGTGACAGAGCCTCTTTAACTTACCTGCTTCTTCCTCCAGTCCGGCCTCCCGGGATGACGTTTCATCCCATGTGACCACTGCAGCCAATCACAGTCTGCAGCGGTCACATGGACTGCCGCGTCATCCAGGGAGGTCGGACTGAACTTTTTTTTACTTTCAAACGCTGCGGAAACTCTGCCCGAAAGGGCTGCCCCTTCTCTCTATCCTGATAGAGAGAAGGGGCTGCCGATTAGTGCCCCATGCACATGACCGCAATTGCGGTCCGCAAAAACGGTCCGCAAAAACTGAACCATTCACTTTAATTGAACGCGGACACCTTTCCGTATCGCTACGGATAAGTGTCCGTTCCGCAGAGCTGTGCCGGGAATTAGAAAAACAAATATTTTCTAAACTTGTATTTATCATTTGTGTTTTTAATTAAAAAACGCAATTCACATCGACTTACTTTATCATATAAATATAGTACAATATGTGACAAAAAAAACGATGTCAAAATCCCTTGGATACATATTTTCCAAAATGTTCACACATGACAGATTTTAAAAATTTGGCTTGGTCCTTAAAGGGGTATTCCGGTTACTATAAGTCATTATCTATACACTGTATAGGTGATAACTAATAGATCGGTCGGAGTTAAGCCACTTGGACTCCCAGCGATCGACAGAACAGGGGTCCCGTATCCGCCCAGCCACAAGCCCGCAGCTGGGGGGGAGTTGAATGGAGCGGTGGACGAGCACGTGCCCTGCCACTTCATTTAAATGCTATGGCACTGACGGAAACGGGGGGGGGGGGGAAACGGCCTTGGAGTAAGGCACATGGGATCCCCATTCTGACAATTGGTGGGGGTCCCAGCGGTCGGACCCCCAAATATCTATTAGGTATTACCTCTCCAGTGGATAAGTGACTACTTCTAGTAACCTTATTAAGTTTTAAGTTAGAACTACATGGCCAAAGTTCTAAGTGTTGTCGCACTGGCTGCATCGCAGTAATGAAAGTAAATGTGGCTATGTTACGACCCACAGGTTCCCCCGACATTACAGTCACAAGAAATACAAACTAGGATTTATTGAAACTGTCGTGTCGCATTTCTGTGATGCAGCCAGTGCCACACTGCGGTAACACACCAATCTTTTACCGTGCGACCTGTGTCGTGGCCAAAGTCACTGGGTATCCCTAGCCTTAAAGTGCCAGTCCACTTATACTCTCCTGCCCAAACTAACATTGAGCGTAGAGATATGCTCCTGCCCGCTTAGCAGTACTATTGCCGTGGCAACCATATGACACCTGGAGTATCGTACACAGGTGCAGGATCCTCTTTCCATACCAGATGAGAGTATAATTGGCTTGACAAACAGGGTCAGTACTTAAAGGGAACCCGTCACCAGCATTTCACCTATTGAACTTTACTTATCCCTTACTGGCCGCTGCTATCAAAATTTCATTGGCGTTATCCCCTCTCTTAAACTCCTCCACCGACTGTAAATAACGGTCTGTAAACATTTCGCGGCTTTTATCGTAATAATTCGGTGTCCCGTTGTACGCTCACCCCAGAAGAGGACATCAATGCACAAGCACAGGATTTTGTGTGCTGGGGGAAGGCGAGGAGCTGTCAATCAAAAGTAAGGTGGCGGGGTAAACTCGGAAGGACTTGAGGAATGAAGATATGACTCTTCAAACAAAGATATGACTCTTTTCAAACAAAGATTTGACTCTTTTCAAACAAAGATATGACTCTTATGCTCATTTGCATACGGTGTGGGAACACTCAAAAACGGAATACTAAAGCTAGAGAGCGGACTACGAAGACAATTATAGATTATATAGAAATTATATTTCACCCACTACCCCCTGGTATTGCTGGTTTAATCAGTAAAATGCTGGTGACAGGTTCCCTTTAAAGGGTTAAACGTAGGTAAAAAAAGATGTTAATAGGGTCTTCACAGCACCCATTTAAAGAGGCTCTGTCACCAGATTATCAAATCCCTATCTCCTATTGCTTGTGATCGGCGCTGCAATGTAGATAACAGTAACGTTTTTTGTTTTTTTTAAAAACGATTATTTTTGGCCAAGTTATGAGCTATTTTATATTTATGCAAATGAGCCTTTCTAAGGGTATGTTCACACGGCCAAATTTCAGACGTATACGAGGCGTATTATGCCTCGTTTTACGTCTGAAAATACTGCTCCAATACGTCGGCAAACATCTGCCCATTCATTTGAATGGGTTTGCCGACGTACTGTGCAGACGACCTGTTATTTACGCGTCGTCGTTTGACAGCTGTCAAACGACGACGCGTAAAAATACAGCCTCGTCAAAAGAAGTGCAGGACACTTCTTTGGACGTTTTTGGAGCTGTTTTCTCATAGACTCCAATGAAAACAGCTCCAAAAACGGACGTAAAAAACGCCGCGAAAACGGCGGGAAAACGCCGCGAAAAATGCGAGTTGGTAAAAAAACTTCTGAAAAGCAGGGTCTGTTTTCCCTTGAAAACAGCTCTGGATTTTTCAGACGTTTTTGTTGACTACGTGTGAACATACCCTTATGGACAACTGGCCGTGTTTTCTCTTATTTCCAACTGGGCGTATATTGTGTTTGTAACATCTGGGCGTGTTTACTTGTTTTACTAGCAGAGCGTTGTGAATAGAAGTGTATGATGCTGACGAATCAGCATCATACACTTCTCATCGTTACCACCCAGCTTCTGGCAGTGCACAGACACACAGCGTGTTGTCGCGAGATCACTTCCTACCCCAGGTCCTTCATCGCGTCGGACGAGCGAGGACACATCGGCACCAGGCGTCAGAGGCTACAGTTGAATCTGCAGCGGCATCGCCATTTGCAGGTAAGCCTAGTGAACTCCCTAGAGACGAGCATATTCTTTTTTTCAATGGTGTCCCCGATTTGCAACGAGCATTGCACTTTTATTGAAAAGACCGGACATCACCCCTCGGCAACGAGCATGCCACGTGCGTGAGCAGCATTACCCCCTTGGCAACGAGCATAAATGGTGGCCATTATTACCAGCATTGCCCAGAACCCCCATGACAACGAGCAGAAATGTCGGCCATTATTACCAGCATTGCCCATACCCCCTGACAACGAGCATAAAAGGGGCTTATTAGCAGCATTGCCCATACCCCCTGACAACCAGCATATAAAGGGCATATTAGCAGCATTGCCCATACCCCCTTCACAACGAGCATATAAAGGGCATATTAGCAGCATTGCCCATACCCCCTTCACAACAAGCATATAAGGGGCATATTAGCAGCATTGCCCATAACCCCTTGACAACGAGCATGTAAGGGGCATATTAGCAGCATTGCCCATACCCCCTTGACAACGAGCATATAAGGTACATATTAGGAGCATTGCCCATACCCCCTGACAACGACCATATAAGGGGCTTATTAGCAGCATTGCCCATACCCCCTTCACAACCAGCATGTAAGGGGCATTTTAGCAGCATTGCCCATACCCCCTGACAACGAGCATATAAGGGGCTTATTAGCAGCATTGCCCATATCCCCTGACAACGAGCATATAAGGGGCTTATTAGCAGCATTGCCCATACCCCCTTCACAATGAGAATATAAGGGGCATATTAGCAGCATTGCCCATACCCCCTGACAATGAGCATATAAGGGGCTTATTAGCAGCATTGCCCATACCCCCTTGACAACGAGCATAAAAGGGGCTTATTAGCATCATTACCCATACCCCCTGACAACGAGCATATAAGGGGCTTATTAGCAGCATTGCCCATACCCCATTGACAACGAGCATATAAGGGGCTTATTAGCAGCATTGCCCATACCCCCTTGACAACGAGCATATAAGGGGCTTATTAGCAGCATTGCCCAAACCCCCTTGACAACGAGCATAAAAGGGGCCTATTAGCAGCATTGCCCATACCCCCTTGACAACAAGCATAAAAGGGGCTTATTAGCAGCATTGCCCATACCCCCTTGACAACGAGCATATAAGGGGTTTATTAGCAGCATTGCCCATACCCCCTTGACAACGAGCATATAAGGGGCTTATTAGCAGCATTGCCCATACCCCTTTGACAACGAGCATATAAGGAGCTTATTAGCAGCATTGCCCATACCCCCTGACAACGAGCATATAAGGGGCATATTAGCAGCATTTCCCATACCCCCTTCACAACGAGCATATAAGGGGCATATTAGCAGCATTTCCCATACCCCCTTGACAACGAGCATGTAAGGGGCATATTAGCAGCATTACCTATACCCCCTGACAACGACCATATAAGGGGCTTATTAGCAGCATTGCCCATACCCCCTTCACAACGCGCATGTAAGAGGCATATTAGCAGCATTGCCCATACCCCCTGACAACGACCATATAAGGGGCTTATTAGCAGCATTGCCCATACCCCCTTCACAATGAGCATATAAGGGGCATATTAGCAGCATTGCCCATACCCCCTGACAACGACCATATAAGGGGCTTATTAGCAGCATTGCCCATACCCCCTTCACAACGAGCATGTAAGGGGCATATTAGCAGCATTGCCCATACCCCCTGACAACGAGCATATAAGGGGCTTATTAGCAGCATTGCCCATACCCCCTGACAACGAGCATATAAGGGGCTTATTAGCAGCATTGCCCATACCCCCTTCACAATGAGCATATAAGGGGCATATTAGCAGCATTGCCTATACCCCCTGACAATGAGCATATAAGGGGCTTATTAGCAGCATTGCCCATACCCCCTTGACAACGAGCATAAAAGGGGCATATTAGCAGCATTGCCCATACCCCCTTGACAACAAGCATAAAAGGGGCTTATTAGCAGCATTGCCCATACCCCTTTGACAACGAGCATATAAGGGGCTTATTAGCAGCATTGCCCATACCCCTTTGACAACGAGCATATAAGGGGCTTATTAGCAGCATTGCCCATACCCCCTGACAACGAGCATATAAGGGGCATATTAGCAGCATTTCCCATACCCCCTTCACAACGAGCATATAAGGGGCATATTAGCAGCATTGCCCATACCCCCTTGACAACGAGCATGTAAGGGGCATATTAGCAGCATTACCTATACCCCCTGACAACGACCATATAAGGGGCTTATTAGCAGCATTGCCCATACCCCCTTCACAACGCGCATGTAAGAGGCATATTAGCAGCATTGCCCATACCCCCTGACAACGACCATATAAGGGGCTTATTAGCAGCATTGCCCATACCCCCTTCACAACGAGCATGTAAGGGGCATATTAGCAGCATTGCCCATACCCCCTGACAACGAGCATATAAGGGGCTTATTAGCAGCATTGCCCATACCCCCTTCACAATGAGCATATAAGGGGCATATTAGCAGCATTGCCTATACCCCCTGACAATGAGCATATAAGGGGCTTATTAGCAGCATTGCCCATACCCCCTTGACAACGAGCATAAAAGGGGAATATTAGCAGTAGAGATGAGCGAACTTATCAAAAGTTCGGTTCGGCTAGTTCGCCGAATTTCACAAAAAAGTTCGGTTCGGACCGAACTAGTTCTGACCGAACCTGTCACTTACGTGCGCCGAGCATGCTACTGTCCAGGGTGCTGATAGAGTTAATGGGCTGCACTAACTCTTTCAGCAACCTTCACAGTACATGCTCGGCGCGCGGAAAATACCATTTAAATGTAATAAAAAAATAAAAATTATACGTTCGTACTTACTTTCCTCCTGTCCGGCCTCCAGCGATGACGTTTCATCCCTTTCGCCGCTGCAGCCAATCACAGGCTGTAGTGGCGGTCACGCACGTCAGGATGACGCTTCATCCCACGTGACCGCCTCTGCAGCCAATCACAGGCTGCAGCGGCGACATGAATGAAACGTCATCGCTGGAGGCCGGACAGGAGGAAAGTAAGTATGAACGTATTATTATTATTTTTTGGCATGTATGTATGTTGGCATGTATGTATGTATGTATATCTGTGCATGTATGTTTGCATGTATGTTGGCATGTATGTATATATGTGCATGTTTGTATGTATATTTGCATGTATATATTTGCATGTATGTATGTTTGCATGTATGTATTTTCGCATGTATGTTGTCATGTATGTATGTATGTATGTATGTATGTTGTCATGTATGTATATATGTGCATGTGTGTATGTATATTTGTATGTATGTATGTATGTTTGCATGTATGTTTGCATGAATGTATGTATATTTGCATGTGTGTATATATATATATATATATATGTATGTATGTTGTCATGTATGTATGTATGTATGTATGTTGTCATGTATGTATATATGTGCATGTATGTTGGCATGTATGTTGGCATGTATGTATACATGTGCATGTTTGTATGTATATTTGCATGTATATATGTTTGCATGTGTGTATGTATGTTTGCATGTATGTATGTTTGCATGTATGTATGTTGTCATGTATGTTTGTATGTATGTTGTCATGTATGTATGTATATATGTGCATGTATGTATGTTTGCATGTTTTTATTTTTGCATGTATGTTTGCATGTATGTTTATATATGTGCATGTATGTAATTATGTTTGCATGTATTTATGTTTGCATGTATATTTGTGCATGCTTGTATATATGTATGTATGTATCTTTGCATGTTTGTTTGTATGTATGTATGTTTTCATGTGTGTGTGTATGCATGTATGTATGATAGTTTGCATGTATATATGTGTGTATGTTTGCATGTATGTATATTTGCATGTATATATGTGCATGCTTGTATATATGTATGTATGTTTGTATATATGTATGTATATTTGTATATATGTATGTATGGCCATGTATGATACTGTCTGCTGGCGCCCTGTATCTAAGTCAACTTCGCGGCAGGCTTCTATACATGGTATAACAGTCAGTATCACACATTAAACTGAATCTAAGCCTACAACATGTTTTATTTCATTATTTTATTTTTTTACAGGTTTGGTGTTTGGACTACGTCGGTTTCGAGGACTACTTCGATGACGGTTTTTTTTCTACAATAAAATGGTTAATGAGGGTTGTGTTGGGGGTGCTTTATTTCAATAAAATATTTTATCTATATCTTTGTCTTTTTCTTTTCAAATTTTATTATTACCACTTTAGTAATGGCCGCTGTCTGAGTGACAACATCCATTACTAATGCGAGGCTTAGTGTTAGCCGGTGCAGAGGCTAACACTAACCACCATTATTACCCCGGTACCCAAAACCACCAGGGGTGCCGGGAAGAGCCAGGTACGATCCAGTACCCGACCATCTGTTGTGATGGTCGGGCCCTGGGGCGGCCGCAGGCTGGTATTATGAGGCTGGGAAGGGCCAAAAACAGTGGACCTTCCCACCCTTGTAATGCTAGGCTGCTGCTGCTGTGTTGTATCTGGCTGGTTATAAAAGTGGGGGGGACCCCACGTCATTTTTTTAAATTATTTATTTATTTACATTTTTTTTTTAAAAAAGACATGGGGTTCCACCCAATTTATCATAACCAGCCACATACAACACAGTGTTATTAGCCTGGGAATGGACAAAACCAGTGGCCCTTCCCACCCATGTAATGCCAGACTGCTGCGGCCTTGTATATGGCTGGTTATTAAAAATGTGGGGGACCCGTCTATTGCTAAATTTGTTAAATTCCAAAAAAAAAACGACGTGGGGGTCCCCCCCATTTTTATAACCAGCCCGATACAACACAGCAGCAGCAGCCTAGCATTACAAGGGTGGGAAGGTCCACTGATTTTGGCCCTTCCCAGCCTCATAATACCAGCCTACGGCCGCCCCAGTACCCGACCATCACAACAGATGGTCGGGTACTGGATCGTACCAAGCTCTTCCCGGCACCCCTGGTGGTGGTGGGTACCGGGGTAATAATGGGTGGTTAGTGCTAGCCTCTGCACCGGCTAACACTAAGTACCGCCTTAATAATGGACGCTGTCAATCAGCCAACTACCATTATCTAGGCACTAATAAAGTTTGAAAAAAAAAACACAAAGACAATTCTTTTTTATTGAAATAAGAAATCCCCAACAAAACCCTCGTTAACCATTTTATTAAAATTTGAAAAAACGCAGATCTACGCAGTAGTCCAACGAATCGTAGATGTAGTCCAATCGGTACATCAAAATCTGCAACAACATAAAAAAACAGTTATCAATGTGAACAATACCAATACTTCTACTCACCTACACACATATATACACGCACACACAAACAAACAACCATACACAGACACACACATATATACACAAACACAACAAGATATACACACACACATAAACAGACAAACACACACATATACACGAACTCACACATATACAAACAAAAACACACATATCCAAACACACACACACACAGTTATACACACATACACGAACACATATACACAAACACATATACAAACAAAAACACACATACCCAAACACACATATACACAAACACATATACACAAACACACCCATATATACACACAAACACACACCCATATACACACATATACACATATACAAAAACACACAAACATCTACACACAAACATATACACAAATACACCCATATATACACAAACATATACACAAAACACATATACACAAACACACCCATATATACACACACACATATAAAAACAAAAACAGACAAAGTCACATACCCAAACACACATATATACACAAACACACACATACACAAACACGGTTTCTTTTAAATGCTGCTGGGGAACCCGCTCGATCCACTATATACGGCTGCGCTACAGTGCAGCATTTAAAAGAAACAGGATCCTGACCTGTCCATAGAGTTTAAGGCAGCACAGAGTATTTCAGGAGATGAGCGTGCAGATTCAGTGCTGCTGCGAACTCTGCTCTTACCATTACGTAGCTCTCAGTCTGTTACCTCTCCTCCACTCCTGTCCTCCAGAACACCTTCACATGATTGGCAAGTCACCACGTAATGGTAAGAGCAGAGTTCACAGCAGCACAGAGTATTTCAGGAGATGAGCGTGCGGATCTTGTGCGGGGTGGTGACTTGCCAATCACGTGAAGGTGTTATTGAGGACAGGAGTGGAGGAGAGGTAACAGACTGAGCTACGTAATGGTAAGAGCAGAGTTCACAGCAGCACTGAATCTGCACGCTCCTCTCCTGAAATACTCTGTGCTGCTGTGAACTCTGTTCTTACCATTACGTAGCTCAGTCTGTTACATCTCCTCCACTCCTGTCCTCTATAACACGTTCACATGATTGGCAAGTCACCACCACGCACAAGATCCGCACGCTCATCTCCTGAAATACTCTGTGCTGCTGTGAACTCTGCTCTTACCATTACGTGGTGACTTGCCAATCATGTGAAGGTGTTCTTGAGGAAAGGAGTGGAGGAGAGATAACAGACTGAGAGCTACGTAATGGTAAGAGCAGAGTTCACAACAGCACTGAATCTGCACGCTCATCTCCTGAAATACTCTGTGCTGCCTTAAACTCTGTGGACAGGTCAGGATCCTGTTTCTTTTAAATGCTGCACTGTAGCGTAGCCTTATATAGTGGATCGAGCGGGTTCCCTAGCAGCATTTAAAAGAAACAGGATCCTGACCTGTCCACAGAGTTTAAGGCAGCACAGATTATTTCAGGAGATGAGCACGGGCAGCCGTTCGTTTTTCCGAGCCGTGCTCCCATCATGCACACGACCGTAAAAACACCCGTTATTGCGGGTCGTAATTACGACCCGCAATAACGGGCTCATAGACTTCTGTTACCCACGGGTACCTTTCCGTATTCTCACGGGAAGGTGCCCGTGCCGTTAAAAAAATAGAACATGTTCTATTTTACGGGCCGTGCTGCTATAATTATAATGACAGCACGGTTCGCAAAAGCGGCCAGCTGCCCGTGGCCGGCCGGCCGTGCTCGTACTTACGAGTCGTAATTACGAGCACGGCCCGTAAAATAAAAAAATAGAACATGTTCTATCTTTTTAACGGCACGGGCACCTTCCCGTGAGAAAACGGGAAGGTACCCGTGGCTAACAGAAGTCTATGGGCCCGCTATTTCGGGTCGTAATTACGACCCGTGATAACGGGTGTTTTTATGGTCGTGTGCATGAGGCCCCGTAATGATGGGTGGCTACATGTGTGCACCCGTCATTACGGCAGCGTTGCTAGGCGACGTCAGTTAGGGTATGTGCACACACACTAATTACGTCCGTAATTGACGGACGTATTTCGGCCGCAAGTACCGGACCGAACACCCTGCAGGGAGCCGGGCTCCTAGCATCATATTTATGTACGATGCTAGGAGTCCCTGCCTCTCCGTGGAACTACTGTCCCGTACTGAAAACATGATTACAGTACGGGACAGTTGTCCTGCAGAGAGGCAGGGACTCCTAGCATCGTACATAAGTATGATGCTAGGAGCCCGGCTCCCTGCACTGTGTTCGGTCCGGTACTTGCGGCCGAAATACGTCCGTCATTTACGGACGTAATTAGTGTGTGTGCACATACACTAAATAGTCACTGTTCAGGGTGCTGAAAGAGTTAACTGATCGGCAGTAACTGTTTCAGTACCCTGGACAGTGACTACCGATCACAGTACCTGTAAAAAAAAAGACGTTCATACTTACCGAGAACTTTCTGCTTCCTCCAGTCCGGTCTCCTGGCCGTTGCCTTGGTGACGCGTCCCTCTCGACATCCGGCCCGACATTCCTTGATTACGATGCAGCCTTGTGAGCGCTGCAGCCAATCACAGGCTGCCGCGGCCTCTGCAGCCAATCACAGGCTGCAGAGGCCTCTGCAGCCAATCACAGGCTGCCGCGTCAGAAAAGGTCGGACTGGAGGAAGAAGAGGGACTCGTCAACAAGACAACGACCGGGTACGTATGAAATGCTTTTTATTTTATTTTTAATCAGCAGCCTCTTTTCTCTATCAGTGATTGATAGAGATAAGTGGCTCCCGATTTGTATAATGTTTTTGACCGGGTTCGGTCAAAACGGGTTCGGCCGAACCCGGTGAAGTTCGGATTCGCTGCGAACCGAACTTTACCGGAAGTTCGGACCGAAACCGGGTTCGGTTGTCCCGGTTCGCTCATCTCTAATTAGCAGCATTGCCCATACCCCCTTGACAACGAGCATATAAGGGGTTTATTAGCGGCATTGCCCATACCCCCTTGACAACGAGCATATAAGGGGTTTATTAGCAGCATTGCCCATACCCCCTTGACAACGAGCATATAAGGGGTTTATTAGCAGCATTGCCCATACCCCCTTGACAACGAGCATATAAGGGGTTTATTAGCAGCATTGCCCATACCCCCTTGACAACGAGCATATAAGGGGTTTATTAGCAGCATTGCCCATACCCCTTTGACAACGAGCATATAAGGGGCTTATTAGCAGCATTGCCCATACCCCCTTCACAACGAGCATATAAGGGGCATATTAGCAGCATTGCCCATACCCCCTTGACAACGAGCATATAAGGGGCATATTAGCAGCATTGCCCATACCCCCTTGACAACGAGCATGTAAGGGGCATATTAGCAGCATTACCCATACCCCCTGACAACGACCATATAAGGGGCTTATTAGCAGCATTGCCCATACCCCCTTCACAACGCGCATGTAAGGGGCATATTAGCAGCATTGCCCATACCCCCTGACAACGACCATATAAGGGGCTTATTAGCAGCATTGCCCATACCCCCTTCACAACGAGCATGTAAGGGGCATATTAGCAGCATTGCCCATACCCCCTTGACAACGAGCATAAAAGGGGCTTATTAGCAGCATTACCCATACCCCCTTGACAACGAGCATATAAGGGGCTTATTAGCAGCATTGCCCATATCCCCTTGACAACGAGCATAAAAGGGGCATATTAGCAGCATTGCCCATACCCCCTTGACAACGAGCATATAAGGGGTTTATTAGCAGCATTGCCCATACCCCCTTGACAACGAGCATATAAGGGGCTTATTAGCAGCATTGCCGATACCCCTTTGACAACGAGCATATAAGGGGCTTATTAGCAGCATTGCCCATACCCCCTTCACAACGAGCATATAAGGGGCATATTAGCAGCATTGCCCATACCCCCTTGACAACGAGCATATAAGGGGCATATTAGCAGCATTGCCCATACTCCCTGACAACGACCATATAAGGGGCATATTAGCAGCATTGCCCATACCCCCTGACAACGAGCATGTAAGGGGCATATTAGCAGCATTGCCCATACCCCCTGACAACGACCATATAAGGGGCTTATTAGCAGCATTGCCCATACCCCCTTCACAACGAGCATATAAGGGGCATATTAGCAGCATTGCCCATACCCCCTGACAATGAGCATATAAGGGGCATATTAGCAGCATTGCCCATACCCCCTGACAACGAGCATATAAGGGGCATATTAGCAGCATTGCCCATACCCCCTTGACAACGACCATATAAGGGGCATATTAGCAGCATTGCCCATACCCCCTTGACAACGAGCATATAAGGGGCTTATTAGCAGCATTGCCCATACCCCCTGACAACGAGCATATAAGGGGCTTATTAGCAGCATTGCCCATACCCCCTTCACAATGAGCATATAAGGGGCATATTAGCAGCATTGCCTATACCCCCTGACAATGAGCATATAAGGGGCTTATTAGCAGCATTGCCCATACCCCCTTGACAACGAGCATAAAAGGGGCATATTAGCAGCATTGCCCATACCCCCTTGACAACAAGCATAAAAGGGGCTTATTAGCAGCATTTCCCATACCCCCTTGACAACGAGCATATAAGGGGTTTATTAGCAGCATTGCCCATACCCCCTTGACAACGAGCATATAAGGGGCTTATTAGCAGCATTGCCGATACCCCTTTGACAACGAGCATATAAGGGGCTTATTAGCAGCATTGCCCATACCCCCTTCACAACGAGCATATAAGGGGCATATTAGCAGCATTGCCCATACCCCCTTGACAACGAGCATATAAGGGGCATATTAGCAGCATTGCCCATACCCCCTTGACAACGAGCATATAAGGGGCATATTAGCAGCATTGCTCATACTCCCTGACAACGACCATATAAGGGGCATATTAGCAGCATTGCCCATACCCCCTGACAACGAGCATGTAAGGGGCATATTAGCAGCATTGCCCATACCCCCTGACAACGACCATATAAGTGGCTTATTAGCAGCATTGCCCATACCCCCTTCACAACGAGCATATAAGGGGCATATTAGCAGCATTGCCCATACCCCCTGACGAGCATATAAGGGGCATATTAGCAGCATTGCCCATACCCCCTTGACAACGACCATATAAGGGGCATATTAGCAGCATTGCCCATACCCCCTTGACAACGAGCATATAAGGGGCTTATTAGCAGCATTGCCCATACCCCCCGACAACGAGCACATATAAGGGGCTTATTAGCAGCATTGCCCATACCCCCTTGACAACGAGCAATCTAAGGGGCATATTAGCAGCATTGCCCATACCCCCTTGACAACGAGCATTTAAGGGGCTTATTAGCAGCATTGCCCATACCCCCTTGACAACAAGCATATAAGGGGCATATTCGCCGCATTGCCCATACCCCCTTGACAACGAGCATATAAGGGGCATATTAGCAGCATTGCCCATACCCCCTGACAACGAGCATATAAGGGGCTTATTAGCAGCATTGCCCATACCCCCTGACAACGAGCATATAAGGGGCATATTAGCAGCATTGCCCATACCCCCTGACAACGAGCAGAAATGGCGGCCATTATTAGCAGCATTGCCCATACCCCCTGACAACGAGCATATAAGGGGCTTATTAGCAGCATTGCCCATACCCCCTTGACAACGAGCAATCTAAGGGGCATATTAGCAGCATTGCCCATACCCCCTTGACAACGAGCATTTAAGGGGCTTATTAGCAGCATTGCCCATACCCCCTTAACAACGAGCATATAAGGGGCATATTAGCAGCAGTGCCCATACCCCCTTGACAACGAGCATATAAGGGGCATATTAGCAGCATTGGGCATACCCCCTGACAACGAGCATATAAGGGGCTTATTAGCAGTATTGCCCATACCCCCTTGACAACAAGCATATAAGGGGCATATTAGCAGCATTGCCTATACCCCCTTGATAACGAGCATATAAGGGGCATATTAGCAGCATTGCCCATACCCCCTGACAACGAGCATATAAGGGGCATATTAGCAGCATTGCCCATACCCCCTTCACAACGAGCATATAAGGGGCTTATTAGCAGCATTGCCCATACCACATTGACAACGAGCATATAAGGGGCATTATGAACAGTACACATTACCCATCCCCCTATTGCAAAAATAATTACAGGGGCATTACCATCGGGTACCTTTGCCCACTAGTCAACAAGCATATTAATAAATTTTTAGTGGCATTACAACCAGCATCTCACTTCATCATATTTTTTGTTTGTTTTTTTAGCACAGCCAATTTATGAGCTAGAAATGGATCTAGACCAGAGGTCTCAAGCACGCGGCCCGCGGGACACAGAGCCGCTAGTATCGGCTCTGCTCCGAGATTTTGGAATTCCCTGACATCGCTGTCCACATATGAACAGCGATGTCTGGGGCTTCCCCAGAGCCGGAGTCCCGGGCAGAGCGCTAGTACAGGCTCTGCTCCGAGACTCTGTGGAATTCCCTGACATCGCTGTCCATGTTTGGACACACGATGTCTAGGGCTTCCCCAGAGCCGGAGTCCCATGGAGAGCGCTAGTATAGGCTCTGCTCCGGGACTCTGTGGAATTCCCTGACATCGCTGCCCATATATGGACAGTGTGTCAGGGTCTTCCCCAGAACGGAGTCCCGTTGAGAGCGCTAGTATCGGCTCTTCTCCGAAACTCGAATTCCCTGACATCGCTGTCCAAATATGAACAGTGATGTCTGGGGCTTCCCCAGAGCCGGAGTCCCGGGCAGAGCGCTAGTACAGGCTCTGCTCCGGGACTCTGTGGAATTCCCTGACATCGCTGTCCATGTTTGGACACACGATGTCTAGGGCTTCCCCAGAGCCGGAATCCCGTGCAGAGCGCTAGTATAGGCTCTGCTCCGGGACTCTGTGGAATTCCCTGACATCGCTGTCCATATATGGACAGTGTGTCAGGGTCTTCCCCAGAGCGGAGTCCCGGGCAGAGCGCTAGTATAGGCTCTGCTCTGGGGAAGCCTCTGACATCGCTGTCCATACATCGACAATGATGTCAGGGGCTTCCCCAGAGCAGGAGTCCCAGTGATGTCAGGAGCACAGCTGGAGTCCCAGGAAGAGCCTACTAGCGCTCTGCCCGGGACTCCAGCTCTGGGGTTGCCCCCGACATCTCTGTCCATATATGGACAGTGATGTCAGGAGCAGAGCTGGAATCCCATGCTGCACTGACAACTCTACTATTACATCATGTACTTTACTCCAGTCACATCCAGAGCTGCAGTCACCACTCTACTGTAACATGTTATATAGAGATGAGCGAACTTATGAAAAGTTCGGTTCGACTGGTTTGCCGAATTTCATGAAAAAGTTCGATTCGGACCGAACTAGTTCTGACCGAACCTGTAATTCAAGAAAGCCCCTAAAAATCGTGTATAACACTGTTTAAAATCCCTAGAAGCCCTGTATAACACTCTTAGGTCACCCATGAGTGTATCCAAGTACTTTTGAGCTGTCTTTAAGGCAAAGTTAGTGGCAAAGTTACGCCAACATGTATGGCTATAGGAAAACGGATGGGACATGGTGATAACTAACAGAAACCACTGCACTTGTGCATGTTGTATGCTTAATGCATTGTTATAAAAGGTACAAAAATTAACCATTTTAGGCGGCTGATGCCTGCCAGGGTTCATACATATAAGGTGGTAAAAGAAGAAGCAATGGCTTTTGACAAGCCCTCAAAAAATTTACCCTTTATGGTGGCACAAGCCCTCCAAAAATGTACCCTTTTTACATTGCGGTCATGCGTGCGCGGGTGCACGCTTGCGGTCGCTCACGCGCTCGAGCGCGCGCAAGCTGGCGGTGTTTCGCGGCGATGTTTGTTGAGAGGGGGGCCCGCAGCTCACAACATTGTTTTGGTGAAAAGAACAGGCCCCATTGCAGGGGCCTGTTTTTTTCTACCAAAGGCAAGTCGCGGCAGTTGCTGGGCCCCCCTTTCAATTAAGTTTGGCCGGGCCCCCTACAGTAGTACCCCTAATACCCCCCTGATGGCGGCCCTGCGTGGAACTACTGTCCCGTACTGAAAACATGATTACAGTACGGGACAGTTGTCCCGCAGCGAGGCAGGGACTCCTATCGTCGTACATAACTATGATGCTAGGAGCCCGGCTCCCTGCAGTGTGTTCGGTCCGGGACCTGCGGCCACAATACGTTCCTTCTGTTACGGACGTAACATGGTCGTGTGAATCCAGCCTAACTACATAAAATAAATTGTTGTAGCTCAGCAACGTTCAGCCCTACTGCTTTTGCAATCACACGTATCCGAGCATGCCCTGTTAAAATTTAGCCTGGAATAATAACCACTTTTGCGGTCATTGCATGAGTGTTGTTGCAGTGTTACAACAAACGGCGTCACCAAGATTGATTTTAAAAAGTTGTGTCTATCTAAATTTTATTCCCAATATTTTTAATTTATTTGACAATGCAGATGCCAAACGAAATGAAAATTTTTATATTTTAGTTCGATTGGTTGAAACTACGACTTCAGTCTAAATATGGAACCATGGATGACTCCGGAGTTTGTTTTCCTCAGAATCCTCTTCGAGAAATTAGAACGGAAGATATGGATGAATGTGATGGCACTGAAAGAATTTCGAATTCAACTTGGTGTTTGTGCAACAGCTGCATTGCAATGCCAACTAATATAGAGAGAATCTGCTGCAAAGACATTACAAATGTGGAACCATTTATGGACAATATTACATGCATTACTGAGCATTACTTTCAACAGTTCTGTGGGGACAGAGGACGTCTTCACATCTCCATGCGCGCCATTGGAGAAATTAGGCTTCCACCTCCTGACAAGGATTTGAATAGGTATGTTTTTATAAAAGAAAAAATAAATGAAGAATGCACTCCGTACATTCTATATTAAAGAGGCTCTGTCACCAGATTATCAAATCCCTATCTCCTATTGCATGTGATCGGCGCTGCAATGTAGATAACAGTAACGTTTTTTGTTTTTTTTTAAAACGATCATTTTTGGTCAAGTTATGAGCAATTTTATATTTATGCAAATTAGCCTCGCTAATGGACAACTGGCCGTGTATTGTTTGTAACATCTGGGCGTGTTTACTTGTTTTACTAGCTGGGCGTTGTGAATAGAAGTGTTACTTGTTTTACTAGCTGGGCGTTGTGAATAGAACTCTATGATGCTGACGTATGACGCTGACAAACACTTCTATTCACAACGCCCAGCTAGTAAAACCAGTAAACACACCCAGATGTTACAAACACAAGACACATCGTTGGAAATAAGAGAAAACACGCCCAGTTGTCCATTATAAAGGCTCATTTGCATAAATATGAAATTGCTCATAACTTGGCCAAAAATTTGTTTTTAAAAAAAAACAAAAAAAACGTTACTGTTATCTACATTGCAGCGCCGATCACATGCAATAGGATAGGGATTTGATAATCTGGTGACGGAGCCTCTCTAAATACAATCCCTTTTGGTGCTTCTACAGACTTTTACGAAAAACAGCATATCGAGGATTCACTTCTTGGATACATGGGTACCTGGGTAAGGGGAACAGGAGACTCATACCCTCTTGCCCAGTTAAAATGATAAGAGACGTCTTCTCTGATCCAGTGCACGAATATTGTGGATTTCTAATGTTCAGGGAAGAACCTGCGGAATATTTGGCCTTGGACTAGTGTTTTGAAAATGTATGATATATCAATTGAGGATTAAAAGTGGAGTTACAAATTTGAGTCTTATCATTTATTTTAAAATAAAATCTAACTTTCTATCTTGCCTTGCAATATGTAGTAACGCAGCTTCAGTTTGCTACCAAAATCTAGTAACGCTGCATTCACACGACTGATAAACTGCCTTGTGGTGGTGACACACGACCTATTTTCAGGCGTAATGGAGGCGTTTTACGCCTCTAATTACGCCTGAAAACACGGTTCCAATACATCGTCAAACATCTGCCCATTCATTACAATGGGTTTGCCGATGTACTGTGCCGACGACCGTTAATTTTACGCGTCGCTGTCAAAAGATGGCGCGTAAAATAAGCCTCGTCAAATAAGTGCAGGACACTTCTTGGGACGTAATTGGAGCCGTTTTTCATTGAATCCAATGAAGAACAGCTCCAAATTACGTCCATAATTGACGCCTCGCAAAACGTGAGTACAAGCAATTACGTCTGAAATGCAGGAGCCGTTTTCTCCTGAACACCGCTCCGCAATTTCAGCCATAATTGACATTATCGTGTGCACATACCCTAACAGAACATTGATGTTTTATGTTTGTATTCACACGGTAGTGAATATTGGCCGTCAAAAAATAGGACACGTCCTATTTTTTAAGACGGCCACCATAAAAGTCAATGTGTACGTTTGTAACAGCTGTCAATACACGTACAACAGTTAAAACGATCTGTGACATTGGGATTGGAAATGGAACTACTGTTTTCCTTGTCAGCTCGATGATCTACTCATCGATGCAATGCCGTCTTCTTCTGGTGGGCTTGCTAATCTTCACGGGTTTGCAGATCCCGCAAAGATGAGACAACATGTGAACACGAGTGGTGGTGAAGCATCTGTGATGCCGTCACATTCGCAGAAGTGAAGACAAGACACATTACCTGAAAGACCACATTGCATTGTTGAGTATGTAGGGCATTCATGTCGGGCTGTGTGGCGTCATCTTAATCGGGGCCTGTGTGGTAGAATATACAAGAGGGCTGGGTGTCCTCATATATAAGGACAAGAAAACCATGGCAAATGGAATCCTATTTTTTTTGGATGGAAATCCAAAACTTGATGTCAAAAGACAGACAGACGGAGTGGAATTGTTTTGAAGACACACTGATGCAAAATGACAATTAAAAAAATGACAGTTCAGCATTTATTTGTGTTGTGTTATTTGTATTTAGTTGTGTTGTTACCAGGAGTAGACATGGCTTAGAACACAAATTCCTGATACAGATGTGTTTCTCTTCTTCCTCGATAAAGATTCATCAACAATAAATGAAGAATTGGATGAAACATAAAATAATGTTGGAACTGCATTTTGACGCAGAACACGGCCTGTTACGTTAACAATAAAACTGTCATCCGTGAAATGAAGGGAACAAAGTCTATACTTGTTTCTTTTGTGTTTTTTTCCCTCCAAAATTTTTTGAGCTAGCAGCTCGATATCTTCAAATTCTTGGCCCATCTGTTGAAGCCATTCTATAATCCTGGCTAAGGAATTTGGAAAACAGTGCAATTTTATTTCATGTTCTTTTAGAAAACGTCCTGGAGTAAAGCAGCATCCAGAGACCCAGCATGTAGGCATTGCTGCAAATCTGGGAAAAGAACAAAATACATAATTGATCTCTGCAAAGCACTTTGATTGATTAAAACTAATATAAACCAAAACAAACTCCCCTCTAACTAGAAGATTGTTCAACGTGAACAAAAACTTTAACTGTTGAACTTGAAGATACACCATTGCAACGGCAAATGTTGTGAAGGTGGTATGGGCAATGCTGCCAATATGCCCCTTATATGCTCGTTGTCAGGGGGTATGGGCAATGCTGCTAATAAGCCCCTTATATGCTCGTTGTCAGGGGGTATGGGCAATTCTGCTAATATGCCCCTTATATGCTCGTTGTCAGGGGGTATGGGCAATGCTGCAAATAAGCCCCTTATATGCTCGTTGTCAGGGGGTATGGGCAATGCTGCAAATAAGCCCCTTATATGCTCGTTGTCAAGGGGGTATGGGCAATGCTACTAATAAGCCCCTTTTATGCTCGTTGTCAGGGGGTATGGGAAATGCTGCCAATATGCCCCTTATATGCTCGTTGTCAGGGGGTATGGGCAATGCTGCTAATAAGCCCCTTATATGCTCGTTGTCAGGGGGTATGGGCAATGCTGCTAATAAGCCCCTTATATGCTCGTTGTCAGGGGGTATGGGCAATTCTGCTAATATGCCCCTTATATGCTCGTTGTCAGGGGGTATGGGCAATGCTGCAAATAAGCCCCTTATATGCTCGTTGTCAGGGGGTATGGGCAATGCTGCAAATAAGCCCCTTATATGCTCGTTGTCAAGGGGGTATGGGCAATGCTACTAATAAGCCCCTTTTATGCTCGTTGTCAGGGGGTATGGGAAATGCTGCCAATATGCCCCTTATATGCTCGTTGTCAGGGGGTATGGGCAATGCTGCCAATATGCCCCTTATATGCTCGTTGTCAGGGGGTATGGTCAATGCTGCTAATATGCCCTTATATGCTCGTTGTCAGGGGGTATGGGCAATGCTGCTAATAAGCTCCTTATATGCTCGTTGTCAGGGGGTATGGGCAATGCTGCTAATAAGCTCCTTATATGCTCGTTGTCAGGGGGTATGGGCAATGCTGCTAATATGCTCCTTATATGCTCGTTGTCAGGGGGTATGGGCAATGCTGCTAATAAGCCCCCTATATGCTCGTTGTCAGGGGGTATGGGCAATGCTGCTAATATGCCCCTTATATGCTCGTTGTCAAGGGGGTATGGGCAATGCTGCTAATATGCCCCTTATATGCTCGTTGTGAAGGGGGTATGGGAAATGCTGCTAATATGCCCCTTATATGCTCGTTGTCAGGGGGTATGGGCAATGCTGCTAATAAGCCCCTTATATGCTCGTTGTCAGGGGGTATGGGCAATTCTGCTAATATGCCCCTTATATGCTCGTTGTCAGGGGGTATGGGCAATGCTGCAAATAAGCCCCTTATATGCTCGTTGTCAGGGGGTATGGGCAATGCTGCAAATAAGCCCCTTATATGCTCGTTGTCAAGGGGGTATGGGCAATGCTACTAATAAGCCCCTTTTATGCTCGTTGTCAGGGGGTATGGGAAATGCTGCCAATATGCCCCTTATATGCTCGTTGTCAGGGGGTATGGGCAATGCTGCTAATAAGCCCCTTATATGCTCGTTGTCAGGGGGTATGGACAATGCTGCTAATAAGCCCCTTATATGCTCGTTGTCAGGGGGTATGGGCAATGCTGCTAATATGCCCCTTATATGCTCGTTGTCAAGGGGGTATGGGCAATGCTGCTAATAAGCCCCTTATATGCTCGTTGTCAAGGGGGTATGGGCAATGCTGCTAATAAGCCCCTTATATGCTCGTTGTCAAGGGGGTATGGGCAATGCTGCTAATAAGCCCCCTATATGCTCATTGTCAGGGGGTATGGGCAATGCTGCTAATAAGCCCCTTTTATGCTCGTTGTCAGGGGGTATGGTCAATGCTGCTAATATGCCCTTATATGCTCGTTGTCAGGGGGTATGGGCAATGCTGCTAATAAGCTCCTTATATGCTCGTTGTCAGGGGGTATGGGCAATGCTGCTAATAAGCTCCTTATATGCTCGTTGTCAGGGGGTATGGGCAATGCTGCTAATATGCTCCTTATATGCTCGTTGTCAGGGGGTATGGGCAATGCTGCTAATAAGCCCCCTATATGCTCGTTGTCAGGGGGTATGGGCAATGCTGCTAATAAGCCCCTTATATGCTCGTTGTCAAGGGGGTATGGGCAATGCTGCTAATAAGCCCCTTATATGCTCGTTGTGAAGGGGGTATGGGCAATGCTGCTAATAAGCCCCTTTTATGCTCGTTGTCAGGGGGTATGGGCAATGCTACTAATATGCCCCTTATATGCTCGTTGTCAGGGGGTATGGGCAATGCTGCCAATAAGCCCCTTATATGCTCGTTGTCAGGGGGTATGGGCAATGCTACTAATATGCCCCTTATATGCTCGTTGTCAAGGGGGTATGGGCAATGCTGCCAATAAGCCCCTTATATGCTCGTTGTCAAGGGGGTATGGGCAATGCTGCTAATAAGCCCCTTATATGCTCGTTGTCAAGGGGGTATGGGCAATGCTGCTAATAAGCCCCCTATATGCTCGTTGTCAGGGGGTATGGGCAATGCTGCTAATATGCTCCTTATATGCTCGTTGTCAGGGGGTATGGGCAATGCTGCTAATAAGCCCCTTATATGCTCGTGGTCAGGGGGTATGGGCAATGCTGCTAATAAGCCCCTTATATGCTCGTGGTCAGGGGGTATGGGCAATGCTGCTAATATGCCCCTTATATGCTCGTTGTCAGGGGGTATGGGCAATGCTGCTAATAAGCCCCTTATATGCTCGTTGTCAGGGGGTATGGGCAATGCTGCTAATAAGCCCCCTATATGCTCGTTGTCAGGGGGTATGGGCAATGCTGCTAATAAGCCCCTTATATGCTCGTGGTCAGGGGGTATGGGCAATGCTGCTAATATGCCCCTTATATGCTCATTGTCAGGGGGTATGGGCAATGCTGCTAATAAGCCCCTTATATGCTCGTTGTCAGGGGGTATGGGCAATGCTACTAATAAGCCCCTTTTATGCTCGTTGTCAGGGGTATGGGCAATGCTGCTAATAAGCCCCTTATATGCTCGTGGTCAGGGGGTATGGGCAATGCTGCTAATATGCCCCTTATATGCTCATTGTCAGGGGGTATGGGCAATGCTGCTAATAAGCCCCTTATATGCTCGTGGTCAGGGGGTATGGGCAATGCTGCTAATAAGCCCCTTATATGCTCGTTGTCAGGGGGTATGGGCAATGCTGCTAATAAGCCCCTTATATGCTCGTTGTCAGGGGGTATGGGCAATGCTACTAATAAGCCCCTTTTATGCTCGTTGTCAGGGGTATGGGCAATGCTGCTAATAATGGCCTCCATTTATGCTCGTTGCCGAGGGGTGATGTCCGATCTTTTCAATAAAAGTGCAATGCTAGTTGCAAATCGGGGGCACCATTAAAAAAAAAATAAAAAAAAAAAAAAAAATATGCTCGTCTCTAGGGAGTTCACTAGGCTTACCTGCAAACGGCGATGCTGCTGTAGATTCAACTGTAGCCTCTCAGACGCCTGGAGCCGATGTGTTTTCTCTCGTCCCACAAGATGAAGGACCTGGGGGAGGAAGTGACGTCACGCTGTGTGTCTGTGCACTGCCAGAAGCTGGGCGTTGTGAAGAGAAGTGGATGATGCTGATTCGTCAGCATCATACACTCCCATTCACAACGCCCAGCTAGTAAAGGAAGTTAAAACGCCCAGATGTACACACATAATACAATACTGGAAATAAGAGAAAACACGCCCAGTTGTCCATTAGAAAGGCTCATTTGCCTCTGGTGACAGAGCCTCTAGTGAGTCCTCCATTCTATGATGTCTCTGTGCCTTAATACAGCGAATGGACTGGGGTTGTCTTGATGCAACCCCCTAATACAATGCCATAAACATATTAAAACTGTCTAACAGTAAGACTGTCACTGTTGCCCATAGCAACAAATTAATTTCCTAAACTGCTCTGGAAAAATTAAAGCTGAACTCTCTTGGTTGCTATGGGCAACAAGGACAGACTTGCTGTAAGACAGTTTAGATAAATGAGACCTATTAATTACAATGTTACTTTTCCTTTATAAGACGTTCAGTAAAGCGCAGCATTTGTTCTAGTAATTGTAAGGAGTAAACACAGGAGGACTCATGCAGATCAGTAGTTGTCCTTAGCAACCAATCCTGCTCTAAAAGCAAAACGAAAGCTTGAACCTCGTGGTTGCTATGGACAACTGTCTCACATCCTGTCACTAGTTTTCATAGACGACGCTCCTGCTTTTCGCATGTCAGTATCATCCCGCCCTGATAGGAACCGGAGAAATCATACACGAAGGACTGCACGGACACGTCACTACACTATGCCGTGCACAGGCCCGTGCTCGCTGCTCCAGCACTTCCGCTTCCGGTGTGTACACCGTCTCCGCTGCAGTCACTAGATGTATACAGGGCAATAACTGAGCTATGGCGGAGCCGTCATCCCGCCACCTGGTGCTGAAGAACAGGAAAGCGACTCTAGAGCGAGTGGAGAAGTTTATCTCCGAGCTGTACTTCACCGACTGCAACCTGCGGGGGAGGTGAGGCGAGCTGCCACCACTGCTTGCTGTCAGTGTAGGTTTCAGAGGGAATGTGTATCACATTGTCTCGTGTTGTCAGTGGGGTCCATCACCCGCTAGAATGTCCTCTTCATCCTGTAATGTCCCATCAACTTCCCTCAGAAAAGTAGATGCCAGAGGAAGTTCTAGGGGCACAGCTCTCTCTACAGCAATGTTGCCCCTTTTATTCTAGAGATGGGGAGGGGGCACTGTATCAGCAATGTAAGGAGGGGAAGAGCCATTGAAAGTAAAGCTCCAGTATTTAACCCCTTTTGGCATGTCAGAATATAGCATGAGGGGCCCACGGTGCTGCGCCTTGTTTTTTTTTTATGGGTTCAAAGATTTCCCGCTATTCCTTCTGTTACCTATGAGTTCTACGGCGTCACATAAGCCTGGCGGAGGCACGTCCAAAGATGAGTAAGAGCCACCAGATCCTCCGATGTGGGGCAGATCCTCCGATGTGGGGCGGAGCGAATACATGGGAATCAGCGGTCCTAAATTGTAGCCAAATAGTGATATCTTCTTGTGGTGATATTTTGGTGTCTATAAACATCTGTCCCCAGATTTTAGCCTTCCGTACGGCTGACACCGCTAGTTAGCGATAGGGTAATGCAGTAAAGACATCCAAGTGCTGAAGATCTTAGTCCTGGTATCAGGGTGAAAACATTTTTTCTGCCACGCGCCATCTCCGTTGAACGCGTTTGGACTTTCCATGGCCCTTTATGAAGCGATTATTTTGCACGGCTAGGTATCTCTTTAGAACGTGTGGTGGGATCCCCCGGGTGTAAATGTATGTGGTACAATGACGTCACTATATTCAGCTTTATTATCGTGTATATATTTGTTATTGTATTATTACTAATTATTAATTTTGACTTCTTTATGATGCGTTTCTTTCTTGCGCTATATGTCTGGACCCGGAGGTAGCTAGAAGATAAGTCCCCTAGTTACCCATCTTTTACGCATTCAATATTTATAATGAATTGGCTATTCTATATTTTGACATAGATTTTTTGGGAATATTTGCCCATGGTTGATGGGTTGGTACCAATAACTAATGTGTTTTTATGATGTCCTAATAGAAAGTTATATATTTAACTACACAGATTATTTAATGTGCCCATATCTTTTTCCACCCATGCATATTAGATATAGAATATATTTTTGCCCCGTGTTAAGTGTCTATTCTAAAGTGTAAAATATACATTATTTTTATTATGAGTTATTAATAGCACATTCCTCACTTGCTCATATATATATATATATATATATATATATATATAATCTCGTCTATGTGGACTCTTGTACCGCAAGCCCAATTTAAGGCTTGCCAGGTTGGCATTGCTCCATGGGCACATTTATGTGACACAAGCGGAGCAGTATCTGTACTCTTACACCAGTATGAACACTGGCAGATGTGATACCTATGTGTATGCTAGAAAATGTTTACATATTGTCACTCTTCAGTGTACATAGTATTTATGTAACTTCATTCCATGTTCCTTTGACTTGTCTATTTTACAGATTGTACGGGTCGACGTGTCCTGTGGATTCTCTCTCCTACTTTCTAACAGAGAAGAGGATTTCATATGACGATGCCGTGAAGAATGACTTTCAGACGGCTCATGTTGGACAAACTTTTGGCCCTACGTAAGTACAATGGAATCGTGCATAAAGTTTATTGGGATTTATTATAAGGGCATGGCCAGACGTGGCGTATTTCTTCTGCAACTGTCCGCATCAATGCCGCACATAATCTGCGTTGCAGATTCTGTTGCGGATCTGCCTAAAATGTGCAGTAAATTGATGCGGACTGGCCGCTGCGTATTGAGGTGAAAGTACTTCCCTTCTCTCTATCAGTGCAAGATAGAGAGAAGGGACAGCACTTTCCCTAGTGAAAGTAAAAGAAATTCATACTTACCGGCCGTTGTCTTGGTGACGCGTCCCTCTTTCGGCATCCAGCCCGACCTCCCTGGATGACGTGGCAGTCCATGTGACCGCTTCAGCCTGTGATTGGCTGCAGCCGTCACTTAGACTGAAACATCATCCTGGGAAGCCGGACTGGAGACAGAAGCAGGGAGTTCTCGGTAAGTATGAACTTCTATTTTTTTACACCTTGATCTATATTGTGATCGGAAGTCACTGTCCAGGGTGCTGAAACAGTTACTGTCGATCGCTTAACTCTTTCAGCACCCTGGACAGTGACTATCTCCTGACGTCGCCTAGCAACGCTCCCGTAATTACGGGTGCACACACGTAGTCACCCCTAATTACGGGAGCCCCATAGATTTCTATGGGCCTGCCCGTGCCCTGATAACGGCCCGTGATTACAGGCGTTCAGTCTGGCTATAGACCTAGAAATACATAGGTCCAGCCAGAATGAAGAAAGATCATGTTCTTAAAACCAATACACAACGCAACACACATAACATCTGCGGATTTCATTGCGGAATTTTGAATCTCCATTGAAGTCAATGGAGAAATTCCGCAATGAGTCCGCAACAAGTCCGCTACATGTCCGCAACAGCCAGTGTATGCTGCGGACACCAAATTCCGCACCGCAGCCTATGGTCCGCAGCGGAGTTTTCCGCAACATGTGCACGAACCTAACTAAAAAGCAGTGGAGAGCAATGGAGAATATGTCCGCTGCGGATTACCGCAACGGACTGTCCGCAGCGGAATTCCAGAGCAATTCCGCCACGTCTGGCCATGCCCTTATACTATGTTTAATGAAAGATCTGTAATCCCCATGTACATATGTTCTTGATGGTTCCATATATATTTATATACATTGCGTTTAAAAAAATATTTACGCCCTTTGGACTTTTGTGATTTATTATGTATCAACTTTGAATCAGAGAAAATTTAAAACAGCTTTTTGGGCACTGATCAATGAAAAAACTGTTTATTGTCTGAGAAAAAACATAATCTACAAAGTGATCTATGTTCATTACATTATAATAAAACCCAATATTAATATATACATAATATTAAACATATGAACACTGTGTCATGTCTGTGGCTATCTTCACATCGATTAAAAATATTATTTCCAATCGTATTGTGGGGGGGTGGGGGTTATGTAAAAAAGTTGGTGCGGACATGCTTTTAGACAATGGCACCCAAGATACATACAGGATTTGAAACTCTTAAGCTCTGTTCACATATGCGTTCTCAGTCAAAGCAAACTGATTGCAGAGATTCCAACATGGCAAGGTTGTGTTTTTTTTGTTTTTTTAACCCCATAGTGTGTTATGAATGTCATATATATTAAACATATAAAAGCAGCACTCCGTAGAGCTGACGCTCTAAGGCCCCATGCACATGACCGTAAAAACGCCCGTAATCACGGACCCATGGACTTCTATTGGCCACGGGTACCTCCCCGTATGCTTACGGGATGGTGCCCGTGCCGTTGAAAAATATAGAACACGTCCTATTTCAAGCCGTAATAACGGCACGGGCAGGCCCATAGAAGTCTATGGGGCTCCCGTAATTACGAGTGACTACGTGTGTGCACCAGTAATTACGGGAGCGTTGCTAGTCGACGTCAGGGGATAGTCACTGTCCAGGGTGCTGAGAGAGTTAAATGATCGGCAGTAACTCTTTCAGCACCCTGGACAGTGGCTACCGATCACAATATAGATCGACATGTAAAAAAAATAGTTCATACTTACCCAGAACTCCCTGCTTCTTCCTCCAGTCCGGCCTCCCGGGATGACGTTTCAGCCCATGTCACCGCTGCAGCCAATCACAGGCCAATCACTGGCTGCAGCGGTCACATGTTGACTGCCGCGTCATCCAGGGAGGTACGGCTGGATGTCGAAAGAGGGACGCGTCACCAAGACGACGGCCGGGTAAGTATGAATTTCTTTTACTTTTACCTCGGAAAGGGCTGTCCCTTCTCTCTATCCTGCACTGATAGAGAAGGGGCTGCCGATTAGTGCAATGCAATTTTGCAGTGAAAACGTGCCCGTAAATACGGGTCGAATACGTGTGACCAAGGACGCAGATAGTTATTTGACAAGTTCCACGTTTAGGCCTAATTCACACGAGCGTGTTCGGTCCGTGATATACGGACTGCATGTCGGCACCATTTCCTGGACCGAACACAGTTCTGGGAGCCGGGCTCCTAGCATCCTAGTTATGTATGACGCTGTGAGTCACTGCATCCCTGCGGGACTACTATCCCATACTGAAAACATGTTTCAGTACGGGACAGTACTCCCGCAGGGAGGCAGGGACACCTAGCATCATACATAACTAGGATGCTAGGAGCCCGGCTCCCAGAACTGTGTTCGGTCCAGGAAATGGTGCCGACATGCAGTCCGTATATCACGGACCGAACACGCTCGTGTGAATTAGGCCTAAACGTGGAACTTGTCAAATGACTATCTGCGTCCTGAGGGTGCAGATGCAGTTGAAACCGGGACATCGCCTGGAATCGGGAATTCCGCTGAATCCAGGATGGTTGGGAGGAATGCAAAAAGTATCTGTTCAGCCAATCGGCATCAGTTCTTTTGTAATGTAGGTTTTGAAAGTTAGGGTATGTTCACACGATGAGAGGCTTTTACAGCTGAAATGACAGACTGTTTTCAGGAGAAAACAGCTGCCTCGTTTCAGCCGTAATTCCTCCTCCTCGCATTTTGCGACGCTTCTCTGACAGCCGTAAATTTTGAGCTGTGCTTCATTGACTTCAATGAAGAACGGCTCAAATTACGTCTGAAAGAAGTGTCCTGCACTTCTTTTGACGGGGCTGTATTTTTACGCGTCGTCGTTTGACAGCTGTCAAACGACGACGCGTAAATGACAGGTCGTCTGCACAGTACGTCGGCAAACCCATTCAAATGAATGGGCAGATGTTTGCCGACGTATTGCAGCCCTATTTTCAGACGTAAAACGAGGCATAATACGCCTCGTTTACGTCTGAAAATAGGTCGTGTGAACCCAGCCTCAGAGGCTGCCACCTCCGAAAACCCCCCTGAACTGCAATAATCCGTATATAACTTTTAAAGACGCTTATTTTAAGTCTGTAATTAAAAAATTTCTATTCGCTTGCATTCTCCCGCCGTAAGACCGCGAGCATGCCTTATGCTGATGCATAGCGATGACTCCTAAGTTCTGCGATTATAATGGAGAGAACTCCTAGGACTCCTCATCTGTATGCAGCGCACAGCCCATTTGCGTTCATATAGCGGGGAATGCAAGAAGGATTTGTAATCGGCATCTTTTAAGCTATTAACTGATTTTTGGAGGTGACAGAGACCCTTTAAGGTCAGGGCTACGTGGTGACTTTGGCCACGACACAGGTCGCACGGCCAGTGATGGTTGTGTCGCGCTGTCTGCCTCATAAAGAAAGTAGTCACGTTTTGAGTTGCAGGTAACTGCTACTGTCATGTCCTGGTAACCTGCGGGTTGCAACTTGGCCACACATTTTTATCATTGTGATGCAGCCAGCACGACGCTGTAATCGCATCTTTAGCCGTGCGACCAGTTTCACGGCCAAAGTTGCCATGTAGCTCTAGCCTAAAGCAAAAATCTAATTGGCTTGTGTTGGTTTTATTCTTGACCACTTTTATCTACTTATAAATATATTAGAGAATTGCTTGAATAAAAAAGGGCGATAAACCCTCCAGAGCTAGGGTAAGTTCACACATAGCATAAATTCTGCGGATGTATCAGTAGAGTGGGTGAGATTTGAACAAATCTCATCCACACTCTGCATAAATCATAAGCGGAAATAAACTCTCCGAAATTGACCATTGATTATTAGTGTAATTGCTGCTTTTTCGTGGCGGCCTTTCCTTAGGGCCTGTTCACATCACCGTTGCCCTTCTGTTGAGGGGTTCCGTCGGAGGTTTCCATCGGGTTAACCCCTCAACGGAAAGGCAAACGGAAACCTAAGCTTCCTTTTCCCTCACTCCATCATATCAATGCTGACGGAAACCTAGCTAATGGTTTCCGTCGATCACCGTTGTGACAGGGTTTCATTGTTCTTGACAGAAGCAATAGCGCAGTCGGAAAAGCAGCAATTCCTCTGCAAAAATCGTGACTCAGAAAAAAATAAATCTTACCCAGAATTCTGTGCTTCTTTGTCCAGGCCGGCCTCCTGGGATGACGTTTGATCCCATGTGACCGCTGCAGCCAATCACCACAGGCTGCAACAATCACATGGAATGAAACGTCACCCCAGGAGGCCGGTCTGCAAGACGTCAGAGTGTAAGTTTGGGTGTGTTTTTTTTGTCTCTCCTATTTTTCGCAGTGGACATTGCGCCCAAAAAACTGCACCACAATTTGGTGTTTTTTTAGCCAGAATTTCCTGCGGCCGCCAGGGCAGATGCGCTGTGTACTGTTACGCAGCGTATCCGCTCTGTGTGAACATACCCTTACCTTGTTAATCCTTTAGCAGAATGGATAGTTACCAGAATGATGACACTGTATTAGGGATTTTAGAAGTAAATTGTATAAATCATTGTACTAGTTTTTATAAAATTTGGAATCCATTTTAAAGTTAAAAAAAATGTTTTACCTGTGACTATTAATTTGTTTTATTTTCTTTAAGATGGTGGACATGCTGGTTTAAAGTGCAGCTTCTTATCCCTAAAGAATGGTTGGGACAGGAGGTTCACCTCAGATGGGAAAGTGATGGCGAGGGATTGGTGTGGAAGGATGGCATGCCCGTCCAGGTGGGAAATGGTTCTAGAATTGTAACCAGGCGTGTCCTCTGCATAGAAATGACTAATTGCATTCAGTATTAATAGATCCGGATATGATGTAATAGTAAGAATAGGGACTTGGGGTCCTCGTTCTCAGTAAAGGTTGGGGTCTCCTCTATCACACTTTTTATGACTTCTCTGTTGGACATTTACAAAATATTGTGCACATTAACCCCTTCCCGCCGGATCACGTATATAAACGTCATTAAAATCGGTGGCTTACCGCATTTTCACGTAAATATACGTCATGGAGATGAAGCTGGCTCAGGAGCTGAGCCAGCGACATCACCACCGGGTGACAGCTGTATGTTACAGCTGGCACCCTAAGGTATCGGCCAGGACCGGAGCTAGCATCCGATCCGACCGATTAACCCCTCACATGCTGCGTTCAATAGAGATCGCAGCATGTGAGGAGTTTATAGCCACCGGCACCCCAGCAACGTGATCGCTGGGTTGCCGGTGGCTGCAAAGGCGATCGGAGGGCTAATGCTTACCTCCCGATCAGCCTGTAACGGAATCCTCCTATGCCCCGTCGTCGGCGGGGCCCAGGAGGCTTCCGGTAACATCGGCAAGATGGCGCCGGCTCAGCTTCCGGCTCAGAAGCTGAGCCGGCGTCATCAGCAGTGGGTGTCCGCTGTATGTTACAGCGGACACCCCGATCTATCGCCAGGAACCGGAGCTAGCTCCGATTCCTGGCATTAACCCCTTCGATGCAGCGATCCATTGTGATCGCTGCATCCTAGAGGTTTGTAGAAAATCGGCAGCCTTGCCATGCGATGGCAAGGCTGGCGACTGCTACCATGGCAACAGGAGCCCTAACAATGGACTCCTGTCTGCCATTACGTAAGCTGATTAGGCCCGCCCAGAGGCGGAGCCTGATCGGCTTGCTGTCAGTGAACAACTGACAGTTCCAATACATTGCACTACATAGGTAGTGCAATGTATTAGAACATCAAACAAATAGTTGGACATTCAAGTCCCCTAGTGGGACTAAAGAAAAGTGTAAAAAAATGTGTAAAAAAAGTAAAAATAAAAGTTGGAAAACATACAATAAAAGTTTCAAATAATAACACAAAACACAATCGCCCTTTTTCCCTTATCAAGTCATTTATTATTGAAAAAAATAATAAAGCCATACATATTTGGTATCGCAGCGACCGTAACGACCTGAACTATAAAAATATTATGTTATTTATCCAGCGCAGTGAACGCCGTAAAAAAAAACCTCAAAAACACTGCCATAATTACTGTTTTTTTGGTCACTGTCTTCCAAAAATTGAAATAAAAAGTGATCAAAAAGTCGCATGTATCCAAAAATGGTACCTATAAAATCTATACCTCGTCTCGCAAAAAAAACAAGCCCTCACACAGCTCCATCGATGAAAAAATGTAAAAGTTATGGCTCTCACAACTTGGCGACAGAAAAAATACATTCTCTTTCCAAAAGTAATTTTATTGTGCAAAAAGTTATAAAAAAAGTTCTATAAATTTGGTATCGCCGGAATCGTACTGACCAGCAGAATAAAGGTAACATGTAGTTTATAACGTACGGTGAACGGTGTATATAAAAAAAAAAGTGGCACAAGCTGGGCATGACATTTGACACTGAATTGGCATATCTAGGGAAACATTTTAATTTGTACCTTCCGCAGCGCAATCATTTATGGAAAAGACACGTGGGGTGAAAATGCTCACTACACCTCTTAATAAATGCCTTGAGGGGTGCAGTTTCCAAAATGGGGTCACTTCTCAGGGGTTTCTTTTATTATTTCACATCAAAGCCTCTGCAATTGTGAACCAATACTTTATAAGTCGCCAAATTAGGCCTCAATTTTACATGGTACTCTTTCACTCCTGAGCCCTGTCGAATGTCCAGGCAAAAGATTAGGGCCACATGTAGGGTGATTCTAAAACAGGGAAACACCGCATAATAATTGAGAGCTGTCTTGTTATGGTGGCACAAGCCGGGCACCACATATTGGCGTATCTAAGGAAAAATTCCCATTTTCATTCTCCCACATCGTGTGCACACGAATTTCTGCAAAACACCTGTGGGGTTAACATGCTCACTACACCCCTAGGTGAATACCTTGAGGGTGTGGTTTCCAAAATGGGGTCACTTCTGGGGGGGATCCACTGTTTTGGTCCCACAGGGACTTTGCAAATGCAACATAGCGACCAGAAACCAAATGCAGCAAAATCTGTACACCAAAAGCAAATGGCGCTCCTTCCCTTCTGAGCCCTGCCGTGTGCCCAAACAGCATTTTACGACCACGTGTGGGGTATTGCCGTACTCCAGAGAAGTTGCTTTACAAGCGTTGGGGTTCTTTTTTTCCTTTATTTGTTGAGAAAATTAAAAATTTGGAGCTAAAGCTACGTCTTATTGAAGAAAAAGGATTTTTTTTATTTTCACTGCCCAGTTCTAATAAAATCTATGAAACACCTGTGGGGGCAAAATGCTCACTACACCCCTAGATGGATTCCTCAAGGGGTGTAGTTTTCTCAATGGAGTCACTTTTTTGGCGTTTTCACTGTTTTGGTACCTCAGGGGCTTTGCAAATGTGACATGGCCTCCGCAAACCATTCCTGCTAAATTTGAGCTCCAAAAGCCAAATGGCGCTCTTTCCCTTCTAAGCTCCGCCGTGTGTCCAAACATCCGTTTATAACCACATGTGGGGTATTGTTTTACTCGGGAGAAATTGCTTTACAAATGTTGTGGTGCTTTTTCTCCTTTAGTCCTCGTGGAAATTAGAAAAAATTAGCTAAACCTACATAATCTTTGAAAGAATGACGATTTTTATTTTCACGGCCTACTTCCAATAATTTCTGCAAAAAACCTGCGGGGTCAAAATGCTCACTATACCCCTAGATAATTTCCTCAAGGGGTGTAGTTTCCAAAATGGGGTCACTTTTGGTGGATTTCCACTGTTTTGGCACCGAAAGAGCCCTTGAAACCTGACATGGAGCCTAAAATATTTTCTAATAAAAAGGAGGCCCAAAATCCACTGGGTGCTCCTTTGCTTCTGAGGCCGGTGCTTCAGTCCATTACCGCACTAGGGCCACATGTGGGATATTTCTAAAAACTGCAGAATCTGGGCAATAAATATTGAGTTGCGTTTCTCTGGTAAAAACTTCTGTGTTACAAAAAAAATAGAATAAAAATGAATTTCTGCAAAAAAAAAATGAAATTTGAAAATTTCACCTCTACGTTGCTTTAATTCCTGTGAAACGTTTAAAGGGTTAAGAAACTTTCTAATTGCTGTTTTGAATACTTTGAGGGGTGAAGATTTTAAAATGGGGTGACTTTTTGGCGGTTTCTAATATATAAGGCCCTAAAAGCCGCTTCACAACTGAACTGGCCCCTGTAAAAATAGCCTTTTGAAATTTTCTTGAAAATGTGAGAAATTGCTGCTAAAGTTCTAAGCCTTGTAACGTCCTAGAAAAATAAAAGGATGTTCAAAAAACGATGCCAATCTAAAGTAGACATATGGGGGATGTTAATTAGCAACAATTTTGTGTGGTATAACTGCCTGTCTTACAAGCAGATACATTTACATTTAGAAAAATGCAAATTTTTGCAATTTTTCACCAAATTTTGGTGTTTTTCACTGGTAAATATTGAATTTATCGACCACATTTTTCCACTATCATAAAGTCCAATGTGTCACGAGAAAACAATCTCAGAATCACTTTGATAGGTAAAAGCGTTTCGGAGTTATTACCACATAAAGTGAAATATGTCAGATTTGAAAAAATGGGTCTGGTCCTGAAGGCCAAAATGAGCTTGGTCCTGAAGGGGTTAAGAAACATTATCTCGTGTTTGAAATGACGGCGACTGTCTAGTCTGTCGTTCTTATGCTCCGTTTTTTTCATATAAAAACACGCGATTCGCATTGTTGAACTGGCTCATTACTTGAGAAAACCCAACTACACCCATTTCTGTTCTAGAAGAGAAAGATCTGTCTGTTGGTGTCCCAGAAAATGGAGTTCTGGGTTCATAAATGTGGCCAGTTAGGGTTAGCACACATACACCATGTTATTTAGTGTGACGTATCTATACGTGTGCGCAGCGGTTTATAGCTCTCGTATCCTACAACACTTCATCTTAGTGGAGATGAAGAATAATGGAAAACCATAAGCTCTGACGTATTTTATCTGATTGTAGAGCTTTCCGTTCTATTTTGTATAATATGTGAATGAAAACATTCTATTTATATTCGTTTTAGTAAGCGGATATTCCAAGGCTATTTTACTTAATAATATTGTATCGCTTTGTATTCAGGGTTTAACCAAGGAGGGTGAGAAGTCCTGCTTTATTTTATCCCGCCACATGAAAGCAGAGGATCCACAAAGGTAGGATATATTTAACGAAGGCGGCTACGGGTGACGTGTCTTTTAAATGTGACGTCATATCTAGAAGTCATGTGACCACCACATATTGGCCATAGCACGGTACATGTGCAGCGCTACTCATTAGACGTGTGGCACATGACCATTAGACTTGACATCACATTGAATGATGTTGTCGGCTGCCGCACTGTATTTCATTTTATATTGGTAAATCCCTTCTTTTTATGAAATCTGCACATTTCCTGGAACACCTGTAAATTGAAGTCCATGAGTAATTCTCTTTTGTCAAGTTGCTAAAATGTTACTGTGGTTCGTGTTAAGTGAAATAACTTCTTCTTCAGATTTGTTTTTGGTGTTTTCAGCAGAACCCTGTACATCGAGATGGCTTGTAATGGTCTTTTTGGGGCTGGTGAAGGAGGTTTGATTGCTCCCGTTGATCCCAAAAAAACATTTACGCTACAAAGAGCTGAGCTTGCTGTTTTCAACCGTGACGTACAGGAGCTCCTTCTGGACTTTGAGATTTTGTATGATATGGCCAGGGTAAGAAGCTCTTAAATCACACATCGATGTAGATCTCAGTCATACTTTGATTCTTAACGTTTATTGTTCCATTGAGGAACACTGCCCATGTTTCAAAAGTAGCTTTGTGTGGATGGTCATGACCTTCCATTATTCTCAACCAACATGCCCCCATGCCAAGCATCTACGAGCTGGCTTAAATCAGTTTGCCATTCCCACTGTAAAAGTGAGATTCTGTTCACACTGGCATTCGGGTCGGTTTTGTCAGATTTCTGTAGCATTTTGACTGCCAGAATAGCGCAGTTAAAAAAAAGAAAAAATCTGGTGGACCAATTATAAGTCATTACACAAAGCACCCGTCAAAACGGTCATGGCTCTGGTAATAGAAGCCATGACACTAGTGTGCGGGTTCTGACAGCTCATTGCTGCTGTATTGCTTTGTATTATAATGTTTTCTTAATATAATTATTGCATCACATTTTGCAACATTTAATACTTTTTTTTTTTTTTATTACTTTTTCCAGTCGCTTGGTGAAGATAACCAAAGAAGCTTCCAGGCTCTGTATGTGGCCAACCAAATGATAAATTTGTGTGATGTCAGCGACCCTGGCACCTTTGCCTCTGTCTGCAAGTTGTCGTCTGAATTCTTCAACCAAAAAAATGGTGACAGCCAGCACACTATCCATGCAATGGGGCACTGCCATATTGATTCAGGTAATTCTTGTTAATGTATTCCTCATTTAAGTTGCTGTTTTTTTTTATTAGGCAAACATTCAGTAAGTAGTGAAGGACCGTGATTCAATTACAAAATATTATACATTGGGTTACACTTGGATATGTTTGATTTAAACTTCCTTTATACTGTTGAGGACAATTTGCTGTGATGGGTTACTTATGAATTGGAACCGCTGAAAAAATGAAGTCGAAGACCAGCTGGATTTAGATATGGCTGTTTTAGAATTGAGTTCAGCTCATGGTTCGCATGTAATTTTCTGTGGAACTAACTTGAAAATTTGCACTCAAATTCGTGGATTTGGCTTTGGATTGCACCTTTTACAATGTAAATAATCCTGTACAGCACTTACACACCGAAAGTCTGCAACGAGTACGCCATAGGTGAAGGCAGACAGTAATAACTCCTAGGAGTAGCTTCTCCTCTTCAGACCAACACCATGTACTGAACACAAATATAACCAGGTCTCTGATATATTCTTTAGCTTTGTATGACACGCTCAGGGGATAAAAAATACATCTATATATCTATTTTTTTTTAAAATTTTCAAGATTTTTCGCTAGAACTGCATAATTTAATTTCTTTTGTGTCATGGAAAGCACTTACCCATTTAATAGTGTCGATACAGAAGCTTCAGTCAAGAAGCCAACAAGAGTGACATTCTCTGCGTAGCGGAAGGTTTTATGTTATGTGGTTAACTTTGGATAATCATTAATTCCCTTCGAAGTGATCTTACCTTTGCCTTCCCCTAGTGGTAGAACAGGCAGACGTGAGCTGTATATATAACTAGGTATACAGCATAACCTGGATTTTCACCTTTTTCAGCTTGGTTGTGGCCATATGAAGAAACCATCAGAAAATGTGCCCGCAGTTGGGTTACAGCTGTACAACTGATGACCAAAAATCCTGATTTTACCTTTACATGCTCTCAGGTACACCTTGCGCCAGACTATTGATAATACAGAATTGTCTAGTCACCAAGTTATGAATATTTGTTAATACCAATAGCAAAGGAAAGGAGTATTCTCATCTTATAATGTGTATGACCTATCGCTTGAATATGTCATAACATTCTAAACCGTGGGAGACTGACCTTTTAGAGAATCCCAACGATCACAAGATTGAAGGGACTGAGGGCCATTCAACAGACTTGGGCTGTTTGGTTCCCTGCACAGCTAGCTGGTGGCCGGGAGCACCGCTGTGCAAGGAAATACTGTGAAGGAGCAGCGGCACTTAATAATAATAATCTTTATTTATATAGCGCCAACATATTATGCAGCACTTTACAATTTAGAGGGAACATAAACAGACAATATCAGACATTACATAGTGACAAAGCTAATTTACAATTCAAACCTGAGGAGTGAGGACCCTGCTCGCAAGAGCTTACAATCTATGAGGAAATAAGGGAGACACGAAGTGTAACAGTGTTTGTTCTGTACAATAGTCTGGCCATTTTTATACACATGGGGTGGTAACATAAAGCTGTATGAGCCGTTCACCAGCCAGTATCCGTGTATGACGGACATGAAGAGAAGGAGTGTTACGAAATCTTATTCTGATGACTAATCTAAATGGAGGGCCATGAAAAGGAGTCAGATTAGGGAATGTTATAGGCCTGTCTAAATAGATGTGTTTTCAGGGCACATTTAAAACTGTGGATATTGGGAATTAACTGGCGCTGCGACTTCTTAATTCTGAGGATCGCAGGTGGTTGGGGTAGTCGGACCCTCCCGATCAGTAAGTGATGGCATATCTTGGCATTATTCCAACACTTATGATCATGGGAATACCCCTTTAAGAGTATAATAATAACCAGCACTACTAATCAGGGCCGGCCTTAGGTTGGATGGCGCCCTGTGCGGGACTCTATTGCCGCCCCCTACACAATCCAAAAATTAACCACATATACAGACACGCACATACTGGAACGTATACACTGTACATACATAAAGACAGATATTTAGACATACAGGCAAATATACATACACACATTCTGGAATATATACATACAGGTAAATATATAGACGTACAAACACCTATATACACACACACCGGCAGCTAAATACACAGACCGGAACATATACAAATACATAAAAGGCACATATGTACAAGGACAAAGACACATTCACAAACAGACCCATATATACCCACACAGGCACATATGTACACAGCACAGATAATGTAGTAGATGTTACCTGCAGTCCTATGTAACACCACAGATAACACAGAGATAACTCGGAGTACAGATAATGTCATAGATGATAACTATACCCACAGACACATATAAACACACACACACAGACATCTATATATGAGGGGCGGCGGGCTATATAGTGGTCAGCGGGCTATATAGGGGTCAGTGGGCTATATAGGGGCCAGCACAGATATCTTCGTTTTATCTGTTCTACTTTAATATTGAACACACACTTTTACAAAGAGACATAAACACATGCAGACACACTGTAACATATACACATACAAACACCGAGACACATACAGTATACACACACATACTGTACACACAGACACACATACTGTATATATACACACACACACACACACACACACACACACACACACACACACACACACACACACACACACACACTGTATACACACATATACACACAGAGACACATAGAAACTTACCAGGATCACAGGTTTGTTGCAGGACGGGCTCTGGGCAGAGATTCCTCTTCTCTTGCTCCTCGTCTCTTGTTTACTCCGTGTGTGTAACTAAGAGCAGAGCATAGAGTTGAGGCAGAGCCCAGTGGTGCCCCCTACGTGCTGGGAGGGGGCAGCGCCCTGTGCACTCGCACAGGTCGCACACCCCTAATGCCGGCCCTGCTGCTAATGACACTATTTATTTTGTCACTGCAATAAAAAGGTAATTCTAACCTTTAACCTGTACACATGTCACTGAGCTTGCAGAGTTTTTTACATTTGGTTTACGCTGTGTTTATTAGATATTTTGACAGTAAAACTTGGAGTGAGATTGGAGTTTTTGAAATTTCTAATAAAAAAAAGAGTGGCAATCGTAAAACCTTTATTATGCTGAGCTATTGTTTCCGGTATTCTCGGCCGTATCTGCGACCGAGGCCCCTAATGAAGCCTGCAGATGTGAACGACGCTTAAGAATTCACTTGTTTAAACAGAGCTATAACTTTCAATGGTGCCATCAAAGGCCCTATGTTTAGTGTGGCCCTACGTTTATCTCCTGACGTATATGCCAAACGTGTCAATAGGTCTCAATTAGAGTGACGGAGGTCAAAAGAATGTCCATTTGGCCTCCGTTGGGCTGGTATACGTCAGTACACTTTTTTTTTTTTTGAGAATGGAATAGCGTACTAGACTACGCTTTTCCATCATGAGGGATCCTGCAAAAAAAACAAATACTGCATGGTATATATATAATTTTTTTAACATGCGAGTCTTTGGGTTACTTATTCCTCTGTATGGCATACGTCACAGGTGTACATTTAACGTATACGTCGTGGGCTTTTCAATAGCCTTTCATAACAAATACATCAAACCGATACTATTTGTCTATGGGAGATGTATGCGTTGAATGGGTGCCTAACAGCCATAGACTGTGATGGTATAAGTTTAACATATGCCATTAAAATCTATGGTGACGGATGCCATTGTTAAGGCATCCATCATAAACTATGTTTAACGCATATGTCTGGAACTTTTCCCGCGTATACATTTAAATGTAGGGAAAAACGTGATGTGCATACAGCCTAAACGTTTTATAAGAATCTCGGTGCCTTTGATCCCTATTTGTGCATATGTTATAGTTCTAAGAGTAGCGCACCAAGTGAGCACAGAACCAAGCACACGGGGCGCAGGGGATCCATACTGCTTTCCACTGTTGAGTAAATACACAAATTTCACAATTCTCTGACATTTCAACCAGTTAATAAAGGGGTTTTCTCGTTACATAAATTGATGGCATGTCCATTTAGTCAACGTTTGACCAAAGGGGAATCTATTCCCTTAGATTCATTGTTCTCTGCATTACGAGGACCTGTCTGTTATAATATATGAGAGATACAGGAAACACTGCAGAGTGTTGTTGCTTCGGGCTGTTCGCACGGCTCGGAGATTTCTTTTATTGGAAATCTGACACCGCATTGTTAGCACTCGGACAATGGTTTAAATGCTTGTTTGCTAAAGGTGGCCATGTATATACCGTAGATAGCTGTCAGACCAACGCTTGTTCGATCGACCGGTATTCCTCCCGGACCCCCATTCACATGCACACAAAGCGTGCATGTGTACACAATGTGGAGGGGGAATAAGACACACCGGACACCTCTGACAGCAGCTTATCTCAAGAGAACGTTGGAATAAATGCAGTAATGATTCAAAAAATGTTTTACCTCTATCTAATATCAAATATTTTGAGATGATAAACTGTTCAGTGTGGGAAATCCCGGGATACCTGAAAGGGGGCTTTTATGGCCCTGTAGCACAAGTACATGTGTTGAGCTGTGTTTATAGCCACGTTTAGCTATAAATAAAAATGCATGCGGCTAATCCATTAATGTTCATCTTTACAGGCCCAGCAACTGGATTGGGTAAAAACGTGGTATCCTGGATTATATTCACAGATTAAAGAGTTTGTGAAACTTGGCCAATTCATACCCGTTGGTGGTACATGGGTGGAAATGGTAAGGCCATGCATTATGTGCTGATTCTCTGTACCCTGAAGTTATGACAAAACCACACGTGATTTTATAGTATCTGATGCTGACTATACATATATATTGATCAGCAGATCGTGACAATTTTTGTGGAATCTGCTGACTATCTTCCTTTACCCGAAAGCCTTATTCATATGAGTATGTCCGATTCGTGCCCGCAAAAAAAGGGCAGTTTTTCATGCACATGACTGTCCGTGTTGCGTCAGTGTGGTTTGTGTGTGTCAGCCGTATTTCTAGTCTGTGTTTCTCCTCTTTGAGCAATTCTTGGTCTTACTGTTTCTTTTTTTTCTCTGTATTTCTTGATGCGGAAAAAACGCACCGCACACGGATGTCGTCCGTCTGCTGTCCGTTCTTTTCCGCGCACCTATAGACTTCAATGCGCAAGTCTGATCCGCACAAACTGACCAAAATGGGGCATGTAGTAAGTTTCACGCAATGGATGCTCGCTCTATGAAAAAACACGTATGTGTGAATAGCCCCATTGAACTGCATTGGTCAGTGTGCGGTCAGGAATGTGAATGGACAATATGCGGATGTGACATACGTTCATGTGAATAAGGTCTGTGAAGTAACATGTATGTTTGACCAAGTGGAGTTTAGGGTAATAATATTATCTATTCACTGAAGATGGCTGTCAGCTGAACAATCATTTGGCCGCGGTTATCTAATGTATATGGCAAAATTAATCAGGGAGATAAAATCGCTAGCAGTCTGAACTTTTTTAGTATCACTGAATATGTCAAACCTAAAATATAGCTTTTAATAATATTCTACTAAAATATTTGACCAGAGTTAAATCCATATAGGAAAAATACAATGACACAAAGCAATAAGGCCATCGATGTGTCTCACGCAAATATTAGCATGTTCTGTACCGCCTGTATTTCAACCGGCAGAAACATGCAAAGAACCATCCCCGCTTTATAAACCCAATATCGAGGATATCGACACATAAAGCAGAACATTTACCACATCCAAATTGACATATACAAAATTTGATAATCAATGAAAAAACACATACATTGCCTTTAGCAACCAATTGGCGTAGGAATGTACAGGGTGGTGGAGGGGGAAGGGTGTGGACCCTATTCAACCCTGAGATAGCTCTGAAACATTTAATCCTACAATCCGGGTCTATTAATAATTTATACAAGAATGTTGCTCCGCACTTGCCTAACAAGCAACTAGCCGTAAACGCTACATCAGATCAGTCTGGACTTTTGCTGTATAAGCGATTGATCCTGGAACTGAGATCATCAAGAGTAAACAAATGCATTTTTTTTTTTAGCCCTTTCTTTTATGGAAAAATATATTCATTACAAACTGTAGCATAAATTAGTTATTTATAGAATCAATTATTATATTTTTACATGAAATGCTTGAAGAGTCTGGTGAACTAAAGGATAGAAATTCGGGATAAGAGCCTAACAGGCAGCCTGTCAGTAGGTTTGGAGCCACTAAACCACCATCACGCAGCTGGGGTTTAGTGTTTTGAACCTGCCCACATTATAAACGCTGTTCCAGGAATAGCTAGTAAAGTAACTTAGAAATTGACCACGATGAGCCTGGGAGTGGCGTCGGGTGCAAGATTTCACATTGTGCAAGGTTTATTTCCTCGACTTGCTCCCGATGCCACTGGACTTCTCAACTAGACTCCTCTCTATAACTTGTAATTCACTTTACTAACTATCCCCGAAACGTCCATTTTTTTATGTGGGCAGGTTTGGAGTACTAAACCTGAGCTGCATCTTCTAGCTTTCGCCAAACTGAGACTCGTCCATTGGACAACTATCCGTTACTCCACAGAACATGTTTCTACTTCTCCAGAGTCCAGTGGCGGCGTGCTTTACACCAGTCCATCCAACACTTGGCGCTGTGCTTGGTGATGTAAGGTTTGCACGCAGCTACTTACCCATGGAAACCCATGCCATGAAACCGTTTTTTGTGCGGATCTTAATGCCAGAGGAGGTTTGGAACTATGCAGTTATTGAGTCAGCAGAGTGTTGGTGACTTTTCACTCGGCGACGCTTCTCTTAAACTATACGTGGTCTCACACTTCGTGGCTGAGTTGCTGTGGTTGCTAAAAGCTTCCACTTTGCAATAATACCACAACTCACAGTTGTAATTGGAGGGAAGAAATTTCACAAACTGACTTGTTACAATGGTGACATCCTATTACAGTACCACTCTGGAATTAAGTGAGATCTTTAGAACGACCCATTCATTCACAAGTGTTTGTAAAGACAGACTGCATGGCTAGGTGTTGGAAAAGTGGCCTTTTGGCATATATTTTTATTCTGAATAGCGAAAGTGTAGTCGACTATGCTTTTCAATACAAGGCGATCCCGCAATAAATGTAAACAATGGCAGACCAATGGAACTGTATAACGCATATAGCTGCGTAAGCCTGGGCCATACCTTCAGCGACATTCTTCAAACATAAGCCACAAACCTAGCCCAATACTTGTTCCTTCCTTCTTTTCAAATTTAGTTTATTTTCTGGTCTCCAAATTTTTACATGGTGATATTTTTTTTGTATTTGTGCTCACTAAGTAGCACCTTGAGGTATTTTTTTTTTCCCTTTTACTGTATTTGGAGGAAACACTAAAATGTATTCTTCTTTAAGGATGGAAACCTTCCCAGTGGCGAATCCATGGTGCGCCAGTTCCTGCACGGTCAGCTCTTCTTTCAAGAAGAATTTGGCAGCATGTGTTCTGAGGTAAATATAACAGAAAATGACCATGAATTTAAAGAGGCTGTCACCACATTATAAGTGCCCTATCTCCTATATAAGGAGATCAGCGCTATAATATAGGTGACAGCAGTGCTTTTTATTTAGAAAAACAATCTATTTTTACCACTTTATGAACGATTTTTAGCTTTATGCTAATTAGCTTCTTAATGCCCAAGTGGGCGTGTTTTTACCTTCGAGCAAGTGAGCGTTGTACAGAGGAGTGTATGACGCTGACCAATCAGTGACCAATCAGCGTCATGCCCTTCTCTCCATTCATTTACACTGCAGATAGCGATATAGCTATATCGCTATGTGCAGACACATACACAAAGACTAACATTACTGCAGTGTCCTGATAATGAATATACATCACTACCAGCCTGGACATGATGTGTATTCAGAATCCTGACACTTCTGAATCTTTTCTGTGAGATTCCAGCAAGGCAAACGCAATCTCATTTTAAATGACAGTTTACAGCGTAATCTAACGAGATTACGTTTGCCGTGCTGGAAATCTCCCAGAAAAAATTCCGAATTGTCAGGATTCTGAATACACATTACGTCCTGGCTGGAGGTAATGTATATTCATTGTCAGGACACTGCAGTAACGTTATAGCGTGTTTATGTGGCTGCACATAGCGATATCGCTATCTGCAGTGTAAATGAATGGAGAGAAGTGTATGACGCTGATTGGTCACTGATTGGTCAGCGTCATACACTTCTCTCCGACGCCCACTTGGTCTAAAGTAAAAACACGCCCACTTGGGCATTAAGAAACTCATTAGCATAAAGCTAAAATCGCTCCTAACGTGGTAAAAATAGATAGTTTTTCTAAATAAAAAGCACTGCTGTCACCTACATTATAGCGCTGATCTCCTTATATAGGGGATAGGGCACTTATAATGTGGTGACAGAGCCTCTTTATTGACTGCTTTATAACTTCATCATGTTTTTTTATTATTTTCTTTCATTCCAACGTTTTCAAATGGCTGACATTGTTTTCTTATAAAATAATACTACATTTCCTCATCCCTCCAGTTTTGGCTGCCAGACACCTTTGGATATTCCGCTCAGCTGCCACAGTTGATGAATGGCTGTGGGATTCACCGCTTCCTCACTCAGAAATTAAGTTGGAGCCTGGTGAATTCTTTTCCTGTAAGTTATCTGAAGACAAATGCGTGAGCTATAACTGTATATCAATTAATCAGATATTTTCTATTCGTGTAACGGTTGGCTACATATATACCTTCATATATCTTTCCATTTCTCTGTATTTATATTGCTTATTATTTAGAAAGATATTCAAAGTGAATCTCCACTTTCTGGACAGCACATAGCATAGCTTTACATAGTATGGTGCTTCTATATAAATAAATGAGACTGTAGTGCACATGCACTTTAGATTTGATCGTTTCAGTGCCCTTGCAGCAATGCCCATTAGTATTTCAGATGTCCGCAATTCTGGTAGTCAGATATCTTTACAGTGAGTGAGCACAGCCATGATGAAAACTAGTATTTCATATAGGGTATAAACAGTCTTATGTTTGCATACATATGGTATCTGTATTTTTATGCAGCATCATACTTTCCACTGGGTAGGCATTGATGGCTCAAAAGTCCTTGCTCATTTTCCTCCAGGGGACTCTTACGGGATGAAGGGTACAGTGGAAGAGGTGAGCGGCTACATCGGTATCTTTCAGTTTTGTATCCAGTAATATAAAGTGTGTGTGTGTGTGTGTGTGTGTGTGTACATGTGTGTCTATATATATATATATATATATATATATATATATATATATATTAGTTTTTTAATTTGGCTAGTGTATTAACAAAAACTACCTAATTCTAAAACGGGGCACAACTGAATAATAGCTTTGTGCACTTGCGTCAGAAACAGGAGTTTGTTTCAGTATCTATACTTTAGTGGATATACATTTTAATTTTGTCTTAAGTCTTTTCTACAATATGTGTTGCTTTACCATATGATTATTCAGACACTTAAAACCGTGAGGAACAACAGGGACAAGGGTCGTGTCAACTGTGGTATTATGCTCTATGGGTACGGTGATGGTGGTGGAGGTCCAACCGAGAATATGTTGGGAAGACTTAGACGGATGAAGGATACAGACGGTTTGCCCAGGTCAGTAAAATGGTTTCTGTGACATGTGGACCTGTGTGTTGTGCTGTAACATTACATAATAGTAAAATAGTTGTCTTCTTTATACAACACTTATCCATATGTCATATTGGGGTCTAGGCATTTTATAGAGGGGGGGGGGACCTGCAAAGACCGTGTCTCCCTCTGGAGGACCTGGCTCATCCGTGCTTTACACAGTAGCCCTACTGATTTTTAATAGGTGTCATGTAAGGATTTATTTGGCTGCAGGAGAAATTGAGACTCGTTTGCCCCTTCCGTTGGTGATAACAGGATTGTAGGATTTCCCAGCAAGAGATCAAAAAATATAATTAATCAAACAATGAAAAGAAATAAAAAAATTTTTACCAAACAAGTTTGAACACCATATATGCAGAAATCAAAGTGACAGATGATAAAGCTTACAAGGATATATTGTGATCATGTGACTTCCCTAGAAGGAGTAACTCTTAGTCATTAACCCCTTGGAGACAGACATTTTTTAGATTTTCATTTTAGATTTCTTTCCTCCCCGCCTCTCAAAATCAATTTTATCTTTATCCGTGACATATGAGGGTATGTTTTTTTTGCGAGACAAGTTGTCGTTTTTCACAGCATTATTTAATGTGCCATATAATCTACTGGGAAACTGAAAAAAAATTCAGCGTGAGATGGAATGGAGGAAAAAAACAGCGATTCCACCTTTGTTTTCTGGGTTTCTTATTTAGATCGTACATTGTGCGGTAAAAAGAACATGTTCGGGTCGGTTCACATCAGCGTTGGCTTTCCGTCCCGGGGTTCCGTCGGATGAACCCCGCAACGGAAAGTCAAACTGAAACCACAGCTTCCGTTTCCATCACCATTGATATTAATGGTGACGGAAACCTTGCTAATGGTTTCCGTTCGTCACCATTCCGGCAGGTTTCCGTTTTAACTATGGAATCAATAGTGCAGCGCAATATAACTAAGGAGATAGAAGGTCAAATATATAAACAAATGGAGCGGGCTGCACAGGGGGGGTACTGTAGTAATAATGGGACATTTTCATTACCGGGATATTAATTGATGTCATGGTTCGGCTTCAACTGCAAAGGGGAGACATTTCCTCAACCTGTTGCAGGAAAATTTTATGGGCCCATTTGTGGAAGACCCGACTAGAGGTGAAGCTCTGTTGGATCTGGTCATTTCTAATAATGCAGATCTTGTTGGGAATGTCAATGTTCGTGAAAACCTCGGTAACAGTGATCATAATATAGTTACATTTTATATATACTGTAAAAAACAAATGCAGGCTGGGAGGGCAAAAACACAATTTTAAGAAGGCCAATTTCCCCAGGATGAGGGCTGCAATTCAGGATATAGACTGGGAAGAACTAATGTCAAATAATGGGACAAATGATAAATGGGAGATTTTCAAATCTACTTTGGGTAATTATAGTGCAAAATGTATTCCTATAGGTAACAAGGGGCAATACATGACAAAAAAAGGGCATTTAAAAAACACAAATCTGAGGGTACATCTGTAGCCTTTTTAAATTATAAAGAGCGTAATAAATTCTGTAAAATTGTAATAAAATTAGCAAAAATACAAAATGAAAGGCAGGTGGCCAAGGATAGTAAAACAATTCCCAAAAAACTCTTCAAGTATATAAATGCAAAAAAGCCAAGGTCTGAACATGTGGGACCCCTAAATAGTGGTAATGGGGCGTTGGTCACAGGGGATCAAGAGAAGGCAGACTTACTAAATGGGTTCTTTAGCTCTGTATATACAACAGAAGAAAGAGCGGCTGATGTAGCCGGTGCCAGTGCTGTCAGTATATCAACTGATATATTAAATTGGATGAATATAGATATGGTCCAAGCTAAATAAAATAAAATAAATGTACACAAGGCCCCGGGACCAGATGGGTTACACCCTAGAGTTCTTAAGGAGCTTAGTTCAGTTATTTCTGTCCCCCTCTTCATAATATTTAGAGATTCTCTAGTGACTGGTATAGTGCCAAGGGACTGGCACAGGGCAAATGTGGTGCCTAGTTTCAAAAAGGGCTCTAGGTCTTCCCTGGGTAATTATAGACCAGTAAGTTGAACATCCATCGTGGAGAAAATGTTTGAGGGGCTATTGAGGGACTATATACAGGATTATGTGACAATAAATAGCATTATAAGTGACAGCCAGCACGGTTTTACTAAGGACAGAAGTTGTGAAACTAACCTGATTTGTTTTTATGAAGAGGTGAGCAGAAGCCTAGACAGAGGGGCCGCTGTGGATATAGTGTTTTTGGACTTTGCAAAGGCATTTGACACTGTCCCTCATAGACGTCTAATGGGTAAATTAAGGACTATAGGTTTAAATAGTATAGTTTGTAATTGGATTGAGAATTGGCTCAAGGACCGTATGCAGAGAGTTGTGGTCAATGATTCCTACTCTGAATGGTCCCCGGTTATAAGTCGTGTACCCCAGGGTTCAGTGCTGGGACCACTATTATTCAACTTTTATTTATTTATATTTCTATTTTTGCAGATGCCAATCTATGTAGTAATGTTCAGTCTATGGAAGATGTTCGTGAATTGCAAGCGGATTTAAACAAACTAAGTGTTTGGGCATCTAGTTGGCAAATTAAATTTAATGTAGATAAATGTAAAGTTATGCATCTGGGTACGAACAACCTGCATGCATCATATGTCCTAGGGGGAGCTACACTTGGGGAGTCACTTGTTGAGAAGGATCTGGGTGTACTTGTAAATCATAAACTCAATAACAGCATGCAATGTCACTCAGCTGCTTCAAAGGCCAGCAAGATATTGTCGTGTATCAAAAGAGGCATGGACTCGCGGGACAGGGATGTAATATTACCACTTTACAAAGCATTAGTGAGGTCTCATCTAGAATATGCAGTTCAGTTCTGGGCTCCAGTTCATAGAAAGGATGCCCTGGAGTTGGAAAAAATACCAAGAAGAGCAATGAAGCTAATAAGGGGCATGGAGAATCTAAGTTAGGAGGAAAGATTAAAAGAATTCAACCTATTTAGCCTTGAAAAAAGACGACTAAGGGGGGACATGATTAACTTATATAAATATATTAATGGCACATACAAAAAATATGGTGGAATCCTGTTCCATGTAAAACCCCCACTAAAAACAAGGGGGCACTCCCTCCGTCAAGAGAAAAAAAAGGTTCAACCTGCAGAGGCGACAAGCCTTCTTTACTGTGAGAACGGTGAATCTATGGAATAGTCACCGCAGGAGCTGTCAGAGCAGGGACAGTAGATGGCTTTAAAAAAGGGTTAGATAATTTCCTAGAACAAAAAAATATTAGCTGCTATGTGTAGAAATTTTTCCCTTTCCTTTCCCATCCCTTGGTTGAACTTGATGGACATGTGTCTTTTTTTCCACCGGACTAACTAACTAACATTAGGAAACGAATGGGAAAAGTTTTTTTGTTTTTTTATACTTTTAATATATATATTTTTTTGTACATTAAAACTATACTATATAAACATAACTATATTTAACTTTTTTTTTTTATAAGTCCCCCTAGGGAACTTGAGCCAGCATACGTTAGATCGCTTGCATGATATACTGCAATACTAATGCAGCATATCGCTATACTGACAGTCTCCTATGAAGCCCTGCTGGAGACAGGGCTTCATAGGAGTACAAAGATGGCAGACCTGGGGCCTTCATTAGTCCCGCAGGCTGCCATAACAACCATCGGCACCCCACAATCACACGGAGGGGGCCTCCCCTTATTTTAACAACTTAGTTGACCGCGGCATCCAAGTGGTGAAACGGGCGGAATCAAAGTTCTCTTCGATTCTGCTCGTTGCAGTGGGGTGTCACCTATAACATACAGTCGACTCTAGCTGAGCACGGAGAGCGCTCAGCCTGTATGTGCGCTACATACTTACAATTGGCGGCGGTCACGTACAGTTATGCCAAGGGGCTAAATACACTGCACATTAAAATCTGATGTAACCTAGCCTACAACGATAGTAAATGCAAAACAGATTGGCGGGGTGGCGGTTTCATGTCATCCCATGGGGCTTACGGGCCAGCAAATTTTTGAACTAGACAATTCTTTAAGACGGAAGATTTAATAAATTTTTTATTAATCTGCATCAGGATTTCTGGTGGCTCCTTATTAAGCCAACGAACTAGTAACTATTCAACCATGATAAACAGACTAAATTATACTTAGATGGGTTACAATCTTTAGAAGGTAGTTTCAATATGACTAAGTTGGGTGTTAGGGAAAGTGTGGGGGAGCATATATAATTTATTTGGGTTTCCACTGTTTTCCAAAAGCAGAAAATTATGTGGCACTCTCACCATGTGAGCACCTGGGCAGTGGCCACATCTCTTGTAAACATCAGGCGGAACTGGAAATGTTTTATCAACAATATCAGGGGAGCGATACCATCTAGTAAGGCTAAGTTCACACTACCGTTATAGTACGTTTAGCTCTCTTCCATCAGAGGAAGGGATTAACGAGAGTCCAAACGGAAAGCATCTGTTATGTAAATGCAAGTGGAGCGATACCTCAAGGCTGCTGGAGCCTGCTGGGAGAGAGCGTGCACGTAAACCTGCAACCTCTAATCCGTAACCACTCTGGTCGACAGAATCTAAGGCGACTCTAAGGTGTTTGCCAGAGCTGACTGGAAGGTGAGATGAACTTTGCTGCTTGGAACCCAGGTTGTCCTTGCAGAGTATAGTTTTGGAAAAGAGGTGCAGTGCAGCCAAACCTGAGCTGGAAACCGCACAGCCGGAAGGTTAACTGAAAGTCCAGAAACTGAGTACAGGTAATGAGATAAGCCACGCTCAAAACCAGTCAGGAGCGGTTAATTAGAATCGGTAGGCAGAGGATTAACGAGAGACAAGCCGAGGTCAGTATTCACGAGGTCCAGAAATCAGAAATGCAGGAGCAGTCAGGAGCTTGATCAAGAACCAGGAATCGGGAAGGTTCACACGCAGAGACAGATGGGAAGAGACGGGTATAAATACAAGCCCACAGCAGGTTGGCAGAAAGACAGAGAAAAGAGATGGGCTCCAAGCAAAAGAACAACCGCCCAGAAGCTAGACGGGTTGTCATAGCGACCTTAAAGAGAACCTTTCACCTCCCCATACATGTGCAGCTAAGTGCACCAACCCTGGGGCACTTGACATTTTTTTTCTCCCTCCGTTATTTAGATATCGGTGCTGTTATATTTGTCGCCAGATATTTAAATAACCCCCTGAACAATCAACGGGGCATGTACTGGCAAGGGGGCGTGTTACTATGGCTGTGACACTGTCCAATCAGATATGGATTGTGCCACATCAGGAGAGAGAGTGTGCGATTGCAGTCTTTTCACCCAAACAGGCAAGGGGACGTGTCAGTGCTACGGACAGAGCTGTGAAGAGGAGAGCGCACAAGCGCACTCTCATCCCTTCAGCTCTTGCAAGACATCAGTCTTGTATTGTCTGCCGAACTGGCAAGGGGGCGTGTCTCTGCTACGAACAGTGTAAGCGCTGATCTCTCAGAAGAGATGAGAGCGCTCATGCGCGCTCTCCTCTCCACAGCTCTGTCTGTAGCACTGACCACTTGTCTGTTCGGGTGAAAAGACTGCAATCGCGCACACTCTGCAATCGCACACGCCCCCTTGCCAGTACACGCCCCTTTGACTGTTCAGGGGGTTATTTAAATATCGGGCGCCAAATATAACAGCACCAATATCTAAATAAGGGAGGGAGGTAGAAAAAAAATGTAAAGTGCCCCAACGTTTGTGCAGCCCTCCACATTACATGCTGCACTCAGCTGCACATGTATGGGGAGGTGAAAGGTTCTCTTTAAAGGTAATGTGTCGCTAGAAAAAAATTTAGTTAAACAGTTAGTGTATAAGTGATTAAACATTGTTCTAATTTTTGTATTTTTTCACGAGTCAGGAAATATTATAAATTAGATTATAATTTATAACATTTCCCAGTGCTGGTCACTAGATGGAGCAATTCCCAAAATTGCAGTATTGGCATGTGGTAAAGCAACCACATTGCTTTATGCTGCAAAATTTGCGAAAACTCACTCGCTCTAGTGAGCTCACAGAATCCCCCCTCCTTTATCCTGGCTAGTGCCAGGAGAAAGAAGGGGATTGAACGGTCAAACCTCCTACACTGTGTGTCGCCATTTTTTGAGCTAACACACAGTGTAGTAGGTTTACATACAGTAGTAATCACACACTAAAAGACGTACATACACAGAAATAACTTACCTTCTCCAGCTGCTGCTCCCTCCGGTCCGTCTGCGCCCTCCGCTCCAAGTGCACAAGTCCGGAAGCCGCGACCGGAAGTAGTAATCTTACTGTCCGGCCGCGGCTTCCGGTCCACAAGAAAATGGCGCCGGAAGTCACTCGGCCGAAGACCTTCAATTTGGACTGTGTGGGAGCGGCGCATGCGCCGTTCCCACACAGACGGCGTACAGCATAGTGGATGGAACGGGTCCAGTTCGCATTCACTATGGGGCTGTATGTGCCGTATTCCATGTCTGTATGTGTCGTTAATCGACACATACAGAGATGGAAAAAAAAATGGCAGCCCCCATAGACAAGAAAAAGTGAAAAGATAAAAAAAAGTAAAACACAAACACACAAATAAATAATTTTTTTTTTAATAAAACACTAAAAGCAAATTGATATAAAAAATTTTTTTTTTGCGACACTCGTCCTTTAAGGGAACTGGTGTTTTCCTAACCGCATCACTTCCATTAGAATTACCATTGATTTCAATGGTAATTCTTTTTTTTCAGATGCTTTCCTTTTTCCTCAGTTCTCTAGTTTTCCGTTTTTTTGACAAACCTAGCGAACGGAGGCAAAAAGAAAAACATCTGAAAAAAAAGAATTACCATTTGAAATCAATGGTAATTCTAACGGAAGCGATGCTCGAAAAATCTCGGCGGATCTCGAAAAACCATGTGTCCGTTTCAATATTTGCTTAACTTCATGGGGAAAAAACGTGGCGCAGAGGTTTTACTCCAAGGAAGAAATAAAATTAGGTTTACTAGGTACATTGTTTAATAGTTTGCTCTAAAACGTAGAAATTAAGTGGTTAGGCTGGATAGAGAAACCCTGGATAGCTTCAAGCAAGGGGTCAACATTTCTCAATTCTGCCTAATTACCTACTTGATTATTCTGGATAAGTATTTAATGGGTCATTGCACTGTTTGTATTACATTTTCCTTTAAACATATCCTAATAAAAAAGGATATGCAATAAAAACACCATAAACTGGTAACTCAAATCTGTGCTAAATGTGTTCGGAATCTCCAGAAACGTTCGGGATACTTTAGTACTGTAATTCATGTTTTTTACTCTCTACCTAAGTGGCCATCTCTCGTTTTCATACAACAGAGTTCACCTGTCTACTCCTGATCGTTTTTTTTCCGCTTTGGAAGCCGACACTTCTCGCCTCTGCTCCTGGGTTGGAGAACTCTTCCTTGAGCTGCACAATGGAACGTATACAACACAAGCCCAGGTAACTATTCTTCATGTGAATTTTGTTGGTACATTGACTGTTCATTGTTTGATTTTTATTTTTTTTCACAACCTTTAAATCATTAGATTAAACTACAAACAGCCGTGTTCTTGTTCATACTTTAGATGGCAAGCTCTGGTCAGTGGTAATCCTTTATTTTAATGTGCTCTGCAGGTAGGGTGTCTAGCTTAGTGCTAATGAATCATTAAAATTGCACCCACCGCTCACCTCTGTCCAAAATTTGTAGCTGCGGCATGAAATGTGACCTCACAATCTTTGTTCTGTACATGTGTGTACAGAGCATGTGCATGCATGGATGAGGGGTCCTGTGACTATATTACGAGGACAGTGGCAAGAATTGCAACATATGGTTAAGTATCTTTTTGTTTTAATTTTTCCCCTAAGGCCAAATGCACACAATGCGTTCGGGTTGACACAATACCAGAATTTGGACTTCGATCCCGATACTTTTTGTAGTATTACGATTCTCGATACCAAAACGATACTTTGCAAACTGTAATAAAAAAGAAAATGTAATCATAATTTAAAAAAAAAACTTCAATTTTCTGATGACAGGCGCGTGGTTTGATTAATTTTGAACCTCGAGGTGCTTTGCTTTAACCCCAACATGTTTCTCAGTCATAATGGACAACATTGGGTTAATGTGTGAAGTACATGATGGGGTTAATTACTATTAATGTAAGGCACATGGAGGTGCTAAATTCATAATACCTCGTGCCTCGCATCAGTAAGTGAAAGAAAGCAGTTTATATCTTATTTTTTAACCGTGTACACATCATAAATGACGCTATAAATTTATTATGGTCACGACGATAGCGAATATGTGTATTTTATGTATTGAGACTTTTTTATTTTAATGTTTATTGTAAAAAAAAATGTGTTTTTATTTTTCTTTTACATTTTTTATTTAGCATGACTTTATTTTTTTTTTTTTTTAAATGCCAGTACATTAGCTTGTGTACAGATACTACAGGCAGGTATTAGGAAATACCGAAGTATGCCCCAACAACAGGAAATATGGTCCGACAGCCCTGGGGTCCTTCAATGGACCCTGGGCTGTCTGCCCATAGATGCTATGTCCCTCGATTGCATCACAGGGGCTCTCTGTGACGCAATCCCAGGGGCATCCCCCTTCTCATTTTCCCCTTGAATGCTGCAGTCAACTCTGATCGCAGCATACAGGGGAATAACGTCGGAGATCAGCGATTAGCATGATGTAATGCGGCCGGCGCTGCACTAATGAGCGCCGGCAATGAAGACAGAACATGGGGGGGGGGGGGGGGTTTGCAGTGCGCCCACCATGTTCTATGTCTTCAGTGCTGGCGCTTGTTAGTGCAGCGCCAGCCTTATCACCTCATACTGACTGTGTGCGCACGCTTGTCAGGAGCGGGGCAATGGCTGTATTACACACCCGTAGCCCCGCTCTAACTATATTCATGTGTTACAATACTAAGCTGTGCAACTGCACAGCTTTGTATCGAAATACACAAATTGACGGTATTAAACCGCCTGAGTGTGTACGGCATCGAAATTGTATCGATATTTCGATGCATCGTGCTTCCCTGCGATGCGTATTACATGCGGATTTGCCATGAGGATTTTCGTGCATCATATCTACAGAGTAATACAGTACCAGCAAAGTAATGAGATATCAAGAAATCTCATCTACACGGTGCCGATTTTGTTTCTGCACGTAAAATGAGCAGCGGTGCAGAATTTTAAATCCGCAGCATGTCAATTTAGCTTGCGTTTCTGCATGCAAATTGTATCTGACTAGTTATAAAAATAGCGCACCAAAATCTGAAGCATTAAACCGCACCTATTTCCACGTCAAAATTTAAAAAACACATCAAAAAACGCACTATTGGTACGGATTTTATTTGCGGAATTAGCTGCGTTTAACTGCGGTTTTGATTCTAATTTTCTGCACTAAATTCCGCAACGTGTGCATTTGGCCTTAACACCTTCCCGACCGCCCACTGTCTTTTGACGTCAGGCGGTGCGGGTGCTTAATCTACAGAGACGTCTTTTCGCGTCGCTGCAGATCAGGCTGATGAGCGCTCGTGTGAGCACTCATACTCTAAGCAGGAGCTGTTACTAACAGCTCCTGATGTTAGAGCAGCCTCCTGAACACAGCTGGGGTCGGCAAACATTCGGACCCCAGCTGTTTAACCCTTTGATTACCGCGGTCCGTGACCGCGGCATGATCAAAGGGAATTCCCCTCTTTGATTGCATCACCGGGATTCCAGTGATGCGCTCAAACACCCGGGAATCCCTCTGCAGTCAGCCCTGGGGACCTACAAAGGACCCCAGGGCTGTCTGTTCCGTGTGCCTGCTGTTCGGGCACACTATGTGCTGCCCGATCAGCAGCCTGTGTCATAGTGACACAGTGTAATGTATTAGCATACTGGAGTATGCTAATACATTACAAGTAAAAAATAAAGTTACAAATAAAGTTATCCCTTGATGGGATTAAAATAAATAAATAAAACAAATAAATAAATGAAAAAAGTCCCAAAAAGAGTCTTTATTTTGCATTAAATACATTTTATTGCCCCTACACTAAATAAAAACAAAAAACCTACGCATATTAGGTATCTACACGACCGTAATAACCTAAAGAATTAATCTAATGGGTTATTTAGCGTGAAACGTGAACGGGATGAAAAATAAACCAAAAAAACTATTCCGAGAATCGCTTTTTCCTATATTCGCGCTGTAAAAAAAAAATTTTTTTACCCCCAAACTGTGGGGAAAAAAAAATACTATTTCTCTCGCATAAAACAAGGCCTCATACAGCCACGTCAGTGAAAAAATAAAAAAGTTATGGCTGCAGAAGCGCAGAGAGGCAAAAACAGAAAAATTTAGCTGGTCATTAAGGTCTTTTCAGGCCCGGTCATTAAGGGGTTAAAGCTACTTTTAAGCTGTTGGCTTTAGGTTTAGAAACGCTCTTTCACTCTTAGACTTTTGAGTCCTGGAGCACGTCCAATGATTCTGCTTGGAACAATGCATTAGCGAAAAGGTAATCTAAGAAATGTAATACTAATATGTATATTGGTTTCTGCTCATTTGCTATTTAGATCAAGAAAGGGAACAGACAATGTGAGCAGTTACTGCATGATGTGGAATTCCTCAGCTCTGTTACTCTGGCTCAGGACAAGAGTTTCATTTACCCAAGTGATCGGCTTCAACATCTCTGGAGGTGCAGTCACACTTTATTCTCCATCCATACCTGCCATTAAATCATTGCTGCGGATATTTGGTCCTGAAATTCCTCTACACGACACCTTCCAGCACATTAACAACCTATTGTTATATTTACTCCTATAATACTTTTACCTTATTTAGTTTTTTTTACACTACAGAACACTAAACTTAATTCTAATGGCAGCCACAATTTTTAAACCAAATATGTCAAATAAAATTCCACTCCCGTATTTCATTATATATCAAAACGCAGGTTTAAACTGAGGCTGAACAGTCATGTGTGAACCAGGCCTAAAAGAAAACTCTTCTTTGTAGTAGTAAATCCTAAACCAGACCTGAGCAAAGGCTTCACTTTGCTGTATAGAGTCTGCTCCTCCCCCACACAGTTGTACCTCCCAGAGACTAAAGGAATCACGTGGGATTTGGACCTCATTTTTTTTAAATGAAAGTAAAAACGGTGTCCTGTAATACTGAGGGAAATCTTCTGTTCTGACAATGATATACACAATGCTCAGCCATAACATTAAAACCAGCTGACTAATGTTGTGTAGGTCCCCTCGTGCCGCCAAAACAGCTCTGCGGCATGGACTCCACAAGACCTCTGAGGGTGTCCCGTGGTGTCTGCCACAAAGACTTTAGCTGCAAACCTTTAAATCCTGTAAGTTACGAGGTTGGGCCTCTGAATCGGAATTATTTTTTTCAGCACACCCCACAGATGTTCGATCAGATTGTGATCTGGGAATTTTGGAGGACGAGTCAACACCTTAAACTATTTGCCGTGTTTCTCAAACTATTCCTGAACAATTTGTAGTGTGGCAGGCTGCATTATCCTCCTGAAGGACGCTGCTGCCGCTAGGGAATTTAACCTGAATGGCAACAGGCCCCTATATATAAGCTAGGGGCATAGGGTGACATTTTAGCCCGAAACGTCGAATGTGGCCTGAAAAGCATGATATTGAAGTGCTGTCTTTTACTACTTTCGCATGTTCGAATTATTCTCTTCTCTTATGGCTAAATGGTGTATATAGAAAATAGTCCTTAGAATTTCATCCACTGACACTACTATGTTTGGTGGTGTTTTTTCTTACCATGTATTAATGATTTTGTGTAATATGGCAGTGCTGATGTGAGGCTGGTTTTTTTTTCACTCCTGGTCAAGGTTATTGCTTTTGAATCAGTTCCATGATGTGCTACCAGGTAGCTGTATCGAGCTGGTGGTTGAAGATGCTTTGAGATACTATGAAGGTAAGACCATTTATTTCAACCCATAAACTGTTTGTGTTTTTGTTCGGGTGTCATGTTTTCCGGATATGGAGCTTCTAGACCCTAAACCAGGTTCCAGCTGCTGTTGATGGTTGTCTGTAACAGGGATGAGCCTCTTCGTCTTTTTCATGATAGTGGTTGTTATAGTTAACAGATGAATAAAGTTTAAGTAATGTTCATAATAAATAATAAACCCCTATGGTTAAAATCATCTCTTTTTTTTTTTTTTTCAACACTGATCTTTTTTTTTTTGTATGATAGAAATCCGAACAGATGGAGCCAAACTTCTCAGTGAAGCAATGCAGTCCCTTCTAAAGACTCCATCCCAGCCTGCGGCAAGTCAGTCGTTCTCAGTAATAAACACGTTGCCTTGGGAGCGCACAGAGGTTATTTCTATACCAGGACCAGCGGAGCAGTGTTTGGGTAAGTTTCTCACATTTAGTACAGTTTGTGTATGCTATATCCAGTGTAGGGCTGCTGAGTTGTGGCCCATGCAACACAAGTTAAACTCTGACAGATTAATTTTGCCCTCATCTGCAAAATTTAGAGAGGCAAGAGAAATTTGCAATTTCTTGTCCTTGGCCATGATGCTCACACTTGTAAGATCTATTTGATATGTTACAACATGCTTCTCTCACCATACAGTGCTACATGCATACCTAACGGCATGGTACATACACTATATGGCCAAAAGTATATGAAAACCCCTCCCAATTATTGAGCTCCGGTGTTTCAGCCACACCCATTGCAAACAGATGCATAAAGTCAAGCACACAGCCATGCAATCTCAATAGGCAAACATTGCTAGTAGTATGGGTTGTACTCAGAGCTCAGTAACTTTAAACTTGACATTGTCGTAGTATGCCACCTTTGCCACAAGTCAGTTCATTAAATTTCTGATCGCTAGATCTACCCTGGTCAACTATATGTGCTATGATTGTAATGTGGACGCGTCAAGGAGTAGCAACAGCTCAAAGTGGTAAACCACGCAGACTCGCAGAGCAGGGCCGCTGAGTGCTGAAGTGTCTGACACATAGAAATTGTATATCCTCTGTTGCATTACTCACTACAAAGATCCAAACTGCCCGTGAAAGGGACAACAGCACTTGAACTGTGCTTTAAGAGTGTTATAAAGTGGGTTTCCATGGTCTAGCCGCTGCACACAAGCCTAAGACTACCATGCACATGTGTAAAGCACACCGCCACTGGACCCCGGAGCAGTGGAAACGTGTTCTCTCGAATTCTGAATCACATTTTCACCTGTGCACAAAACGAGGGCCATAAATACATGGTTTGGTTGGAGGAAGTCAAATGGCCGGCACAGAGCCCTGACGTCAAGCCCATGGAACACTTTTGGGATGAATTTAAATGCCAATTGGGAGCCAGAGCTTTTCATCCAACATAAGTCCCTGACCTCAAAAGTTCTATTTTTGATGAATGGGCACAAATTTCTACAGAAACACTACAACATTTTTTGGAAAGAGTGGAGGCTGTTATAGGCGCAAAAGGCGGCCCAGCTCCGTAGTAAAGGCGTTTTATATTGATATCCTATGCTTAGAATAGGTCATTAATATCAGATCGGTTACGGAAACAGCTGAGCTACGCTGTTTCCGTAAGCCCCATAGAACTGAATGCTAGTTACGGAACCATTGTAGCTACGCTGCTTCCGTAACTGTCATTCACTACTATGGGACATAAAGAAAAAGCGTAACTCACCGAATTACGCTGTTTCCGTAACTCCCGACCATGTAATCTGTAAGTGGTCGGGAGTCAGCGTGAGCACAAAACAAAGAGCTAGAACGGGGTTTAGGGGACCCCATTCTAGAGATAGGTGCGGGTCCCAGAAGTGGGACCCACATCTATCTGACATTTATGACCTATCCTGTGGATGTGTCATAAATGTCCCTCATAGGAAAACCCCTTTAAGTAATGGCAAACTTTAGTAGCAATTAATGTGCCACGGTTTCTAATAAGCTACATGGTATTTTGTTTTCTGTGGCACACAATGTATGTAAAGTGGCACAGATATGTCTGTCCGCTAGCGTTCTCTGCACTAACAAATTAGATTGCTATACACAAAATTATTTCATACATTTCCCGCAATCTAAAACTGGCCATAGATGTATTTTTCATTTTATGTTACTGATATTGAACATCTAGGACACATTTAACCTGTAAATTATATTTTGTACAGTCAGAAAGTTTTTGTTGTTTTTTTGCGGCGATTCCACGTGCTAGCGTGTCACATTTCTGTAAAGCCGCTGTCTCTCCTAGGGTTCTGAAAGAGGTGGCCCGCTATTACATGGAGCTTTTATACCAAAATTAAGGATCACTTTTGGGATCCAAACTACAAGGTAGCAGCATTCCATGTTACATATGAAACCTATAGTCTCCACTAGCCCCCTGTGGTAACCATGTTATTATTCTTGTGTCATATTGACTTTTCTATCCTGTATTTTTTAAGGACTAGTGAAAGTGCCCAGTATGGGCTATGCTGTGTTGACTGAAGGAATGAGTCCTGTTTCACCTGTCATAGTGGTCATGCAGGTAGGTTCTGATCCAGTAGATTAAACATGCCCAGACAGCAATGAATGTGTGTATATGGATCTTGACAATTAAGGTTGCATTTCTCTTTTACAATTTTACCAGCACAAAAGCATCTACATCCCTTTATACAATATAATAGGTGTGTATATATAGAGAGCGCTATATAGATATGGTGACTGATTACTACAAACCTACACAATGGTAAGCCACCATACAACACAGACTAGTATAACTGAGCACAGGGGGTATTGACCAGGCCTTTAGACCAGTCAGAATGAGACTGTGGCATGCACCCTCAACACAACATAAATATATGTGGTCAAATAAATGTGGCTTGTTGAATCGTGGTAGGTAATGTATCATCTTGGATGGCATAAATATAATGTATTCAAGACCTGCTTTGACAGTTTTCATATTACCAGCATGTACTTAATTCTTTATTATAGTAAACAGTGTGTATGTGTGTGTGTGTGTATATATATATATATATGAAGGGTATGTGCTACTGCTTTCAATTGGTGGTCCTCAGAGCTTGCTTCAACATTATGTATTGTCATTTTGAGATATATTTTACCTTTAAAGAAACATTAGGCCTAATCCCTTTTAAATGGGATTTACTGGATTAGAAAAACATGACTGTTTTCTTTCAGAAACCTCACCACACCTGATCACAGGTTGTGTCTGCTATTGCAGCTCGGTTCCATTGAAGTAAATAAGGCAGTCCTTCAATACAACACACAGCATGTGAGAAGGGGGGGCTGTTTTTGTAAGAAAGCATAATTTTATTTTGATCCTGTGGAGTCTCTTTAATTTATTTTGTAGTGCAATGCAATACATTGTCCCTTGTTCTGAACACGAAATACAATGAAAATGATGTTTGCCCCGTGATGACTTACATAGCTGCAGATCTGTGAGCCTCCAGAAGCATTTGTATACGCAGCCGTTCCATAAGCTGCACTTTTATATATTTTCTATTTTAGGATTCAATGCCTTTTAATTAACTCTCTCTTTAGAATGATGGTTCGATAACTATGCAGAATGGAATCCTTCAGGCCAACATTGATTCGATGGGACGTTTGACATCTCTAAAGCTCTTATCCTGCAACAGGTAAAGCAGTTTACAATGTTATCAATGGGCAAATATAACACTTATTGCACCAGCTGTAATTCTGTGAGTGCTCCCTCTAATTTCTAGAACCTAACTTTACAATAATTCACACAAAATGAAATATAGTTGCACAAAACTGGTCGTGTGAAGGCAAGTCCAAACGTAGTGCTCCTTAACCCAAATGCATTCCAGAACTGCGTTTCTATTGGTAACAACCCATAAGTCCGATTTTGGTACCCGTAGCAATTCTGTTCTGGGTTGTATTTGTGTTGAGGAGCGCCACATTTGGACTTGCCTTCACTTTTCGACAGGTTTAGTGCAACTTTATTTTTTAAATGTTTTAGTTATTAATGGGAAAAAGTCCTTCCTTATTAGAGTGACCTTGTGTAAGAACGTAAAACAGAACCGCTAATAAGGACATTTTATTGATCTAGTCTGTATTCTTACTTATGGATTACTCTAGATATATTGCATGTATTACAGTATTCAATTGAAACCTTGTGTTAGTGCATTTATTGTAACTATGTCTCTTGTTCCAGAGAGTGCGTCCCAAGAGCTTGTTACGGGAACCAGTTTGTGATGTTTGATGACGTTCCCTTGTTCTGGGATGCTTGGGATGTGATGGACTATCACTTGGAGACCAGGTAGCTTTGATCAGTCTTGCTTGGGTCAAGTAAATATTCTTGTTACTGTTTTCTATTCTCTTATTCTGCCATGTTCTCATTGTAGAAAACCTGTAACCAGTATCTTGACAAAACTAGAAATCCATTGTGATGGAGGACTGAGAGGAGTTGTGAAGTTTAGTCTGAAAATCAGTGATCATAGTACTATTGTGCAAGAGATAATCCTGGAGGCTTCAAGTCCATACATCAGATTTAATACTGAGGTAATGGATGTAATAAAGTACAACTCTGCATAAAAGCCAAGAAAAAGTATTGGGAAAAAAACTATAGTTGACAGTCCACGGTTAAACGCAATATGACTTTTATATAACAAATAATAATATTGTAAGGTTATATTTTTATGTTTGGAATTAACAAAATGACATAATATGCTTGCACAACATCACTGGATAGAAACAGAAGCTCTATTCCCTTTTACTTTTTTTTTTTTTTATAGCTTTTTTTTTTTTTTTCAACAAACATATGTGGAAAGGCATAGAAAGATTTAATACACGTGGATTAATATGGATGGTTTAAGTTTTCATTTATCCATTAACGTTAAAAAAATAAAAATAAATAAAAATATGCTGATGGGACACTTAGGCTGCGTTCACACCTGCTTTGTCAATTCCATTGTTCTGCTCCATCATAGGAGCAGAAAAATTACATTTATGGAGTGTCTGACATCAATGGCAACCGACAGATCCCATTGACTTATAATGGGGCCCGTTGGGTTCTGCCAAGGAGTCCGTCGTTTTCACAGTAAAAAATAGCACTGCATGCATCGCTATTTTCACGTCAAATTTGGCAGAATCTGCAACGGAGATTCCAAATGGAACCGCCAATGCAGATGTGAGCAGAGCTTTAATTTGCCCTTTTGCTTTGATCTTTGCACGCTAGTTTAGTTTCCACGTCACTAACATCCAAAAGTTATGTTTGAGTTTACTGCAGAGTTAATACGGTATGAAGGCTATTATCGTGGTAGAAGACTATAATTTTTTTTGTCTAATGAAATGTAGTTTCTGGGTTCCGTTTGGTTCATGTATATATTATAGATGTCTTCATGTTCTGCAACAGGTAACCTGGAGTGAGGCTCATAAGTTTTTGAAAGTTGAATTTCCTACTTCAGTTCACAGTACAAATGCAACGTATGAGATCCAGTTCGGACATTTACAGAGACCAACTCATCGCAATACTTCTTGGGACTGGGCCCGATATGAGGTGGGGGTCTTCACACTGTTCCTGTATTAGCGCTTTGATTACCAGATACAAAGAAAAATCAATAATGCTGTATAATGTTTGAAAGCAATGGTGTTGTAGATAAACCATACAAGAGGAGTCGCCTCATTTATAACCATCATTTTGGAGAAAATAAGGCTGCACCTGTCCCTTAGGTCTAATCTCTCCTTTTGTGGCTATTTTTCCTGATTGTGACCCATCCCCTTTGTACTAAACGGGGGCAGCCATTACATTTCCAGCCACTTGAAGGCTTTATGACAACATCTGTGTTAGGGGTATGTGAAGAAGGACTGGTCAAACTGAAAAGGAGGAGTTTATTTAAAATGATATACCGTATACAACATTGAAACTATTTGCACCCACAAACATCAAACTCCGTTCACTTAAAGTGTAACTTCAGATTTTGGCCAAAGTTATGGCGCTCTGCTTGGTCCTCCAGTTTCACTTCTCTCAAGCAGAACAGGTTGCAGTGTGGGTGGAGATTGGAGGCGCTATTGTGTTGGTGTCTGTCTTCTCGTATAAATCGGTGAATTATAACTCGGCACACTTAATTTGGATGCAATTAGGTTGTAAACGTTCCACAAATGGAATGTATCATACAAAGAAAAATTGGAACGTAGACACAGTGAAGAATATTTCTATCTGCAACATCCGGAGAAGACGTTTTGGCCCGTCCAGCGCCTTGTTCACTGTCCCACTGAGTCAGTAAGAATTTGGCTTGTATAGCACTGTTTTTCCAAAAATTGTTTCACGTGCCATTCCACGTTCAAGCATTCTCCTTTATTCAGTACCCAGTGAGAACAAAGAGAACAAACAGGCGCTACGTAGGGTGAGTACGTCAGGGTAAAGGTGACTTTCTCTGTTGAGCATAATAAATGGAGGCTCATCCTAAATGGTTGTGCAACACTATTGCGGAGCGAGATGGCTGGGAAGGATGCTGCCGGTGTCGTAATCCCCAGAGCGTCCGGTGCCAACCTCGTTGGGGAGTAGATGCATGTAGATAAAAATAATAGAAACCAGGTAGGATCCACTGTAAAAAAAACAAAAAACAGACACCATCCAGGTGCAAAACCTCCACAAGTCAATCTCTTTTTTGGTAAAAGCTAATTTATTGTATATAAACAATAGGGCATAATGAAAAAAAAACAAGAGTCTAGTATATATGACTAAGTGTGGCAGTAAACGAGACCCTGGACGGGCCAAAACGTCTCCTGATGTCACACATTTCAATATTCTTCACTACGCTTTTGTTACAATTTTGATCTATATGATACATTCCATTTTTGGAACCATTCAAACCTAATTGCATCCAAATTGAGAATACTGAGTTACAATACATTGATTTATATGAGGGGACAGACCCCAACTCACTAGCACTTTCACCTGCAGTGTAACCCATTCTACTTAACATTCAGGTAAGTGACTCTTGAGAGTCAGAGCACCATAACATTGGCCAAAAGCTGAAGGTTACGTTTTAAGTCAACGGAGTTTGATTGTGGGTGCAAATAGTTTCAATTTTGTATACGGTATATCATTTGTAATAAGCCCCTCCTTTTATATGATACATTTCATTTTTGGAAACATTAAAGCTCATTTGCATCTAAATTGAGAGTGCTTAGTTATAATTCATTCACGTACCTGAATGGCGCTGTTCCAGAGATCCCGCGCTGTTCTCTTTAGTTTTCCCTACGCAGCCTCCCTTTTATCTCATGACAGCGTTGCTTTGTTGTCATGGCCAGCACAGGCTTCATCTTTCTTTTCTCACAGATCTTGTTTTTACCAAAAGGTAGATCCTGTATATATCGCATACTCACCAGATCAATCTTCTTCACTTTAAAGTGTTCAAACAATCCCTCAAAACCCACTTTAATAAAGTTACCTTCCCTCATTCTTTGTATCCTGAATACGCCATCCACATCTGCAACTCCAATGTTCAATATGACTTTCAGCCGCTGCCTTCTACCATACATGTTGTATCTACAGATTTCAGATTGTAAGTTTGTGCACGGTCACCTTCCCCTCCTCCTTATGTTTGTAGTTTACACCCCTTGTTATGATGTTTTTCCATTATATGTATGCTGTATATACATACGTGACGTTTCCTGTTCCCTTTGCAGGTTTGGGCGCATCGATGGATGGATCTGTCCGAGCACGGCTTTGGAATAGCTGTTCTAAATGACTGCAAATATGGTTGTTCAGTGCTTGGGAATGTTCTCAGCCTTTCCTTGTGAGTCATTGTCCATATGTTTTTTCTAATCTAACCCTTTTGAAAGTCAAAATCTGTAATCCAGGTAAATAGAAATGTTCCTTCCCTAGTTGGCACATCTACTGTGCTGTCACTCCAGATGGTTTCTTTGTTTTGTCTCTTAGTCATTGTGATAGCGCAGGCATGGCTTTGTGCCTTAGGCTGTGTACACCACCAGTTATGAGAACACGTTCGGCATATTCATGGGAAAGATCCCGGCGCATTTGCCAAACGTAGCCGTAGGCCTCCATTCACCCGACAGAGGCCAAAAGGAAACTATAGTTGTTATGAATTATTTTTTTTTTTTTCTTGCTGTATAGGAAAACGCAGCAGACATCGCTTTCTTTTACAGTGGGTCACCACAAAAAACGACCCTATTTTTAGGACTACCAGACTCCTCATTTGACACCTTCCCGCCGCAGCCATTTTTCGGATTTTTTATTTCAATTTTTTTTCCTCCCCACCATCCAAAAGCCAAAACTTTTTTTTATTTTTCTGTCGATTAAGTGGTATGAGGGCTTATATTTTGCAGGATAAGCTATAGTTTTTAATTATACCATTTTGGGATACATGTGAGGTATTGTTCACTTTTTATGTGGTCGATGAGGTGACCAAAAAAATGGTGATTCTGGTGTTTTACCATTTTATTTATTTATTTTTTTTACGGCGTACACCGTGCGGGTTAAATAATGATATATTGTAATAGTTCAGACTTTTACGGATGCGGCGATCCCAATTATGTTTATTTATTTTTACTATGCTCTAGGGGGAAAATGGGAAAAGGTTTTTTTTATTTAGAACTCTAAATATATTTTTATTTTATTTTTTAACATAAAAAAAAAAGCAAAAGTTTATTTTACAAATCTTCCCTTTTTTTAAATTATTTTTTTTTTTTTTAATTAGTCCCCCTAGGGGACTTCAACCAGCGATCGTTGTGTCGCTTGCACTATTTACTGCTATACTAATGTATTGCAGTATATCGTCTTTCTGACAGGCTTCTATTAATCCCTGCCAGAGGCAGGGCTTAGTAGGAGCACAAAGATGGCGGACCTGGGGGCCTCCATTAGGCTCCCAGGCAGCCATAGCAACCATCGGCACCCCGCGATTGCATTGCGGGGGGAGCAATGAGCTGCTAGGGGGGGTCGCTATTGACCGCGGCATTTAATGGGTTAAACGAGCACGATCACGCTCGTTACTGTGAAGTCTCGGCTGTAACATACGGCCGCCCCTGCATCGTATGGAGCGGGTTCACTTCGTCAAATGTCGGGAAGGGGTTTTAAAGCTTAGAAGAGGGACAACTTTTTTTTGTGTTTTTTTTTTTTTTTTTTTTTTTTTTTTACTGTACATGTTCCATGGGTAATATTAAGGAGATACAGTACCATAGTGCTCGATCATAATGCCAGCCTTAGTGCATCAATATAATGCCAGCCTCAGTGCCCCCATGCCATGACGGGCACAGTGCCGCAACATATTGGCAGCTTCCCTGAACATACCAGACAACAGAGGTGTGGAGAGGAAGGGGTTAATGGTGATGAATCTGCTTTTGCTGCGCCATTCATAGGAGGGGGCGTGGCTAGAAGGTCCTTGCAGATCAGTACCTGCACAGATTTACTGTACTGTGTGTGCAAATGTCTGGGTTATTTGCTTACTGAACAGACAGATTTGACATTCGTCTGTGTGTAAGATGTGACTGTTCGGTGAGCAGATAACAGAGATTCTTTGCACACAGCACAGGACATTTTGCTTCCATAACACTGCACTGCAGGACTTTACCGGCAGCTGCCTGCAGTCAGACTATTAGGCCTTATTCACACGACCGTGATACGGCCGTTTTCAGAACAATGATGTTCTACGGGTGTATTCACACGCCCATTTTTTTAACGGCCCGTGAATAATGGCCATCAAAAAATAGTACATGTCCTATTTTTGGCCGTTTTAACGGCCTGGCAGCCCCATAGAAGTCAATGGATCCGTTCTTAACAGCTGTCAATACATGTAACAACCGTTAAAAACGGATCTGGGACATGGGGATTTGTAAGGGAACTACTAGTTCCCTTGCTGGCTATCGGCGGCGCGACGACACTCACCGATGCAGCACAGACTTCCTCTGGTCTGGTTGATAGTCATCGTGCTGCCTTCGCAGATCCCGTGAGACTAGCGACCAGACAAGGAGACGACAGCGTTGGTGAGAGGGACCTTACCTGAAGAAGACAGCGCTGCATCGGTGAGTTATGTAGGGCATTCATGTCGGCTTGTGTGGCATCATATACATCGGGGCTTGTGTGGCATCATATACGTCGGGGCTTGTGTGGCATCATCTACAGGGGCGGGGCTGTGTGGCCTCTACAGGGGCGGGGCTGTGTGGCCTCTACAGGGGCGGGGCTGTGTGGCCTCTACAGGAGCGGGGCTGTGTGGCCTCTACAGGGAGGGGGCTGTGTGGCCTCTACATGGGGGGGGGGGCTGTGTGGCCTCTACATGGGGGGGCCTCTACATGGGGGGGGGGGCTGTGTGGCCTCTACATGGGGGGGGCCTCTACATGGGGGGGGGGGGGCTGTGTGGCCTCTACTTGGGGGGGGGGCTGTGTGGCCTCTACGTGGGGGGGGGCTGTGTGGCACCATATACGGGGAGGCGCGTGGCATCATATAAAGGGAGGTTGTAAATAGTGTCTAGGTGAACATGTGACCTTCCTCTGGGTGTTTTCAGGGGGTTGGGACAAAAAAGCCTGACCAATGAAATCCATCTGTTTTTTTTTTTAACGGCCATGAAAAACTAATGCACAACGGATGTCAAAGGGCCATTAAAAACAGACGGATTGGAAATAGATAAAAATTTAGAGACACACTGATGCAAAATGGCCATGAAAAACTGACCAGTTGATCATTTTTAATGGACATTTTTTTTTCACTGTCGTGTGAATATAGCCTTAGATGATACGGAAGTTTGCAGCAGTTTTTAGGCTAAAAAGTGTCTAATAGTAAAAAAAAAATAAAAAAAAATAAATATGGAATATGGTGCGGTATACGCTTTATTTCTTTTTACATTGGGGCCAATGGCTGACACATACCTCTGACGGAAGGCTCTGACAAGGTGTGAACGGAGCCTGAGCCATTATGATTGGAACAATGGCTGTAATACCCAGCCGCACTCCCTGTCACTGGAGGCCACTGGTTTTCCCTCTTGTATGGAACGATTCGTTTTGAGATAGTCAAATGGGAGGGGGGCATAGGGTGGAATCCTTGTGTTGCGACCAGTGGCCATACGTTATACAGGCAGTCAGCCCAGGGTAAATTATGATAAGTATTGCGTAAATAGAAATGGGTAAGTAATCTCTGATAAGCTTGGTTTATTTTATATTGCTGCGTGACAAAGCACCTGGAAAATATTAGTCAGGTGCGAACCATGATCTATGACTGATGCTATGATCTTACTCTGCCATGTAGGAGAAGTCTGCGATTTTCCCTCTTTACCACTTTCGCCTCCTTACTCTTCCCTCTGCCTGGAAAAAAAAAAGGCAGAGGGTAATAGGCCTAACTGTCCCAGACAAAATAGCGCAGTATGCAGCGCTTTTTTGTCCAGAAAAATGATGGAACCAATTGTAGTCTAAGGGTCCTGTCGGGGGCCGTTGGTGGTTTGACGGATCAGGTACTTCCATTATTTTCGTTATTCTGTTTCCATGACTGAACAGAATAACGCAAATACTAGCTCAGATGTGAACAGTGTCTTACCTAATCATTTCCCTCCAACTTTTATATGAAAATCAGTAGGGAAATGAGCCTGAGGCTTGGACCTATGTGAATCACCCCTAAGCACATAAAAATGCAAGTATTTATCATATCCATTATGAAGTCAGATATTTTAAGGGTTTTATAATTAGGGTTTGTTTTATTAGACTGAGATCTCCAAAGTCCCCTGACGCAACTGCTGATATTGGACGTCACCAGTTTTCCTATGCACTTCTGCCTCATGAGGGTATGTATCTGGGCATTTAAATATTTTTGTATTCTTATTATTATTGCAGTTAATTTGAATTCTGTGTTTTAACTAATCACACCATCGAAATAGAAAATACCCCTGTTGCTTTTTTTTTTTTTTTTCCATTCTATTTTTTTTAACATTTTGGATAAAGTAAAAATCTTTTTACATTACAATTAATGAGCTGCTCGTGACCTTTTAACCTGGAACATAGTATGTGAAATGGATCTTTTAGCGTACCACAGTACCTCGGACTAAATCCCGGGCCTTGTGAGCATATGGACTTGAGTTTAGAGGTCCATTTACATGAGCAGATAATCGGTCCGATTCCAACAATAATGTGAATAGGTGCAGCGACTCGACGACTAGCATTAAAATGCTTGTTGAGTGTACAAATAACCATAAAAATAATGGTTGTTCTGACGTTGCGGTATGTAAACATGAATCGTTTGATAGCAGACATGTGACATTGTTAAATAGGTGACCAAACGATCAATTTTCAACAATTCTTGTGTAATCGTTATTTGATCGCTTACAGCAATTGTGTCGAAGATCGCTAATAAGAAGATCCGCCCATGTAAATGGATCTTAACGGGACAATATCTGCATGGGGTCTGATTTTTTTTTCATGTTTTTATTGTACTTTATTGTAACATTTTAAATCTTCCTGTCAGGGTCGTTTCAAGACGCTGGTGTAATTGCGCATGCATATAACTTCTGTATGCCCCTTCTCACCACCGCAGCGCTAGCTACACCGCCTATATCCTGGAGTGCTTTTACTGTACTTTCCCCAGCCGTAGTCTTAGAGGCGGTCAAACAAGTAAGTGCAGCACGTCTTGAATGGTTGGCACTAAACTTGCTTGGGCAGGTCTACGGTCACATTTTTCTAATGTTATCTTTTGGAATTTGTAAAATGATCCTCTGTATGATACGTTTTACAGGACATTCGTGCCCTTTTATATAGACTGTGGTGAAATAGATAGTTTTATAGGGAGTGTATTTGTTTGCAGAAAACGGGGAATGCAGGAAAGTTTCTTCTGCCTCGGTAATGAAAATGGCTTTATTGCAGGAATTCTCACAAGTTCAGGAAGTTTTAGGGATGCGGAAAAAGCGTTTATACCTTGTACCTATATCGAGTTATCAGCTGTTGTAGCTACCTGGTGGAAGTTATATGTGCAGCCTGACCAGTCATCAACACTTCCTCCTCTGTTCTCCGGCATTTTAGCAAATTTATATGGACCTGATGTAGATCCAAATATTTCTCAATGTTCAGTATGTAGACATTAATATGGATGAAGATGGGGATCCACATAATTTCTCTATGAAGACAAGGAATCCCTAGAGCACAATACAGGAACTGTTATGGGCAAAGCAGCACAGATTTTCTCTATAGGGGTGGTCTATAACATCACTTGTTGATCACACCGTACAGGAATAATACAATCTTTTTTCCATACGTTTTTATGTAGCGCTTGCCAGAGTTCTTCTATTGATAGCACATTGGATTGTCTGTGAAAGGCATTACAATGAGCACATGCTGGTTTATAACGCTATACAATTGATCATTTAAGGCACCTAAATGTTCATCACATAATCACATAACATCTTGAGGCCCCATGCGCACGACCGTAGTTTTTATCTGCAATTTACGGATAAAATACTAACACATTCATTTATATCGGCCACAGAGACCTTCCCGTGTATTTACAGGTGTTTGTCCGGGCTGTGGAAATGAGCGCGGTCCACAAATGTGGATGACACTGCACAGCCGGTGCGTGATGTAATCACGGACCATGCACATGGCTACGGTCATGTGCATTAGGCCTTGCAGTTGAGCCATACATTAAACCTCATACAAAAAACAATCTTCTACTGTGTTCACACCACGTTTGGTGTGTACGTTCGTCCTATATGCATGGAAATTCTCGGAACCGATGCAGCTGTACGCTATATAACTGCCTGCATCTGCCATGGACTCCCGTTAGAAAAAAGAAAAACTATCCTGCACACTTTCCTTTTTTTTTTTTTTAATCAAAATGCTCTTGTATTGGAAAGTGTTTGTAATAAATTAAGAGTGTGTTTGACGTACATAGAGGGGGGGGGGGGGGATATCGTTTCCAGCATGTACTGTATTCCAAACATGGCCTAAGATGTACATCGTTAATATATAAAGCGCTACTCTATAGCTAATGAAATGTGGACATTTTCTTTTGTTATATGTTATTTTTCCTGTCCTGTCAGAGAAAATATCAATGCCTTTGGATTATTGGTGGTTTAGTCTAACCCTCCACTTAAAATACATAAAAATAAGGAAAAACCAGACTAAAGCTGTAATATTTAGACATATTATGTGAAGACCAGTTCATTGCAAAACACACACATGATTAAAATGTTGAAATAAGAAGATATAACCTCTCTGCTTAAGTTCACTTGGATTTAAAGTTCACTTGACAATAATAAAGCTATATTACTACTTGCAATGAAAAGTATAACACAATAGTGGCAGGAGTTCCATTGTATTTTGTTCTAATCCTATTTCATGTTTCGCATGGACTGTTCTCACAGGCAGAGAAGCGGCCGGATTCCCTCGTACTGAGGCTCTATGAGTCTTTTGGGAGCACTGTAGATACTTGGCTGCAGATCTCACTCCCTGTTAAAGAGGTTTTCTTGTGAGTATATACAATGTTTAGTAAAAACTCTATAGTTGATATAAATGACTGAATGTTCGTGTAATAGAAATCATTGAAGGCTGCCATATGTATTTCAGACTTACAATTTTTCAGTATTGGATTTCTACAGTACATTTTCTGCAATCTGTGATGTGTGAATTTCAAGGGGTAGAATTGAAGCGGTTGTAAACTAATACAATATTGTGTTTGATAGTGGGAACACTGGCAATTCTTCCACTTCTTAGTATTTGTACTGTTTAAAATGTGTCTGTCGGCAGTTGTCACCGCTGCAATGGAGCGAAACCAGACACACCGGGTCTTATGGACTAAAACCGGTCTTACAAAAAAAGAGAGTGAATGGGAGAAATGGATTATTACTGGCGCATTGTACAAACCGTGTACCAGTCTCTTCCCCCAGGGCAATGTGCACCAGATTTATTGACCGGCCGCAAGCCTTGTTCGTGAATCTGTCGCTGGGTGAAAACAATGCAAAAGGTAGTCCGCACCTCCCTCTGTCAGCCCACTGGCGCCCTGTGATGCTACCGCAGGGTCTGATGCTTTAACATGGAAGCGTGGGGCCAAAGCATTATAGCTGCTGCAAATCCCCTAGGAGGAAAAAAATGAAGTACAATTAAGTTTAATAAAGTTTCAAAAAAAATAAAAAGCCCCCTCCTCCCCCCCCCCCCCCCCCCCCCAAAAAAAAAAGTTTACCAAAAAAATCACTATTTTGTTTTTAAAAATATGTATTTTATTATAATGAACTATTTGGTATCGTCGCAATCATAAAGATATTTTTTACTGTGTGCTAAACGGTGGGGACACAGAAAATGGAAAAATGACAGTCAGAATTTCTTCTTCTTCTTCTTTTTTTTTTTTTTTTTTTTGCATTCCTCCTCCCCCAAATGATTATGAAATTAAATTTACCCCAAAATTATGCCAATAAAAACTTAAACCTGTCTCTCAAAAAACAAGTCCATTAAGGAAAAACTAAAAAGCTATGGATCTCGGAATGCATCAACAGCAAAATTACTTTTTCTTATTGTGCAAGTACTAAAAAAAAAAAAACAATACATATTTGGTATCGCCGTATATGTAATAAATTGTAGAACAATGTTAACTTATTTTCACCGCTCGGTAAACAGTGGAAAAATAAAACGCAAAAAATTCAATGGGATTTTTTTTTATGCGTTCACCCACCCCGAAAAAATTCATAGTAGCTGATTAATAAATTACATGTACCCCAATTAGTTCCGTTAATTAATACAATTCGTCTCAGAAAATCAAGCCCTCATACAGCTACATCCACGGAAAAATGATTGCGTCATGGCTCTTGAGTTGCTAATATGGTAAAACCAAAAATATTTCTTGGTCCTTAAGGGGTTAAAAAACAACCTTCGACAGACCTATTGGAGAAATGTCCTGGCGTTGTTTTTTGGATGCTTTTCTAGTTAGAAAAGTGTCTGAAATCTTTAGTAAATGAGATCTGCTCACCGCCACTCTGAAGCCCATTTGCCATGTATTTCTCAACGTATTTACACCAGAAAACTGGCGTAAATACATTGACAAACGTGACCCAATATATATTCTAAAGAACTGATGACTCGCAGAAACCACACTGACGTAACACAAACAGTCATATGGATGAAAAAACACCCCTTTTTTTTATGCGGACGCGCATTGAACAGATTATCGCCTAATGAGGCCACAAACATAGTAGATCTGTTTTTATTTATATTAATAAAGTAAGTCATTCTTGTGTATTGGGGAGGACTTGACCCTTTTTAGGTACCTAATATTAATACACTAAACTATCTCACTAGGGTATCTGTTAAGTTGTTACATTAAAATACCATAAACTACCGAAGTTTACTTTGTGGATTACTTTGATAGATGCTTTATGGGTCTCATTGGCCCACGATATAAAATACCACAGCAGCGGTATTGTTATTGCAAGCTATTGTTCTTTCTCCCCTCAGGTGTGACCTCCTGGAACGTCCATGCAGCAGCCAACCACTTGTGATCGAGGAGCAGGGCGTGAAACTTTCCTTCACTCCATTCAAGGTGCTCTCTCTTCTCTTGGTTCTGCGGAGATAGCGTCTTAGTGAACACTGGAATATTCCAAGTAATGGTCTTTATATCTGGTATTATACAGTATGTGCAGTTCAGAAAGAAAAGAATATGTCCATCAAGTTCAGACAGGGGAAGGGAGAGGATGTGGATGAAGGGAAAGGGTAGAATTTGTGTCCCCTATTAATCCAGAGGAAGGCAAAAACAAACAATAAGGTATGAGTAAGAATGCTGACTTTCCATTAGATTTCTTGAATATGAATATCTTGCCTTAAAGGAGTTTTCCCATCTTGGACAATTATGGCATATCCACAGGATATGCTATAAAAGTCTGATAGATTCGGGTCCTAGCTCTGGCACCCGCACCTATCTGTAGACGGGGCCCTCTAAACCCCGTTCTAGCTTATTCGGCTCTCGCTGCCTCCCGGCCACTTCCTGGTTAGGTGGTCAGGAGTTACAGAAACAGCCGAGTGCTTGCTGAGCCACGCTGTTTCCGTAACTCCCATAGAAGTGAATGGTAATTATGGAAGCCGTGTATCATGACGAGCTATGCTGTTTCCATAGCTACCAAGTTCCGGAAACCGCATAACTCGCTCTGCTACCGTGTTGCAGTAACTCCCATTCACTTCTATGGGAGTTACGGAAACCGCATAGCTCATCGAGCTCTCGGCTGTTTCCGTAACTCCTGACCACCTAAACAGGAAGTGGCCGGGAGGCAGCAGAGCTGAGTAAGCTACAACAGGGTTTAGGGGCCTGTATCTATCGAACATTTATGGCATATCCTGTGGATATAGTAAATGTACAAGGACTCGTCACTCAAGTTTGCGGTGAAATAGTTTTATTTTGCAATCCACTTATTATATAAAAGTTTTCGGCCCACATAGGCCTTCATCAGATCATTTGGATTGCTCGGGAACAAAGTATATAAAACAAGCATAGAAGACTGTATCACCCTCTTACGCAACATCCGTTTTACTACAGCCATTTACTACAGCAACGGATGTTACGTAAGAGAGCGATACACAGTCTTATATGCTTGTTTTATATCCTTTTTCCCAAGCAATCCAAATTATCTGATGAAGGCCTATGTGGGCCGAAACCGTTTATATGATAAGAGGATTGCAAAATAAAATGTCGAACTATTTCACCGCAAACTTGAGGGCCAAGCCCTTGTACATTTACTATTAAGGAGTGGAATCCTACTCTAGCACCACCGTATACCAGAGTGCCGTACATTCTAGAGATATCCTGTGGATATGCCATAAATGTCCAAGATGGTAAAACCCCTTTAAATTGAACCAAGGTAATTTTCTCTTTCTTGGACCCGCAATGTTCTGCAGCTTTAATACAGACCGTATGGTAAAGGTTCACAAGATAATCATTGAATTATTCTGACTGTATATGTTCCAATTTGTATGATTTATAACATAATTGGTTTATCTGCATATAACTTTGTGAGCACGAAGTGTCAGATATCATTCAGTTGAATAAAACAATTACCACAAATTACAGACTGTTTGTATTTGCATGTTCTTCTTTTTTTATTTTTTTTTATTTTACGTTTATTATTTACAAAGACTATTAAGGCCTCATGCACACGACTGTAGCCATGGCCGTGATTTTCAGGTTGGCCGGCCACGGAGTGACAGCTGTGAGCTGCCCGCAAATTGCGGGCTGTGCACATGGCCGCGGCCATTATTGTCAATGAGCCCGGACCGCAGAACACGGCCGTAATAAGACATGCCCGTTCTTTCTACGGTCCGGGCTCCGGGGCCATGCACGGACCGTGGAAACCACGGGGTCACAATTCTCCCGTGGATCTTCGGGGGAATTGTGGCCGCAAAAGCACGTTCATGTGCATGGGACCTTACTTTTTTGAAAAAAATATTATATAATAAATAGTTGCAATAAAAAGTAGGTGGACTCTTTGGAATTACCTGGATTTCTCCATTGATTACTAAAACAATTTTGTCGGTTATTTGTCACAATTACGGACCAAGACAATCTAACTAAACTAATAACACACAAACTTGTACTTTTTATTGAGCACATTGCGTAAACATTCACAGTGCAGGGACAAAAAGTAAGTGAACCCTTAAATTTGATAGCCTGTAGATAGTCCTTCACATTTCCTTTAACTGTAGATACGATTTGAACAACATTGAGGAGGAATGTTCAACCATTCCTCCAGTTCATTAATATCTCTGGGATATCTTGTGTAATAAACACATTTTCTTTTCAACTATTCTTTAGTTTTATTCATGTGTGTTAGTCATTGTCTTGATGCAACACTCAACGTCTCTTCAGCTTGAGGTCTTAGACTACTAGACATTCTCCTGTAAAAAAAAAAGAAATGGTATACCTTTTGGCTTCTTTCTCCCCTCTAAGGGTTGCCCATTGTGCTGTTGGAATGCTCTTAAGGCTGGGTTCACACACAGTTTTTTGCAGGAGGAAATTCTGCCTCAAAATTCCAAACAGAATTTTGAGGCAGATTTAGGGTATGTGCACACACACTAATTACGTCCGTAATTGACGGACGTATTTCGGCCACAAGTCCCGGACCGAACACAGTGCAGGGAGCCGGGCTCCTAGCATCATAGTTATGTACGAGGCTAGGAGTCCCTGCCTCTCTGCAGGACAACTGTCCCGTACTGTAATCATGTTTTCAGCACGGGACAGTAGTTCCACGGAGAGGCAGGGACTCCTAGCATCGTACATAAGTATGATGCTAGGAGCCCAGCTCCCTGCACTGTGTTCGGTCCACTACTTGCGGCCGAAATACGTCCGTCAATTACGGACGTAATTAGTGTGTGTGCACATACCCTTACTTCTACCAGCACGCTGATTTTCACAGCGTTTTTCGTCCGCGGCCGTTGAGCGCTGCGGGCACAAAACGCCGCAAAATACGCTTTCTCTGCCTCCCATTGATGTTAATGGGAGGTCAGAGGCGTAAACGTCCTTTATTTTTCCAGCGAGCTGGTTTTTCCGCTCGCGGAAAAAAAAACTTCTCCGCCTCCCTTTGAAATAAATGGGAGGCATTTTCGGCTGCTTTTTGGCGCGTTTTGCGGCGCGGTTTCCGCGTCAAAAATCTCTGTGTGAACTGGCCCTAACAGGACAACCAGTTTAAGGGAAAATAGCAACAGTCCTGAATTTTCTCCATTTGAAGAAAATTTGTCTAACTATAGATCGATATACACCCAGGGCTTCGGCCCCATGTACACGACCGTAAAAATCATCTGTAATTGCGGACCATAAATACGGGTACGGCCGTGTGCATGGAGTCTTAAGCAATGCTTTTTATAGACTTTTTCTACTGAGGTCTTCTAAAAGTGGTTTGTCTCGAGGCATGGTTCACACATACCAATATTTCTTGAGAAGAACAGATTTGTCAGTAAGCAGGTTTTGTGTGCATTTAATGGGGAAAGCACCTGTGAAACCCACACTTCTAGTCTCATCTCCTTCATTGAAACAGATTTTGCCACTTAGCTCTGGTCATTAACCCCTTTTCTCCCTGCACTGTGGATGCTTACTTACTGTGCTTCATGAAAAACATGACCAGTACAACAGTCTGAGTTATTAGTTTAATTAGACCCAGGCACCAATATGAAACTTATGTGTCTTATGTATTTGACGTTACTGTTTTTTGTTGGAATACCACTTTAATGGACTGAGAGACTATTTATTACAAATTATTTGCAATTACTTGCCCACAATTTATGAAAGGACCATCTTCAATCTAGCACGCCCTGATAATACTCATATGTGGACAAACTGAACTACCTGAACTCTCAATACCACAGTGTTTGGATGGTGTGGCTACAGTATTTTTATGTCTAAAATATTGAGTAACTTTATTTAACCTGCAAAAATGTTAGTTACCTGATGTATTCTTCTCCTTGCTGGTCTAAAGCTATGTTTAGATGGTTACTATTTTCCTGTTACCAGAAAGCACTCTATTATGGGAGCTCAGGTGACAAACATATAGCAGCCTGCAAAATTGTGATAGCATTTATCAATGTGAATGGAGACAACTATATTAACAAGTCAACATTAATACAGCAATTTGAAAAGTTCCTTGAGAAGTGCTGTTTAAAGCGACATCCTATAACAAAATCCAGCGATGCATTCAATAATATACAGGAGGGTTACTGCAAATTAGCCCATATAGTTAGAGGCAATGCACTTTTCCTTTCTATACACATGTCCATAGACATTTTCCAGATCGCCTTATAGGTTCCTAATATTAAACTTTGTAATGTATTCTACCTGAAGTAAAAAGTATATGCACAATGATCATTAATTTAAGCTCATCATTTATTAATGTGACACTATATTTCTTTGTATTAGGCATGCTGTAGTGGCCCATTATGTTTTGGGACACATCAGGGCATTGACTGGTAACCGCTGTTAATGTTTGATTAAGTCAACAGTTGTTTTATATACTTTTGTTTATTACACCAAAAGTCCACGTGGTTCGAATGTGATAGACACTCAAATCCATTAATCTGAGCTGTGGCAACCTGTAATTAAAACAGTGATCAATAAAAAAAAAAAGCATTGGGCGGGCAAGCATTTTTCTATGTAAGAAAGTCCATGGTAAAAAAGGAAAAATTCATGACTTGCCACATACTGCACTAAAGTTTCAATTTCCTTTCCAAAATCGCATTGTAAATGTGGGGATCCATTGGCTTGTATTGTTTGCCAGTCTCATCTAGGAAGTACAATGGGTCTCTTATAATGAGTGGATTAAAGCCCTCCTTGACCAGTTCCACTTTACGCTGCTTGTAGGTTCCGGTAACTTCAATGGACTCCTGTATATTTAAGCAATACACAGTTAGACATAGTCACTTGTTCAGTTTAAATACAGTAGGTGCTTTTATTACATGACAGATGTAAAAAATAATATTTGTCTGAAAGCAACCACTTGTTTAAGCTTGTCAACCAATATGGCTGTACTTCCTGCAAAAATGGCAGCTGCAAATAAACCCAAAATTGCCAATATGTCAAATGAAAACATTTATACCAAACTTTACTGCTGCTCTAATTTCTGATATATGGCCAATTTTATATTTCAGGAGGAAATTGTATTTAAGAAGTTGGTCAGAACATGTTTTCCAAAAGTTTCAACACCTATTTAGGTTGTCCAGGATTCCTGAATGTGCATAGTCATGCAGCAAAATATGGGTGGGCAATGTATGGCAGCATGACCAAGCAGTTTAGCCATTCAAGATTTTGGGATAGATGGTTACAAATTGAGATCTGTAATGCCAGTTATATGGGTTGTTTTTCCTCAAAAATCTACCAAGGGCCACATCTGTCAGGTAGTGTCCCTGAAGTCATGGCGCTGATATCAGGGCCTTGCAGCACTATCCAGCACAATCAACAGCTGGTTTCAGAGTGACAATGTGGCCTGCCTGACCCCAGCAAATGTCCTGTCATGGTGAGAATGTGATCTGAATTCATTTTAGGGTCTGATCTGCCTTCATTGCATTTTGTACTAATGTTGGTGTGCTACCATTGTCTGTATTGTTGCCACCCCTGCCCTAGATTTTAATTATGAAGCTGTACCAAGTAGCCTTGCTACAGCTGAATTTTGATTCTCCCCTCTGCCATACTCTAAGGTTTCACATGTTCCTGAAGAACAAAGTTCAGGAAAAGTATTTGCAAGGATGTCATCAATTGCATCAATTTCACAAATGGTGGTGATAATGGATCAAAAACCAGCTGAAAAAACTAGTAGTAGTACAACTGAGATGGAGCTAGAGGCACAGCCTGAAGCCAGCTTTGATATTAGCCCTTTACGATTCCAAGACCAAGGTCTCTGGATGGATATGAACAAAAAGCTGAGGGATTTCCATGTATTGCATAGTCAACAGCAAGTGATGCTTTTTGGATACCCTAATGATGTAAGTAAAATAATTTATTATCACAGGCATAAATATTGTGAACTACCAAACAAGAAACCGTAGAAAGGCGATGGCCCATGTACTCAGTCAGCAAAGGTATTGTGTATTGCTTTTGCTGCAAAATCTTTCCACCCATATTTGTTGTAGCTGCCATGTGTTCTACTAGAATAAGTAATTGGAAGATCTTGGCTAGAAATGTTGTCTCTTTGTGAAAAAGCTGACCGCTATGAAAGCGCATTCCAGAGAAGGGAAGATCTTAAGACCGGATTGCAGTTGAAGACAACCATTGAAGACCAAAAGGAAAAAAGTTATTGAAACTGCAACTCTGCAGTGGCGGAATATTTTCTTCTGCGATTATGCTTGTTAGAGCACTGGCTACATCCAGCAAATGTGTTTTTTGTTTTTTTTCAAGTAATGAAAACTTTCTTAAGTTTGTGGACGCTTGATAAGGTTGTGATTGAACATCTAGGAAGAGTAACCACTCATAAAACTCACAATCATTATCTTGGAAGTGCAATTAGGAATGAGATCATCCAATAACTGGCTGACAAGTGGGGCAAAAGAGATTAGCACAACTATATTTGGTAAAATACTGTTTAGTTATATTAGGCCTCATGTACACGACGGTACAGTATTTACAGGCTGCGGATTGTCACCAGAATTTGTGGGCCATGCTCACAATAAAAAGTATAGGAGCACGGTCCGTAAATGCAAAAACTAGGACATGTCCTATTTTTTGCGGGTCATTTCTACGGTCCGGACACACACCTGTAAATATACGGGAAGCTGTCCATATCTGATCAAAGTGAATGGGTCCGGATTTTAGCCTCCATTACGGATCCGTAATTGCAGATAAAAAATTATGGTCGTGTGCATGAGGCCTAAGACTGTACTTTTGACAGTAGCCATAAAGAATAGTTGACTAATGTCAAGCACCGTTTTGTTAAGGAAGTAATACAAATGACTTCTCTTTGATGGTCACCCACTTCTTGGGGTTGATTGAAATGGAAAATACAACTGAAGCAGACTCGACACGTGCTTCTTCAACACCTTGACAAACTAGGAATTGCCAAAGAAATGCAAGTTAAAGGCTCAAATATAAAAGGCAAAATCAGTTTTATGCAGACTTGTGTGTAGTAACGGAACCCTTGTGCTTTTTATGTACTGTAAGTGTGGCTGGGAAAGTACTGGAGAGGGTGTATTTCCCCTCCTAGCTGGTTATGATGGGTGAGACAAGGGATCCACGAAAGTTGGGTTTCTCAGCAAAACTTCGTTTGCTGAGGCTTTTGTTAAGTCTGTTTTCCGGGTCATACCTGTGACATCTTCTGATAAGAGTTTCATTTATTGGGGGAGAGTGGAAGAGTGACGAGAGGGAAAAGGGCTCTAGAGGTTTCTCATGACCAAAAGACTGGTGGTTATCCCAAGTGGTCAAATGGCCCTAGAAAGCAGGGCTGACCTAGTGCTGGAGATGCCATGAAGTGGGGATATTGCTGCCCATTGCACTTTTACCTGAGAGCCCATGGAGTATAACATGTGTTGGTGTCAGTCGCTGTTTGTGGAACTAGTTTGTGTTGCATCACCAAGACTAGAGACTGAGCCTTAAGTTTGTAACATTGTGGGGAATACTTATCCTGTCGAGGCGTTGTACCCAGGGAGCCTTGTCACCATGGTTCATGAGGACTTTATTCCTACAAATATACAGTACCAGTTAAAAGTGTGGGCACACTTTTTTTTTTATTCCATGTTTTTTTTTTTTTTTCTTCATTGTAGAATCATATTGAAGACATAACTATGAAGAAACACGTATGGAAATAAGTGGTAAACAAAAAAAAGTGATAAACCAGAATGTTTTATATTTTACATTCTTTAAAGTTGCCTCCTTTTACTTTGACTGCTTCGCACACCGTTGGCATTCTCTCAATTAGCTTAATGAGGTAGCCACCTGGAATGGTTTACCAACAGTCTTGAAGGAGTTCCCAGAGGTGCTGAGCACTTGTTTGCTGCTTTTTCCTCACTCTGCTGTCCAACTCCTCCCAAACCATCTGAACTGGGTTTAGGTTGGGTGGTAGTGGAGGCCATGTCATATGATGCAGCACGCCATCACGCTCCTTGGTCAAATAGCCCATACGTAGCCTGCAGGTGTGTTTGGGGTCATTGTCCTGTTGAAAAACAAATGAAGGTCCCACTAAACGCAAACCAGATGGAATAGCATGTCATTGCAGAATGCTGTGGTAGACATACTGGTAAAGCACTCCCTGAATTTTGAATAAATCACCAACGCAACTCCTCTTCCATTCTTCATGGTGGGAACCACACATGTAGAAATCGCCCGCTCAAACTTTGCAGCATCTCACAAAGACGCGGCGGTTGGAACCAATAATCTACAATTTTGATTAATCGGACCAAAGTACAGATTTCCACTAGACTAATGTCCATTTCTTTCATTTCTTGGACCAAGCAATTCTCTTCTTGTTGTTGTTCCTCAGTAGTGGCTTTTTTGCAGCAATTGACCAAAAAGGCCTGAATCTCGCCGTCTCCTCTGAACACTTGATGTTGAGATGTGTCTGGTACTTGTTCTCTGTGAAGCATTTATGTGGGCTCTAATCTGAGGTGCTGTTAATTTGTGATTTCTGAGGCTGGTAACTCTAATCTATCCCCCGCAGCAGAAGAAACTCCTGGTCTTCCTTTCCTGGGGGAGTCCTCATGAGAGACCGTTTCATCATAGCGGTTTTCATGACTGCACTTTGAAGATACTTTCAAAGTTCTTGAAATTTCCCGGTTTGACTGACCTTCATATCTTATGGTAATGGACTGTCGTTTGCTCTTTACCTTATTTAAAAGGTTCTTGCCGTAATGTAGATTAGAACAGTAGCTGAATTGGGCTAAATACTGTATGGAAGTGTGTACCAATCCTACCTCTGCGCATCACAAGTGATGGTCTCAAACACATTATGAATGCAAGAAATTCAACAAATTAACTCTTGACCAGGCATACCTGTTAATTGAAAACCATTCTAGGTGACTACCTCATGAAGCAGATTGAGAGAATGCCAAGAGTGTGCAAAGCTGTCAAAGCAAAAGGGGGCTACCTTGAAGGATCTAAAATAAAAAAACTAATTCTTGTTTTGTTTAACACTTTTTTGTTTGCCACTTTCCTTCAAAGTTTTCAGGTCTTCAACATAAATCTACAATGTAGAAAAAACAAACAAATACAAAAACCATGGAATGAAAAGGTGTGTCCAATCTTTTGACTGGTACTGTATATGAGTGTGCTTTGCATATATGGAAATATCAAGGTTTATCCCAAAGCACTTGCTAAAGTTGACAGTGTTTTGAACTGTCACCTATAAAGTTAGTGTGGTAAAAAAACGCAAAATGTAAGGATGGGGTCAGACTTTCCCTTATTTTGGAAACTGGAGAAAAGTTAAATTCCCTGAAGTGGGTGCGGAAAGTGTGCCTCCCACTGTAAATGCTACTAAGGTTGATTTCTTGACAGAAAGACGTGGTGACTATGACAATTTGTGCACAATGGTGTGCCACAGAATCCAGATGATGAAAGGCTATTTACACATTTTGCCATGATCAAGGATCACTTGTGTAGAGTTTCTAAGGTTAACCGTGAAATTGTGGAACAGCTGCTGGTACCTAAGCATTACAGACGTATGGTGAAATGGCTCTGAATTGGATAGGCAATAGAACCACCGAAATAGAAGAGGATATTTATCTATTTAAATCATTTCAGTGCAACCTGATTTTGCTGTATGTAGCCAGTAATAAACCTGGTATTCTGGTTTTATTGACCTTTTATACTAGTCCACCACTTTATTTATAGCGCTGTGGTGGGGTCCCTTCCAAAGAGGCTCAAATTATACTGGTAGTAACCAGTGTCCAGATACTTGCCGAGGGCATTTTTGTGCTGGAGAAGATTATATGTTTCTTAAACAGGGAAAACTAAATATACAGTCAATTACCACATGGCTTTTATATTCAGGGCTGCATTTTGATTCTCCCCCTACCAAAATACCTTTTTACAGTACTGAAGATATTTGCAAAGGCGCAGGTACTCTCTTCATTACCAAAGCTCTACTAAGTGACAGGAGCAATGTACGTAGGTGGGGACCCAAATCACTTATTGTTGGTAAGCGAGGCAATGAATAAATCTGCTCTCTTTATTACATTATAAGAATCAATGACTGATTTGTTGTAACCAGCAAAGATAAAGAAGATTAATAAAGATAAAAATCTTACCTGTACTCTTACAAAACGAGGTCTGGCATAATTCGGTAAATAATCTGCCACTTTCTTGTACAGTTTGTCTCCATCGAATGATTCGTCTTGCTTAAGTTTGATGGATACCATTCCAATTCTTCCTTCGTGAACTAAAAAAGGAGAAAAGTCATAACAGGGTAAATGTTATTAGTTATAAGTGCTTGTCTGGTTTAGAAATATATCATTTGCAAATACCCTTTTAGGGAATTCTAAAGTAGGGGTGTCCCCCATTCAGGACCCTCGTCTATTGAGTAGGGAGCGTCTCCCAGTCTAGACCCAGTATATCTTTGCATTCTTGAAGTGGGGTGGCAGGGATCTCTACACTTGCTGTCTGGTTCCCCCACAGATTGCAGCTGATCACTAGGGGACCTTGCAGCAGGACGCCATGTGATCAGCTCATCATTGGGAATCATTTTAACATAAAGGGATTGAAAAGCAGACCGCCCCTTAACTGTCTTGGAAGAACTGGAGGAATGGGTCATTGTTGCTGACCTGCATTTTACATGCTATTGTCTGCTATAGTAAGAGCTGAATTTCAGCCGGATCTACCAACTATCTAATGTGTATGGGGACCTCCTGACTGGTGTCTGGGGAAAGAAGGATGGGACATGTATTTCAATATGCCTGATCGCTTGTCTCGTTGGAGAAAAGCTGCTGCCAGAGGGGTCTGAGCTTGAGCTGTCTGTGCATGTCTGGGATGAAGTCAGAAGTAGTGGATTTGCGCTCAAATCCCATCCAAGTGTTGCTGCAAAAATCTGCAGGGAAATCAGAGCATGCTCCAGATATTCTGAGCATTCTTATGCAGAAAGACTTAAAAACAGATTTTCACACCGGATTTCATTCTTTGAGATGCATAGAGTGTTATCCGTGACAAAATCTGCATGAGAGTGCCATGCATTTATTGCGGATTCGTGGCAAAATCAGTGGCGCAAAGCATTCACCACATCTTGTATTACCCTTATGTTGGAGTTGGAAGAAGTAGTTGTTGGCTGAAGGAAAGTGCGGCCCGACAACTCTCATATCTATCTACCTCTCTCTCTCTCTCTCTATATATATATATATATATATATATATATGTATATATATATATATATATATGTATATATATATATGTATATATATAGCCAGCTGAAATTATTAAAGGACTGGTCCAATAAAGCTGCTGAAATAACCAATTTTTTTACGTTTTAGGACTTTTTTTTTTAAATTATGCAAATATTTTTCTATATACAGTATATATAGTCTCATCCAAGGATAAAGCATATGTACAATCGTCCCTCAAATCTTTAGTCCCATAAATCAAATTGTGAAGTTTGGTGACCGCACTCCGTCCATACACAAAATGGTGAAAAATAGGATGTGTATTCCAAAAGTCAATGTTTTTGGTTAGCAATTAGCCTTTTTCATGCATGCCAATACTGGTGATAGGTGCACATTTATTATATACAGTACATCAAGACAACCTGTATCCAAAATGTGGCAAATTCATGTGTAAAAGGAGAAATAAATCGCAGATTGATGTAAAAAAAAGTTTGAACCTACACACGTATTGGTCCACACCAGGACTCTGTATCCTGCAAAAATGTCCAATTGTAACGCTCATGTGATTCTGGGATCAATGCTTATAGATATAGCATAATTACTGGAGCATTTTCTGATATATATACACACACATCAATATTCTTATAGATCCTGTTTTTTGGAGAAAAAAAAATGGCCTCATATAGATAAACAGGTTTTTAAAAATTGGTACGTTACCCCTGCAAAAAAAGGGATGGTACTTTACCCCAGATTTAACCCCTTCAAGACGCAGCCTGTTTTGGCCTTCAGGACGCAGCTAATTTTTTCAAATCTGACATGTTTCACTTTATGTGGTAATAACTTCGGAATGCTTTTACCTATCCAAGCGATTCTGAGATTGATTTCTCGTGACACATTTTACTTTATGTTACTGGCAATATTTGCTCGATACATTAAGTATTTAATTGTGAAAAACACCAAAATGTAGCGAAAAATTAGCATTTTTCTAAATTTATATGTATCTGCTTGTAAGACAGATTGTAATACCACACAAAATTGTTGCTAATTAACATCACCCATATGTCTACTTTAGATTGCCATTGTTTTTTGAACATCCTTTTATTTTTCTATGACGTCAGAAGGCTTAGAACTTTAGCAGCAATTTCTCACATTTTCAAGAAAATTTCAAAAGGCTATTTTTACAGGGACCAGTTCAGTTGTGAAGTGGATTTTAGGGCCTTATATATTAGAAACCCTCTAAGTCACCCCATTTAAAAAACTTCACCCCTCAAAGTATTCAAAACAGCATTTACAAAGTTTCCTAACCCTTTAGATGTTTCACAGGAATTAAGGCAAAGTAGATGTGACATTTTCAAATTTCTTTTTTTTTTTGCAGAAATTAATTTTTCATCTTTTTTTTGTAACACACAAAGTTTTACCAGAGAAACGCAACTCAATATCTATTGCCCAGATTCTGCAGTTTTTAGAAATACCCCACATGTGGCCCTAGTGCACTTATTGACTGAAGCACAGGCCTCAGAAACAAAGGAACACCTAGAGCATTTTGGGGCCTCCTTTTTATTAGAAAATATTTTAGGCACCATGTCTGGTCTGAAAGGCTCTTGCGGTGCCAAAACAGTGAAAATCCCCCAAAAGTGACCCCCATTTCAGAAACTATACCCCTTGAGGAAATTATCTAGGGGTATAGTGAGCATTTTGACCCCGCAGGTTTTTTGGAGAAATTATTGGAAGTAGGCCGTGAAAATGAAAATCTACATTCTTTCAAAGAAAATGTAGGTTTAGCTAATTTTTTCTAATTTCCACAAGGACTAAAAGGAGAAAATGCACCACTAAATTTGTAAAGCAATTTCTCCCGAGTAAAACAATACCCCACATGTGGTAATAAACTGCTGTTTGGACACACGGCCGGGCTTGGAAGGGAAAGAGCCATTTGGCTTTTGCAGCTCAAATTTAGCAGGAATGGTTTGCGGAGACCACGTCACATTTGCAAAGCCCCTAAGGGACCAAAACGGTGAAAACACCAAAAAAGTGACTCAATTTAGGAAACTACACCCCTTGAAGAATCCATCTAGGGGTGTAGTGAGCATTTTGAACCCACAGGGGTTTCATAGATTTTATTAGAATTGGGCAGTGAAGATAAAAAAGACGTAGCTTTAGCTCAAAATTTTTCATTTTCTCAACAAATAAAGGAATAAAAAAAAAAACAACATTTGTAAAGCAACTTCTTTGGAGTACGGCAATACCCCATTTGTGGTCATAAACTGTTGTTTGGGCACACGGCAAGGATCAGAAGAGAAGGAGCGCCCTTTGGCTTTTGGGGCACAGATTTTGCTGGATTGGTTTCTTGACACCATGTCACTTTTGCAAAGCTCTTAAGGTGCCAGTACAGTGGAAACTCCACAAAAGTGATTCCATTCACAAAACTACACCCCTCGAGGAATTTATCTAGGGGTGTAGTGAGCATTTTGACCCCACAGGTGTTTCATAGATTTTATTAGAATTGGGCAGTGAAAAAAAAAAAAAAATCCTTTTTCTTCAATAAGACGTAGTTTCAGCTGAAAATGTTTCATTTTCTCAACAAATAAATGAAAAAAAGCACCACAACAATTGTAAAGCAACTTCTCCTGTGTGCGGCAATACCACACATGTGGTCATAAACGGCGGTTTGGGCACAGGGTAGGGCTCAGAAGGGAAGGAGCGCCATTTGGCTTTTGGAGTACAGATTTTGCTGGATTGGTTTCTGGGCGCTATGTCGCATTGGCAAAGTCCCTGTGTGACCAAAACAGTGGATCCCCCCCAGAAGTGACCCCATTTTGGAAACTACACCCCTCAAGGTATTCACCTAGGGGTGTAGTGAGCATATTAACCCCACAGGTGATTGGCAGAAATTGGTGTGCACTCGATGTTGCAGAGTGAAAATGGGATTTTTTTCTATAGATATGCCAATATGTGGCGCCCAGGTGGTGCCACTGGAGACACACACCACAAAAATTGTTAAAAGGGTTCTCCCGGGTATGGCGATGCCATATATGTGGAAGTAAACTGCTGTTTGGGCACACTGTAGGGTTCAGAAGGGAGGTGGCGCCATTTGGCTTTTGGAGCGTGGATTTTGCTTGTAGTAGTTTTGTATTGAGTCTTACTGGTGTTTCCGTTTATAATGTGCGGGTACATGTAAGCCGGGCGGAGTATATAAGGGGCATAGTCAGGTGGTATAATAATGGGGTAAACAAAAACAATAAAATAAGCCATAGATGTGTGTTACGCTGTGACACAATCCTTTCTGTACAGGCCGGTGTCGCAATGATAAACTGTCCTTTCTTATCCCCCTTTTGGTCCACACTCCGCACCTTTGCAGTTTGAGGAATTTTGCTGAGAAGTGTTTTCCTGGTATAATACGGGCACCGTCGCTTCCAGCAGATATGTTTGGGCTCTCCCCTTCCTGGTTCCCTAATTTTATATGTATATAAGTTTTTTATGTTTTATGGTGTTTGCACGATCTAATCACGGTTTTAAAAAAATTATTTCATTTTTGTGTCGCCATATTCTAAGAGCCACAACTTTTTTATTTTTCTATCAGGAAAGCTGTGTGAGGGCTTGTTTTTTGCGGATCAAACTGTAGTTTTTATCGGTACAATTTTTGGGTACATGCGACTTTTTGATCCCTATTTATGCAATTATTTGGGAGCTGAAGTGACTAAAAATAGGGATTCCGGTATAGGTTTTTTTATTACTTTTTTTATGGCGGTCACCGTGCGGGATAAATTACATTATATGTTTATAGTTCAGGCCATTACGGACGCGGCGATACCAATTATGCATAGTTTATTGTTTTCATCTTTTTTCTAATAGAGGACTTTATAAGGGAAAAAAGGCGATTTTTCAATTTTATTATTTTGACGTTTTACTTGTATAAATTTTTTGTAACTTTTTTTTTTTTTTTTAGTCCTACTAGGGACTTGAAGATCCAATTTTTGGATCGTTGTTATAATACCCTGCAATACTTTTGCATTGCAGGGTATTATACCTGTCAGTTTCACACTGACAGGAGGCATATTAGGACGTAATCGCCTTCAATAGAAGGCAGACCCGAAGCCTTTGTTAGGCTTCCGGTTGCCATAGCAATCGCCCCCCCCCCCCTCAACAATCGGCCCCCGCAATCGCGTAGCGGGGTGTCGATGTTGCTATAACAACTTAAATGCGGCGGTCACTATTGACTTCCGCAATTAAGGGGTTAATCGGTTCTGATCCGACCCGATGTTTTCCCCCAGTACTAAGGCTGCTAGTAGCAGCCTGTACTGGGAGATGCCGGGCTGCGGGGAGCGTCTGTGTGCTCTGTTAGGAGCACACGTGGATTAACGGGCTGCAGGCACAAGGACCAGCTTTGCAGCCCATTAATCTACGTGGGGTGGTCGTGAAGGGGTTAAAGGACTGGTCCTGTAAAGCTGGTGAAATAACCTATGAATTTTTTTAAGTTTTAGAACTGGTTTCTCCTTCTGCAAATATGTTTCTATATACAGTATATATTGTGTCATCAATGGAGAAGGCAGGGGAGGGGCAGGCAGGGCATGTGCCCCGTGCGCAACTAAGTGGGAAGAGGGAGGGGTGCCAAGGAGCAGCTGTTCGCTGCTGATAGGTATGTCGGACACCTGCAGCAGCGATCAGCGTTGGGAAGAGCCAGGAGTTCATGCGGTGCCGTTCTGACTGGGGTCTGTGACGGCCAGTCCAGTCACCTGACCATATGTCCGTGACATGAGGTCAGATGACTGAGGTCGGGTGACTGGACTTGTACACTCCCGGGCTGTCACTGACCCCAGTCAGAAGGAACTCCACCTATTGCTTGCGCCGCATGACCTCCTCGGTTCCTCCGGTGAGTCACGTAAGGCAGATCGAAGAGTGGTAGGCTACCGCTCTCCGCTTTGTTTACAGTGTGGCGCTAAGTACAAGGGGGGGGGGAGTGTGGCACGATTTACAAGGGGGGAGAGTGTGGCGCGATCTACAAGGGGGGCAGCAGGCTGTGCGTGGCGCTATCTACAAGGGGGGCTGTGTGGTGCTGTTTACAAGGGGGGCTGTTGCGCTATAAACAAGGGGGGCTGTGTGGCACTATACAAGGGGGGCTGTGAAGGGGCAGTGTGGCGCTATTTACAAGAGGGCCTGTGTGGCGCTATTTGCAGGGGCTGTGTGGCACTATGTACAAGGGGGGACTGTGTGGCACTATGTACAAGGGGGGGGGGGACTCTGTGGCACTATACAAGGGGGGCAGTGTGGAGATATCTACAAGGGCGGCTGTATGGCATTATATACAAGAGGGGGGCTGTGTGTGATGCTGTCTCCAGGGGGATGTGTCTGGAGCTATCTACAGGGGGCTGTGTGTGGCGCTATCCACAGGGGGCTGTGTGTGGCCTCTCATGTATTTTCTTTTAATTTATTCTTATGTTAACTACCTTCTATAACTATATTGCTTGTAAAATGTAGAAATGCTTTTATGCTCGAGTTACATTAAAAAAATTACGCCTCATTGATTGTTAGAGAAAGCAAACATGGCGAGGGGGAAGGAGATGTCGGGAAAGAAGTTGGGGGTGGCACTAATCTGAATGTTCGCTCCGGGTGCAGGAGAACCTAGCTACGTCCCTGGATAAGGGATGTGTACATGGATGAATTTGAGCAGTCAACATTTGCTGAAATCCTTAGTACCATAGTCCAACAGTAATCTGAACAGGCAGTATATTAGGATATGGAGCACTTCTCCTAGTGTCCCAGGGAAATTAGTTCAGTTAAATATTTTGTGTCCGTTTCTTCCATGTCTATAGGTAATTGTAATAAAACCATATGAGTAAATAAAATAACAATTCTTTACTTACAAGGCACTGGAACTCCATACACATTGGCTTCCTCAATGAAGTCGGTCATCCCTACAATGTCTGCTACTTCTGTAGTTGCCACATTCTCACCTTTCCACCTGCAAGATAATTAAATCCTTTGTACAGTTGAAATGTATAACCTTTATATTAGCATTACACCAAATAAATTTTTTCCTTTGAGAGTTGATCAATGTTTCACAAAGTCTATACAATGGATTGACATCTCTCGCTTGATCTTGAGAAGACATAGGTGCCTTGATGACGGTATAGGTGTGGTTGAGCCTAAAAGGGCCAATATAGGAATTTTGCATGTGCGGCCCTTTTAAGGCTAGAACGAGCTTCAGCGTCACCATTTGGGCATGATGCTGTAATATGCTCTAGTCAATGTCAGACTATTGTTTGCCACTTGTTGCCATTGCAACCCATAGGCATCTCGATGGGCTTACAGAGGGACCCACCTCCTTCTGTAAAATCATTTAGGCGCTGCAGTCGCTATTGACTTTGGCATCTAAGGGGTTGAATTACCGAGAATGGAGCTAGCTCTAAATCCAGCCGTTGCAGAAGGGTGTTCACCTTAATGTAATGTTACAGCTGACAACTGCTGCTGTTGGTATGGGCTCCGCTCCAGACAAATGTTTGTCTGTAGACTGTAAAACATGATCTGTACCAGTTGCCAAAACTATTCTGATTACAAATGGAGCATTTACCACCGCAAGAAATTGTAGACAACTTACCGAAAAGTGTCTCCGACACGATCCTGGAAGAACATAAAGCCTTCTTTGTCCATCACTAACAAATCTCCTGTATTAAAATATGCATCACCCTTTTTAAACACATGTCGAAGTCTCTTTTTCTCGGTCTGTGACTCATCACCAGCATATCCCGTGAAAGGATTGGTAACTGTAATTTTAGATATAAGCAACCCGGTCTCTCCTGTGAACAAGTGGTAATAAGCAGAGCGAGGTGTAAACACGTCAAATTGCAATTGTATATCAGTCTATGTACACGTTTACAACCATGTGTTTTATTACTCCAATAGATTTAAAATAAAATAAAAATTAAACAACTTTGATTAAAAATATCTTACCGTTTTGTGTCTACAGCTGCTATACAGACCTGTGTGTGTGTGTGTTCATGGTTACAGACTACCAACAAACCCTGTATTAAGGCTCTGTGCATATGGCCCTTATGCTGCTCTGTGCAGGACCTGTATATTTAGAGCCAAGGATGGCATTGGATCCTACAAGATCTAAAAAAGCCTTTCTCAAAGCAAGGCTTAAGAAAGGCATTCTTGATTTTATCCATGGCACTACATGTACGGCTCCGGCACAGAGCTATATTATGGCCATGTGCCCAGAGCCTTATACCACTTTGACTCACATGGCAGTATTTTTGTCAGTATTTTGCATCAGTATTTGTAAGCCAAAACCAGGAGTGGGTCCGAAACAAGGTAGAATATTTTTTATTATACCTTTTCTCAGTTTATGTTTTACTCCTGAGCTTGGCTTACAAATACAGATGCAAAATTCGGACTAAAATACTGCCGTGTGAATGTGTCCCTAGACTAATCCTGCAGTCCTCCCTTTGCACTTCTTCTATTGACTGTAGATTTGCAAGATGCAAATGAATGGGGCTGAGCTGCACTACCAGACCCAGGCCATTAACTATGGGGTTAAATGATTGGAACACTATATTAACATAAGCAATGGTTAATAATATTTATTGCTATGCTTCTTTGTTTGGTCTATATTTGTGCTTACGCTTTGTCATGTTGTCATTCTGTAATTGTGTTGGTTGTTATTTTCACCATCATATGTGATACTTTGGTGCGATCATGTGATCGCTATAAATACACGTGATACACATCATGTGAGCCACCAGGATGAAGCGTCATGTGATGTGAAACGGCTGTTGTGCCAATGTTTGGAGTACTATGTTTTGCTCCTGCAGCCCATGTGGTTTTTATGGAAAATAAAGTAAAGAATCATTGAATTGGTGAGTGCCATGTCTCTATTTTCCTTCTTGCTCTTTAAAATGACCATTAACTAGAGTAGCGCCGTTTCTGAAAAAAATTAATATTTTTTCTTAATCCAATTTCTTATACAAACTTTTTAAAATCACATAATGAAGAGGTAAGTAATTGACCATCTGTCATATTAAAGGAGTTCTCCAGGACTTTTATATGGATGCCCTATACTTAGAATAGGTCATCAATCTCAGATAGGTGGGGGTCTGACTCCCATACACTATTGTAGCGGCTGTGTCTAGTTTTGCCATTCTGGTCATATTCAAGTGAATAGGACTGAGCTGCAATCTCCGGCACACCAGCTGGGATTCTTACCCTGGGTATACAGTTTCCGGCACAATTGTTTTCAGACAACCTTTGCACTCGCTCATTGCACAATTATTACAGATACAAAAATAGGCTGAACTCCTGTAGTTGATACTCACTACAACAACTTGTTTTTTACTTATTGGTAAAATCTAGCAATTATACAGCATATACTGTAGTTCCTGTGGCTCCAGAAGGCATCTGTGAAATATTATGTACTAACTTTGAAGGCTCTAATAATGAATGATGCTGAACATAGTTGTACCTGGAATACTGGGGAAAATCCAACTGATAAAAGTATTATATATGAACTTTTTTATTTTAGTTCAGAGTATAAGAAATATTTTTACCCCTTATAACGCGAATGCAATGTCCTGCAGCGTCACGTATTTCTTCATCCTTTTCCACATCGTATTTGATCAGCTCAAAAGGTCTCATACACTAAAATACAACAATTTTCAGAATCTACAAAAAATATATACTCTTCATATTTTACATAACAAGTTTCAATTAAATCGAAATATATATGTGATATTATATGAAAAGGTATGAGCCCCTTTCCAGTTTTTGCATATTATTGTACATTTGCCACAGTGATCTAATAAAAATTAATTTGACTTTGGTCTTATTTGTAATAAATTTAGTAAGAATTTAAAATTGTTATGTATTTACTCAGGCTGTCCAATAATCAAGCAAATCAATTTTCATATCACTGTATCTGTGTCTAGACCAGGGGTCAGCAACTTGTAGCACTGGTGCCACAGCCAGCATTTGGGCCATGGTTTTCTGGCACACTTCCCTTTCCCGGTTTCCAGCGCCGTTGCGTGCCTGGCAGCACTGTACACAGGGAGAGAAAGCGGAGCTTTATTATGTGCTTGGCGGCGCTGACCACCAGGAGGGAGAGCAGTGCTTCATTTTGTTTGTTGCTTCTGAACACTTGGTCAGCACACAGTGCAGCACTTCTGTCTCCTGGTGTTCAGTGTCGCCAAGTGCATAGTGAGGCGCTGCTCTTTCCAGGTGATCAGCGCTGCAAGTATGGAGTTCAGTAACCACTCTGTAAAAGCAAAAGTTGGCAGCTCTCTCTCCGTCCACCCCCAAATCTGGTTTTCAGTAGCTGCAGTCTCTCCTATGGGCACACCCCAAGCTGGTGTTCAGTAGTCGCTCTCCTGTGTGCAACACCCCCAAGCTGGTGTTCAGTAGCCACGGTCTCTCCTTTGTGCAGTTTCCCCTAGCTGGTGTTAGCAGCCGCGTATGCACCACAGATGGATCATCTTTTCAAAGAAAGTCAGGGACAGGGGTCACACTGAAATGTAAGCTTATTTAACTGATTAATTGGTTAATGTCACATACGTGGTAATGATTTGTCTTATATAACTTTCATGTTTGCATGGCACAGTGAGCACAGAGCCAGACTGCTGTTATTGTAGGAAATTCAGAGTACACTGGAGCTCCCCGTATAACATCAGTCCTCCTGACTAAAGATTTATCTCACAGACCATGCAGCACAGAGATCAGGAGATCTGGCTACGCTATATAATGTATAGGTAAAAATAGAAGAAATTCAATAAGCAGGCTCACCACACTTGTCTCATTGGTGCTTTTAGTCCTTCAAATTATGAGTGCACGGAGGAGGACATGTAGGCTTTCAAGGATAATCCATAAGAATAGACATTTTCCAGCACTTCCATATAAAAATATAACTTTTTATTGGCAACTCAATAAAAAAGAAAAAAAAGTGAACAAAAGTTACCTGCACTCTGTTCGCTTTTTTCTTTTTTAATGAGCTGCCAATAAAAATTTATATTTTTATATGGATGTGACAACACCTTTTATTCTTAGACACTATATAATGTTACCAAGTCCTAGCTTATTTTACTTTTTCCTTTGAATGTAAGATTAACCTAAAACCCGTAACATTTAATTCTTATTTTAACCACATTTCTACAAAACGTACCTTTAACAAAGTGTTGCATCTGCCTATTGCTCCTTCTTTTCCGGTGTAGTTAAAAAAAAATGAATTTCCTTCTGTTGCAGCATAAAATTCACAAATTTGTATATCACCAAAACGATTAGTGAATTCTTTCCAAACATCTGGCCTTAGTCCATTTCCTACAGCAATACGCACATGGTGTTCCTTATCATTGTTTTTCTAGAAGGAACAAGAAAAATTGTGCACACTGCATGAATTTTTATATAAAAGAGTTCTCTCATAACACTCTTTTTTTGAAAAAGCTGCCATATCACCAGGGTTGTACTGGTCCACAGCAGGGCAAATAACTTGTTTGGCTTATTTCACAAATACACTATTAGAGGGGTTTTCCCATATTTGACAATCATGGCATATTCACAGGATATTCCATAAATGTCCAATAGATGTGGTTCTCCCCCTGGAAACTGCGCCTATCTCTAGAACGGGACCGCCTGACTCCCACCCTACCTTGTTCCGCTTCCACTGCTCTCCCGACATTGTCTAATCAGGTAGTCATGCGTACAGAGTAGCCGAGCTCGCTCAGCTACACTGTTTCCGTAACTCCCATAGAAGTAAATAGGAGTTACAGAAACAGCGTATCACGGGTCCTGATCTTTGGAAACCGCATAGCTCGCTGTGCTGCACTGTTTCCATAACTCAGCAATGGGAACTGTAACTTGGCAGTGTGAGTGGGACAAGGTAGGACAGGGGTCAGGAAAGGTCCTGTGGATATGCAATAAATGGCCACAATGGGAAAACCGCATTAATCCTTTCTGGTTATATGACCTATGATTGCAACGAAAATGGCATTGCTTTCCATACTTCCCAACATTAAAATCCCCATTAAATGAGAAATTTTTAAGCCCAGCCTTGATCTGCTCAGGAACGCCCACAATACTTTCCAGAAATACCTATTTTGGGGAACATTTGCAAGCCCCATCCCTTTGACTGTTGGGAAGCATTCAATTTACAATGCATTAAATAATGGACATATACTTGTTCTGTATAGCTGATGAGTGGGACCTCAGAATAATTTAGTATGTGGGTTCAGTGTACCCCAGTCCAACACTCCATATACATTTTTTAATCCCAAAATCAAGCATCTGTATGTGTATTTGCTTAAAAAAGCCTCACTGAATCAAGTTTGCTTCTCTATTCATTAAGGATGCAGCTCTTTTGGTGTTCCAGGTTTTGGGAGGGTATTCAACCTGCCCTAGCATGACTGCAACCACGCGTGTCTCCACCGATGTCTCCTGCAATATTTTGCTATTCTTGCCCTAATATGTATTGTATAAAGAACTTAAATGGTCTATTATAGAGTTAACGGCCAATCTGCACCACAACTTTTCTTTTTTTCTCACCCCTTGCTTTATCTTTAAGAATCATAACAACTGCTAATACACCTTCCTTCTTTAAATTAAGCAAAGGCATGGTGAAATCAAAGATGTATTACAAAATGTTTCAATAGGTTAACTGTCGAACGAAGACGAACACGTGCTCCCTGAAGGAATTTGTTACAGCTACGGTCATGGACCGCCTCCGTTCACCTCCAGAGGCCCGGAGCCGCAGACTCCTGGCCGCTTGCCAGCATCCCCCTCCTATGAGACGCCAGCTTGTGCGGCCGTTCTGACCTGGACTGTCTGTTAGGGTGTGCGCGCGCTCATCCCGGCCTTATAGGGCCAGCGCGCGGACTTACTAAAATTTCCCTATCCAATCCCCAGATCATAAAGAAGGGTCCGCCCTTTTATTCCTTGCTTGAGCATTGTTTTTTTTCTACCCATGTTTGTATTGCAAATGGTCCCTTAGTTGTATCCTGCTCACAGTGTTTTCGTATCCCGCATCCTGTATCTTGTTGCTGTATTGTCTACTGTACCTAAGCCTTTGTAGGAGTTGTGTGTATCATCTGCCACGTCTGCTGTCATCGGTCATGTCAAGTTCTACCAGTACCTAAGCCTCTGCTACTGTCTGGACTCATACAGGTTCGTGTTTCCTCCAGGCAACAGAGTCATCAGGGGTGACTAAGCCTTTATATATTGTTTAAGCGTGTGGCATATTACTGGCTGTGGCTCCCAGTTTGAGAGTGCTTGCCGTGGCAAAAGTTCATGGCAGAGCAATGAAACTATTTAGCAGCATCTCCTCCCCACCATGCGCTCATGTTGAGCGACTGAGGTTATCAGTCTCACTTATCAGGTTATCAGTCTCCCCTGATGACTCTGTTGCCTGGAGGAAACGCGTCGAGAGAATCTTTCCAAACTTGAGGATGTGAACAGGATTCCATCTTATTCTATCCAACTCGATTGAGAGGGACCACAACAGGAACGGGTAAGGGGGTATACACAACAAACCCCATAGCTACTACAAGTCCTTTTTTCATACATGTGGGAAATGTATTAGGATCGATACTTGGGAATACCAGCTCTCAAATCACATTCCATCAATGTTTTATACATGTTGCATAATTGTGGCTTTTTTCTTCATACAACATGAGGGTTACACTTGCAATATTTATGCTTATTTAACCCTGTTTTTTTCATCATTGAGGATGTCATTATAATGTGTCCTTTTTTTTTCTTTTTGCATGTAGTTTTGTTATATCTATTTTATATTATACTTCAGTAAAAATTATATTTTATTACAAAGTGCAGTCCTTTTCCAGTGATTTTTTTCTGACTTTCCGTGGAGTACATATTTCTACATATCAATCCCTATGGTGAGGGATCATTTTTTACACCAATTTCTTACGTTTATTCAAACAAATAATTAATGAAAATGTATAAAATTGTCCAATACCTTTGGAGTGTTACATAAGTATCGGAGTATCTCCCCGATATACTGGAAGGCTGTTACATTATATTTCCTGCAGTCATCCCAGAATTGGCTTGCTGAGAATTTGTTTCTTAAAACACAGGTGGCTCCTGGATGGAAAAAAAGATGTATTAGTTCCAATTATACAAAATATATGAGTTTCATATATTATGTAGTCTGGGGCCTTCGTGGGGGTCTCTGGATGATGGAACATTAACATAAAAGGTCTGAAAAAACAAGTCCACCGGAGAACATTATCTCAGTTAGGCCATATGCACACGACCGTGCCCGTAATAATGATCTGTGATTATAAAGCATTATATATTATAAAGTCATCATAAAGCATTGGAGCACAGTCCGTAAAATAAAAAAATAGGACATGTCCTATTTTTTACGGAAGGTTTCTACAGCACGGACACCTTCCCGTAAATATACGGGTAGGTATCAGTCGGCCATAGAAATGAATGGGTCCGTAATTACAGACTGTAATTACGGACGAAATCTACGGTCGTGTGCATGGAGCCTTAGGGTATGTTCACACGAAAACTCAAAAACGTCTGAAAATACTGAGCTGTTTTCAAGGGAAAACAGCTGATTTTCAGACGTTTTTTGAGCAACTCACATTTTTCGATGCGTTTTCGCTGCGTTTTTTACGGCCGTTTTTGGAGCCGTTTTCAATGCGGTCTATGAAAAACGGCTCCCAAGAAGTGTCCTGCGCTTCTTTTGACGAGCCATCATTTTACGCGCCGTATTTTGACAGCGACGCGTAAAATGACATCTCGTGGGAACAGAACATCGTAAAACCCATTGCAAGCAATGGGCAGATGTTTGTAGGCGTAATGGAGCCGTTTTTTCAGGCGTAATTCGAGGCGTAAAACACCCGAATTACGTCTGAAAACAGTGCATGTGAACATACCCTTAAACATTGGTTGACCAAGGATCACATATTTTCTCTCGATTAAATCTGTGTTGTTGCTGTTTTTTTCTTTGGGCCTCACCATGGTATATAAGCTGTAAAGGTTGCTGATGTATTATAAGTGTACTTACTTTTCTATTTCTGCACCATAATTCTAATTTTGCATTAGATCTAATGCTGACAACTGCTCATTTGGGCAACTTTCATTCCACTAAGGCTTCTTGCGCAGCACATTTGTGAGTTACGTTCTTTTAAAAAAAAAAAAAATTAAAAAAAAGATCACTGTTTTTTTTCAATTAAAAGCAGGCTCGGATTTTGGCACAAGGCAAAGGCTAAAGAGGGAATGATGGGGGAAAAGTAATCTCATTATGTGCAATGGGCCTTACACTCTCAAAAAAATACCAGAACTTTGTACCTTGACTATTGCACTTTACGCAAAAAGTCCACCCAATAAGTTATCTCTAATCTAAAAAGGTAAACTAATTTTTATGAATGGTGACTAATTCTACCATGAATGCTTGATAAATCTGTTGTGTGTCAGCCTTAGGTGTGAATGTTTGTAAAAAATTGAATCTAGTAGTTTACAAAATAAATTGTTTGGCAGGCTTTTATCCAAAAATGTTGCACTTGCTTAAGATTATGATCCTGACCTTACTAACAGGTCTACTTTATTTCAAATATCCTACTCGTAGCTTTGGCTAAAAGCAAAATTCATCGATTAGAAGCACAATAGATCATGTAATTGCAGTTGCTTAAAAATAAATCAGTTATTTTCTCCAATGACCATTAGGAAAATAGTCTATAAAATATTGCATAATCTAGGGAACATAAAGAACTAGGAGAAAAAGAAGCCGTAACACCACAAATGTTTAAAGGTATAAATTACAAATTTTATTAGGACGTACAACATAAAATTACATTAATATAAAATGTAAAGGGATCTAAAAGAAATAGTGTGGTTGCTTCAAAACGATTAGTTCCAGGGTGTCTTTACATAACAAATTCTTTAGCGGTCGCGTGAGCCTCACAACGACCAACAATTGCGTGTCTAAATCCTATGGTACGGACGTATATGTCCACACACTACCCCTTGAGGAAGCTAGATTGGTGAAACGCGCGTCGGGGCGCTACCATATCGGGCTGCAGTGTGGGGCCATCATACTATCTATCATACTATCTATCACCATGGGTAAGCTTGCAGACATATTTATTATGCATGTACAGACTCTTTCTGTTTTTTGAACGCTCTAGATACTTGAATCTCTGTTCGGTTGCGTGTGCCTGACTCTGACCTCCCTCCCGTGATCTATCCTTTTTTCCTCTGGCTTAATTTGTCATACAGCCTCTTGATTTTCGGTACTTAGGAGCATATGGTGTTAATTTTACCCCTGTGTCTCCCTTAAGACTATATTTGTGTTTTCACATATATGCTGCATATACGCCCGTACCATAGGATTTAGACACGCAATTGTTGGTCGTTGTGAGGCTCACGCGACCGCTAAAGAATTTGTTATGCAAAGACACCCTGGAACTAATCGTTTTGAAGCAACCACACTGTTTCTTTTAGATCCCTTTAAATTTTATATTAATGTCATTTTATGTTGTATGTCCTAATAAAATTTGTAATTTATACCTTTAAACATTTGTGGTGTTACGGCTTCTTTTTCTCCTAGTTCTTTATGATGCAATGAAGCTTGCCATTATATAACCCTATATTAGAGGTGCTCAGACACGTGTCATTGGCACCTAACTTGCGATTTAACCTGTTGAGTCTTTATATTTAAATAATCTAGGGAACTGTCTACTGATATTCAGGGAAGTCCAAGTATGAGTTTACTGTTACTAGGGCCTTATGGCTACAAAAGATAAGACCTGAGAAATAAATAGTTGTAGATACAAAATTATTTCCCTTAAAGGAAAATGAAATACGTAATTAGGCTTCGTTCACATCTGCGCTAGGGCACCGAACTGACGTTCCGTCTTAGCTTTCCATCGGAACGGAGCCCTGACAGACACAAACGGAAACCATCTGGTCATTTTGATGGAATCAATTGGGTAGTCGTCTACGGTATTGATTCCTTCAAAACGACGGGACCCTTGCACAACGGAGACAAACGGAGACCATTGGCACCGGATCCGTTACCATTGAAATTAATGGTGATGGAAACGGAAACCTATGGTTTCCGTTTATGTCTGTCAGGGCTGCGTTCCGACGGAAAGCTCTGACAGAACGTCGGAACGGAGCCCTAGCTCAGATGTGAACGAAACCTTAGCCAGTCATTAATTAGGTAGAAAGATATGAGGTGGGTAGATAGATAAACAGGTTACCTTGCTGAATGCATCCACGAACCCCAATCATAAGACCAGCACTGTGGTATAAAGGCAATGGAATGTATAGAACATCATTACATGAAACTCCAGCCAGTGTACTTATCGAGGAACTGATCAAAAGGCGTCCTTGAGTTATAACAGCTGCCTTTGGAAGTCCTATCAGAAAAGTTGTACATTTTTATACCGTTTAAACGTAAGTGTCAGACATATAAAGTAATATTGATATTTCAGTTAATTCTAAATATTATCTGTTACCACCTTTTTGCTTATTAAAAAAAGTAATATTAAAGTAAAGACTTCATATGGTAAAATAGTGGTAAAAACTGAATTAAGATGAAGTTAGAAGTAATTTGGGTGCATTTTTCTAATCTTTTGGTCTATTAAGCAATAAGTAATATTTAATATTATTAGTAGTATTAATATTCTTATTATTCCCATTGCAAAATGACAGAATTTAATGATAATTTTTGTACTGATGTAAAATCAGCACTTCTATGCTTAGAATTTAATTCAAATTGAATCTCCTGGGATATTCTGATTTAAATCTCCTGGGTTAATCTGATTAAACATGACAATGTTATTTTCTTAGTTTTCTTTTTTTTTTCAGATTTTGGAATAAGTTTCTTAATATACCCTAATAAAACATGAAGACATTTTTTTTCCCCAAAAGTACGAAATATTCATAATAAATAAGAATGCATAAAGGCTGTACATTTACATAAAATGACTCAATAACTCTTGAATAAAGGACACAAAATGTCTGATATCCATGTAGGAGAGAGAGCAAAAACCACGGCGCCACATAGTGCAGGTCAATAAGATAGGCGGGTGAAGGAATGAAAAAACCATGCTCACCATTTAGCCATAGACAATACGCAATAGGTCCACAAGTGCTGCTGCCAGATCCGGGCCGGTTTCCAAAGGTAACCGCTTGGTAAGATGAATGGATGAATGAAGAAGTAGGATCTGTGATGGCGCTGCTGCATGGTAGGGATGAGGGGAATATACGAGGAATCGATTATTTTAAGTGTCACATCAATGATCAAGGAAATATTTCAACAAAAATCAAGGAGTTTAAGGGAAAAGGGTCGTGAGATCACAGAACAGCAGACAGGTAATTTATCGAAATGAAAAGGATAAGTGGTGACCTTGATCATTGATGTGACACTTAAAAGAATCGATTCCTTGTATATTCCCCTCATCCCTACCACGCAGCAGCGCCATCACAGATCCTACTTCTTCATTCATCCATTCATCTCTGATATCCATGTGAATTTTTGTCTTTTAAATACATCTCCGCTGCACCAGTGACAAATAATAAAACCAACACTCACTCATGACTGATACATGGCAGATAGAAGGCTACTGAGCAGGCTACTGAGCATATTAGCCTATACAGGGCAGAGTCATAGCTGCATCTTAGGTTTTTAATAAAGTTTTAGGAGTGTTATTTACACTAATTTCACAATATTGTTTATGTATTAGAATTTGTAACTCACTTACCCACTGTAGGTCCAGTTTAAAAATGTTCTCGCCATAAACATCTGGTGATATTAAATTATATCTGTATTATAAAAAAGTATTTACTAGCTGGCATGTGGATTCACTCAGTCACTAGTGGTGGGTACGGACCATGAACACCTGAATCTAAACAGATGTCCAGTCTTCGGCTGGGTTCCTTATACGGAAAAATATGCTTGTGGAGAGCATTCAGCAACTACACTTTTCAACAGAACTGTATGCAAAAAATGTGAAATGTAAATCACCAGACATCATGCAAACCTAGACTTGGGTAATTTGTTGCCCTATGTAGTCTAGGTTCACACCATGTTCAGAGATTATGTTCGGCGGAGCCATTTAAAATAGACTATTGAACACATGCCCCCGAAATATGCAACTGTTGCGCACGTCTGCCATTGACTCCTATTAAAATAAAACTCATATTGAAATACACAATATGAAATACAATGCACATATGCCAAATGAACACTTTTTTGGCATACTTGGCCTTCTTAGAATTTTTCTCATAAATCCATATAACTACTGAACTCTATAGCTTAGTCTAGATCATACTGTATAGCATTAGACTTAAATTAACTAAAAGTAAGAAGAATTAGTTATTGCAGAGCACAAAGTAACAAAAGTCCAATACTTCAACGAATACAAGTTAAACATTAAAAGAAGGAATGAAAACAAACAAGAGTGAAAGAGTATAATTTATCTCTTAACACAATCATACTGAGAACTGACAGATAGGGATACATACTATATGTCTTTATGAAAAATGTAAGAAATATTTATTGTAAATATTAAAGTAAAACTTTCATTTAGGACATATAACACACATTGAAGAAATGTCTGTAATTCTTGAGTTGACTGATGAGTGGCATGCCACATTGGGCAACCTGGCAGTTATCGCATTAGCCAGAAATGCAGATTTTTTTTTTAACATCTATAGTCAGATTCAGTTAGATTTAATTGAATTCCAGTCTGTCTAATTATTCATCATGGTGCATACAGACAGGTGGTATGGTTGGCACCATTGTATATTGTCACAGTATACTTCAAAGGCAATATTGTTTTTCCCCAAATAACAAGGACATAATATTTTACAGTGAAATCACATATTACATTTTCTTCGCACATGGCACAGATGTCTAATCCCTAATGTACCTTGATGTCACATTCAATGCATCATAACACATTATTAATCATAATTGATGAGTCTACTTTAACAAAATACAGTACTGTGCAAAAGTTTTAGGCATTTGTGGAAAAATACTGCAAATTAAGAATGCTTTCAAAAATAGAAGTGTTATTACTTTTTTAACAATTAACAAAGTAAATGAACAGAAGAGGAATTGAAATCAAATCAATATTTGGTGTGACCACTTTTGCCTTCAAAACAGCATCAATTCTTCTAGGTACACTTGATTTTGAAGGATTATAGTCAGGTGTATGATTAGCTAATTATACCAAACAGGTGATAATGATCATCATTTTCATATGTAGGTTGAAACACAGTCATTAACTGTAACAGAAACAGCTGTGTAGGGGGCTTAATACTGGGGGAAGTACGGCCAAACTCTGCTACAAAGGTGAGGTTGTGGAAGACCGTTTCATGTCACAGGTCCAGCATGGCAAGACTGAGCAAATCAACAAGACACAAGGTAGTTGTACTGCATCAGCTAGGTCTCTCCCAGGCAAAGATTTAAAAGCAGACTGGGGTTTCAAGATGTGAAGTTCAAGCTCTTGTGAAGAAGCACAAAGAAACAGGCAACGCTGAGGACTGTAGATGCAATGGTCCGTCAAGGAAATTTAGTGTTGCAGATCAAAAACACATGCTTACTTCCCTTCGAAATCGCAAGATGTACACCAGTGCCATCAGCTCAGAACTGACAGAAACCAGTAAGACCCAGGTACACCCATCTGCTGTTAGAGAAGTCTGGCCAGAAGTGGTCTTCATAGAAAATAGCAGCCAAAAAGCCATACCTTCGACGTGGAAGGCCAAGCGACTCAACTATGCACTAAAACATAGGAACTGGGGTGCAGAAAAATGGCAGCAGGTGCTCTGGACCGAGGAGTCAAAATTGTAAATATTTGGCTGTAAAAGAAGGCAGTTTGTTCACCGAAGAGCTGGAGAGTGGTACAATCATGAGTGTCTGCAGGCAACAGTGAAGCATGGTGGAGGGTCCTTGCAAGTTTGGGGTTGCCTTTCATCAAATAGAGTTGGGGATTTGGTCAGGATTATTGGTGTCCCCAATGCCGAGAAATATAGACAGATACTTATCTATTGTGCAATACCATCAGGGAGTCATCTGATTGGCTCCAAATTTATTCTGCAGCAGGACAACGACCCCAAACATACAGCCAATTAAGAAGTATTTTCAGCGTAAAGAAGAACAAGGAGCCCTGGAAGTGATGATATGGCCACCATAGAGCCCTGATCTCAACATTATCGAGTCTGTCTTGGATTAGATGAAGAGCTAGGAGGATTTGAGGAAGTTTGCATCCACAGAAGATCTGTGGTTAGTTCTCCAAGATGTTTGAACAACCTGCCTCCCGTTTTCCTTCAAAATTGGTGTGCAAGTGTACTTAGAGGAATTTATACTCTTTTGAAGGCAAAGGGTGGTCACACCAAATATTGATTTAAATGAGATTTCTCTTTTCCTTTACTTTGCATTTTGTTAAATGATAAAAAAACAGAAAACTATTAACACTTCTGTTTTAAAAACTATCTCCCTTTGCAGCATTTTTCAACAACTGCCTAAAACTTTTGCACAGTGCTGTACGTTATGGAAAAAATGCAAGTGTGAACAAACCCACATGTCAGGGGAAAAGAATAATCGACAGTGTTAGGCTGGGTTCACACACCTTATTTACGGACGTAATTCGGGCGTTTTAGCCTCGAATTACGTCCGGAAATACGGCTCCAAAGCGTCATTTTTTTTTACGCGCCGCTGTCAAAAGACGGTGCGTAAAAAAGACGCCCGCGTCAAAGAAGTGCTTGTCACTTCTTGGGACGTAATTGGAGCCGTTTTCCATTGACTCCATAGAAAAACAGCTCCAATTACGTCCGTAATGGACGCTGCGAAAAACGCCTGCACATGCCATTACGTCTGAAATTCCGGAGCTGTTTTCTCCTAAAAACAGCTCTGTAATTTCAGGCGTATCGGAGGCTGCCGTGTGAACATACCCTTAGAGTTCAACGTGCCCAATCCTTTGTTCCCACAAGAGGAAGGCTACTGTCCAAAGTGTAGCAGAAGCTTAGGCCAACACTTCTTTATTACAGTATCCATGGAAGAAATCCAAGGCTTATCTTCAATTTCTACAATGGATATGCAATTCAATGTGCCGCAGATCCACATATGGATTTGCTTCCATTCCATATGGAAATCCACTGGCTTTTCCATGTGGAATCCAGGGAAATAAGGAGCATGCTACTTATTCTTAAATTATTTTTTTTTGCCATGGCACGGACAAAAATCTGCTTGGAAATTTTCTGTAGCATGTGGACAGGGTTGCGGAAATTCCGTTCACATGCAAGGGATGCGGTTTGTTGTTGGATTTGACTGCAATCCATGTCAAATCCGACCCAAGTGAATGAGGCCTTATTCCCCTCTCCCCATTAAATCAAACATGCACACCCGGAAGAGCCAAGAATGCATGATACAATGGTATCAGGAATGATACAGTAGCTTTGGTGTGAAAACAGCATCTGGAAGACAACTCCATTATAGTGAATAGGAAAGTTTTATTATACCAAGATGAAAAAATGAGAATAGGTTCTATAGTGACAAAATATGTATATAGTGTTAATTGAATGTAGTCTGATTGGCATAAAATCTGTCTGCAAACCCAGCCTTAAAGACTAAGTAAACCTTTGTACTTTTGTAGCCCTATTTTTTTTTAGGATTAAATGTATGTATTTTGTCTTTCATTTTTTTTTCTAATTGATTTTTACAAAAAAATCTATTTACTTTATGAGATGTAGCTTCTTTATATAGTGCATACATAGAAGCTGCATCTCAAAAAGTAAATGCAATTTTTAAGAAAAGACAATTGGAAAAAATGTTTTCAAGCACAAATAATAATAATATTAATAATAATAATAATAAAAACCGGCCACGAAGGTTTACACAGCTCTTAATCTGGCCATACACTAGAGGCTTTGGATGACCAAAAAGGTCAATTTAGACCATTTCCTGCTTACTGTCAGCACCTTTTGGTGACACAAACAAGCGGGACAGATGTTGAAGAAAGGCAGATATCTGTGGAAAAATTGATCTGCCGTTTCGGATTTTTCAGTCGTTGTCAGGTGCAGACAGTCCTGTAAAGTTAAAGCCAAATGACAAATCCGAATTCCATCAATAGAAGCCCAGACCAGGCGACAGATCAATTCATAGGTCAATCGAGGATTTGCTGTTTTAGCTTTCGGTGTTGTTGTCCAACTATGATCGACAAATCGTTTAGAAGATGGCCTCCTGAAGTCCCTAATGTATAACCACTTTGAAGTGACCATAATGTTACAATGATTAGATATCTGTAGGCCAAACATACTGCATAAACATGTATGCTCAGCTCCGGTGAGTGTGCAGGTTTTTTTCCAGTTAGGAAAGGGAAATAAGCCGCTGCCAGATTTCCATATACCAGAGGTGTTTGGCCAACAGCAATTTTATGTCTATGCCTGACATTATAGGAGTATAGTGGAGGTATGTGTAAAGATTTTAATCCAGTTTTTTTGGGCTTCAGAATACACTTTAAAACTAGTTTATACGTATTTCTCTGTCAGATCCTGTTTATAAAGGATTAAAGGAAGTTTTGTTTAGTTCTGAGTTACCTGTAGTTCCAGATGTGTAAATATACAGAACTGGTGTTTTCACCGTAGAACCTGATCTATAGGATTCGGGAACAGGGTCTTCAGAAGCAGCTTCCACTTTGTCAAGTAAACTTTGAACTCCTTCCGTGGGTGAGTCTCTACTCAGGTAAAACACCAGCACCCCATCTTCTATCAGAGCAGGTAGCACTTCTTCCACAGCAGCCTTCAGTTCTTGTAAAAATAAATAAAGGAATGTCATGTAGGCTTAATAACAAAATATTAAAAGTTAATTACATACTTTTGCAAATTAATATATCATGGATATAAAAAGGTTGATTCTTGAAAAGAATCAGAAATATACTATCTATAAGCATCAAAAAATAATTAATTGTTTATATTTTTTGCAACCTCGAATGCCTTTGGTTACACTCACCTTTAAACATTGTTTTACAGATTACATATAGCAATAATTCTTCAGGCTTCAGAGCTATAAAAGCTCCCAGCATTCCCGGCTGACTTAATGTCTGCATACAGCTCACTCAGGTGCTTTGCATTCTGGGAATCACAAGTTTTACACCAGTAAACTATTTTAAGCAAAGCAAACAGCCTGACTGCATTATAGGAGCTCAGCTAAGGCTTCGTTCACATCTGCGTCAGGGCTCCGTTCAGGGGTTCTGTCTGAGCTTTCCGTCAGGGGAACCCATGAACGGAACCCATGAACGGAACCCTAACTGAAACAAACAGAAACCGTAGGTTTCCGTTTGCATCACCATTGATTTCAATGGTGACGGATCCGGTGTAAATGGATTCTGTTTGTCTCCATTGTGCAAGGGTTGCGTCATTTTGACGGATGCAATACCGTAGTCGACGAAGCCTAAACTGTTAGGGAACTGTCTGTCAACTGTTTATGATAGCAGATGAATATAATGCTAGGCTCTAATACAATCTGTAACTTAGAATCAGTACAAGATAAGGCTATATTCACATCTGTGTTTGAACTTCCGATGCAGATCCAGTAAAAAATGCCGAAATTTTTTTTTTCAGTTAAACAACGAAACCTATTAAAGTTAATGGGTCCTGTCGGGTGCCGCTGGTATTCGTCATGCGACGGTAATGGTGCTTCCTTTTTTTTCTTTTCTTCCTATGACGGAACAGAAAAACTGAAAACTTAGTGCAGAGATGAACAATGCATAAGTAATTTACTACAGTATATTGACAAAGTTACTCAACATTTTTTAAATAAACACTTAGGCCCAGAGGCGTAGCTAAAGGCTCATATATTTAGCTTGGGCCCCCTACCCCTCCCCAACACCACAAGACCCCAGCCGCCTTGCCCAACAGCCCCCACAGTATAATGCCCCCCATAGCTGCCCCCACACAGTATGATGCTCCAATAGCTACCCCCCACACAGTATAATGCTCCCAAAACAGTATAATGCCCCCACACAGTATAATGCCCCCATAGCTGCCCCTCACATTATAATGCCTGCATAGCAGACCCCAAATGGTACAATGCCCTCCATAGCAGACCCCATACAGTATAATGCCCCCATAAATGCCCCCATACAGTATAATGCCCCCATAGCAGCCCCATACTGTATAATGCCCCTCATAGCTGCCCAACACAGTATAATGTCCCATAGAGTATAATGCCCCCATAAATGCCCCATACAGTATAATGCCACCATAGCAGCCCCATACAGTATAATGCCCCTCATAGCTGCCCAACACAGTATAATGCTCCCCATAAATGCCCCCATACAGTATAATGCCTCCATAGCTGCCCCATACAGTATAATGCCCCTCATAGCTGCCCCCACACAGTATAATGCCCTCCTTAGCTGCCCCCCACAGTGTAATGCCCCATAACTGCCTCACACAGTATAATGCTCCTCATAGCTTCCCCCACACAGTATAATGCCCCCATAGCTGCCCCATACAGTATAATGCCCCCATAGCAGCCCCATACGGTATAATGCCCCTCATAGCTCCCCTCGATACAGTATAATGCCCCCCCACTATAAACCACCTATAGCTGTCTCCCCACAGTGTAGTGCCTCCATAGCTGCAACCATATCAACCCCCCATACAGTATAAGGTCCCCAAAGCAGACCGCATACAGTATAATGCCCCTCAAAGCTGCCCCACACAGTATAATTTCCTCCTTAGCTGCCCCCACAGTGTAATGCCCCATAGCTGTCCCACACAGTATAATGCTCCTCATAGCTTCCCCCACACAGTATAATGCCCCCATAGCAGCCCCATACTGTATAATGCCACTCATAGCTGCCCCCCATATAGTATAATCCCCCCCCTTAGCTGCCCCCACACAGTATAAAGCCCCCATAGCTGTCTCACCACAGTGCAATGCCCCCATAGCTGCCACCATATCAGCAACCCATACAGTATAATGCCCCATAGCAGACCCCATACAGTATAATGTCCCTCATCGCTGCCCAACACAGTATAATGCCCCTCATAGCTGCCACCATATCAGCCCCCCTTATACAGTATAATTCCCCCATATTTGCATAATAGAAAAATAATAAAGTTACTTACCTATCCCCATTCCCACGATGGGTGGAGGAGGATATCCTTCTCCTTCTTTGCCCTGTGTTATGAGTGACTCGGCGCAGATAGGCGCGATAATGTCACCAAATCGCACTGGTCTGCGCCGAGCTGCTAATGGCTCACGGCACAGTGAATGCTGAAGGAAGGGGCCATCAGCCATCCTGAGGACGCAAATACAGTTGGAATCGGGACCTTGGTGAGTGGCTCACAAACCCCCCGGGGGTCTTCACGCGTTAACGCAATCATTCCAACGATCCAAAATGGACGCTACCATACAAGATGGAGTCCATGCAAAATATTATCTTTTAAACATATTCTAATCACTTTCACAGTCGTGACCCACAATTTGTAATATATTGTATCGTGCAGTTTGTGTTTGCGGTGGAGAGAGGAGAGGGGGGCCTGTAATTTAAAGCCCCCCTCTCCTCTCTCCACCGCAAACCCAGACAGTACAATACAACACACATACAATATGGGCCCCCTCCTCAGCTCACTTGTAGTCTTCCATGCATTCCTTGTATTAGCGCGCTGTGTGGCAATGGGGTGCCCGGTCGCAAGTGTGAAGGCTGCGACCCCAATAGCTACGCCACTGATTAGGCCGTGTTCACCTGTTGTGGATTCTGTCAGGATTTAGGTGCATATTCGAATCCTGACGGAGTCTGCTAGCATTTAGCTTGCAATGCACGTGAATGGGATATTACATGGCCCATTCACATGCTGCAGAAAAAATGTGTGTGTAATATTGAACGTGCCATGGATTTTAAAATCCAAGGCATGTTCACTATTATTAATACAATGGAGCTAATTCGTGTGCAGTTCCGCATGCCTGTCTATAGCAAAACTCAGAATTTTAGCTGCAGATTTCTGCTGTGGGTTAGGGCTTATTTAGACGAACGTGTAATACGTCCGTGCAACGCGCGTGATTTTCACGCGCCTCGCACGGACCTATGTTAGTCTGTGGGGCCGTGCAGACTGTCCGCGAGTTTCACGCAGCGTGTGTCCGTCAATGTGTGCGTGAAAATCACGTGCAGCACACGGAAGCACTTCCGTGTGACGCGCATGATTCGCGCAACAGCAGTAAAAGTATGAATGAAAACAGTAAAGCACCACGTGCTTTTCTGTTTACAAACATACAAACAGAGTGTCATAATGATGGCGGCTGCGCGAAAATCATGCAGCCACGCATCATATGGTGATGACACACGGAGCTGTTAAGTACCTTTTGCGCGCGCAATACGCACACACTCGTGTAAATCCGGCCGTATCTTCATAATCCACAGCGGTTTTGTGTTGTGCAAATACTGACCGCGTGAACATACCCTAAATTTGTATATTAAGGTAAAAATGTGAAGCACCTTCATTTACTGTATAGTTAGCGAATTTAAATTTGAGAATATTTGTAATATACAGCGCTATGAAAATGTATTTCTTCTATTTTTGCTAATTTGTCACTTAAAATGTTTCAGATCATACAACTAATTTTTTATTTTTTTTAAACAATGCTTTTATTAAACATTTTTCAAATAAAGTCAAGAAAAAAACAAAAGCCAGAACGATGAATCGCTCCTCATTGAGCGCACCCTGTAACAGTTCTAACCCATTGTAGGTGAACATATGTAATCGTCCGCCTGTAAACCAGGTAGGATGAGAAGCTGTAAGGGCAGATTCAGACGAACGTTGCGTTTTTGCGCGCGCAAACAACGCAGCGTTTTGCACGCGCAAAAAACATTTGACAGCTGCGTGTGTCATCCGTGTATGATGCGCGGCTGCGTGATTTTCGCGCAGCCGCCATCATAGAGATGAGGCTAGTCGACGCCCGTCACTGTCCAAGGTGCTGAAAGAGCTAACTGATCGGCGGTAACTCTTTCAGCACCCTCGACAGTGAATGCCGATCACAATATACAGCAACCTGTTAAAAAAAAAAAAAAGTTCGTACTTACCGAGAACTTCCCTCCCGGCCGTTGCCTTGGTGACGCGTCCTTGGTGACGCGCCTCTCTTGACATCGGGCCCCACCTCCCTGGATGACGCGGCAGTCCATGTGACCGCTGCAGCCTGTGCTTGGCCTGTGATTGGCTGGAGCTGTCACTTGGACTGAATTGTCATCCTGGGAGGTCAGACTGGAGGAAGAAGCCGGGAGTTATCGGTAAGTCAGAACTTCGTTTTTTTTTACAGGTTCATGTATATTGGGATCGGAAGTCACTGTCCATGGTGCTGAAACAGTTTAACTCTTTCAGCACCCTGGACAGTGACTATCTCCTGACGTCGCGTACCGGAAATTTTTTTGCCGGGTTCGGCCAAAACAAGTTCGGCCGAACCCGGTGAAGTTCGGTTCGGTTGTCCGGGTTCGCTCATCTAAAAAGACACTCCGTTTGGATGTTTGGAAACAGAAAAGCACGTGGTGCTTTTCTGTTTACATTAATCCTTTTGACAGCTGGTGCGCTGTTTCAGTCGGTTCGCATGAAATTGCTTCCGTGCGACCTGCGTGGTTTTCACGCACTTATTGACTTCAATGGGTGCGTGATGCGCGAAATACGTGGAGATATTGAACATGTCGCTTTTTTTGCGCAGCTGACAAACGCTGCGCAAAAAGCACGGACTGTCTGTACTGCCCCATAGACTTGTATTGGTCTGTGCGTGGCGCGTGAAAACCACGCGGCCCGCACGGACCGATTACACGTTCGTGTGAATCCCCCCTAAGGCTGAGTTAAGATGGGGCGGATACACTGCGTAATAGAACGCAGCGTATCCGCCCTGTGCGCCGCAGGAAATTCGCACCAAACTGTGGTGCAGTTTTTTGCCCGGAATGTCCGGTGTGGAAAACTGCAGCACTTAGCTGGCCCGTCTCCTGGGATGACGTCTCATCCCAGGTGAACGCTGCAACTTGTGATCGGCTGCAGCGGTGGTCACATGGGATGAAGCATCATCCCAGAAGGCCAGCCTTCTGGAGTCATCCAGGCCGGCCTCTTGGGATGACATTTCATCCATGTGACCACTGCTACAACCTGTGACTGCGGCAGTCACATGGGATGAAGCATCATCCCAGGAGGATGAAACACAGAATTCTAGGTAAGTTTAATATATTTTTTGTTTTCTGAGTTACTTTTTTTTGCGATGGGATCGCTGCGATCCCGCTGCAAAAAATGTAATGACTCTTATTTGATGCAGGATTTACATCCCCATTGAATACAATGGGAAAATCCCACAACATATAAGCAGAGTTTACGTAAAGACAATTGACATGCTGCGGAATAAAATTCCGCACCGCAGGTAATTTTCTGAGCGTTTTTTCCACTCAGTATTTACGCAGCGTGTGGATGAGATTTGTTTTACCTCATCCACTTTGCTGATACTGTGTTTGCTGTGGATTTTCCGCAACAAATTCCGTTGCGGAAAATCCGCAGTATTTACGCAACATGTGAACTGGCCCTAAGAGAGACGATATTAAAGAGCCCAGAGGCTACAGCCCAGATCAGCAAGCTTCTCAGTAGCTAGGGTTTTCCCAAGTGGCTAGTATGCAATGGTTTCCTATCAAGGAGCGAACAATCCATAACAAAAAAGAAACTGGGTGGTTAGGGAAAAATCGGTACAGTGGAAGTGCAGACACACTTCAGGACTTTGTCTGTATTGTAGCCTCGGAGGCCATGTTGTGTGTTTGTGCCCCCAGAAGCCAAAAAGACCCCAGTGCCTAGGATTGGTGGGAGAGACAACCCTCCGGGGACTACTTTTGTGCGGTTGGCAGACAGGAGGAGAATCCTTCGCTGGGGACACTGCTCCAAACTGGCTGGACACGCGGGTGCTCGTAAGACTTGAGACCTGATAACTTGTCATTTCTGGTGTCCCACGCTTCCCAAGGATGTTGTGGACTTTGTCTCTTCCTGCACTGTGTGTGCTTCTAACAAGGTTGCTCACTCCAAGCCTGCCGGTCTGCTCAAACCTTTGCCTGTGCCCAATGCCCCCTGGCAGCATATTGGAATGGACTTTGTCACTGACCTTCCTCCCACAGCAGGATGCAATATGGTCTGGGTGGTGGTGGATCAGTTCTCCAAGGTGGCTCATTTTGTTCTGCTGACTGGTCTACCTTCTGCTCCTCGACTGGCTCATCTCTTCATTCAGCACATCTTCCGCTTGCATGGCTTGCCCCTTCACATATTGTCCGATCGGGGGAATTCAATTAAACTCCTGCATGGGAGATTGGAGTTTTCCTCAGCCTATCACCCCCACTCTAATGGTCAAGTCGAGTGGATTAACCAGATCATGGCGAATTATCTCCACCACTTCATCTCCATGCAGAATGATGACTGGGTACAGCTTCTTCCATGGCCCGAATTCTCGTACAACAACCAGACAAGTGAGTCCACCACTTCCACACCATTCTACATTGTGTACGGTCAACATCCACGAATCCTTCTTCCTGTGTCGACTACATCTCAGGTACCCGCAGCTGATTCTGCATTTGGAAACTTTCTGCAAATCTGGTAATAGAGCCGGTCTTCTATTCTGCTGGCAGTTGATCGCATGAAGCGAAAGGCGGATACTAGAAGAAGAGAGTGTCTACCGGGTACCAAAGTCTGGCTGTCCTCTAGGAATATCCGTATGAAGGTGCCTTCATGCAAATTTGCTCCCAGTTTCCGCTAACCTTTTCAGATCCTGCAACAGATCAATCCTGTCTCCTATAAGCTTCGGTTGCCTCCTACCCTCAAAATCCCAAACTCCTTTCATGTGTCCCTCCCGGAACCGGTGGTGCTGAACCGCTACAGTAAAACTCCTAGTCCTGCGGTTGCTCCCAGCGGTTCTTCCGATGTGTTTGAAGTAAAAGAGATCCTGGACTGCAAGAGGGTAGGAGGAAGGACTTTCTATTTAGTGGATTGGAGAGGGTTTGCTCCTGAGGAGAGGTCCTGGGAGCCAGAAGAATATCTTAATGACCCTACCGTCATGAAGAAATTCCTCTCTCACTCTGGACCCAAGGAGAGGGGGCGTAAGGGGGGAGGGGGTACTGTAACGGTTGCAGACCGCAGACTGCTTTCATCCTGCCGACGTCTTCCTCTCCGGAGATGCCAGCACATGCGGCCATCCTGTCCTGCAGTGACCACTAGGGTGCGCACACGGGCTCCCTCCCGGCCTTAAAGGGCCAGCACGTGCACATGTTAAGAATGAACTAATTAGTCCCAGATCTCTGGACTATAAAAAGGCCCCCGCCCTTTCACTCCTTGCCTGAGCATTGTTTGCATTCCTCTGTTAGCCTTGCAAATGGTTCCTTAGTCGTTTCCTGTTCCCAGTGTTACCGTGCTCTGCTACCTGTATCCCGTGTCCCATGCTGTATTTGTTCCTGTGCCCTCTATATCGTTGGAGTCGTGTTGTGCCGTTTACCACTTCTGCTGTGTTACACCACATCTGATGTCATCTGCCACGCTTTGCATCATTTGCCTTCTGAAGTTCCATCTGTGCCTAGCCACTGCGACTGTCTGGACTATTCCGGTACCCTTGTGCTGGACTTTGTATTGATTGGGTACTCAGTTTGGCCACCTGCCTCCCAGCTACGTCGGTGCGGCTTAGTGTGTCCACATAGCCACAGATCGTGACAGATACCCAGGGCTAATTCACCGTTCCATTTGTATCTACCAAGAAGCCTATTTACAGATATGAACATTCCCATTAGAATTCTGTAAAATATAGAAAGGCGACCTTTGACCGCCCCATCAGCACGGACAAACACAAGGCATCTAAAAGTCACAACTTCCATATACTGAGGGTTAGAGAGATTAGTCACCAGATACAAAAAGACCTCAGATCTCACCATTAAACTCTGATCTACTAACGTATCAAAACTTTAGTCTTTCTTCCGCAAAAAGTTATGCAATCAATTTAGTTTTATTTTTTATCCAAAAACTGTGGAATCCCTCCAGCTCAAGGAGGTGAGAATTTTAACATATTGGAGTGTATTTATTTGCAGTTTTGGAGGGAGAAATTCCAGCGATACAAATCCACGGCAACGTAGGAAAACCTTTACTTCTTTATTTGAACATTTTAAAACATCCACGGCATTACCACGGAACACAAGTTTTATTTATGCGTTTCGGATAAACATCCTTAGTCATAGCTAACCTGTGAAGGAAGCTGGAAACTTTATGAGAGTGTATTAATGAACACCTGTTAAAAACAGCCTGTTCTTGTGTCTCAGGTAATGGCACAGAGAAGTAAGTGCAAGGATGGGGTTAACCTCTATAGAAACTCCCAATCATAGTACACATGGAATAACCTATAAATTATCTATAAATAATCAATAGTGATATATTAAAGTCCTGTCTTTTGTTCATACCCTTGGTATTTCTGGTTTCAAGCATAAAAATCCAGAAAGTTTCCCTACTCAGGAGCTTTTGCCTGTGATCTCCACCTCTCACTGGCTTAGTAACCCTTTCAATGTCATGAAAGGAAAAAGGTGGCGTTCTTTCTGTTCGTGGCATCGGACAGGTGTCTCCTGATATGAACTTTCAAGGTACCTGCTGTGCAGCCTACATACTGGATATGACATAATTTACATGTGATCAGATAGACTGTATGGCTGGTGTTGCAGTTGATATGACTTTTGATCTGGTAAACTCTGTCATTCGAGGTGGATTTGAATTCCTGCGATTTGTGGGCATATCCGCAGGTTATACATTTTTTGTGTCCACAGCCATAGAAGCCAGTTGTAGTGAGCCAGGTTTTTTTGTGGTTTAATATTAAGTTCACTAGAAAAGAGGCTGGGGGAAAGTAATGAAACGATGGAGGGCGCTTTTCTGGAAATGTACGTGACTCCCTCTGTAAGTATTTTACATAAATATTCGTTCTGGTATAGGATAGGGATATGTTTCCGGACAATGTTTGTGACTTGATTAAATTGTGGACTATATGTGGTAGAAAAGACAAGATTTGGTTTATTCCTATGTTTCCTATGTGTCCCCGTGGTAGATATGTTATCAAGTAACGTATTCCTGTCAATTTTGCTAACAATGTTTTTGGCTCTATCCAGGGACCGGGTAGGATAGCGTCTCTCTTTCATTCTGGTGCAGAGATTGCCAGCCTGTGACCTGTATCTATGCTCATCCGAGCTGTTTCTCTTTATTCTGATGAGTTCCCCCACAGGAATATTTTTTTTATCACATGTGGTGAATGGCAGGAGGTAGCCTGTAGGATGGAATTGGTCGCTCAAGACCAGTGGGAGTGGCTATTATTATTTAAAGCACCTGCTCACTCCTTCATCAGCGTTTCTGACCTGGCTGTGTCCATTTGTAAGTATGGCCTTTTTCAGTGTTTTTGTATATGTCCCCTTGTTTTTATCGGTTCTGTCTGTGCATCAGGAACATTCTGTTCCAGTTAAGGAGTTAGGGACTCGCAAGTCTGGGGATCCTTGTCGTGGATTGCGAGCTTGCGTCCTTTTGGCCAAAATGATTACTAATACCCCAGGTATTTTTCATTATTACGTATATTTGCTTCTCTTGGAGACAGCCGGGTCTTTTATGCTGGGAGAGCATGGTGTGTTGTTGTTTGGCATAGCAAGCAGGGTAGCCCGCTCTATGAACTATCAAGGCGTCACAAATAGGCTTCTACCTGGCTATACACGTTGTGCCTCATGACGTACACACTATCCCTCCATGTTTCACACACTTGCACCCCATTATCCATTTATTTCTATTGAGGCACTTCACTCATTACTGCCCCCTATATTTCACTTATAGTATTACACTTGCACACACACTATTCATTTATTATTTCTTACTACACATCCCATGCACCACACACACCACTCCCCTCAAGACCAGTGGGAGTGGCTATTATTATTTAAAGCACCTGCTCACTCCTTCATCAGCGTTTCTGACCTGGCTGTGTCCATTTGTAAGTATGGCCTTTTTCGGTGTTTTTGTATATGTCCCCTTGTTTTTATCGGTTCTGTCTGTGCATCAGGAACATTCTGTTCCAGTTAAGGAGTTAGGGACTCGCAAGTCTGGGGATCCTTGTCGTGGATTGCGAGCTTGCGTCCTTTTGGCCAAAATGATTACTAATACCCCAGGTATTTTTCATTATTACGTATATTTGCTTCTCTTGGAGACAGCCGGGTCTTTTATGCTGGGAGAGCATGGTGTGTTGTTGTTTGGCATAGCAAGCAGGGTAGCCCGCTCTATGAACTATCAAGGCGTCACAAATAGGCTTCTACCTGGCTATACACGTTGTGCCTCATGACGTACACACTATCCCTCCATGTTTCACACACTTGCACCCCATTATCCATTTATTTCTATTGAGGCACTTCACTCATTACTGCCCCCTATATTTCACTTATAGTATTACACTTGCACACACACTATTCATTTATTATTTCTTACTACACATCCCATGCACCACACACACCACTCCCCTCAAGACCAGTGGGAGTGGCTATTATTATTTAAAGCACCTGCTCACTCCTTCATCAGCGTTTCTGACCTGGCTGTGTCCATTTGTAAGTATGGCCTTTTTCGGTGTTTTTGTATATGTCCCCTTGTTTTTATCGGTTCTGTCTGGAATTGGTCGCTGTAGGTTTTTTATAAGGACTTACTTATATTTTATCTCCACTCCCTGTTAAGGTGACATCCAAAAAATATATCTGGTAAAATTCCTCCCTACAACCACGTGTGTGTCCCGCTCTGGACTTATCCATGCCTGATAATGCCATGTGCTAATTGTGGATCGGTGGTTTGTTTGGAAGTGAGCTGGCTATTTACCCTGTTGCTGCTATTTATTTGCAGTTGTTATACCCCCAATCGCTTTAACCGCCTGCCAGACCCTATGCATTTGAATAGCTATTCCTAAGGTTCGACCAGTCATTCAACAAGATACTAACAGAAGGGATCTTTTAACCAGTCACAAATATAAGTAGATTGGCCATCAAATAATACATTCTAAAATTAGGAGCTGCTAGTCCTCCCTCTAATAGTGGATATGCTGTGTACTTATACTTCAACCTTGGTCTTTTCCCCGCCAAACATAGTCATTTATCATGTTTTACAAACAGTTGAAGTATTTTCCGGTTATCCATATAGGTGAATGGACCAGAATATACATTATTTGTGGAAGGATAATCATCTTTATTAGAGCAACCATGACAGATATCGATACTGTTAATTTTTTCCATACCTTGCATTTCCCTATTATTTCATTAACCCCTTAAGGACGTGTACTTGTTGTCATGTTTAGGATGCAGCCCCATTTTTCAAATCTGACATGTGTCACTTTATGTGATAATAACTTTGGAATGCTTTTACCTATCCAAGCAATTCTGAGACTGTTTTCTTGTGACACATTGGATTTTATGTTACTGGTAAACTTTGGTCGATACATTCAGTATTTAATTGTGAAAAACACCAAAATGTAGCAAAAAATTTCAAAAATTAGCATTTTTCTAAATTTAAATGTATTTGCTTGTAAGACAGGCAGTTATACCACACAAAATAGTTGCAAATTAACATCCCCATATCTCTTCTTTAGATTGGCATTGTTTTTTGAACATCCCATTATTTTTCTAGGACGTTACAAGGCTTAGAACTTTAGCAGCAATCTCTCACATTTTCAAGAACATTTCAAAAGGCTATTTTTACAGGGACATATAATACAAAACAAAATAAATCACCCCATTTTAAAAACTGCACCCTCAAAGTATTCAAAACAGCATTTAGAACGTTTATTAACCCTTTAGGCGTTTTACAATAATTAAAGAAAAGTAGGGGTGAAATTTAGAAATTTCATTTTTGTTTTCAGAATTTCCTTTTTAGTCCTTTTTGTTCTGTTACACAGAAAATATTTATTGTCCAGATTCTGTAGTTTTTAGAAATATCCCACATGTCCCCCTAGTGTGGTAATGGACCGAAACACAAGCCTCAGAAGCAAAGGAGAACCCACTGAATTTTGGGGCCTCCTTTTTTATTAGATTATATTTTAGGCACCATGTCCGGTTTGAAAAGGTCTTGTGGCCCAAAGCAATGGAAACACCCCCAAAAACACACCATTTGGCAAACTACATCCCTCAAGGAATTTATCAAGGGGTATAGTGAGCATTTTGACCCCACAGTTTTTTTGCTGAATTTAGTGGACTGAGGTCGTAAAAATGAGAATCTAAATCAATGAAAAGTAGAAATTTTCAATTATTACAAAACATAAAGAAAGAAAAACACCCCAACATTTGAAAAGCAATTTCTCCTGATTACGGCAATACCCCATATGTGGTCATAAACTGCTGTTTGGACAAATGGCAGGGCTCAAAGAGGAAGGAGCACCATTTGGAGCTCAAATTTAGCTGAAATGGTTTTCGTGTGCCATGTCACATTTGCAAAGCGCCTGCGGGGCAAAAACAATAGGAACCCCCAAAAAATGACCCCATTTGTAAAACTACACCCCTTAAGTAATCTATCTAGGGGCATTTAGAGCGCACTGGTCTTTTGCAGAATTTATTGGAATTAGGGCGGAAAAATGAATAATCAAAATTTTTTCCACTAAAAAGTTACATTTTTTCATTTTCACAAGGGATTAAGGAGAAAAAGCTGCCCAGCATTTGTAAAGCAATTTCTGCCGACTATGACAATACCCCATATGGGGTCATAAACGGCTGTTTGGACATACGGCAGGGCTCAGAAAGGCCGGAGCGCTATTTGGCATGCAGATTTTGCTGGATTGGCTTTTGGGCTCCATGTCGCATTTGCAAAACCCTAAGGTACCAGAGTACAGTGGAAGCCCCAAAGAAGTGACCCTATTTTGGAAACTACAACACTTAAGGCATTTATAATTTGCCTGGGCATATGACAGGGCTCAAAATTGAAGAGCAACATGAGCATTTGATGTCTATTTTGGTGATTTTCACAGCATTGGCCCACAATTGCAGGGTTCTGATGACAAATAGTAAAATAACCCCCAAGTAGTGACCCTATTTTGTAAATTATACCCCTTAAGGCATTTCAAGAGGTGTAGTGATCATTTTGCCCCTACAGGTGTTTTTTCATTAGTAATTAAAGCACAGTGGGTGGTGCAAAGTAAAAAAAGCAATTTTCCGCTGATATGCCATTTTAGTGCACCATATGTTGTGCCACCGAAGACACACATCTCGTAAACTTCTAAGCGGGTTCTCCCGGGTATGGCGATGCCATATATGTGGACGTAGACTGCTGTATGGGCACACTGTAGGGTTCAGAAGGGAGGGAGCGCCATTTGGCTTTTGGAGCGCAGATTTTGCTTGGTAGTAGTTCTGTTTGGGGTTTTACTTGTATTTCACTTTATAATGTGGGGGCATATGTAATATGTGCGGAGTACAGCAGGGCATAATAAGAGGGTATAATAATGGGGTAAACAAATAATAATCCGCAGATATGTGTCCAGTGTCGCACTGATAAATGGTGCCCCATCCCCAGCTAGCTCCGTTCCCTGCAATTACAGTAGGGTGTCAGCTGTAACATACAGCTGACACTTGTGGCTGATGTCGCAGGCTCAGCTTCTGAGCTTGCGCCATCTTGTTTCTGGAGACTGAAGCCTTTTAGGCCCCGCTTCCGGGTGGGACCTAGCAGGCTTCCGTACTTGGCAGACAGGAGGCCATTGTTAGGCCTCTGGTCTGCCAGAGCAGTCATCGGAACCCCGCAATTACATTCTGTTCTGCTTGTAAACACCATAGATGCAGCGCTCGCTTTTGAGCACTGCATCTAAGGGATTAATCGGTCGTATTAGAGGCCAGCTCCGGTCCTGGCCTTGAAGCAGTGATGGTGTTAAGCTATCACTGCTTTAAAAATGTGTCAGTAGCCTGTTAACACAATGACATAATAGTACGTCTGTTTGCGTTAACAGGCCAACGTTGGTGACGTAATAATACGTCACATAGCGTTAATGGGTTAATTGCGGGTAGAACATTTAATTTTTTATAATCCTCCGGAGACTTGGAAATAACCATTCCCAGATACATCAAGCTTTTGTCTGGTTTGAGAACTCTCAAACCCATATTTCATCATGCATGGGATCAACAAGGGGAATATCAAGGATTTCCCTCAATTTATATTAACTCCTGAATATCTGCCAAATTAGGAGAATATTGCTAATACGGTAGGCAGAGACCCTGAGGGAAGGAGAATAACAATTTCATCAGCATATAAACTGAATTTTTCTTCAGTCCCGATGATCCTGAACGGGTACTTTTGGGAACGTATATATTGAGCGAACAGTTCCATTATAATTGAAAACAGAAGTGTTGATAAGGAATTCCCTGGTCTTGCACCCCTCGTTAGATGAAAAACAAAAATTATCACACTTGTCCGTTTACAGAGATTCGTGTCCGGGGACCAGCATACTACAAGGTAATCCATTTTACAAAGTACCAAACTCAATTTTTTTTCAAAACCAATGTTAGAAATGGCCATTTGACAGTCAAATGCCCTAGAGGAATCCAGATAAAGGATTGCCTACCCCCACCCCATCTAAGCCTACCCCCCCCCCCATCTAATTCTACAGCTTCTAGATTCCCAAAAACCCTTCTTATATACATTTTGGTGTATTTATTTGGAATAAACACAGTCTGATCACTATGGACAACTTTTGTTATTACTTTTGCCCATCTAGAGGACAGCAGCCGGACAAGGAATTTAATATCTGTATTTATTAAAAGATATTGGCATGTAAGAGTCAATATTAACTGGATTTATATTAGGCTTCAGGATCAACGGAATTGTGGCCTCTTCCATCACTGGGGATAAAAAACCCTTTTTAAAGGAGGAATTGAAAACCTCCAACATATGACTCAGGGATTCTGCCGCATACTTTTTATAGATCTCAAACGGGACCCCATCCCTGTCAGGCGCTTTTTTGCAAGGGGAGGGGTATCACGAAGGGCATCCTCTAGCTCCTTTAGAGTTATGTGCCTATCTAATATGGTTTTCTCTTCATGAGAAAGTTGTGGTAGTGTAATATTATCTGGGTAGTTTTGAAATTCCATACTTGATGCACTGAGTTTACATTTATAAACTTACTTAAAATGTGATTCAAATATCTTAAGAATCTCATTGGAATCACTCACCGGATTTCCATTGGACATCCTGAACAACACAATGAAATTTGCGGGGTTTTGACTATTAACTAAGTTCATTAACTGGAATTTCTGCTTTATAGATGGTTAACTTTAGAGATCATGGCTAAATTTTGAGCCTTTTTAACCTAACCATATCATATTCTTGTGGCGCTTTTTTCCGCTGCACGCTATTTTAACTCACCAGGATTGTTAACATAGATTATTTCACTACTATCCATCTTATCCTTGGCAGCAAGTTCATCTTGCCTAAAGCACTTCTTTACAGTATTAATATCAGATATATAAACCCCTCTTAGGCCCCATGCACATGACCATAAAATCGCCCGTAATTACATGCTTTATTTTTTTATTTTACAGACCGTGCTCATATACTTTATAATGGGACCACTGCCCATAAATACGGCTGTCCGCGGCCGTCCGTGCCCGTAATTACGGGTTGTAATTACGGGCACGGTCGTGTGCATGAAGTCTGTGGAAGGCCTTAAAGGCTTCCCAAACCCAGTGTATCTGGTACGAGAGTATATTAACATTAAAGAACTCTTTGATCGTATCAGAGGTCTGTTCATGCATCTTAATCAAAGATATCCAATGGGCATTCATTTTGAACTGCAAATTCCTATTAAAAGGACGGAGATTTAATGTTAGGAGAACTGGTGAGCAGTCCGACAGCTTGTACTCTTAAACAGATTGCATGCCATGTTATGTGGATGAATGGACTGTGATGTTTAATAGATGTGATTGGGTTACAGTAATACTTTGAATGACATATATGCAAGGTGTTAACCATTGCTCTGCTGGCTTCCATAGGGACATTTCAATAAGTGCATATGAACTCTAGGAAATTTCAACTTATTTCAAGGGGTTTTAATTATATTTAAATAAAAATTAATTGTATATTGCTAAGTTCAGCAACATTATGATATACTTTTTGTTTCAATTCCTCACCATTTTCACGATCTCTGTCTTTTGACAGTGAATGGAAACATTCTTGCTTAATTGTCTAGGACCCTTGTAACCAGTAGGTATTGTTCAAAACGCAACCCCTTTGTCTGCTGCGCAATTTCAGGACAAAGTGCCGGGAAGTAAGTACTGGTGCTCCTAACGTGTTACCAATACTGCTGTAGTATAGAAGGTCACCATCGTGGTGTCCACAAGATAGTCAAGATCCAGTGTGGCCACCTCTGGCCTGTTCCTGGGTAGCTATCTGAACTTCTTTGGGAAGAGTCTAACAAGCTCAGTGCTCACGGAGATTATATATTTGGGAGTCTGAAAGATTCTCTAATGAATAGTCCCAATAAGAAAATCTGGTGTTTCCTTTTAAAAATGAATAATGAAATGATATGTCATTGACAAGATTAGCTAAATATACTGTACAATAAAATATACCAAGTGAACTCACCAGGTCACAGACTGAGCATTTTAAAAAAACAAAACTTATTTTATAGCAGAAGTCAACAGATAAAAACTGATCATATCCAAAGAGGGTTGTGCAGTTTATTTTAAGTAAAGTTTCTCACAATTCACTTAGTTCATAGGATATCATCTCCAAAATCAAAATCAGTGCAGAGAGTATATTACAAAGGACAAGATCTTCAATACATTGTCTCTGGATAAGAGGATTGGAGTCAATCTAGTTCCTGTCCTCTTGGTAGCACAAAATAGGAGAATAAGGGCAAAGCCACACGTGGCGGAATTGCTCTTGAATTCCGCTGCGGACACTCCGCAGCGTTAATCCGCAGCGGAGCCGTTTCTCCATTGCCTTCCACTTCTTTTTAGTAAGCTTCGTTTAGACGAGGCTGAAAATTTCGCTGCCGAGCATAGGCTGCGGTGCGGAATTTGGTGTCCGCAGCATACAATGGATGTTGCGGACCAGTGGCGGACTGGTTGCGGACTCATTGCGGAAGTTCTCCATTGACTTCAATGGAGATTCTAAATTCCGCAATGAAGTCCGCAGCTGTCATGCACATGTTATGTGTGCTGCGGATGCGTCTTGCTTTTTTGACATGACATTTCTTCATTCTGGCTGGACCTATGTATTTCTAGGTCTACAGCCAGACTGAGGAAGTCAATGGGGCTCCCGTAATTACGGGAGCGTTGCTAGGAGACGTCAGTAAATAGTCACTGTCCAGGGTGCTGAAAGAGTTAAGCGATCGGCAGTAACTGTTTCTGCATCCTGGACAGTGACTACCGATCCCAATATACAGCAACCTGTAAAAAAAATAGAAGTTCATACTTACCGAGTCTGTCTCCAGTCCGGCTTCCCAGGATGACGTTTCAGTCTAAGTGACGGCTGCAGCCAATCACAGGCTGCAGCGGTCACATGGACTGCCGTGTCATCTAGGGAGGTCGGGCTGGATGCCGAAAGAGGGACGCATCACCAAGACAACGGCCGGTAAGTATGAAATTAGTTTACTTTCACTAGGGAAAGTGCTGTCCCTTGTCTCTATCCTGCACTGATAGAGAGAAGGGAAGCACTTTTACCGCAGTACGCAGCAGCTAATCCGCATCAATTTACTGCACATTTTGGGCAGATCCGCCACAGAATCTGCAAACGCAGATTCTGTGCGGCATTGATGCGGACAGTTGCGGAGGAAAACCGCCACGTGTGGGCATGCCCTAAGAGTGTTTGTTTCCATACAGTTTATTGACACTAATAATTAACCCCTTAAACTTTATGATTATTTTTGCATATAATCTCACATAAATTCTTTAGAATTATTCAGATGCTTTCAAACATCTACACATCTCGGTAAATACTGGACCAAATAACATTTAAAAGGCAAAAGTATTTTATTTCTAACATATTATGGTTTACACTGTACATTGGATTCCTCTTACCTGGAGCAGCAAGTAGCACTTTTGCCCCACTGCACTTGAAGCAATGAAGAAAGGATTTAGCACGTATGTTGTAGTTCATACAAGCCATTGGGCATCCTAATTTGGCTAGTCCCAGCCAAAGCCAGATATATGCAGGCTCATTGCTCAGAAAGACAGCGACACAGTCACCTTTTTTCATCTTTCCATAGCGATTTAAAGCCCATGCTGCTTGGTTGCTCTTTAAATCTATCTCCTTGTAAGTATACGCCTCGTCTTGATACAGAATAAATGTCTGGTTTGGTCGTATGGACACCTGTTTCAAAAACAAACTCAACATGCCAAAGGAGGAGCAGCGTTTAACTTCTTGCTCTATTTTCCGTGCATAGCCAGCTGCTCTGCAAAAAAATCTGAGGTCCTGCCACAGGTAGGGGAAAAATATACGTTTCAGCATCCATAGTAGTGATATCCCGATCAAAGCTTTCTGCACGATAGACATCCTGCAGAACAGGAGAGTGTGAGCCTTTTGCTGTAGGTTAAAGCCTGCTTACAAACAATAAAACTGGGTAGGTGTGTGCTTTAGAATCATTCAACAACACAAAGAAGGCTATCGTGTACTATGAACTCTGGAAAGATCACATTTCATACCTTTAACCTTCATACCATAGAGTCACCCCCATGACTAAAGGAACGTATACATTCCCTGCACAGAAATAAGCTCAGTGGCACTGTATTATTTTCTAGGAGCAATAAGTAAATCTTATATGAACATGCCATTAGACCCCACCATTCAGGATAGCCCAGAACTTGATGTCTCCTCCACCCTGCCAAAACTTGTAGGAAAAAAAGAGATACATGACCCTCTGGCTCTCCCCACTAATGGTTTGCTAATATTTCTGTGATTGTGGAGAGGGGGAGCCTTGTGTCGGTTCGCATAGCACCCCAAAAAAAGTGTATCGGAACAGCCTGACCATAGCCCTATAGTAACTGCATGGGCTACCTCTATGGAATCTATACTCTTAAATAGAACCTTTCAACTCCCCAAACATGTGCAGCTGAGTGCAGCATGTTATAGGCAGGGCTTCACAAACCCTGTCTCACTTAAAATTATTTTTCTAACTTCCTCCGTTATTTACATATCGATGCCGTTATATTTGGCGCTCAATATGTAAATAAGCCCCTGAACTGTCAATGGCGCGTTTCTAACTAACTAAAAGGCAAGGGGGCGTGATGTCTTCACTCCACCACGGAACGAGAAGAGACGAGGGGAAGCAGAGACGAGGAGAAGAAGCAGAGATGAGAAGAAGAAGAGACGAGGAGGAGATCTACTTACATCCGTCAATGTACGCGAAAACGGCCGTGCACGCATGCGTGAGGGCACGCGCAAGCTATCTGCAGCACAACCACCAAGTCTGTGTGTGTTCTCGTGGGAGGGAACACAGCGCAAGCCGCCCTGACACTCTCCGCAGCTGATTGGACAGTGTCAGAGCGAAGACATCACGCCCCCTTGCATTTTAGTTAGTTAGACACACCCCATTGACAGTTCAGGGGCTTATTTACATATTGGGCGCAAAATATAACGGCACCGATATGTAAATAACGGAGGGTGTTAGAAAAATAATTTTACGTGAGACAGGGTTTGTGAAACGTCATCCCAGGAGGCCGCCCCGGACAAAAAAACAGAATTCTGGGTAAGTATAAGATTTACATTTTTCCTGAGTTGCGATTTTTTGCATCGGAATCGCTGCGTTTCCGCCGCAAAAAAACACAACATCTGCTATTTGTTGCGGGTTTTACCTCCCCATTGAATTAAATGGGGAAAACCCGAAAACAAATAAGCAGCGTTTATGCACATACAATTGACATGCTGCGGATTAAAAAAACGGACCGCATGTCAATTTCTGAGCTTTTTTCCGTTCATCGTGTGGGTGAGATATGTTCCAATCTCACCCACACTGCTGCTACTGCATTAGGGCTTGTCCACACGTAACGAAATTGCTGCATATTTTCCATCCGGAATTGCGCATGGAAAATACGCAGAATACAGAAGCAGCAAAGTGGGTGATACTTATCAAATCCTATCCACACGCTGCCTACACTCACTTCACTACATGTCGCTTCCTGTTGCGGAAAGTGGACTGAATCACTGCATTTTTCAGAGGAGATGTCACCATCCCCCAACATTGAGAAAAACGCAGCAGAATACGCATCATTTTCTGCAGCAATTCCAATACGTGTGGATAAGCCCTTATGCTGCGGATTTAGGTCAATTTCGGCTCGGAAATTTTACGCAGCATGTGGATGAGATTTGTTAAATGTCATCCACTATGCTGCTACTGTATTCTGCTGCGTTTTTTCCAGCCAAATTTTCGGCTGGAAAAAACGCAGCAATTCAGGAGCGTGTAGACGAGCCCTTACCACAACTAAATCCATTGGTAAAATCTGCAGTATTTAAACTACGAGTGAAATACATACAACAGCTGTAGCGCGCTCTCCACTTATATATATGTATATATATATATATATATATATATACACACACACACACACACACACACACACACATCAAACACACTATATACACACACACACACACACACACACACACGCGCGCACACACACACACACTATATATAGACATATGACACACTATATATACACACATGAACACATCACATACACTATATATACACACATGAACACATCACACACTATATATACACACACACGCACACATGTACACATCACACACACTATATATACACATAACACCAGGGGAGTAGCTAAAGGCTCATGGGCCCAGGTGCAAGAATTCAGCTTGGGCCCCCCTACCCCTCCCCAACACCACCATCATCAGACCCCTACGCGCGCCTATACCCAGATGCCCTGCCCAACAGCCCCCATAGTATAATGCCCCCACAAAGTATAATGCTCCCATAGCTGCCCCCACACAGTATAATGGCTCATAACGTATAATGCCCCCCATACCGTATAATGCTCCCCATATCAGCCCCCACAGTATAATGCCCCACATAGCTGCCCCCATACAGTATAGTGTCCCCCATATCAGCCCCCATACAGTATAATGCCCCTCATATCAGCTCCCCATACAGTATAATGCCCCTCTCAGCTCCCCATACAGTACACTGCCCGCCATATGAGCTTCCCATGCCGTATAATGCCCCCATATGAGCTTCCCATACAGTATAATGCCCCCCATATGAGCTCCCCATACAGTATAATGCCCCTCCATATGAGCTCCCCATACAGTATAATGCCTCCCATATCAGCTCCCCATACAGTATAATGGCCCCCATATCAGCTCCCCATACAGTATAATGCCCCTCTCAGCTCCCCATACAGTACACTGCCCGCCATATGAGCTTCCCATGCCGTATAATGCCCCCATATGAGCTTCCCATACAGTATAATGCCCCCCATATGAGCTCCCCATACAGTATAATGCCCCTCCATATGAGCTCCCCATACAGTATAATGCCTCCCATATCAGCTCCCCATACAGTATAATGGCCCCCATATCAGCCCCCATACAGTACAATGCCCCTTCATATCAGCTCCCATACAGTATAATGCCCCCATATGAGCTCCCCATACAGTATAATGCCCCATATCAGCTCCCCATACAGTAAAATGCCCCCATATCAGCTCCCCATACAGTATAATGCCCCCCATATGAGCTTCCCATACAGTATTATGCCCCCATATGAGCTCCCCATACAGTATAATGCCCCCCATATGAGCTTCCCATACAGTATAATACCCCCCATATCAGCCCCCCCATACAGTATAATTCCCCCATATCAGCCCCATGCAGTATAATGCCCCTCATATCAGCTCCCCATACAGTATAATGCCCCCTCTCAGCTCCCCATACAGTAAAATGCCCCCCATATCAGCTCCCCATTCAGTACACTCCCCGCCATATGAGCTTCCCATGCCGTATAATGCCCCCCATATGAGCTTCCCATACAGTATAATGCCCCCCATATGAGCTCCCCATACAGTATAATGCCCCTCCATATGAGCTCCCCATACAGTATAATGCCTCCCATATCCGCTCCCCATACAGTATAATGCCCCATATCAGCTCCCCATACAGTAAAATGCCCCCATATCAGCTCCCCATACAGTATAATGCCCCCCATATGAGCTTCCCATACAGTATAATGCCCCCCATATGAGCTCCCCATACAGTATAATGCCCCCCATATGAGCTTCCCATACAGTATAATACCCCCATATGAACTACCCATACAGTATAATGCCCCCCATATCAGCCCCCCCATACAGTATAATTCCCCCATATCAGCCCCATGCAGTATAATGCCCCCCATACAGTATAACTCCCCCTTATCAGCCCCCATGCAGTACTTGAGGACTCCATCGTAAACTGGATATCTTCATCAATGGAGTTAAGAAACCCGAAGAAGTCCTCAAGCTGTAGCATAGTGTCAGTCCATATAACGAACACATCGTCTAGGTATCACCACCACCTCAGTACATGACTGAAGTGGTGGGACACATGGACATGGTGTTCCTCGAGGGACATTCAAAAGAGGGGGACCGCCATGGGCTCTAATGTGACTCCCACATACGCCAACAAGTTCATGGCGGTTCCTCGCTTTTGAATGTAAAAGGAATCGGCAAACAGAAAATAATTCTCTGTAAGTACCAATTCCAATAAGTCCATCAAAAATTGTGTGCCAACTTCAAAATACGCAGACCCACCCAAGGCTTCCCTCACTACATTAAGTCCCCATGGTTGATGGAGGTGTAGAGACTACAGATGTCAAAAGATGCCAAAATGATGTCACCGGTCAAGAATGTATGTGATAGCTTCACTAAAAAATCTGTGGTATCTTGAATGCAAAATGTAGCGGATATGGCATAACCCCTAAGTATTTTGTCAAGACATACTGCTATGGGATTAAAAATGGAGTCCGTCCCTGATACAATAGGTTGTCCCGGTGGTTTATGTAGACATTTGTGTATCTTAGGGACAAAAAATAAATCACGGAAGTGACAGGACATGTCACAACAAGAAACTCAAATAATTATTTATCTATAGTTCCCACGGCCAACGCATTTTGAAGAATATATGCAATCTTACGTTGCATCCTAAATTTAGGGTCACCAGACACCTTTTGATAAACATTGGTGTCATTAATCGGACTGTTAATTTCATCAAGATAGAGTGATGTGTCCATGACGACCAAGGCTCCCCCCTTGTCGGCAGGCTTGATCGTCAGGGACACATCACCAGATAAATCCTTGAGGGCGATCAACTCAGCACTAGTCAAGTTAGGATGTAGTAACGATGTTTCCCCAAATTCTTCCCTTAATCTGTGTACCTTCTGCTTGACAATAGTGACAAATGATAGGTTCACATACAGTGAAGGAAATAAGTATTTGATCCCTTGCTGATTTTGTAAGTTTGCCCACTGTCAAAGACATGAACAGTCTCTAATTTTTAGGCTAGGTTAATTTTACCAGTGAGAGATAGATTATATAAAAAAAAAAAAAAGAAAATCACATAGTCAAAATTATATATATTTATTTGCATTGTGCACAGAGAAATAAGTATTTGATCCCCTACCAAGCATTAAGAGTTCAGCCTCCTCCAGACCAGTTACACGCTCCAAATCAACTTGGTGCCTGCATTAAAGACAGCTGTCTTAAATGGTCACCTGTATAAAAGACTCCTGTCAAAAGACTCAATTAATCAGTCTGACTCTAACCTCTACAACATGGGCAAGACCAAAGAGCTTTCTAAGGATGTCAGGGACAAGATCATAGACCTGCACAAGGCTGGAATGGGCTAATAAACCATAAGTAAGACGCTGGGTGAGAAGGAGACAACTGTTGGTGCAATAGTAAGAAAATGGAAACCATACAAAATGACTGTCAATAGACATCGATCTGGGGCTCCATGCAAAATCTCACCTCGTGGGGTATCCTTGATCCTGAGGAAGGTGAGAGCTCAGCCGAAAACTACACGGGCGGAACTTGTTAATGATCTCAAGGCAGCTGGGACCACAGTCACCAAGAAAACCATTGGTAACACATTACGCCGTAATGGATTAAAATCCTGCAGTGCCCGCAAGGTCCCCCTGCTCAAGAAGGAACATGTACAGGCCCGTCTGAAGTTTGCAAATGAACATCTGGATGATTCTGAGAGTGATTGGGAGAAGGTGCTGTGGTCAGATGAGACTAAAATTGAGCTCTTTGGCATTAACTCAACTCGCCGTGTTTGGAGGAAGAGAAATGCTGCCTATGACCCAAAGAACACCGTCCCCACTGTCAAGCATGGAGGTGGAAACATTATGTTTTGTGGGTGTTTCTCTGCTAAGGGCACAGGACTACTTCACCGCATCAATGGGAGAATGGATGGAGCCATGTACCGTCAAATCCTGAGTGACAACCTCCTTCCCTCCACCAGGACATTAAAAATGGCTCGTGGCTGGGTCTTCCAGTACGACAATAAGACAGATTTTGACCCTGGGTAGTCAGCAGGTACATTACATAAAGTCAATAGAAGGAATGCCTGCAGGCAGACAGAACCATTTTCCTGACCACCCAAAAGTTAATAGAGAGTAAATTTTATTATCAAATTTTATTAAGCTACGTATAGCACAAAACAGACCACATATAACAGTTTAAAATTATCACTGCCAAGGACCGAAGTTATAGTGAAGGCAACCAGCTGGAGGAGCCAGCAAGGTATTAGACAGCCAAGAATGAATGCCGGCTGACAGTCAGTCAGGAGGCAGCGAGCCACACTTAAAGTAGGGCAATAGATTCGGTTAGGCAGGAATTAAAAACACTTAGAGCCCCCCCGACATGTTTCGCTAACTTGTAGCGTCCTCAGGGGTACACGGGGCTAAGCTGGTTGCCTTCACTATAACTTCGGTCCTTGGCAGTGATAATTTTAAACTGTTATATGTGGTCTGTTTTGTGCTATACGTAGCTTAATAAAATTTGATAATAAAATTTACTCTCTATTAACTTTTGGGTGGTCAGGAAAATGGTTCTGTCTGCCTGCAGGCATTCCTTCTATTGACTTCCAGTACAACAATGACACGAAACATACAGCCAAGGCAACAAAGGAGTGGCTCAAAAAGAAGCACATTAAGGTCATGGAGTGGCCTAGCCAGTCTCCAGACCTTAATCCCATCGAAAACTTATGGAGGGAGCTGAAGATCCGAGTTGCCAAGCGACAGCCTCGAAATCTTAATGATTTACAGATGATCTGCAAAGAGGAGTGGGCCAAAATTCCATCTAACATGTGTGCAAACCTCATCATCAACTACAAAAACTTCTGACTGCTGTGCTTGCCAACAAGGGTTTTGCCACCAAGTATTAAGTCTTGTTTGCCAAAGGGATCAAATACTTATTTCTCTGTGCACAATGCAAATAAATATATATAATTTTGACTATGTGATTTTCTGTTTTTTGTTTTTTTTTTATATATATATAATCTATCTCTCACTGCTAAAATTAACCTAGCCTAAAAATTCTAGACTGTTCATGTCTTTGACAGTGGGCAAACTTACAAAATCAGCAAGGGATCAAATACTTATTTAGTTCACTGTACATGTGGTTGCCACCCTAATTTTTTAAAAAGACCCACTTTGCCTAAAGTTGATATACTGAATTGGATGAATGTAGAGATGGTCCAAGCTAAATTAAATAAAATAAATGTGCACAAGGCCCCGGGACCAGATGGGTTACACCCTAGAATTCTTAAAGAGCTTAGTTCAGTTATTTCTGTCCCCCTTTTCATAATATTCAGAGAATCTCTAGTGACTGGTATAGTGCCAAGGGACTGGCGCAGCGCAAATGTGGTGCCTATTTTCAAAAAGGGCTCTAGGTCTTCCCCGGGTAATTATAGACCAGTAAGCTTAACATCCATCGTGGGGAAAATATTTGAGGGGCTATTGAGGGACTATATACAGGATTATGTGACAATAAATAGCATTATAAGTGACAGCCAGCACGGTTTTACTAAGGACAGAAGTTGTCAAACTAACCTAATCTGTTTTTATGAAGAGGTGAGCAGAAGTCTAGACAGAGGGGCCGCTGTGGATTTAGTGTTTTTGGACTTTGCAAAGGCATTTGACACTGTCCCCCATAGACGCCTAATGGGTAAATTAAGGACTATAGGTTTCGAAAATATAGTTTGTAATTGGATTGAGAATTTGCTCAAGGACCGTATCCAGAGGGTTGTGGTCAATGATTCCTTCTCTGAATGGTCCCCAGTTATAAGTGGTGTACCCCAGGGTTCAGTGCTGGGACCACTATTATTAAACTTATTTATTAATGATATAGAGGATGGGATTAATAGCACTATTTCTATTTTTGCAGGTGACACCAAGCTATGTAATATAGTTCAGTCTATGGAAGATGTTCATGAATTGCAGGCAGATTTAAACAAACTAAGTGTTTGGGCGTCCACTTGGCAGATGAAGTTTAATGTAGATAAATGTAAAGTTATGCATCTGGGTACCAACAACCTGCATGCATCATATGTCCTAGGGGGAGCTACACTGGCGGATTCACTTGTTGAGAAGGATCTGGGTGTACTTGTAAATCATAAACTCAATAACAGCATGCAGTGTCAATCAGCTGCTTCAAAGGCCAGCAGGATATTGTCGTGTATTAAAAGAGGCATGGACTCGCGGGACAGGGATGTAATATTACCACTTTACAAAGCATTAGTGAGGCCTCATCTAGAATATGCAGTTCAGTTCTGGGCTCCAGTTCATAGAAAGGATGCCCTGGAGTTGGAAAAAATACAAAGAAGAGCAACAAAGCTAATTAGGGGCATGGAGAATTTAAGTTATGAGGAAAGATTGAAAGAATTAAACCTATTTAGCCTTGAAAAAAGACGACTAAGGGGGGACATGATTAACTTATATAAATATATTAATGGTACATACAAAAAATATGGTGAAATCCTGTTCCTTGTAAAACCCCCTCAAAAAACAAGGGGGCACTCCCTCCGTCTGGAGAAAAAAAGGTTCAAGCTTCAGGGGCGACAAGCCTACTTTACAGTGAGAACTGTGAATCTATGGAATAGCCTACCGCAGGAGCTGGTCACAGCAGGGACAGTAGATGGCTTTAAAAAAGGGTTAGATAATTTCCTAGAACAAAAAAATATTAGCTCCTATGTGTAGAAATTTTTCCTTCCCTTTTCCCTTCCCTTGGTTGAACTTGATGGACATGTGTCTTTTTTCTGCTGTACTAACTATGTAACTATGTAACTATGTAACTATGTAAAGCAAACTCGCAGGATACTATATTCTCCTAAACTACAATATGATCACAGAAAAACTTTTTCAATTTTATCCTGCGGAAAAAAGCATGGAGATCTAATTCCAATTGGAACCAGTCAATTTTAGAAGCCGGACAGAATGTCAGTCCCTTACTCAATAATTTTAGTTGGGTATCAGATAGGGGACGTGAGGAAATATTTACCGCAAGTTGCCCTAGTTGACTCTCTTTTCTCTGCCACGTGTTAACTGCCAATGTCGTCTGGTTCTCTCTGGTCTTGGATTTGAACCGCCTTCTGTGTTTGCGGCCTCCTCACCTAGTATGTCCATGGTCACCCCTAAAAAAGAATCAGAGATATCCGTGGGGGTACCTGCTGTAGGTTGCGGACGTCTTTTATTCACCGCTGCTCCTTTGCCATACGTAGCGCCTTTCACAATGTTGGGGTCTTTCTGCCAGTTGTAAATGCGGCCATCCGCATAGTCCTCAACATCACGTACCCACTTTTGTCGTTTGGTATTTTCCAGATGTACTCTGAATTTGCCAAAAGACTCCTTGGCACCATCCTTGTATTTCTCTAAGTCCTCCATTGATAGCAGGTATGTGAGTGATTCCTCCAGGTCATGTATCCGGGTATTCACAATCCGCAGTTCAATTTGTAAAAATGCAATATTCAGCAATATGATGTCTCGAGCGTATTTGTTGGATATCTGACAAAAGCGTTGACAGAATTCGGCATTGTTTGGAAACAAGTTGGGTGTCAGACTCGATCTCATACCACGAAGGATACGGTCCACCTTCAAGTATTCCCCCAAGGTGACTAGATGTAAATATATGCTGATAGCTTGCTTGGATTCCATTTCCCATTTCCTTTTCACATGATCAACAGATGGAACTGTAAAGGATCTGCCAGACACAACTTCTGTGTCGACGCCCATAGGTAATCAGTCTGCACCTGCTTCTATGTCTGTGAGACTGACTCCATCTTCCACCACCCAGGATGGCAGGCTTAGGAGTGGGAGAGCCTATCACAGCCTGGCCAGACGGAGCTAGCTCCCGCCCTCTGTCTATTTATACCTGCCTTTCCTGTTCCTCCTTTGCTTGTGAATCTTCTCTGCTGGTTTCCTGGCCCTGCTGCAGCTTCTTGAACTACTGATCCTCTGCTTGTGATTGACCTTGGCTTTACTGACCACTCTTCTGCTCTGCGTTTTTGTACCTCGCTCATCTCCTGGTTTGACTCGGCTCGTTCACTTTGCTTGTTGCTCACGGTGTCCCGTGGGCAACTTCCCCATTTCCCTGGCTTCTTTGTACCCTTGTCTGTTTGTCTGTCGTGCACCTATTGAGTGTAGGGACCGTCGCCCAGTTGTACCCCGTCACCTAGGGCGGGTTGTTGCAAGTAGGCAGGGACTGAGTGGCGGGTGGATTAGGGCTCACTTGTCTGTCTCCCTACCCCAACATTACATAATCACAAGCCCATATACCTAGTCTACCCTGGTCCCTGACACTACTATGGACCCCCTTGAGACCCTGGCTCAGCAAATGCAGGGCCTCTCCCTACAGGTCCAGGCCCTCACTCAGAGGGACAACCAGCCTGATGCTACCCTGGTAGTGCCCCTCAACTCACCTCTTGAACCCCACCTCAAGTTGCCTGACCGGTTCTCAGGGGATCGGAAGACTTTTTTCTCCGGGAGAGTTGTAGGCTCTATTTTCGCTTAAAGTCCCACTCCTCTGGTTCTGAGGGCCAGCGGGTAGGTATAATTATGTCCTGGCTCCAGGACGGGCCCCAAGAATGGGCCTTCTCCTTGGCTCCTGACGCCCCTGAACTTTCCTCCGTTGATCTTTTCTTTTCTTCTCTCTGGCTCATTTATTTTTAACTCAATAAGTTTTTATTGATATTTTCAACACAAAATTAACATACATTTGCTTTCCGTTGCATAGGATATGTAATACTTGCATTATCAGACAAACCTAATACAAACATGCAGTACAAAGAAAAATCCAGATATAAAACAAAAATAAAACAGTACCTATGAAATAGAACCTTCAGTTGAAATAACACCGTACATATGATATATTCCCTTACTTATGGAATACTATCTTGTCTTTGCTCTTGGATTATGACTACTTTGTCTCCTTCTTACTATACTCTCCTCTTCGTTTTGTTTCCCCTCAAAAATTAAGGTTATGAGCGCTACTCAACCATGTATCCCATTCTGTCTCATATTTAGGTATTGAATGGTTCTTATGTGCCATCATTTTCTCATGCGAGCATGTGCTGTTGACAAGTGCAATAATTTCCGTTAGTGAGGGGATTGTTGGACTTTTCCAGTACCTAGTTATGGCTATTTTGGTCGCAAGAAGTATATGCGCCGCTATTATTCTAAATTCCCTCGGAATCTCTTTAATGTTTAAAAAAAGTAAAGCTAGTGAAGGGGAGGGAACTATTGTAATCCCTATGATGTCTGACAATAGAAGGAATGTGGCTTTCCACAAATTTTTGAGTAGTGTACATTTCCATAAAATATGAATCAAGGTTCCTCTACCTCCGTAGTTCCTCCAGCAATAGTGAGAGGCATTTGGGTATATGCGTTGAAGTTTATCTGGCGTGTAATACCAACGAAGTATCGTTTTCATCACGGATTCATAATGCAGGGTGCATTTCAAATTTTTTGCTATGAAAGTAAGTGCATTTGTCCAATCCTGCTCAGTATATTCTCGTGAGTTCCTTCTCCCATGCCAGAAAAGATGAAGACTTTGCAAATGTGATTTTAGATCCCAAGAGATCATATAAAGGCCACAATCCTCTAGAATGTATCCCAGTTTGGGACCACAATCGGAATATGTCTGCATTAGCTGTAACCTCAAACTGACCCTCCGCTTGCAAAAAATGTCTGATTCTTAGAAATTTGTAAAATTCAGTGTTCGGGATACCATATTTGGTATGTAAGGAATTAAATTGTACCAAATGGCTATGCTCTATCAAGGATGACATCTGTGTCAGACCCTTTTTCTTCCAAGACCTGAGGTCCAAGTCAGGTATAAGGAACTCTAAAGCGTCTACCGGTGATATTGGGAGTATAGAGAATGCAGATGTACCACTTAACGTATGGAATTTTGCCCAATTCTGTAGGGAAGTATCTAGGAAATAGGGCAGGTGAGAGTCATGGGTTTTGGAATGTAATTTTACTATTAGGCGAGCTTTTAGATTATGAATAGGGGATATTGATGTTTCAATGTGTACCCAATTTTTGGAGATGTCTCCCTCCCACCAATCTTTCAATTGAGATACCTGGATAGCTAGGTAGTAATGTTGAATATTTGGTAAACTCAAGCCCCCGTGTTTTTTCCCTTTATTCAGTATTCTAGCTGCTATTCGCGGTCTACTCTTCTGCCAGATATATGTGTTTACCAATTTATTTGCCTTATTGAAAAAGGAAAGGGGCATTTTTATCGGCAATGTTCGGAACAAGTATAATAATTTCGGAAGTACTAACATTTTAAAAGCGGCTATGCGGCCTATCCACGAGACTTCATGTGCTGCTAATTGTTTCAATTCTAGTTCTATTTGAGATAACATAGTATAGTAATTGACTTGATATAACTGTGACATTTTAGAAGTAATATTAACCCCCAGGTATTTTATGTGTGATTGTTGCCAATCCAACTGGAATTTCCCCCTCATAGATCCGATGTCCAACGATGAGCAATTCAAGGCTATAGCTTGGGATTTTCCCATGTTAACTTTGTAAAATGCCATCTGTCCAAATTTCTGTATGATCTGAAATGCAGCTGCTAATGACGTTTCTGGTTTTTCTAAAGTTAATATTATGTCATCTGCATATAAGGATATGCAATGATCACGGCCTCCTATTTTTATCCCTTGAATCTCTTGATGAAGTCTAATAGCTTGAGCTAATGGTTCTATTGATAGGACAAAAATCAGAGGTGACAATGGACATCCTTGCCTTGTCCCGTTTGTTATCTCAAAGTCTTTAGATATAGCCCCATTGACAAAAACCCTTGCCGACGGAACAGTATATAAAGCCTTGATTGCATTTGTAATAGAACCTTCAAATCCCATTTCCCCTAGGACTGTAAAGACAAATGACCAATTAACCCTATCGAAGGCTTTTTCAGCGTCTAGAGTTACCATAACTGCTTTAGTCCCTTTCCTATCTACATAATCTAAAATATTAAGAACCCTCCTGGTATTTTCCGTTGCCTGTCTCCCTTTAACAAAACCCACCTGGTCCCTATTGACGGTTTGCCAAGACTTTGGCGTACATTTTTAAGTCAGAATTAAGGAGGGATATGGGCCTGAAATTTTGCGGTGAATCAGGTGTCTTCCCTGGTTTCGGGAGTGTCACTATCACTGCACTTAGCATTTCTTTCGGGAAAGAGCCTTTCATCATCGCGTGCTTCAAGACGTCAAACAAGTGGGGGAGGAGAGCTTCTTCAAAAGTTTTATAATAGGCTCCAGATAAGCCATCAGAGCCAGGAGCTTTATGAAGCGGGAGAGCCTTGATTATTTTGGAGACCTCTATCTTGGACAGGGGAAGATTGAGATCTTCTAATTGATGTGGTGATAAACGTGGCAGTTTTAGGTCAGTCAAGAAATCTTTGACGACTTGTTGGGTTGATTGTGAATTAGCCGTATGTGACTTTAAATTATATAGAGATTCGTAGTATTCTTTAAATTTCTGTGCTATACCTTCAGGTGAGTATGTTTTAGTATTACCTAGGGGTTCCTTTAGGAATGGTATCTTACTCTTCACCGCCCTAGCTTTCAATCTATGCGCCAAAAGCTTACTAGCTTTATTATCCTGAGAATAGTATTGTGCCTTAATAGATTGCAGGTTTTTTTCATATTTATACATTAAACAATCTTTTAATTTAATCCGAAGATTTCTTATCTTCTCAGTGTTGGCTTGGGATACATTCATTTTGTTCTGAGTTTCTACTTGACGCAATTGTGCTATTGTTTCATCAAATTGACTCTCCCTTTCCTTCTTTGCTCTATGTCCCCACTTTATAAAAATACCTCTTATATACGCTTTATGTGCGTTCCACAACACAAAAGGGTCATTTACAGAATTAACATTCAGCAGAAAATATTCATCTATACCTTTACACAACTCTTCTTTATACTTAGGGTGAGACATCAAATATGCATTATTTCTCCATAAAAAATGAGAAGTTGTGTTATGAACATCCTTAACACACATAGTTATAGCAGCATGATCTGACCATTTAATCAGTTCAATAGACGACTTTTCTACTTTTTGTATCAAAGAACGACCAACTAAAAATAAATCTATACGAGAATAAGACTTGTGTACTAGAGAATAAAAGGAATAATCCCTTTCTATGTCGTGTTGAATACGCCATATGTCATATATGTCTTCTCGGAGTAAGACAGGAGCTAAAGATTGGTAGTGGGTTTTATTGTCTCTCGTGGAGTCCATTATGGGATCATGGATGGTATTGAAGTCCCCACATACCACTAGTTCTCCTCGTCTAACCTTGTTAATCTTGTTAAATAATTTGTTAATGAAGCGAATTTGATGTGTATTTGGGGCGTAAGCTACCACTATTGTAAATAACATATTAAGTTCTCCTATCTGGATAATATATCTCCCTCCTGGATCCGAAAAGGACGATATTGGAGTAAAAGCAACTGTGTTTCTTATTGCTAGGAGTACCCCTCTCTGCTTTTTAGTATAATGAGAAAGGATGATGTTAGGGAATTGGGGGTGTTTTATTCTATGAGCATCCTGTTCTACTATATGAGTCTCTTGTGCACACAGTATTCCCCTTTCAGGGTCAGAGCTTCTTTCCACATAAACGCTCTTTTGTGAGGGCTGTTCAAGCCTTTCACATTTATAGAAACAAACTTAACCATTACTAAATAGTATAGCAACGAGAGTATGGGAGTGAGATATCACGTGATATTCCCGTGTCCCTTTGGAACCTATATGTTTATCTAATCGGCGGAGAACGATGTATGTTCCCAGACTCGCAAAAGGTGACATTATATTTCTCAGTTTATGCATAGATATATCTAATGTTACATCCTCTAATTTTAGCATTTCACTGTTCAAAAGACATAGGTAACAAACCAACATATTGAGGTGCCTCATGACCCAAGTAGAGTCGCACCAACCACACACACACTTTAAACACATATACAGCTGAATAAGCTGTTGATGGATACCGGGACAATTTCTCAGGGCTCAAATCCCAGAGACATGCCAGAACTCCGAACGGCAACTATATCACGCTGTATTAGTGACTCTTTAGCGAGGAAGTCTCTTCCGAGGTGGCACCACCTGCCAGTCTTGCCCTATGTGGTTATGTAACAGCTCTTGATCCTCCGTCGTCTCCGGGCAAGGAAGGTTCCTGGATTGTAAAAACTTTCTTCCTTCTACCAGGTTCGAAATAACATGAAATGTTCCATTGTGGCGTATCAGAATTTTAACAGGGAAGCCCCATCTATAAGCGATGTTATGATCACGTAAAGTTGCTGTTATTGGTGACAAGCTTTTACGCATGCGGAGGGTTGCTAAGGATAGATCCGCATATAGTTTAATATGCTGATATGGTGCTGGTATATCTCCCATCGACCGTACCGCGGCCATCAACACGTCTTTGACGTGATAATAGTGAATCCTTATGAGGACATCTCTAGGCAAGGTTTCTGGTAGGTGTTTCGGCTTTGGCACTCTGTGTGCCCTATCAATTATGATGTCAGTAGATGAACTTGTTGGTAGTATTGCCATCATGAGTGCTTGTACATATTTGGTGAGATCTGCAGTTTGAATGTCTTCTGATACTCCTCTAATCTTCACATTGTTCCGTCTAGAACGATCTTCCAGATCTATTACTTTAGCTTGTAAGCTTTCAATTTCTGCCGCCATGTCTGAATGTGAGTCCGCTAAGTTGTTATGGGACGTTGCAAACTCCCCCATTTTGTGCTCCATATGTTGTGTTCGCTGTCCCAGTCCCTGCAATGTAGCAGTAATGGGGGCTAGTAAGGCGGTGAATTCTGAATGTATAGAGGTGCTAAACACCGTCAGCATCTCCTTCATCAGGGTGCCCGATGCTGGACTATCGTTAGTGGGGATGTCTCTGAATGTTTTTATTCCCGTCGATGAACCCCGGGAGTGAGAGTCTCTCTCCCTTACCTCAGTGTCTTTGCCTGACTGTGCCTGTAGTTTGAAGCGCTGCTTCTCCGGGCTTAGTGAAGGTGAAGATGGCGTCGACCTCGTGGCGCCCTCATCACTAACCTCATCCAGAGACTCCGCTGCCAAAGGACTGTATCGGGATCCCAGAATTCTCTTCTGCGTCTGCCTCCTGGTTTCCGTTGAGGTGAGTATGGATCTTCTCATACCCTGGGAAGAGCTGGCGGTGTGAGGTGAAGCTGGGTTTCCCGGGCTTGAAGGAGAGGGATGTGAGGTGAGGCCAGCAGCCCCGTCTTCTCCTTCCCGGTCTTTCTCAAAGTAGAAGTCTAATTTGCCTTGTTGTTTAAGGCTTCTCTTGCCCCTTGTCATCATGAGTAGTTATAACTACTTTTCAGGTGCCGAAATCACTTTTTAGAAGAGCTTAGCTTTGCAAGTAGCTTTGATGTTGCCGGAGCTCTGGATTCAAGCTGCCATGTCTCTCGGCTGCCAAGCGACGCCCCCGTCCTCTCTGGCTCATTTATGACGAGACTGCCTTTGCCGAGAGTCAGCTGGTGACCTTACACAGGGGCGTAGCTAGGGGGGGCAAGCGGGGCATGTGCCCCGGGCGCAGATCAGAGGGGGGCGCCAGCGCCCCCTCCTCCTGCACTATAATTGTACCTGTGTCGCAAGGACACAGGTACAATTAGAAGCAATGAATGACCGGCCATTCAGCGCCTTTCCACGAATGAAGCGACTGGTACCTTTTGTACCAGTGACGCTTCCGTCGATGAAAGGCGCTGACTGACTGACAGGGAAAGTCATGCTGCCCAGCCAATCAGCGCCTTTCATAGACGCTGTGTTCAACCCCCTGGAGACCTGCGCAGAAGAGAGCAAGTCTCCATGGCTGCCGGACGGCGTGGGAGCGGGATTAAGGTGAGTTTGAAATTTTTATTTTTTTATTTTTTATTGTAATAGAAGTGTGGCTGTATCTGCGGGGGGTCTTTGTCTACACGGGGGGGGGGACTTTGTCTACACGGGGGACTTTATCTACAGGGGGGCTATATACAGGGGGACTATATCTACAGGGGGTGGGCTATATACAGGGGGACTATATCTACAGGGGGTGGGCTATATACAGGGAGACTATATCTACAGGGCTGGGCTATATACAGGGGGACTATATCTACAGGGCTGGGCTATATACAGGGGGACTATATCTGCTGGGCTATATACAGGGGGACTATATCTACAGGGGGGCTATATACAGGGGGACTATATCTACAGGGCTGGGCTATATACAGGGGGACTATATCTGCTGGGCTATATACAGGGGGACTATATCTACAGGGAGACTATATCTACAGGGGGACTATATCTACAGGGGGGCTATATACAGGGGAGCTATATACAGGGGGACTATATCTACAGGGGGGCTATATACTGGAGTGGGCTGTCTATAGAGCACCATATACAGGGGTGGGCTATATAGTATATAGCCCCCTGTAGATATAGCCCACCCCTGTATATGGTGCTCCATAGATAGCCCACCCCAGTATATAGCCCCCCCTGTAGATATAGTCGCCCTGTATATAGCCCAGCCCTGTAGATATAGCCCAGCCCTGTAGATATATTCCCCCTGTATATAGCCCACCCCTGTATATAGCCCCCCTATGTATAGCCCACCCCTGTGTATAGCCCAACCCTGTGTATAGCCCACCCCTGTATATAGCCCCCCTCTGTAGATATAGCCCCCTGTGTATAGCCCACCCCTGTAGATATAGCCCCCCCTGTGTATATCCCAGCCCTGTGTATAGCCCAGCCCTGTGTATAGCCCAGCCATGTAGATATGGTCCCCCTGTAGATATGGTCCCCCTGTAGATATAGCCCACCCCTGTAGATATAGTCCCCCTGTAGATATAGTCCCCCTGTAGATATAGCCCACCCCTGTATATAGTCCCCCTGTAGATATAGCCCACCCCTGTATATAGTATCCCACAAATAGCTCCCCCTATAGTGCTCCACAGAAAGCCCACCCCTGTATATAGCCCCCTTGTACATATAGCCCACCCCTGTATATAGTGCTCCACAGATAGCCCACCCTTGTATATAGTATATACAGGGGTGGGCTATCTGTGGAACACTATATACAGGGGTGGACTATCTAGTGGAGCACTATATACAGGTGTAGACTATATGTACAAGAGGGGGCTATATACAGGGGTGGGCTATCTGTGAAACACTATATACAGGGGTGGACTATATGTGGAGCACTATATACAGGGGTGGGCTATATCTACAGGGGGGCTACGTACATGGTTGGGCTATCTGTAGAGCTCTATATACAGGGGTGGGCTATATCTACAGGGGGCTATATACAGGGGTGTGCTATCTGTAGAGCACTATAGGGGGAGTTATTTGTGGGACACTATATACAGGGGTGGTCTATATGGGGGCACTATCTACAGGGGCTCTATGGCAGGCACTATCTACAGGGGGCTCTATGGCAGGCACTATCTACAGGGGGCTCTATGGCAGGCACTATCTACAGGGGGCACAGTGTGTGTGTGTGGGACACGGTGTATGGTGCTATTATAATTAGAGGTGCAGTGTTTGGCGCTATTATATTTAGGGGCGTAGTGTGTGGTATAATGATAACTTTATATTTATTTATAGGTGCAGAAATGTTGGAAAAGTGAGAAGCTGAAGACATGTGTGCGGCAAACTGCAGAAATGGACCGGGAGAATTCATCATAGAGGTCTGGACCAAATGGAGAAAAAGAACTAGAATCTGAGACGTCACCGGTGAGTCACTTAATATAAATGTTCATTCTGCCTCTAATCAGCACTGTAGTCACTGTACGATCTTTAGTGAGATGATGGGTGATATGATTATGATAGGATTTATTTTTTTGTGAAATGGCATCTCCCAGCATATCCTCACCATTGTTCGGGCTATGCTGGGAGCTGAGGTTTTACGCCGTACACACCTATACAGCAGGGGTTGCACTAAATTGAGCTGTATTTGTTCTGGTGCTGTATATATGTATTGAGCTTGGTTCTGGTGTTGTGTATAGAACCATATTGCTTGTGAAATGTACAAATTATTTTATGCTCGCGTTACATAAAAAGAAATGACACATCGATTGGTAGAGATTGGGGGAAGGAGATGTCGGGAAAGAGGTTGGGAGGGGGGGGCGCCAAACTGAATCTTTGCCCCGGGTGCTGGAGAACCTAGCTACGCCTCTGCCTTACGTCAGGGTAAGAGACCTGTTGAGGAGTATTGTTCTGACTTTAGGAAGTGGTGCGTAGCTTCTCGGTGGAATGACCCTGCCTTAAGGTGCCAGTTTAGATTGGGTCTGTCGAACGCCCTGAAAGACCTGCTAGTTATCTATCCCTCTGCTGACTCCCTAGATCAGGTTATGGCTTTAGCGGTACGACTTGATCGATGTCTCAGGGAACGATGACTTGAAAGTGTTTGTGTTTTCTCCTCTGACTCCCCCATGATGCCTCCCGAGGTTCCGTTGCTTCGTTCTTCCACGGAAGACTCGGAGGTACCTATGCAACTCGTGTCCCCCCAACAACGTAGAGAGTTCCGCAGGAAGAATGGTCTCTGCTGCTACTGTGGGGATGACAAGCATCAAGTGAACAACTGTCCTAGGCGTAAGAATAAGCAGCCGGAAGAACTTCCGCGCCTAAGTGACCATCGGGGAGGTCACTTGGGCGCACAGGTATTTCCCGTGAATATGAAACGTAATAAAATCTTGCATCCCTTTCAGGTCTCTTTTGGTGGTAGGTCTGCCACTTTCAGTGCCTTCGTGGATTCAGGGTCTTCTGCTAATATTATGTCTGTGGAATTTGCTATGTCTCTAGCTATGCCATTGATTGATTTGCCTAAACCTGTCCCGGTAGTGGGTATTGACTCCACTCCTCTTGCTAATGGTTATTTTACGCAGCATACCCCTGTTTTTGAACTCCTTGTTGGCTCCATGCATTTGGAGCAGTGCTCTGTACTGGTGATGCAGGGATTATCATCCGATTTGGTTTTAGGCCTTCCCTGGTTGCAATTGCATAATCTCACATTTGACTGGAATACTGGGGATCTTACCAAATGGGGTAATGAATGCATGACGTCATGTTTTTCTGTTAATTCTATTTCTCTCCCTGAGGAGGTGAACACTCTACCTGAGTTTGTTCAGGACTTCGCTGATGTTTTCTCTAAAGAGGCCTCCGAAGTGTTACCACCTCATAGAGAATACGATTGCGCAATTGATTTGGTACCAGGAGCTAAGCTCCATAAGGGTAGGATATTTAATCTCTCTTGTCCCGAACGTGAAGCCATGAGAGAGTATATCCAGGAATGCCTGGCCAAGGGTTACATTCGCCCCTCTACTTCTCCGGTAGGTGCTGGCTTCTTCTTCGTAGGGAAGAAAGATGGTGGTCTTAGGCCATGCATTGACTACCGAAACTTGAATAAGGTCACTGGAAGGAACCAGTATCCCCTTCCTTTGATTCCTGATCTCTTTAATCAGGTTTAGGGGGCCCAATGGTTCTCTAAGTTTGATCTACGTGGGGCTTATAACCTTATCCGCATCAAAGAGGGGGATGAGTGGAAGACTGCGTTTAACACGCCCGAAGGTCATTTCGAATACCTCGTCATGCCCTTTGGGTTGTGTAATGCTCCCGCGGTCTTCCAGAATTTCATAAATTAGGTTTTAAGAGACTACCTGGGGGTATTTCTTGTAGTGTACCTTGATGACATACTTGTGCTTTCCAAGGACTGGTCCTCCCACATTGAGCATGTCGGGAAGGTGCTCCAGGCCCTTCGGGAAAACAAACTGTTTGCTAAGACCGAAAAATTTGTGTTTGGGGTGCAGGAGATACCATTTTTGGGTCAAATCCTCACTCCTCATGAATTCCGCATGGACCCCGCCAAGGTCCAGGCTGAGGCGGAATGGGTCCAACCTGCCTCCCTGAAGGCGTTACAGTGCTTCCTGGGGTTCGCTAATTATTACAGGAGATTTATTGCTAACTTCTTGGTCATCGCTAAGCCTCTTACGGATCTCACTCGCAAAGGTGCTGATCTCCTCCACTGGCCTCCTGAGGCTGTCCAGGCTTTTGAGGTCCTTAAGAAGTGCTTTATCTCGGCCCCAACCAAATGGAGCCATTCATTGTGGAGGTTGACGCCTCTGAGGTGGGAGTGGGGGCTGTCTTGTCCCAGGGTACCAGGTCCCTCACACATCTCGGCCCCTGTGCCTACTTCTCCAGGAAGTTTTCGCCCATTGAGAGTAACTATGATATTGGCAACCGCGAACTCTTAGCCATTAAATGGGCATTTGAAGAGTGGCGCCACTTCCTGGAGGGGGCTAGGCACCAGGTAACGGTCCATACCGACCACAATAATCTGGTTTTCCTAGAATCTGCCCGGAGGCTAAACCCGAGACAAGCTCGATGGGCGTTATTTTTTACCAGATTCAACTTTTTGGTCACCTATAGGGCTGGGTCTAAAAATATTAAGGCTGATGCACTGCCGCGTAGCTTCATGGCCAGCTCTCCTTCGGAGGAAGATCCTGCTTGTGTTTTGCCTCCAGGTATAATCATTTCCTCTATTGATTCTGATTTAGTCTCTGAAATTGCGGCTGATCAAGGTTCAGCTCCCGGGAACCTTCCTGAGAACAAGCTGTTTGTTCCCCTGCAATTCCGGCTAAGGGTACTTAGGGAAAATCATGACTCTGCACTATCTGGCCATCCAGGCATCCTGGGTACCAAGCACCTCATTGCCAGAAACTATTTGTGACCTGGGTTGCTCAAAGACGTTAAGGCCTACGTCTCTGCTTGTGAAGTTTGTGCTAGGTCCAAGACTCCCAGGTCCCGACCAGCGGGCTTACTATGTTCTTTGCCCGTTCCCCAGAGACCTTGGGCCCATATCTCCATGGATTTCATCACCGATTTGCCTCCATCTCAAGGCAAGTCGGTGGTGTGGGTTGTAGTAGACCGCTTCAGTAAGATGTGCCACTTTGTGCCCCTCAAGAAACTACCCAATGCTAAGATGTTAGCTACCTTGTTTGTCAAACACATCCTGCGTCTCCATGGGGTCCCTGTCAATATTGTTTCTGACAGAGGGGTACAAGTTGTTTCATTGTTTTGGAGAGCCTTCTGTAAAAAGTTGGAGATTGATATGTCCTTCTCCTCTGCCTTCCATCCTGAAACTAATGGCCAAACTGAGAGGACTTATCAGTCTCTAGAACAATATTTAAGGTGTTTTATCTCTGACTGTCAATATGATTGGGTCTCTCATTCATTCCCCTCGCCGAATCTTCCCTTAATAACCGGGTCAGTAACTCGTCAGGGGTCTCCCCCTTTTTCTGTAATTTTGGGTTTAATCCACGGTTCTCCTCCGTTTCACTTGGTAGTTCCAACAATCTCGAGGTAGATGTCGTTCATCGGGAACTGTGCACAGTCTGGGCCCAGGTTCAGAAGAACCTAGAGGCGTCCCAGAGCATACAAAAGACTCAGGCAGATAGAAGACGTTCTGCTAACCCCTTGTTTGTGGTCGGGGATCTGGTGTGGCTATCGTCAAAAAATTTGCGCCTTAAAGTCCCGTCCAAGAAGTTTGGTCCCCGGTTCATAGGGCCATACAAGGTCATTGAAGTCCTTAACCCTGTCTCCTTCCGACTGGAGTTGCCCCCGTCTTTTCGAGTACACAACGTGTTTCATGCCTCCCTCCTTAAACGCTGCTCCCCGTCCTTGGCTCCCTCAAGGAAACCTCCGGTCCCTGTCCTCACCCCTGAGGGGGTAGAATTTAAGGTGGCCAAGATTGTGGACAGCAGGATGGTCCAAGGCTCCCTCCAGTACCTGGTCCATTGGAGGGGTTACGGGCCTGAGGAGAGGACTTGGGTACCCGCCCGGGATGTTCACACTGGGGTATTGCTCAGGAGGTTCCACCTTTGTTTCCCCAATAAACCAGGTCCACCTAGAAAGGGTCCGGTGGCCCCTCATAAAAGGGGGGAGGGGTACTGTAAAGGATCTGCCAGACACAACTTCTGTGTCGACGCCCATAGGTAATCAGTCTGCACCTGCTTCTATGTCTGAGACTGACTCCATCTTCCACCACCCAGGATGGCAGGCTTAGGAGTGGGAGAGCCTATCACAGCCTGGCCAGACGGTGCTAGCTCCCGCCCTCTGTCTATTTATACCTGTCTTTCCTCTTCCTCCTTTGCTTGTGAATCTTCTCTGCTGGTTTCCTGGCCCTGCTGCAGCTTCTTGAACTACTGATCCTCTGCTTGTGATTGACCTTGGCTTTACTGACCACTCTTCTGCTCTGCGTTTTTGTACCTCGCTCATCTCCTGGTTTGACTTGGCTCGTTCATTTCGCTTGTTGCTCACGGTGTCCCGTGGGCAACTTCCCCATTTCCCTGGCTTCTTTGTACCCTTGTCTGTTTGTCTGTCATGCACCTATTGAGTGTAGGGACCGTCGCCCAGTTGTACCCCGTCGCCTAGGGCGGGTCGTTGCAAGTAGGCAGGGACTGAGTGGCGGGTGGATTAGGGCTCACTTGTCTGTCTCCCTACCCCGACATTACAGGAACACTGAGAAAGCATATGTCCCCAGAAATGCCCTGCATGATGAGTATGCACACATTGACGCCGGAATCCATGAGGTGTTTGTCCATCCGGTCTCTGCAGATGATAATCTGCAATTATTTTATTGGACACAACTGGGTGGGTTATGTCATCAACACACTTCTGAGATTAAGACTGCTTATTTCTGTACCAGTCCCTTAACTATCATTATGTATGTATGTATGTATGTATGTATGTATGTATGTATGTATGTATGTATGTATGTATGCGTTATCACCTTTATTCAATGTTTCTGTTTTAAAACTGTATATTTTATAACATGCAGTTAGATTTTACTGTCTTTTGTCTTAATCACCGTTTCATTAATATTGGGCTTTGTGAGCCTTTATATACCTATGACCTGATGTGTGTTTTATGCTTGAGAAAGGTCCTGTTGGACTGAAACGTCGCACGGGTGAATAAATTGCTGATACTTTTTGGAAGTGCTGCCTCTGTTCATTTCTTGTCTGCCTGATATTGAGGACCGTGGACCAGGTCCAATTGAGTCGTGCAACCAGCTGCGGTCCAGTGCTGTGGAATCTGTTTGTTTTATACACATCATGCATTATATATACACACATGAACACATCACACACTATATATATACACACATGAACACCTCACACACTATATATACACACACATGAACACCTCATACACTATATATACACACACATGTACACATCACATACACTATATATACACACACAAGAACACATCACACACTATATATACACACACACACATGAACACATCACACACTATATATACACACACCCACGCACACACACATGTACACATCACATGCACTATATATACACACGTGAACACATTACACACTATATATACACACACATGAACACATCACACACTATATACACACACACACACACGAACACATCACACACTATATATACACACACACACATCACACACTATATATACACACACATGTACACATCACATACACTATATATACACACATGAACACATCACACTATATACACATCACACACACTATATATACACACATGAACACATCACACACTATATATATATATATATATATATATATATATGCACACACACACGTACACATCACAGACGCACAAATATGCACATTACATGCACACATTATACATATATAAAGTACACATTGTAAACACACATGCACTTACTTTTATGTAAGATATGTGTGGAGGGAGTTCAACAGGTTGATTTGGTGATGGTCTTCTCTCCAGCACTTCTCCTGCTCACAGCCCGACACAGAACGCGCAGGCAGTCTCCCCTCCCCCTCCCTCACGTCCCGACTGGTAACAGCAGCAGGAGGAGGAAAGGTTGTGTGAAGAGCAGGGAAGGGGGGCTGGAGGGGGAGATTTTAAAGCAGCACAGGGAGATTTAGTAATAGCAGCACAGACCACGGCAGTTATTACAGTCGGACGACAGTTCTTAGCTTCTGTGCCAGCCGCCCCCTTACAAATGTTGTACCCTGCTGCCTGAGCCGACACTGAATGTTTGGACGGCCAGCAGATGGCCCACTGTTCAGCGGCCCATCTGGCATTTGCCAGAACTGCCCGATGGCCAGTCCGGCCCTGCAGACATGTATCCGTAACACATTGATGTTGCCATGCTACGTTCACCAAATGTAGCGAAATGGTACCACACACCTCTCTATTGAAATAATTTGGCGTTGTATATTGGTGTTTATATCATCTTTTTTATTCTAATTTTCATACACTATAAATTTGTGTTTTTATCTTTGTTGTTCTAAATTAATAAATAAATATATTTTGTAATACCATATATAGTCTAGTCTATATGCTACTTTTTGTTCATTTTTGGTTTAGATCATGGTTTTTTGGGAGTCATAGGCTGTTTTCTTCTCTATGAGACGGACTATTTATAGGAATAAAAATTACTATAATAATATTACATTACTATAATAATATTACATTTACTATAATAATAATAATAATAATAATAATACATTGCTATAACAATACTACATAACTAGAACAATACTACATTACTATAACACTACATTTACTATAATAATACTACTACATTTACTATAATAATAATACTACATTACTATAATTCTACATTACTATAACAATACTAGATTACTATAACAATACTAGATTATTATAATAAGAATAATAATACATTACTATAACAATACTACATTACTATAACACTACATTACTATAATAATAATAATAACAACAATACATTACTATAACAATACTACAATACTACTACATTACTATATTACTACATTACTATATTACTACATTACTATAATAATACTACATTACTATAATAATAGCGCTACGTTTAAACATAACAGAAAAGTGCTTATTTTAACAATCCCGTTTCCCAGTTTAAGTGTCGCTAAATGCAGTCTGGCTGCTTAGTTGGCAGACATAAGAATGGCAAGATTGGGCATCCCCTTTTTAGATCGTGCTGCAGTGCCCTCTGTAGATAATGCCACAATGCCCTCTCACACTGCCCTCTGCAGATAATGCCACCATGCCCTCTGTAGATAATGCCACAGTGCCCTCTGTCGATAATGCCACACACCCACCAAGATACTGCCAGAGTGCACTCTGTAGACAATGCCACAGTGCCCTCTGTAGATAATGCCACAGTGCCCTCTGTAGATAATGCCACAGTGCCCTCTGTAGATAATGCACAGTGCCCTCTGTAGATAATGCCACAGTGCCCTCTGTAGAAACTGACACACACACACACACACACACACACACACACACACACACTACACACTACACACACACACACACACACTCTGCTGGAGGAGCCCCTGACGTTACTGTCCATAGACAGGGATGTCAGGGGATCCTCCTGGACTGGATTGTGATGGCAGGGGCATCCCCAGAGCCGCAGTCCCAGGGCAGAGCACTAGTATAAGCTCTGCTCCGGAACTCTGGGGAAGCTCCTGACATCACTTTCCACATACGGACATGATGTCAGTGGCTTCCTCAGAGCAGGAGTCCCGGATCAGAGCGCTAGTATAAGCTCTGCTCTGGGACGTCATGAAGGAGCGCTGGCGCACTCCTTCTTTGGCATGATCTCTCCTGTCCCGAGGGAGCTATGGTTCCCCCTGCGGGATGCAGATGGTAGCCTCAGGGGCCGCATGCGGCCTGCGAGCCACGTGTTTATATTATTAGCCCTGCAGACAGTGGCGTAACTACCGCCGTAGCAGCAGTAGCGGCTGCTACGGGGCCCGCGGCATGAGGGGGCCCGTGTTGCCCGCCGGCACGGGCCCCCACCATGGCCGGAGGCTCCGCTAGCAGCCACTATGGCTGCTACAGCGGGACGCCACTGAACACTACGGCAGAGCAGGGAGGTATCTCCCCGCTCTGCCATTAACTGGTTCCCGACTGCTGGCTGTATTTTTACGGCCAGCTGTCAGGGTCCTTAAAACCTGAGCCATAGACTTTCTACGGCTCGGGTTTTAACTTGCTGCCCGCGCGATCGGGCAGCTGAATGTCGGGTCTCCGGCTGTCAGTGACTGCCGGGGACCCTGAGGAGAGGATAGAAGCAGCTTTCGCTGCTTCTGTCTTCTCTGATCACTTGCACACAGCGCTGAATGCGCGCTGTGTACAGGAATAGAGACAGCAGCAGCGGTGCTGTCTCTATTCCTCCCGGTGATCATGTGACTGGTCACATGATCGCCAGGTGTCATTAGTGGCAGGCTGCTGCTGGGTCTTACTAGACCCAGCACAGCCCTATTAGTGCCAATCGTCACTATGAGAGGGCTGATTTCCCCTGTAACTGGGGCTGCTGTGTAGCTCCAGTTACAGTGGAAAAACATGGTGTAAAAGAAAGAAAAAAAATATAGAAAGTTCCCCAAAGGTCTTCTTTGACCTTTGAGGGACAGACCATAGTAATAAAAAAAGAATAAAGTACAGTGCAAAAAAAAATGTAAATAATAAATACACATAAAATACCCACCCCAAAAAAAAACGTTCCCCCCCGCCAATCACTTTTGTAACGCTAGCGCTGACCCAATTACCCTAATATAGACATGTAATATATAAAAATTTACGGTAGACAATGACGATCACAAATAAAAGGTCTATTTTAGTGTAAAACTAGGTTATTATCAAAAAAAAAATAACTGAAATGTAAAAAAGCTTATTTTTTTACTATTATTTTCAAACTTTATGAATAAAAATTCTAAAATAGCAAAAAAGGTGTGTATAAAAACGATAAAAAATGAAACCTGCATTGTCTACGGAAAAAACGTCGCAAAAATCACGTCGTTAGCCCAACAAATAAAAAAGTTATAGCCATTTAACTAACACGTGCTAAAAATGGCTAAACGGTGTCTGGTCCTGAAGGCGCAAAATAGAGCAAAAGACATGTATCCCCTCTCCACAGGATATCCACAGGATAGGGGATACATGTGTGATCGCTGGCATTGATAGGGAGAACGGGGGACTGAAAGTCCCCTGAAGTTCTCCATGAGAAACCTCGGACTTCCGGGGTCTGTGTCAGCAGCTCCGTAGAAAGGAATGGAGCGCCGGTCGTGCTTGTGCGCATGCGTGACCAGCGCTCCTTTCATTTTTATTGAGCTGCACAGGCGCCGGAAGTCAGAGGTTTGTCATGGAGAAGTTCAGGGGACTTTCAGTCCCCCGTTCTCCCTATCAATGCCAGCGATCACACATGTATCCCCTATCCTGTGGAGAGGGGATACATGTATTTTGTAGGACACACTGTAGGTCGCATTTTTTTGGGAGGGGGGACGCTGTATGGCATTCCCTACAGGGGGGGTGGCTGTATGGCGTTCCCTACAGGGGGGGGCTGTATGGCATTCCCTACAGGGGGGGCTGTATGGCGTTCTCTACAGGGGGGGCTGTATGGCGTTCCCTACAGGGGGGGCTGTATGGCGTTCTCTACAGGGGGTCTGTATGGCGTTCTCTGCAGGGGGGCTGTATGGCGTTATCTACAGGGGGGCTGTATGGCGTTATCTACAGGGGGGCTGTATGGCGTTCTCTACAGGGGGATGTATGGCGCTATCTACAGGGGGGGCTGTAAAAAAGGCACTATCTACAAGGGGGGGGGGTTGTGTGACACCCAGGGGAGGGGGGGCCCCAGTCAAAAGTTTGCTATGGGGCCGAGTCTTTCCTAGTTACTCCCCTGCCTGCAGAGATAATTTTTAAAATTGATATTATTAGCCCTGCAGAGATAAAGATTCTGGACGGCATGAGGGAACATTTAAATCCTTTATTCTTTGTTATCTTAAACAGTTGAGCATGCTAGGAGATATATATTAAGATTGGTGTATCAAACGTTAGTCTTTAATTATTGCACGTTGGCAGAAAATGCGTCAAATATATCAAGTGAAGCACAGAGGGCCCCTGTGCAAGAACAGTATATCGGCCCCTTGCTTTCCAATAGCTTATCAAAGAGCACTCAACTTATAACTCTCTAACAATCCACCAGAGATTGTGAGTCATAAAATGAATAAGCTCAGACCCTCACAATCTAATAGTAGGCAGCTGCTTTTAGTGTGGCAGGGGGCCCTCTTACCGACTAGGCCCCTGTGCAGCTGCATAGGTTGCACATAGAGTATGTCTGCCCCTGCTATTCTAAGGTTGGGTATTAGCAAGGTCTCTCAGGGTTAGTTTTGGAATGATGACAAGAGGCCCAGGTAAGGTGCAACAAGTCTCTTTACTAGGCCACTAATCTTAGCAAAATGGCCACAAGCGAATACAATATACTCTTCCCTACAGAGAGGCACAGTCACTTTAAAGTTACACAAATTGCAGCAATGTCAGGCAATGCGGCACTGGTGGCTCACTCGCTTGGTTCATTTGGACAGAGCTCGGTTTGCTCCCTGATATAGGGGAACAACCACTTTAAATCCAGGCCCTTCTCTCTCTCTCTTGGCCTTAGACAGTCCTTGCCGCCATATTTAGGGGGGGGGGGGGGTGGCATAGCAATGGAAAAATATACATAATATATGCAGTAAAACACTAGCTTTGCTCTAACTGCTATCTTGAACTTGTGGGACAGAAATTGTTAATACAAAAATTATCTGTACATTTCAAAAAACAGCATCACATCTCTGGGTGAGAACTGCTCTACAGCAGGAAGAAGGGGGGAAAACCCTTCCTACACCTTACACTATCATTGATTTCAATAGGCATCTTCATCCATATAGCTATGCTCAAGGGTGAGCCATAATGTGTGTACATTGTGTAATGTATGATGTCACTATAGCACTGAGAACAAAGACTTAAATTACATTTTACATGTATCTCCATCCCTTAAAGGGGTTGTCCAGTAATAAGAAATTTATGGCCTATCGTCAGAAAAGGCCATTTGATCGGTGGTGGTCCGACACCCGGGACCCCTACCGATCAGCTGTTTTGAAGGGGCCGCGGCGCATGTACGAGCGCTGCTTTCCCTTATTTCCTGTCTCTGCCCATACTGTGAATCACCGACACACTTGTAGCAGCGGTTCACAGTATTGATGAGAATGCTGGGAATCATGAAGGGTGATGAAGCAAGTAAACCGGTCAGTGATTGACTATCGAACAGCCAAACCTCCGGAAGGGGAGAGATTTACTGATACACAAAAAGAAGCGGAAATTAATCTTTCTCTGCCACTGCCAAACACCAATGAGTCAGATCACATAAACTCCTGACGTCTCCCTGACGAACCCAGAATAGGGTGAAACGCGTAGGAGGTGGAGTTGCTCACTGCACTCAGAAATTAATTTAGACAGACTAGGTTATCTGGCTTTGAGATAGTCTATTAGATCTGAATGCAGATCTGATAATAGATAGGACATATATAGTGCACAGTAGTACTACAAGACTAAGCATGCTAGATAGAAATACTGTCCACAAAGCCTAGTGATATATACCGCTGCCTCTTTGATACTTATATGTTTGTATGTCAGTACATGTTTCACTATAGAATATGTGATGTTCCATGTTTTATTCAAGCTTAATAAAAGCTAAGTTTTATAATTAATACCTCCTCTATATTATACTATAATTGAAATTGGAAGTAACTAACGGGAACCAGCCTGTCAGTCGATATCTGGGAACATTATATGGTTCACAGTATTACAGCATGCAATACTGTGAGCTGCTGCTACAACTGTGTTGGCGATTCACAGCAGGAGCAGATACACGTCAGTGATTCACAAGGTTCCAATCGCTGCAGCCCAAAGATCTATGATATTTCCAATATTTTATCAGAAGATAAAATATATTCAGCATAGTCTTGATCGTAACACTCTTTTATCTTCTGCAACATTAAAGGATCATTCCCCTTTTTTTCCCTCTAGGGATGATTATTTGAAACATCGGAGATCTTTAGGCTGCAGAAATTGGTTTGAGGAGTGGAGGAAACCCTCCCAGAACAACATCACCAACACTCACTGACTAGTGACACCCCTTGGAAAATGCACCAACTAGTGCGGCTTCATTGTATCTACCTCAGGTGGAGGAGAAGAGGAGTCTTGACTTAGGATCAGTACAATCAGACATTTCAGCTAGCGTAGAGCGGTGAGCCGTATTGTTTCGTTTTTGTATTTATGAGGGCTTTGGACTCTTGCCTCAGAGTTCTCACCTGCTCTGCTGCACTTAAAGGAGTTATCCAGGATTCCAAAATTGATGGCCTATACTAATGTTAGATAGGTGGGGGTCAGACTCTCGGCACGCCCACGATCAGCTGTTTGAAGGGACCATGGCGCTCGTATGAGTGCTGCAGCCTCTTCATTGTATGCATAGGTTTCATCCCTGTTTGTACTTTTACTTTCGTAGCAGCTACTCAAGGTATTAGTGCGCTGTCTAATTCACTTCAATGGGACTGCACTGCAATATATTGACAACAGCTATGAAAGTAATGGCTTGTGCAAGTACGAACAGGAATGAAACCAGAAGTAAACAGTGAAGAGGCTACAGCGCTGATTTAGTGTCTCAATTTTGTTATCCTGTATAACCCCTTTAATATTTGCCCTAAGTGATCTATTACATTTTAGCTTGTTTTGCACAATGGAAGAAGGTGGCCTGGTCTGGATGAATCCCCCTTTGTTTTACATCATGTGAATGGCTGGGTGTGTGCACATGTCGCTTACTTGGGGGAAGAGATGGCACCAGGATGCACAATGTGAAAAAGACAATCAGGTGAGGTCAGTGGGATGCTCTGAGCAATGGTCTTCTGGGAAACCTTGAGTCCTGGCATTTATGTAGATGTTACTTTGACATGCTCCACCTGCCTTTACATGGTTACAGACCACGTACACCCCTTCATAGCAACGCTGTTCCCTAATAGCAGCAGTCTCAGCAGGATAATGCGCCTTGCCACACTGAAAAAAGTTTTTAGGAATGTTTGAGGAACATGACAGAGTTTAAGGTGTTGACTTGGCCTCCAAATTCACCAGATCATAAACGAATCGAGTATCTCTGTGATGTGCTGTAAAAACGAGTCCGATCTATGGAGGCCCCACCTCGCAGCTTAGAGAACTTAAAGGATCTGCTGCTAATGTCTTGGTGCCAGATACCACAGGAAATTTACAGAGGTCTTGTGGAGTCCGTGCCTCGATGTGTTAGAGCTATTTTGGTGAAACGAGGGGTCCTACACAATGTGACGCAGGTGGTTTTAATGATCAGTGTATATGGTTTATTTAAACACAATCAAAACTATCTAAATATAATTTAGCAGGTACTTTAGTACATATAGTATAAGTTCATGTTTAACAATATTCCAAACTGTAAATCTACACAAAATGCTAATTAATTTTACAAATATATTACTTATTTTCTACTGATTTTAGGTTATCATGTTTTTTCAAAACCGCAACGCCAAAGAATCGCTATCACATGTTTGAAGCACACTGATGAAAACAAAAGGCACAAGTAACTCACCAATGGACGAGCGGAACCGAACACCAAATGTGGTAGAAGATAAGAGACGATGCATAAAGGGATTGGATGGCAGATGAATAGCATGCAAGCAGTTAACAGAAGAATAGACAGTGGACAAGAATATACAGCACTGACTGACCGTATCTGAAGGCTATCCGAAAGCATGGTAAGACAGCTTGGCAGCAGACCAAACGCACAGGAAAGGCAAACAAACCAGTGAAACTACTGATCCCAGGATACACATTAAACCAGTATACAAACACTAGATTTCTCAGAGGACCAACAGGTCCCACAGTACAAACAAACACGCAGACAAGGAGCAAAGTCACAAACAAGAACTTGGAAAGAGTTAGCACAAAATAGAAACACTATAACCAGCACCTGAGTAATCCAGGCCTGAAGTATATATAGGCCCAAGAAAAGGTCTCCACCCTAATCAACCAGAAAAAGCTAAATGATGACCAAATCCAGCTTCACTCCAAAGGCATTGCCTAGCAATGCCCAAACACAGAGATAACAGAAGTAATTTATTAGCAGCAGTCCTGCTGCTAATCCTAACAGTTGCAGATTTTGTACTGAAATCCAGGAGCTATGAGTTACGCCTCTGCAAGCAGCTCAACATTGGAAGCACCTGGTTGCTATAACAGGACATTACCACTCCTCTTCCACTGCTCCCCAATGTTATTTCAGTTTTAATGGGCTAACACTCTGTTCACATTAGCATCAGAGCTTTAGTGGGGTCCATCGGAAATCTGGTAATTTTGACAGTAGGACCAGCGCTGCAGACTGTACTATTCTTGCTATCAAAAATACTAGAAATGGTGACAAAAACCCAACAGAGGCTCTAAATGCCAGTGTGAACAGAGCCTTTAATAGACCCTTTGTATGTCTTATTCACTGGGCCTGATTAAGAACACAGTCCATCTTTGTAAGGGCGGGATTGCATTGACTGCTGAGACTCCCAGCAATCAGCTGTAATCTGTTAGTGATCTGCGGCAACTGCATAATTTAAGTATTACACAGTATCCAGTAGTTTATAGCCGCTCTCTGCTCTGCCTATTAGGGAGTCATGAACAGGGGCTAATTTTGGCCCTAGGACTAAGGGTATGTTCACACGCTGAGCCAAAAACGTCTGAAAATACGGAGCTGATTTTCAGACGTTTTTTGAGCAACTCGCGTTTTTCGCGGCGTTTTCGCAGCGTTTTTTCGGCCGTTTTTGGAGCTGTTTTCAATAGAGTCGATGAGAAAACGGCTCCAAAAATGTCCCAAGAAGTGCCCTGCACTTCTTTTGACGAGGCTGTAATTTTACGCGTCATCTTTTGACAGCGACTCGTAAAATTACAGGTCGTCGGCACAGTACATCGGCAAACCCAGTGAAAGTAATGGGCAGATGTTTGCCGACGTATTGGAGCCGTCTTTTCAGGCGTAATTCGAGGTGTAAAACGCCTCCATTACGCCTGAAAATAGGTCGTGTGAATCCAGCCTAAGGCCGAAAAAACTGCACGAAAACGGCGCGAAAAACGCAGCGAAAAACGCAGCGAAAAACGTGAGTTGCTCAAAAAATGTCTGAAAATCAGGTGCTGTTTTCCCTTGAAAACAGCTCCGTATTTTCAGACGTTTTTGGCTCAGCGTGTGAACATACCCTAAGGGAATTTTTTTGTTTTGTCTTCTTGCATTCCAGCAGCCAAAACTTTTTTATTTTTAAGACTTTGTGGTTATTTGAGGCCTTGATGTTTGCATTCTCCGGTATATACGTGGTAGCATTTAATTTGTATGAATTTTTTTTACTTTACATGAATGTTTTTAACTATATTGACTTTATTTTAACCCCGGACACAGCCTGTTTTCACCTAATGGACCAGGCCATTTTTTTCAAATCTGACATATGTCACTTTATGTGGTAATAACTTTGGAATGCTTTTATTTTTTCAAGCGATTTTGAGATGGTTTTCTCATGACACATTATACTTTAAGTTAGTGGTAAAATTTGGTCGATACATTTAGTGTTTATTTGATAAAACACCAAAATTTAGAGAAAATTTGCAAAAATTAGCATTTTTACAAATTTAAATGTATCTGCTTGTAAAACAGATAGTAATACCACACAAAATAGTTAATAGTTCACATATCCCATATGTCTAGTTTATGTTGGCATAATTTTTTGAACATTTGTTTATTTTTCCAGGACGTTACAAGGCTTAGAACCTTAGCAGAAATGTCTCAAATTTTCCATAAAATTTCAAAAGCCTTTTTTTTATGGAAGAGTTCAGTTCTGAAATGGCTTTGAGGGCTCTATAATAGAAAACCCCTATAAATCACCCCATTTTAAAAACTGCACCCCTCAAAGTATTCAATGCAGCATTTACAAATATCCCACATGTGGCCCTAGTGTGGTAATGGACTAAAGCACAGGCCTCAGAAGCAAAGGAACACAGTGTGGATTTTGGGGCTTTCTTTTTATTAGAATATGTTTTAGGCACCATGTCAGGTTTCAAAAAGTCTTGTGGTGCCAAAACAGTGGAAACAGCCCCAAAAAGATACCATTTGGCAAACTACACCCCTCAATGAATTTATCAATGGGTAAAGTGAGAATTTTTGACCACACAGGTATTTTGCGGAATTTAGTGGAATTAGGTCGTAAAAATGAAAATCTATTTTTTTTCCCAATAAAACATAGAAATGTTAAATTTTTACAAGGCATAAAGGAGAAAAAGCACCCCAACATTTGAAAATAAATTTCTCCCGATTACGGAAATACCCCATATATGGTAATAAACTGCTGTTTGGACACATGGCGGGGCACAGAAGGGAAAGAGCACCATTTGGCTTTTGGAGCTCAAGTTTTGTTGGAATGGTTTTCGGGTGCCATGTCGCATTTTCAAACTACATCCCGGAAAGAATTTATCGAGGGATATAGTGAGCATTTTGATTTCACAGGCTTTTTGATGAATTTAGTGGCATTATGCTGTGAAATTGAGAATTTATTTTTTTCTGATAAAACATGGACATTTTCAATTTTTACAAGGAGTAACGGAGAAAAAGCACTCCAACATTTGAAAAGCAATTTCTCCCGATTACAGAAATACCCCATATGTAGTCATAAACTGCTGTTTGGACACACGGCAGGGCTCAGAAAGGCAGGAGCGCTATTTGGCTTGCAGATATTGCTGGATTGTTTTTTGGGCACCATGTTGCATTTGCTAAATTCTGAGGTACCAGAGTACATTGGAAGCCCCAAAGAAGTGACCCCATTTTAGAAAATACACCCCTCAAGGCATTTATCATTTGCCTGGACACAGGGCGGGCCTTAGGTGTGTGCTACCTGTGCCATTGCACAGGGCGCATCCCTCCAGCAGGTGGAAGGGGGCGCTGCACTCGCTCTCCTTCGCCTGCTTGTGTTTCAGAAGCTTCTCTCAATGGCGTCTCTACTGCTGTAGCAGCCATGGCGGCTGCTAGCAGCGACACCGGCCATGAGGGCGCCCCCATAACTGGCGGCACCCCTAGCAGCATCTTCTACAGAGATAGCGATGCCACATTCAATAGTATCTGCGTCCTTAGGATGCAGATATTAAAAAACACTATAGCAGAGCAGGGAGGTATCTCCATGCTCTGCTATCTACTAGTGCCACTGTAGCTCCCTCAAGGAGCAAAATTCCTGTGTACCCAGGGATTCCGCTCCTGGACGGAGCACTTGATGTCTCTGTCCATATATGGAAAGTGGTATCAGGGGCAACTCCTGAAGCGGAATCACCGTCCACAGCGTTGCCGATGCTGTGACCGGGGATTCCACTCCAGGAGAAGCCCTTGATGTCACTGTTCATAAATGGACAGAGACGTCAGGGGCTTCTCCTGGAGTGGAATCCCCAACGCTGTGACCGGAGTTGCTTCAGGAGTTTCCCCTGATGTCACTGTCCATATATGGACAAAGACATCAAACGCTCCGTCCAAGAGCGCAATCCCCAGCCACACAGGATTTCGCTTCTTCAGGGAGCTAAGGTGGTGCTATCTACAGGAAGGGGGGTTTCTATCTACAAGTGGGCTGTGTGACACTACCTACAACGGGGCTGTGTGGCACTACCTACAAGGGGGCTGTGTGGCACTACCTACAAGGGGGCTGTGTGGCAATACTTACAAGGGGGCAGTGTGGCACTACCTACAAGTGGGCTGTGTGGCACCACCTACAAGGGGGCTGTGTGGCACCACCTACAAGGGGGCTGTGTGGCACTACCTACAAGTGGGCTGTGTGGCACTACCTACAAGGGGCTGTGTGGCACTATCAACAAGGGCTGTGTGGCACTATCAACAAGGGGGCAGTGTGGCACCACCTACAAGGGGGCTGTGTGGCACCACCTACAAGGGGGCTGTGTGGCACAGTCTACAGGGGGCGGTGTGGCACTACCTACAAGGGGGCTGTGTGGCACTACCTACAAGGAGGCTGCGTGGCACTACCTACAAGGGGGCTGTGTGCACTACCTACAAGGGGGCTGTGTCGCACTACCTACAAGGGGGCTGTGTGGCACTACCTACAAGGGGCTGTGTGGCACTACCTACAAGGGACTGTGGGGCACTACCTACAAGAGGCTGTGTGGCACTACCTACAAGGGGGCTGTGTGGCACCACCTACAAGGGGGCTGTGTGGCACCACCTACAAGGGGGCTGTGTGGCACTACCTACAAGGGGCTGTGTGGCACTATCAACAAGGGCTGTGTGGCACTATCAACATAGGGGCTGTGTGGCACTATCAACAAGGGGGCAGTGTGGCACCACCTACAAGGGGGCTGTGTGGCACCACCTACAAGGGGGCTGTGTGGCACTACCTACAAGGGGGCTGTGTGGTACTACCTACAAGGAGGCTGCGTGGCACTACCTACAAGGGGGCTGTGTGCACTACCTACAAGGGGGCTGTGTCGCACTACCTACAAGGGGGCTGTGTGGCACTACCTACAAGGGGCTGTGTGGCACTACCTACAAGGGGCTGTGGGGCACTACCTACAAGAGGCTGTGTGGCACTACCTACAAGGGGCTTCTTGGCACTACCTACAAGGGGCTGTGTGGCACTATCTACAGGGGGAATCTGAGAGTGGTGGGCTGATGTTATTTTTCTGTGAGTGGGGGCTGATAGTCATTTTACTGTGAGTGGCGGCTGATGGTCATTTTACTGTAAGTGGGGCTTATGGTCATTTTACTGTGAGTGGTGGGCTGATGGTCTTCAGTGGTTTCCACCTCTGACCTCCAATTGAAATTAATATGAGGCACAAAATACCAGTGTTCGTTTGGAGAGTCTTTTTGCCTACGTCTTTTGCATTAGCTTCAACAGCTTAAAACAATGCAACAAAAAAGTAAAATAACGCCTTGTGAACATACCCTGTAGTGTAGTGCCTGTTTTTAGCCATTTACTGTCCTTCTCTAAACAATTTTTGGTTGGGGTCCCCTGAGGATTTTTTTTTCCAGGGGTGCCTCAAGTCTGAAAAGGTTGGGAAACTCTGTACTAGGCTACAGGATCACGCCGGCCTATGCAAGAATCCAGTCATCGAGCAGCTCAGTTCATCATGGGAACGGGGCCTAGGTGAGTAAAAAATTTTTTGTCTGGGGGCACTGCCTACAAGGGGGTGGTGGGGGCTGTATGGCACAATCTACAAGGGAGAGGTGGGGGGCTGTATGGCACTGTCTACATGGGGGAGGTGGGGGCTGTATGGCACTGTCTACAAGGGGAAGGTTGGGGGCTGTATGGCACTGTCTACATGGGGGAGGTGGGGGCTGTATGGCACTGTCTACAAGGAGGAGGTGGGGGATTATGGCACTGTCTACAGGGAGGCTGTATGGCACAATCTACAGGGGGGACTATCTACAAGGGGGGGCTGTGGGTGGCAGCCAGGGGAGGGGGCATTTTACTGTGTGGAGCCCACTAAGTGGACATTATACAGTGTAGGGGCACTACAGGGGGAAGTATAATGTGTGTGTGTGACACTTAGGGGGCATAATACTGTGTGGGCACAATTAGCAGACAAAATACTGTGTCCTTAAAGGGGTTGCAATTTATTATATTTTACTGTATGGAGGCACTAAAGGGGGATTATATTGTGTGGGGGCACTATATAGGGCATTATACTGTGGGGGCCATTATACTTTTTATGGGCCATTTTTTTATCATGGGTGGAGCGCCGAAAGATAATTTTACATCTATCCTAAGGCCGGCCCTGCCTGGACATATGACAGGCCTCAGAAGTAAAGAGCAACATGCGCATATGAGACCTATTTTGGTGATTTTCATAGCATTGGCCCACAATTGCAGGGTTCTTAGGCTAAATAGTAAAACAAACCCCCAAGTAGTGACCCCCATTTTGGAAACTACACCCCGTAGGGCATTTTAAGCGGTGTAGTGAGCATTTTGATTCCACATGTGTTTTTTCATTAGGAATTAATGCGCAGTGGATGGTGCAAAGTGGAAGTTGCAATTTTACACTTATATGCCATTTTAGTGCACAATATGTTCTGCCCAGTTTGTGCCACTGAGGAAAAATACCTCATAAACTGTTAAGCGGGTTCTCCCTGGTATGGCGATGCCATATATGTGGACGTGAATTGCTGTTTGGTCACTGTAGGGTTCAGAAGGGAGGGAGTGCTAATTGGCTTTTGGAGCGCAGATATGTGGGGGCGTATGTAAACTGTGCGGAGTACATCAGGGCATAATAAGGTGGTATAATAATGCGGTAAATAAATAAATCATAGATATGTGGCCGGTGTCGCACTGATAAATGGTGCCCAATCTTATCCGCTTTTGAAATGCTCTGCACATTTTGTGTCGCCATATTCTGAGAGCCAGTACTTATTTTTTTCTCCTCCGGAGCGATGTGAGGGCTTATTTGTTGCGGGACAATCTGTAGTTCTCATTGGTACAGTTTTGGGGTACATGCGGTTTTGTGATCACTTTTTATTCAATTTTTTGGCAAGCACGGTGACCATAAACCATAAATTCTGACAATGTTTTTTATTCTCCTTTTTTGTACAGTGTTCACTGTGCGCTGTAAATTTAATTTTTACTTTATTCTGCGGGTCAATACGATTACGGTGATACCATATGTATATAGTTTTTTCTATGTTTTGCCGTGTTTGCACAATAACATCACTTTTTTTTTTTTATTATTCATTTTTTGTCTTACCATATTATGAGAGCCATACGTTTTTTTATTTTCCAGTCAAAAAAGCTATGTAAGGGCTTGTTTTTTTGAGGGACGGGTTGTTGCTTCATTGTTACTATTTTGGGTTAATTGCGATTTTATTCTGTTTTGAGTGGGGTGGTGACCAAAAAATAGCGATTCTGGCATGGTTTTTCTTCTTTTTCTTTGTGGTGTTCAACCGTGCGGGAAAAATAACATTATAGTTTTATAGTTTGGGTCGTTATGGATGCGGTGAAACCAAATATGTGTACTTTAACGTTTTCATTTTTTTTAATATAATAAAATACTTATTATAGGAAAAAAGACAGTTTTTGTTTTTATTAACTTGAAACTTTTATTTTTACACTTTTATGAAACATTTTTATTAACTTTTTCTCACTTTTTTTTGTCCCACTAGGGGGCTTGAGGGCCTGCACCTCTGATCTTTACTCTAATACATTTCACTACCCATTAAAGCTAAAGATATTATTCACTGACAGCAAGCCTATTGGGTCCCGCCTCCAAACAGGGCCTAATGGGCTTCTGTCATTGCAGACCAGGTGGCCATTGTTAGCCCTTCTGTTGCCATAGCAACGATCGGCTCACCCGCAATCACATTGTGGTGATGCCAATCGGCTACAAACCACTAAGATGCTACGATCGCTTTTGCGGCATCTAAGCGGTTAATGGCATAGATGGGACCTAGCTCCATGCCGTGCCGTTACAGTAGAGTGTCAGCTGTAACATACAGCTGACACCTGTGGCTGATGTCGCAGGCTCAGCTTCTGAGCCTGCGCCATCTTCTTTTTGCGGCCGGAAGACTTTTAGGCCCCGCCTCTGGGCGAGACCTAACAGACTTCAGTACTTGGCAGACAGGAGGCCTTTGTTAGGCCTCCAGTCTGCCAAAGCAGCCATCAGAAACACCATGATTGCATCATGAGGTTCCGATCTGCTTGTAAACCCCGAAGATGCAGCGCTCGCTTTTGAGTGCTGCATCTAAGGGGTTAATCGGCCAGATTGGAGGCTAGCTCCGGTCCTGGCCATGCAGCATGGTGTCAGCTGTAATATACAGCTGACACCTGCTGGCGATGGTGCGGGCTCAGCTCTGAGACGGCACCAGCAGCAATAAACCTATACGTTGTGTTGCGTTAAGTTCTTGTCGTTAAGGGGTTAAATAAAAAGGATGTATTAAAAAAAATAGCATTTTTTGTATTTTTTCGTGTTATGTGTTGTGTTGCATTAAAATTAATTATTATATTTCTTATTTAAAAAACATTTTTTGTCCCATTAGTCTTTTACACTTTTTTTTTTTTTACTATAAAGTATGGTCATGTGTCTACATTGTTGCCATTGCTAAACTGGCTGTATCAACAACACATGGCCTGGGAGCTATGATGTTTCTACCATTCAGAGACAAAATATCACACGACAGTACATGACATCACAACTAAATCAAGCTACAAGCAACACATATATGGGAATATATAGTACAGCATCCACACAGAAGATCCACACATATAAGAAATGCTACGGATTTTCACTGTGGATTTGCGCACACGAAAAATCTGCAGCGCATTACAGTACTAGTCATGTAGATGAGATTTGAACAATCTGCAGCATGTCAATATATGTTGCAGATTTTTTTATTGCGGATTTTACCCCTTTCAATGTATGTGGTGAAATCCGCAGCAAATCTGTGGAAAATAGTAGATAGAGTATTTTTTAAACACCTGTCACCATTCTAAAGTTTCATTCTTCTTTCCAAAATATCTTTGTAAATCTGATGATCAAGCGGCCTGTAGGTTCTATAATGGTCATCCAGGAAATATAGTGGATCTTTTATACAGAATGGATTAAAGCCATCTTTAACCAGGTCCGTTTTACAAAGCTTGTAAGTTCCATTAACTTCTATGGAATCCTGTAGAGTTAAACATTGAAAGGCATTTAGTTACAAGACCTCAGTCATGTATTCACTAATATGTGCATAAATAAAAATTCTATATAATAAGTGAATGTAACATTATACTATTTTACAAACAATCCTTTTCTCCCAATACAAGCTTTTACGATTTTTACCTGAATGCGACTAGATAATTATGGAAAACCTCTACCCAAGATCTGTTACTAAATCTAATTGTGCTTATAAGATTGCAGAACGCTTTATTTGGTTTCCACATGCCTTCATACAATGTGAAAACATTAAAGAAGTTCTCCGGGACTTTAAAATTGATGGCCTATCCTTAGGACCGACAGTGTGCACCGGGAACCACGCAGTAACTGTATGTCCCTGTGCCTTAAGACACTGGCCACAAGGACGTACAGTTGCGTCCTGGTGCGCCTAGGGGTTAAACATTTAAACAGATTGGGTCTGATAGCGGAATCATGAGATGGTCACATAGCATAATCCTGATAGGACCCAGTGGTGTAACTTCCACTGCAGCAGCCATAGCAGCTGCTATGGGACCCACGGCATGAGGGGGACTATGCTGCCCACCGGCATGGGCCCCCCATGCCTGGTGGAGCTGCTAGCAGACGCTATGGCTGCTACAAAGGTAGTGACACCACATTCAATAGTATCTGCATCCTTAGGACACAAATACTATTGAACACTATGGCAGAGCAGAGAGTGATCTCCCTGCTCTGCCATTTACTGGGCCATGTTTGCGTGATGACGTCACTGGATCACTCATGGATCCCGTCGGCATTGAGGATGCTGTGGAGCAGTTCCATTCGGCGCGGGAACGGGGCCTAGGTAAGTATAATTTTTTTGTTTTATCTGTTTGGGGGCGCTATCTACAAGGGGGCTGTATGGCATAATCTACAAGTGGGGGGCACTATCTACAAGGGGGGCTGTATGGCACAGTGTACAAGGGGTGTGGGGGCATTGTATACAGGGGGGAAGGGTGGCACGATCTACAAGGGGGCGCTGTATGGCACTATCTTCAGGGGGAGCTGTATGACACTATCTACAGGGGGAGCTGTAGGGCACTATCTACAGGAGAGATGTATGGCACAATACAGGGGGGTTCTATCTACAAGGGGGCTGTGTGTGGTACCCAGGGGAAGAAGGGGAGGCCAGTCAAAAGTTTACTATCGGGCCCAGTCTTTCCTAGCTATGCCCCTGATAGGGCCCCTTTCCTGATGCTGATCTCAACCTAAGCTAACTCACCACTCTCAAACCCCCCCCCCCTCCCTGCATGGCAGTTCAAGCATACCACCATCACCCGGACTCTCAGGCTTGTCAGCAATGCTAAGACTATATTAGACAGTCTCTACAGATCTAAAAAAAGAGGCAGCACCTTCTGGGCAATGACATGGTCTGCCTCTATGGCAAGTATACAACTGATGTAGGATTAATCATTCCAAGTTAAGGAGTAGCTTTCTTTTAGGATGGTCTCACCTGTATTCTAAGAAATCGAGGTCTGGCATAAATTGGTAAATATTTAGTGACTTGCTCAAACATTTTTTCTCCATCAAAGACTCTTCCTTCTTTAAGTTTAATGGACACCATTCCAATTCTACCTTCATGATCTAGAATTGTGAAAATGTTGATGTAAACATTTATTTCCATTAGGTATCATCTAGGAATGTGAACAAATCTTTAACTGGAGGAATGAATTAATTCTGAGTAGTCCTTAATACACTTTTGGACAGCTATAACTGCTGGCTTGTGTAAGTTGTAGATATAAAGCACAGTAATATTACTTGAAGGCTCCATAGACACAGCTATATTACGGTTTCATTTTGTACAGAGCCATAATAGGGCTTTAAGTTCATGGAGCTTCAACAGTACCTATATATGCCTCTGATTTCATGCCTACAAAATCAACAGAAAAAAAATTGTGTCATGTTCCATGGTAAATCATATGTATGGAGCTATTCTCTTCTGGATCATTGCTTCTAGCAAACAATATATTTGTACATACGGCACTTAAAGGATCCTGTATGGCAGCACACAGAGGCTGTACGGCACTGTACTTTGTAGCCATAAAGCCTCTGTGCATTGCCGTACGGGATTTGTGGGCCAAGCTGTGAACATGGAGCCTAAAACGGCAGATACAGAAAATGTAGAAATTATACCAAATCAAATATATTAAACATATATAGCATTAAAGAGAACCCTTCACCTGCCCATACATGTGCAGCTGAGTGCACCATGTAATAGGCAGTGTTGCACAAATCCTGGGGCACTTTAAATTTTTTTACTATCCTCCTCCGTTATTTATATATCGGTGCCTTTATATTTGGTTCCCGATATTTAAATAACCCCCTGAACTGTCAATGGGGCGTGCAATTGGCAAGGGGGCATGTAACTTAACTTATCGCTGTGACACTGTCCAATCAACTACGGACTGTGTCACAGCAAGAGCTGGAGAGAGGAGAGCGCGTGTGCGCATGCCACCATGGAAAAGAAGAGGAGAAGAAGAATGTGAATACGATCCTCCCGCCGGCACAGAACAAAAGAAGAATTCACATTCACATGCCGAGAGCTGAACAGTAAGAAAGAGCGTGCGCGCGCCCGCACCCGTGCACAGCTTTGATGCCGCTGGCAATGATAATCCCGCCGCCACTGAACAGGAGAAGAAGAATTTACATTCTTCTTCTCCTCTAGTGTTCCGTGGTGGCGCACACGCACACACACACACACACACACACACGCTCTCCTCTCTCCAGCTTCTGCTGTGACACTGTCCGTAGCTGATTGGACAGTATCACAGCGATAAGTTACACTCAGCTGCACATGTATGGGTAGGTGAAAGGTTCTCTTTAATAGAGTGGCCCATTACATATGTATATTTTATATACTCTATATGTACAATCGTATTGAGACTCATCTCTTTGAATTCAAGTGTTTTATTCAGCCCCTTTGCCACAGGTGTATAAAATCCAGCACCTAGCCATGAAGTCTGCCTTTACAAACATTTGTGAAAGAATGGGTCGTTTTAAAGGACTTATTATTATTTATTTATTTAATTAAAGAGCTCACTGATTGCCAGCGGGGTACTGTAATAGGATGCCGACGTTGGAACAAGTCAGTTTGTGAAACCTCTTCCCTCCTAGATATTCCATGATCAACTATGAGTCTTATTATTGTAAAGTCGAAGCATTTAGGAACTACAGAAAAAAAGCCACATAATGGCAGACCATGTAAAGTTACAGAGCGGGCTCTGGGAGCTTCATGGCGTGGGTTTTCTTGGCCAAGCATCTACATGCAAGCCTTACACTACTGAGCACAATCCTAAGTGTCAGATGGAGTTATGTAAAGCAGGCTGCCACTGGATTCTGGAACAGTTCTGTGGAGTGACAAATCACCGTTTTCTATCTGGCAGTCTAATGGACGAGTCTGGGTTTGCGAATGCCAGGAGAACGTTAGAAAACCACTTTAGCATACCAAGACATTTTGGACAATTGTATGCTTCCAACTTTATCTGGCCCGCACAGGGCCCTGATCTCAACCACATCAAACATATTTGGGATGAACTAGAACGGAGATTGTGAGCCAGGCCCTCTAATCTAACTTTAGTGTCTGACCTCACAAATGCTCTTCTGGATGACTGGGCAAAGATTCCCGCAAACATACTCCAAAATGTAGAAAGCCTTCCCAGAAGAGTGGAAGCTGTTTTAGCTGCAAAGGGGGAACCAACTCCATATTAATCGCCATGGATTTAGAATGGGAGGTCATAAAAACATCTGGAGGTTTAATATATAGGTGTCCCAATAATTTTTTCCATATTGTGTACTAAATGCCATTTTAGAAAAAGATTTGAAGTGAATATTAAAGGGGTTCTCTAGGGTGTATGCATATTTTTTTTATTTAGCCCTCTAAGGGTATGTACACACAGCTTATTTTCGGAAGCAGAACACCTCCAAACATCTGCCCATTGATTTCAATGGGAAAAACTGAGTTCTGTTCCGACAGGCCGTTTTTTTACGTGGCCGTTTTGAAAAACGGCTGCGTGAAAAAGCGGCCGCGTAAAAGAAGTGCAGGTCACTTCTTGGGACGTTTTTGGAGCAGTTTTTTATTGACTCTATAGAAAAACAGCTCCAAAAATGGCCGTAAAAAAACGTCTGAAAATCAGGAGCTATTTTCCCTTGAAAACAGCTCCGTATTTTCAGACGTTTTTGGTTAAGCGTGTGAACATACCCTTGTTCCTGAAGAATAGGAGGGCTTTTCAATACAATGTTTGCTAAAAAAAAAAAATCCCTCCCTGCATATGGTGGTGCCCACTGAACTGAGCATGTAAACATTGCCCTGCCCATGTACCGACTTCTGTGCTCAGTTCAGTGGGAACCAAAGGGAGGGATTGGATTTTTGAACATGTAGCACATGTATGGCATGTTCACATGTAGCAAATACACTGCAGATTTTTAACTAATCTCATCCACACGATTTGAAAAACTATACATTCGTAAATTCACCTGCGGTGAAGACTTTAAGTCCGCAGCATGTAAATTTATGTTGCATAATTTTGAGTTTTTTTATGATTTGCAGATGTTCCTCATTGAGATTATTGGGAAAGGCAAAATCTGCAACGAATGCCCATTGATGCAGATTTTGCTGCGGTTTAGCTGAGTATCTGCAACACAATTTGCAATAAAATAAAAAGTCACTATTTCAAAGGACTATATTAATGTCTCCTGGTGCTCCCCCAGCAGCGTCTCCCTGGTCCTCCAACTGGTTTCTGTACAGGCGCCTCGTGTAATGACGTATAATCACATGTGACTGCTGCTGCCAAACACAGGCTGCATCGATTGCATGGATCAAAAGATCTTCACAGGAGGCCATCTGTACAGCGACCAGCCAGCGGAGCATGGATGCCGTGCGATGGGAGTGCCAGGGGAGGTGAATATAGTTTTTTTTTTTTTTTTTTACTGTCAGCTTCTTTTCTGCAGCGGTAAAGCCACACAAAAATCTAGACCAAAATAAGCACAAATTGGTCCGGATATACGGGCAGATTTCTCTAATATTTCTGGGTCAGATACTTTGCAGAGTTTTCCTCAGCGTATCCAACCCGTGTGAACATACCCTTAATCTTCAAGAATAAGATGGCCAAATAGCATAATAGATAGCCAAAAATTAAAAATATTCTGGAGAATCACTTTAACTATCGATGCTCGGTTGTGACAATTTTAAATAGCACAGTAGGTAAAACTAATACACTGTGTTATTCCTACTACAGGGCCTAGGGAGGGTTGTCCTTGATGCTCTATGAATCCCTGAGTTATCATCTCCTTAAGTCTTGCACTAGGAATTACATACTGGGATAGACATATAAATAATGACTTAAAGATAGATAGCCTAATGCTAGAGGTGCTAGGCTGAAGATGCGCCAAATTTTTCAATAACGTGCATGTTAGGCTTCTTTCTCTTCTTTACGCCCCCTATTGGGTGGTATACTTTGCATGTCTCAATTGAAATGCTATGTACACCTTAGAAATGTCTATCAGTGTGTTTTGTGCAACTTTCTAAATACTTTTTATTAAAAATAATTATTACTTTTTGAGATACAGCGGCTTTGTATTCTGTTTACACATCAGCCGTAACGTGCACTGAAACCTGTATCCGTCAGATCAGTGGCACTGATGGATTCAGTGAGGGTATGATCAAACGGCAAACGAAAACCGGCTGTAAAATACGGAGTTGTTTTCAAGGGATAACAGCCTCTGTTTTTCAGCTGTTTTTTATGCATCAAGTGTTTTTTAATGCATGTTTTACGGCAGTTTTTAGAGCGTTTTTTTCTATTGAGACAAAGGAAAACGGCTCCAAAAACGGCTCAAGAAGTGACATGCACTTCTTTTCTAAGGGGCGTTTCTTTTACATTCTGTTTTTACAAAAGGCCGCGTAAAAAACGCCCCATGGGAACAAAACGCAATTTTTCCCATTGAAATCAATGGGCAGATGTTTGGAGGCGTTCAGCCTCCGCTTTTTTAGCTGATTTTCGGGGCTTTTGCGGCCTCAAAAATGGCTGAAAATAAGCCGTGTGAACATACACTTTCAGCTGGTCCTGCGTGATCCATCTGTTATCGATCACATCTAAGTTATGAATTCTCTGACATGCAGGACCCACTGACACTAAACCTGACCGATACAGGTAGATACAGCTACTCTGTATACAGGATACAAAGCAGCCATATATAAAAAAGTAAACATTATTTTTAACAAAAAGTATTTTAAAAATTGAACAAAACACAATGAAGCAATTATTGGTGTTACAAACTATATGGAAATAAAATGTGACAAGATATTATTACATTTCTTAGTGGTTTGTAAGAGCAATCCATTGTTACTGTTCTAAAAGTATAATGTACAACTTATACATATATATATATATATATATATATATATATATATATTCACCCTAAACATATTTAGAATTTTATGCGCAGACTAATGCCTAAAATTTAATGTAGATAGAAAAATACATTATTTTACTCACAGGGCACAGAAACTCCGAAAACATTAACTTCTGCAATGAAATCCAACATTGACACTAGGTTTTCCACTTCTGTTGTTGCCACATTTTCACCTTTCCACCTGAAAAATAACACGTTACACCAACATTAAAAAAATAAAATAAAATCTGTTTTGCCCCGTTATCAATCCACATCTATAACTTTTACTGTCATCTTGAAGATTTATAAGGATTAAGGGACCGCTGTTTTGATACCTGTGGTGCATGCATGCAAGAGGGGTGGAGCATGACACAAGGAGTTTATTCCCTGCAGATCTTCCAAACAGTGGACACATAAATGTTAGGCATTATTTACATCTCATGAGCCTGTTTGCATATGTTGTCCTTAGACTGCAGTTATCAAATATGCCACATCTTAAAGGAGTATTCCAACCAAAATATTTTTCCCTTATCCACTAAATAGGTGATAAATGCTAGATTTGTGGGGGTCCGACCGCTGTGCTAGGCTAGGAAGCATATTCTAGCAATTGGTTGGGATCCCAGTGGCTGGACCTCCACTGATCTAAAATTTATCACCTATCCTGTGAATAGGTGATAAAGTATTTTAGTCTGGAAAACCCCTTTAATTCATGTATGGCTTTAAAATATTTGTCTGTTCTTATCAGATAAAGCAGAAGATTCCAGTACACTTCTCAGTACACTTAACATCTCCTGCAGTCCCACACTCCATGTGTGTCCTCCACTCCGTGATCACCTAATTCACATAGACATATTTTACATATGAATACACACTGTCCACTATATTCATATGTACAATATTCCTTCATCAGGTGTCCATTCCCTAGGGCCGCCTATAGAAACTGGCCTACAGTGCCTTTGGGAAAATCCAGCCATGGGTATAGAAGTGAGGGAAGCCCCAGCAGTCTGGTCATAGCAAATTTTTGGTGTTGCCTTGAGTTATACTTTAATAATGGTCATTATTACAATGAACTCTTAAGGCAAATCTTCCTAATTTATTAACCCAAATTAAATTTTAGGACACAGCCAAGGTAATTTCTATAATGCAATTGTGAATTTCAACCTGCATACAGGTATGATTATAAAATCATAAAAAAAGGAAAACACCCTCATTCACTTAAAACAATATTGATGCAATTAAGGGAGATAAAAGCATCTAACACATAATTTTTGAGCATCAATTATAAAATGATTTACCGAAATGTGTCTCCTACACGATCCTGAAAGAAAATGAAGCCTTCTTTGTCAATCATGACCAAATCTCCAGTGTTAAAATATATATCTCCTTTTTTGAGTACATTGTGAAGTCTCTTCTTTTCTGTCTCGGTTTTGTTTCCTGTATATCCAATAAATTCATTGGTGGCAACATGTTTCGTAATCAGTAGCCCAGTCTTACCTAAGATAAACATATTAACCATTTACATCATGAAAAAACTGCTGCTACCAGGAAACCGTCAACATGAAGTCTAGCTACTGCCGAGAGTTATGATTATGACATCGTTTGCGTAAATTATCAGGAAAGACATGTCACAATTTATTTGGTAATAATTGATATAATATTAAATGCGCAGATAAAAGAGGAAAGTCCCAAAAAGTTATCCCTTGTTTCCACAGCCATTTTCCGGTTTTTCATTTTTTCTTGTTTTTTCCTGCTCGCATTCCAATAGCCATAACTTTTTTTTTTCCTTCATTTATATTTTACAATATGAAGGTTTGTTTTTCTGCAGGACGAGTAGTAGTTTATAATGGTACCATTTAAAGTACCATATAATGTACTGGGAAACTGATTTTTTTTTCTTTCGTTTTATTGTAACACCGTGCAGTAATAAAAGACATGTTAACTTTATTCTGTGGGTCAATACGATTATGGCGATACCAAATTTATATTGTTTTTTTTTTATGTACGTTTTTTTATGTACTGTTTTTTATTTCCATCGATGGAGCGGTATAAGGGCTTGTTTTTTGTGGGACAACTTTAGCTGTCCTAAAAAAAATTGTGAAGCGATGCAACCAAAAAACATAAATTCTGGCATTGTGGATTTTTTTTCGACCACGTTCATCTGGCGGGTTAGAGGGAGTGATTGATGGACCCCCTTTTTCTAACGGCTTAGATGTCACGGTCGCCAATGACCGTGGCATCTAAGTGGTTAAGCCCACGCGTTCAGCTGTGTATGGAACGGGCTCAGCCCATGAGCCCGCGCCATACTCCGCTTCCCCAGCATCTGCTCAAGTTGATTTTTTTTATTATTCAATATCCATTGTTCCCTTATTCAGCAACATATTATCCCTAACACACTGCTTGGAAAATTCCCATGTGTTAGTGTTGATACATTAATGATATGGGAACACTGAGTATTTAGTAAAAAAAATAAATGAACCTGAACGGATGCTATTGACTTCCATTATTCAAACAATTAAACCTACATAAGGTTATTAAAAACACTGCTGTCTTTATGTAGAGAAAATCTGACAACGATCACCTGCCATTGAAGGGAAAAAAGCAGTATATTTTGTGGAAAACCGTGCTTGAAAAAAATAAATTCTTACTCCCCGGGTGTTGTCATTGTGACGCGTCCTTCAGCTCTCCATGCAGCCCGGCTTCCTGGGATGACGCTGCAGTTCAATTGACCGCTGCAGCCTGTGATTGGCTGCAGCAGTCACATGGGTTGAAACATCAATCCAGGGGGCCAGCCTGGACAGAGAACCAGAGAAATGCATTGCTCTGACAAAATTTTGGGTGTTTAAAATTAATAATAAAGTTAATACCCCCTGTATTAACTTTTTTAAATAAATTTTAAACCCCTAAAATTTTGTTTAGGATTTTTGCAACGAAGGCGCAGCTTATACGCCGCAAAAATTGCAACATTGGCTGTTTGTTGCAGGTTTTATGTCCCCATATAATTCAATGGGGATAACCCGCACCAAGAGAGCAGCGATTTAGCAGCATAAATTTACATGCTGCAGATTTAAATAAAATCCACATATAGTATAAATCCACACTATAGTAGACATCCGTTGTGGAAAATCCACAGTGTTTACGCTGTGTGTGGACGTACGCTTAATTTCCATTGAAATTAAAGAGACCCATTGATTTGTATGGACACCATCATACAACTCCACTGAAGACGTTTGATGATCTGGCTATAGACTGTTTTTCTGGAGGGCAGTAAGTAAAGTATTCGATTAAACTTTCTATATACTGGCTTCAAATCTTAATAGCAGTGTACTGTATAATAAAGTTAGATTAGATAAGGATCCAAATGATGCCAGCAATGTAAACTATTTAGATTTATAGCTTACTTGCCACTAGCTTAACCCTTTCAAGACCGAGCTCATTTTGGCCTTCAGGACCAGCCCCATTTTTTCAAATCTGACATGTGTTACTTTATGTGGTAATAACTCTGGAATGCTTTTGCCTATCCAAGCGATTATGAGATTGTTTTCTCGTGACATATTGTACTTTATATTAGTGGAAAAATTTGGTCAATAAATTCATTGCTTATTTGTGAAAAACACCAAAATTGAGAGAAAATTTGCAAAAATTATGATTTTTCTAATTTTAAATGTATCTGCTTGTAAAACAGATAGCAATACCACACAAAATAGTTACTATTTCACATATTCCATATGTCTACTTTATATTTGCATTGTTTTTTGAACATTCTTTTATTTTTCTAGGACATTACAAGGCTTAGAACTTTAGCAGCAATTTCTCACATTTTCAAGAAAATTTCAAAAGGCGATTTTTACAGGGACTAGTTCAGTTCTAAAGCAGCTTCGAGGGCCTTATATACTAGATAGACCCCATAAATCACCCCATATTAAAAACTGCACCCCTCAAAGTATTCAAAACAGCATTCAGAAAGTTTCTTAACCCTTTAGGCGTTTCACAGGAATTAAAGCAATGTAGAGGGGAAATTGACAAATTTTATTTTTTTTGCTGCAATTCATTTGTAATACATTTTTTCTGTAACCCAGAAGGTTTTACCAGAGAAAAGCAACACAATATTTATTGCCCAGATTCTGCAGTTTTTAGAAATATCCCACATGTGGCCCTAGTGTGATAATGGACTGAAGTACCGGCCTCAGAAGCAAAGGAACCATGTCAGGTTTGAAGAGGTCTTGTGGTGCCAAAACAGTGGAAATCCCCCAAAAGTGACACAGTTTTGGAAACTGCACCCCTCAAGGAATTTATCTAGGGGTATAGTTAGCATCTTGACCCCACAGGTTTTCTGCTATATTTATTGGAGTTTGCCTGTGAAAGTGAAAATCTACTTTTTTTCTGAAAAAATATTTAAAAAAAAAGATATTTGCAAGGAATAAAGAATAAAAAGCACCCCAAAACTTGTAAAGCTACTTCTCCCGATTACAGCAATACCCCATATGTGGTACTAAACTGCTGTTTGGACCCACGGCAGAGCTCAGAAGGGAAGGAGCGCCATTTGGATTTTGAAGCGCAGATTTTGCTGGATTGGTTTTCAGTGCCATGTCGCGTTTGCAACGCCCTGGAGGGAGCAAAACGGTGGAAACCACCCAAAAGTGACCCCATTTTGTAGACTATACCCCTCAAGGAATTTTTCTAAGGGTAAAGTTAGCAGTTTGACCCCACAGTTTTTTTGCTGAATTTAGTGGAATTAGGTCGTGAAAATGAAAATCTACTTTTTTCTGAAAAAACATAGAAATGTTTAATTTTTACAATGAATAAAGGAGAAAAATCACCCCAAAATTTGTAAACCAATTTGTCCTGATTACAGCAATACGCCATATGTGGTAATAAACTGCTGTTTGGACCCACGGCAAGACTCAGAAGGGAAGAAACAATATTTGGCTTTTGGAGCTCAAATTTAGCTGGAATGGTTTTCGGGTGTCATGTCGCATTTGCAAAGCCCCTGAGGTACCAAAACAGTGGAAACCTCCCAAAAGTCCCTTTAGGGGACTGGAACGAGCGATCATTAGGTCGCTGGTACAATACACTGTAGTACTAATGTATTGCAGTATAATATCATTTTTACAGGCTCCTGTAACAGCGTGATCGCTGTTCCTGTCCATTAGTCCCGGGTTTAAGCTGTAGTACACAGCGGACACCTGCAGAATATGGCGCGGGCGCAGCGCATGAGCCCACTCCATATATAACTCCCTGCACCACGACATGCTATTAAGTCGTGGTGCGCAAAGGCGTTAATGCGCAGCGGATGGTGCAAAGTGAAAATTACAATTTTCCACTGATATGCCATTTTAACGCACAATATGTTGTGCCCAGTTTGTGCCACTGAAGACAAATACCTCATACAATGTTGAGCGGGTTCTGCCGGATATAAAATATCATATATGTGGACGTAAGCTGGTGTTTGGGCACGCTGTGGGGCTCAGAAGGGAGAGAGCACCATTTGGCTTTTGGAGCGCAGAGTTTGCTTGGTAACTGTTCTGTTTGGGGTTTTGCTGGTATTTCAGTTTATGATGTGGGGGTATAATTTGGTAAAAAAATAATAATCCGCAGATATGTGGCCAATGTCGCACTGATAAATGGCGATCGATCTTATCAGCTTTTGGACACTGCACAATTTCTGTCGCTATACTTATCAGCTTTTGGACACTGCACAATTTCTGTCGCTATATTCTGAGAGCCAGAACTTTTTTTATTTTTTCTTCACCGGAGCCGTGTGAGGACTTATTTGTTGCAGGTCAATCTGTAGTTTTCATTGGTACCATTTTAGGGTACATGTGATTTTTTTATCTCTTTTTATTAGATATTTTTGGCAAGCAAAGTGACAAAAAAACAAATTCTGACAATGTTTTTTTTTTTTTTACACTTTTCACCGTGCGCTATAAATGACATTTTACTTTATTCTGCGGGTCGATACGATTACGGCGATACCAGATGTATATAGTTTTTTTATGTTTTGTGGCATTTGCGCAATAAAATCACTTTTCGATAAAATTATTAATTTTTTGTGTCACTATATTCTGAGAGCCATAACTTTTTTATTTTTTTGTCAAAAAAGCTATGTAAGGGCTTGTTTTTTGCGGGATGGGTTGTAGTTTTTATTGGTACTATTTTAGGGTACATGCGACTTTTTGATCACTTTTTATTCTATATTTTTGGAGGGTTGATGACCAAAAAAATAGTGATTCTGACATTGTTTTTTAATTATTTTTTTTGCGCTGTTCACCGTGCGGGAAAAATAATATTATAGTTTTATAGTTTGGGTCGTTACGAACGCGGTGATACCAAATATGTGTACTTTTTTTTACAATTTTCATTTTTTTCCTATAATAAATACTTATTATAGGAAAAAAAACATTTTTTGTTTTTGTAACTTTTATAACTAGTTTTTACACTTTTATAAAACATTTTTATTACTTTATTTTTTACTTTTTACTTGTTTTACTTGAAGACCTGCAGCACTGATTGCTGCTATAATACATTACACTACCTAGGTAGTGTAACGTATTATAAACTCTCAGTGTGATGCTGAGAGTCACACTGACAGGAAGCTCATGAGGACCGGCCTACGGCTGGTTCTCATAGGCTGCCGTGCATGGCAGACCCGGGGGCTTTTATATGGCCTCTGGTTCTACCTTATAACCGACTGCAGCACCCGCAATCAGTCCCCGGGAAAGTTTGTTGTAGCAACAAACTTTCCAGTTTGTTGTAGTAACAAACTTTCCAGTTCATTGCTACAACAAGCTTTCCCTGCGATCACATGACCGGGACCTGAACCAATTAGGTCCCGGTCATGTCTCCGGGACCAGAGGCAGGGATTAACAGCGCGATCCGGGTGTCAGCGCTACTCTGAGAGACCCGGATCGTGCTTTTAACACCCACCGTGAATTCACGTCGGCGCTGCACAGAGCCCAGCAAATGCCGACGTGAATATACAGTGGGCGGTCGGGAAGCGGTTAATATATTAGAAGCAATCAAAACAAAAGTTTTTCCACAGCTTGGTATACATGTCTTTCCTATAATATTCCTGGATAACTTATAAAGTGAGATTAATTTATCCAGCCACACTAGAGCAAAAAAATACAGAAATAATGTCATATCTCCCAGAGTTTTTAAGTAGTACAAAGGTCCATACCTCTTTCTACTCTGATGCAGTGTCCAGCAGAATCTCGAACGGGTTCATTCCTTTTCACATCAAATTTAATAACTTCGAGAGGCTGAAGAAGCTAAAATAATATATTATATAATATTATATGACAAGAGTTAGAATTTTCCAAGCTGCTATAGATTTTATATATATATATATATATATATATATATATATATATATATATATATATATATATACACATATATATAAAAGTCCAAATACAATGTCAGCCGCACAGCCTTGTAAATCATGGGTGGGTGCCGACCTGCCCAGGTCAGGGCTAACAGACCTGCTGTAGTAGAATCCAAAAATCAAGCAGCACTCCGAGGTATAAGCAAATTAGAAAAAGGTGCTTTATTGGTCCATATACACACGACGTTTCAGCTCAACACAGAACCTTTCTCAAGCTATCACATACTGCACACAGTGTCAAGTACAAATAGGAAGTATATACAGTAATACACAAAATACCTATTTGATGTACAGTTTACATAAAACAAATATAAATATGATTCCCAACCAGTATCAAAAGCTGTTTTTTTGAAGTGCAAACATTTAATGATAAATTCAGATACATTATACATGAGAATACAGTGTATAAAAATCGTGAACAGTGATTACATTAGCAATCAGGCTGATTCAGAGAGGTGCAGAGGCCAATTAAAGAAATAAATGTATGTATGTATGTATGTATATATATATATATATATATATATATATATATATATATATACACACACACACACACACACACACACACACACACACTACCGTTCAAAAGTTTAGGGTCACTTAGAAATTACCTTATTTTTGAAAGAAAAGCAAAAAGTTTTTTTCAATGAAGATAACACTAAATTAATCAGGAATACACTCTATACATTGTTAATGTGCTAAATGACTATTCTAGCTGCAAACGTCTGGTTTTTAATGAAATATCTACATAGGTGTATAGAGGCCCATTTCTAGCAACCATCACTCCAGTGTTCTAATGGTACATTGTGTTTGCTAAGACTGGGTTCACACTACCTATTTTCAGGCGTAAACGATGCGTATTATGCATCGAATTACGCCTGAAAATACGGCTCCAATACGTTGGCAAACATCTGCCCATTCATTTGAATGGGTTTGCCGACGTACTGTGCCGACGACCTGTCATTTACGCGTCGTTGTTTGACAGCTGTCAAACGACAACGCGTAAAATGACTGCCTCGTCAAAGAAGTGCAGGACACTTCTTTGAAACGTAATTTGAGCCGTTTTTCATTGAAGTCAATGAAGAACAGCTCAAGATTACAGGCGTCAAAGTCGCCTCGCATAATGCGAGGAGGAGTTTTTACGTCTGAAACGACGCAGCTGTTTTCTCCTGAAACAGTCTGTCTTTTCAGACGTAAAAGCCACTTCTCATGTGCACATACCCTTACTGTGTTAGAAGGCTAATAGATAATTAGAAAACACTTGAAAACCCTTGTGCAATTATGTTAGCACCGCTGTAAACAGTTTTGCTGTTTAGAGGAGCTATAAAACTGACCATCTTTTGAGCAAGTTGAGAATCTGGAGCATTACATTTGTGGGTTCAATTAAACTCTCAAAATGACTAGAAAAAGAGAGCTTTCATGTGAAACTCGACAGTCTATTCTTGTTCTTAGAAATGAAGGCTATTCCATGCGAGAAATTGCCAAGAAACTGAAGATTTCCTACAACGGTGTGTACTACTCCCTTCAGAGGACAGCACAAACAGGCTCTAACCAGAGTAGAAAGAGAAGTGGGAAGCCCCGCTGCACAACTGAGCAACAAGACAAGTACATTAGAGTCTCTAGTTTGAGAAATAGACGCCTCACAGGTCCTCAACTGGCAGCTTCATTAAATAGTACCCGCAAAACGCCAGTGTCAATGTCTACAGTGAAGAGGAGACTCGGGGATGCTGGCCTTCAGGGCAGAGTGGCAAAGAAAAAGCCATATCTGAGACTGGCTAATAAAAGGAAAAGATTAATATGGGCAGAAGCACACAGACATTGGACAGAGGAAGATTGGAAAAAAGTGTTATGGACCAACGAATCGAAGTTTGAGGTGTTTGGATCACACAGAAGAACATTTGTGAGACGGAGAACAACTGAAAAGATGCTGGAAGAGTGCCTGACGCCATCTGTCAAGCATGGTGGAGGTAATGTGATGGTCTGGGGTTGCTTTGGTGCTTGTAAAGTGAGAGATTTGTACAAGGTAAAAGGGATTTTGAATAAGGAAGGCTATCACTCCATTTTGCAACGCCATGCCATACCCTGTGGACAGCGCTTGATTGGAGCCAATTTCATCCTACAACAGGACAATGACCCAAAGCATGCCAAAGGTCTGCAATGCTGTAATTGCTTCAAATGGAGCATTCTTTGACGGAAGCAAAGTTTGAAAGAGAAAATTATTATTTCAAATAAAAATCATTATTTCTAACCTTGTCAATGTCTTGACTATATTTTCTAGTCATTTTTCAACTCATTTGATAAAATAAGTGTGAGTTTTCATGGAAAACACAAAATTGCGTGGGTGACTGCAAACTTTTGAACGGTAGTATATATATATATATATATATATATATATATATATATATATATATATATATATATATATATATATATATACATATTTACACAAAACACTTGCAATTGATAATATAGCATCGGTACCAAACCTATCCAGCATGTAGCGTCCGCACGCATCTACTGCGCATGCTCGAAGATGGCGTCCAAACCGGATATTCAATCCAGTGGAACGCATATGACATGAAGATCACTATTACGTATGCGCACCGACGGACCTTGCATTTCATTTGTTCTGCGCATACGTGGACAGCGGCGATAGCGTAAAATATAGGATTTAGATAGAGAAATGGGGACTATGTAAGTAGAGAAGTCTGCAAACATAAATGCCTGCATAGAGTAGCATCTAAATAGATGCGACAGATAACATGGATCGAAAAAGGCAGACAACAAGCATTTATATGACCCCAACTAAAGAACCACCACATATCGAAAAAGGGGGAGATACCCTAATATATTGTCACCTTTGGCTATAATCACCATCTGGACATGAAAGGCTCTCACAATTATCTGGGATAATATCATCCCAATCAGGTATGTCAAATAATCCCAAACCCAAAATATCAAGGGATAGACGTATACTTCAAATACGATCGATGTACGTTTTCTATTGAGTAAAAAGGAGCTCATTTTAACTATATGAAAAATAGGTCAGATGAAAGGGGTACTCTACTGTATAATTCACTACAACTCTACAATCCAAGAAATAAAGAGGCACAAAACACTACATTGCTGTATTCTTGAAAACATATTTTTTTTTTTTGAAGAATCAGTGTACATCTTTGTAATCGGGACACTACAATCCCAGAAAACAGGCCTCTGCTACTTTCCAACAGCACTCAAATTGCTTCACACAGAGCTATGTGTCTAACAAATATAGAAAAAACAGAAAAGAGTTAATACACAGTATTTATAGGCACAAATACAGTAGAATCAAATAAAAATATGTAAAGGAAGTCCAAATTAGACCCTAAAATATACATATACAAGGAACAGACTATACCTTTGAGAAAGCCCACCGATAACAACCCTTCAGGAATCGGGGTAGATTACCCCCACCATTCTAAATATGTGGGCCACCAGGGTACTCAATATTTAACCCCTTGGGAGACATGGTTTCCAACCTGTATATCCATTCCAACTCCTTTCTTTTAAGGGCCAACCCTCTATCACCGCCACGTCTCATTTGGGGTACTGAATCTATGATTCTAAATTTTCGTTGCGACACACCATGTTTCTTTTCCAAAAAGTGTTAGACACTGGTAAATCTTTTTGTATCAATATTGGATTGATGGTTTCTCATCCTGAGACGCACTTCCGTTGTGGTCTCACCCACATAGTGGAGACCACAGGGACAGCTCAACAGGTAGATAACAAATGATGATTGACATGTGAAGAAACCCTTGATGTTCATTGATCTACTAGTTTGTGGATGATTGAAGGAGCTACCCTTTATCATATTATTACAAATGTTACAACCTAGACATGGGTAACAACCCTGTTATGGAGGTGCCAAAAATGTTTGGCTCTTTCGATTTGAACCAATATCAGCCTTGAATACACTATTTTTAAGTGTTTTACTCCTTCTATAGGCCATCATCGGTCTCTCCTGGAACTCAACTATTTTCGGAAAGACTCTGCTCAATACATTCCAGTCTTTCCTCAAAATATCACCAATTTCTGAACTTATTGTGGAAAAAGTAGAAATAAAGGTTAAACAAACCTGCTTATCCCTAGTTAGATTCCCACTTAAAAGGTCCTGTCTGTCCAGCACCTCAACCTTTTGTGTATTCATCTCTATAATGTGATTGGGATATCCCCTATCAAAATTTTTTTTGCACATTTGATCAAGTCGTGAGGATAGTTTGTCTTCTTGACTCACCACCCTCTTGACTCTGATCAACTGGCTAAAGGGCAATGATTTCAACATTGTCCTTGGATGTCCACTAGTATAGTGTAAAAGATTATTTCTGTCTGTTTGTTTTTAAAAAAGATCAGAGATTAAGTTGTTACCAGATATTGAAATGTGTGTATCCAGAAATTCAATATATGAGGTAGCATAAGACATAGTGAATTAAATTGTAGGATTCAGAGCATTCAGAAATGTCACAAATTCCTTTAGTTGACTTATTGAACCAGTCCAGATGAGGAAGACATCGTCTATGTACCGCCACCACAGCAGCACTTGACTGAAGTGGTGGGACACATAGACGAGGCCCTCCTCATGAAATATTTGCATATGTAGGGGCCATATTAGACCCCATTGCCATCCCTCTCTTCTGAAAATAGAATCTATCTCCTACCAGAAAATAATTCTTCATAAGGATAAATTCCAAGAGTGATCTGATAAATCAAATTTTTTCATCAGAGAACACTAACTTTTCTAAATAAAAAGTGAGGCATTGATGCCCTCCCGATGATCAATTGAAGTATAGAGGCTTCCCACATCAAGGGTAACCAGGACCGACCGGTCAGGGATCATGAGATCTTGGATTCTGACCAGGAAGTCCGAGGTGTCCCTGATGTGAGAGTCCGCACCAATGGCCTTAAGATTTTTTCTATAAACATTGCTGTGGGAACAAACAAAGAATCACTCCCTGACACACTAAAGGCATCCAGGGGGCCTGATGGGATCCTTATGAATCTTCGGCAGGAGATATAGCACAGGGGTAACAGGAAATTTAACCTGCAAAAATTCACACAGATCTTTATCAATAATTTTATTCTTAAATGCATTGGTGATCAGGGTGTCCAGCTCACGAAGATATGTGAACTTAGGATCCCCTGATAACAATGCATAGACATTGGTGTCATTAAGCCGACTATCAATTTCCTGTAGATAAAGGGACGTGTCCATAACAACTATGGCACCCTCCTTATCCGCCGATTTGATTGTCAGATCGCTATTTTCTGTAAATTCTTTGACTGCCAAATGTTCAGTATGTCTTAGATTTCTATGGATATACTATTTACTTAGCATTTTTTTTTTCAAGGAATCAACTTGAATGAAGTATAGGTATCAATAGCATGAATCATCTGAGGAGGCTGAAATCTACTCTTATTAAATAATCCATAATCACTCAAATAAAGCATCTCATTAGTTAAATCAACAGGTATATTATTTGCATATTGATATTTAGGTTGTTCAGAAAAATATGACTTAAGTCTTAATGACAGAAAAAAAACATTCTAGATTAAGACTTAAGGTAAACCAATCAACAGGATTAATAAGACAAAACGAAAGGCCACGGTTAAGCACTTTGACCGACGGGTCAGTTAACACATATGATGAAATATTCACCACTAGATCTGAGGATTTTTCTTCCTGGTCTGATATAGTCGGGACCCACGTGCTGGAATCATCCTTCTTCTGGTTTTGCTGTGGTTCACCCTTCCTCCTAGGTTTCCTACCGCCCCTGCAGGATCGCTTTCTCCCAAAGTTGGAGTATCCATAGTGCCTCCTAAAAAAGGTGGTATAGCGTACTGATCATCAGAAAGTTCTGAGTTTGTGATATATGACTCAGCTCCCTTATGTCGTCGTCTTGGTCCTCTTTCATTCCTCCTAGGACCCCTTGGCTTAACCGCGGCCTTTCGTTTTGTCTTATTGATCCTGTTGGTTTACCTTAAGTCTTGATCTAGAATGTTTTTTTCGGTCATTAAGAATTAAAGCATATTTTTCTAAACAACCTAAATATCAACATGCAAATAATATACCGGATTTTTCGGACTATAAGACGCACCTGACCATAAGACGCACCCAGGTTTTAGACAACAGAAAATAGGAAAAAAATTATTTGTTAAAAAATTATTTATTCTGTTTCACCACATTCTGAGAGCCAAAACTTTTTTTATATTTTTTTTATCGATTGAGTGGTGTGAAGGCTTATTTTATTTTTTACATTGTGCTTGGGGAAAAATGGGAAAAGGTTTTTTCTTTTTTTTTTTTTACACTCCTAAAAATGTATCTAACATTTTTTTTAATTTGTTTTTACACATTTTATTAGTTCCCCTAGGGGACTTGAACCAGTGGCCACTTGGTTACATGTGAAGTTACTGAAAGAGGAAGACTACGCTGTTTCCCTAACTCCCATAGTAGTGAATGGCAGTTACGGAAGCAGTGTAGCATGCGAGCTACGCTGTTTCCGTAACTACTGTTCACTTCTATGGGAGTTACGGAAACAGCGTAGCTCAGCGAGTTACGCTGTTTCAGTAACTCCACATGTAATCAAGTGGCCGGGAGAGCACAGAAAGCTAGAACGGGGTTTAGGGGGCCCTGTCCTAGAGATAGGTGCGGGTCCCAGAGGTGGGTCCTGCATCTATCTGACATTTATGACATATCCTGTGGATATGTCATAAATGTCCTTCATAGAAAAACTACTATAAATGCTGCGGTCGCTATTGACTACGGCATTTAACTAGTTAAAGGGGTTTGCCATAAAACACATGCATCCCCTATCCACAGAATAGGGGCTACATATGAGATCGCTGGGGGTCCGACTGCTGGGACCCCCAGCAACGAGAACAGGGGAGCGAAAGTCACCCAGAGCGCTACATGAGAAGCCTGAACTTCCGGGTTCTGTGTCCGGTTTATCTGTTCCGCAGCTCCATAGAGATCAATGAGAGCCGCTCGCGCATGCGAGGAAGAATCCCATTGATCTCTATGAAGTAGCCGGACACAGAACGTGGAAGTCATAGCTTCTCATGCAGCGCTCTTGGTAACGTTCGGTCCCCTTTCTCCTTATCGATCACACATGTATCCCCCATCCTGAGGATAGGAGATACATGTGTTTGATGGCACAAGCTCTTTAAACTGCCAGGAACAGCGAAATTGCTGTTCCTGGCAGTTAGAGCAGCGTGTCAGAAGCTGACCCCTGCAGTGTATGGAGCAGGCTAAGTGCGTGAGCCCGCTCCAAACATCACCCCCTCCAGCTCCATTATGTGCCGGCACGTCATGGTGGGTAGGGGTTAAGTAATGAAGCGGTCATGGCGCCCGGCGATGCCAGGTCCCTTGACTGCGGACTATAAGACGCAGGGACTGTTTAGCAAGATTTATTTTTGCTAAAAACTGCGTCTTATAGTCTGAAAAATACGGTACCTGTTGATTTAACTAATGAGATGCTCCATTTGAGTGATTATGGATTATTTAATAAGAGTAGATTTCAGCCTCCTCAGACGATTCATGCTGTTGAAACCTATACTTTGTTAAATTAAGTTAATTCCTTGAAAAAAATGCAAAGTACACAGTATATCCATAGAAATTTAAGACGTGCTGAACATTTGGCACTCAAAGAATTGACAGACAATAGCGATCTGACGATCAAATCAGCGGATAAGGGGGGTGCCATAGTTGTTATGGACACCTCCATTTATCTACAGGAAATGGATAGTCAGCTTAATGACACCAATGTCTATGCATTGTTATCAGGGGATCCTAAGTTCACATATCTTCGTGAGCTGGACACCCTGATCACCAATGCATTTAAGAATAAAATTATTGATAAAGATCTGTGTGAATTTTTGCAGGTTAAATTTCCTGTTACCCCTGTGCTATATCTCCTGCCGAAGATTCATAAGGATCCCATCAGGCCCCCTGTATTGTGTCAGAAAGTGATTCTTTGTTTGTCTCCGCAGCAATGTTTATAGACAAAATCTTAAGGCAGTTTGCCATTGGTGTGGACTCTCACATCAGGGACACCTCAGACTTCCTGGTCAGGAGCCAAGATTTCATAATCCCTGACCGGTCGGTCCTGGTTACCCTTGATGTGGGCAGCCTCTATACTTCAATTGATCATCGGGAGGGCATCAATATCTCACTTTTTTATTTAGAAAAGTTAGGGTTCTCTGATGAAAAAATTTGATTCATCAGATCACTCTTGGAATTTATCCTTATGAAGAATTATTTTCTGGTAGGAGATAGATTCTATTTTCAGAAGAGGGGGACGGCAATGGGGTCTAATATGGCCCCTACATATGCAAATATTTTCATGCAGCGGATTAAGGAGGGCCTCGCCTATGTGTCCCACCACTTCAGTCAAGCACTGTGGTGGTGGCGGTACATAGACGATATCTTCCTCATCTGGACCAGTTCAATAAGTCAACTAAATAACTTTTGTGACATTTCTGAATGGTCTGAATCCTACAATTAAAGTCACTATGTCTTATGCTACTTCATATATTGAATTTCTGGATACACGAATTTCAATATCTGGTAACAACTTAATCTCTGATCTTTTTTAAAAACAAACAGACAAAAATAATCTTTTACACTATACCAGTGGACATCCAAGGACAATGTTGAAGTCATTGCCCTTTAGCCAGTTGATCAGAGTCAAGAGGGTGGTGAATCAAGAAGACAAACTATCCTCACGACTTGATCAAATGCGCAAACATTTTTTTTATAGGGGATATGCCAATCACATTCTAGTGATGAATAGACAAAAGTTTGAGGTGCTGGACAGACAGGACCTTTTAAGTGGGAATCTAACTAGGGATAAGAAGGTTCATTTACCCTTTATTTCTACTTTTTCCACAATAAGTTCGCAAATTGGTGACATTTTGAGAAAAAGGACTGGAATGTATTGAGCAGAGCCTTTCCGAAAATAGTTGAGTTCCAGGAGAGACCTATGATGGGCTATAGAAGGGTAAAACAATTAAAAATAGTGTATTCAAGGCTGATATTGGTTCAAATCGAAAGAGCCAAACATTTTTGGCACCTCCAAAACAGGGTTGTTACCCATGTCTAGGTTGTAACATCTGTAATAAAATGATAAAGGGTAGCTCCTTCAATAATCCACAAACTGGTAGATCAATGAACATCAAGGGTTTCTTCACATGTCAATCATCATTTGTTATCTACCTGTTGAGCTGTCGCTGTGGTCTCCACTATGTGGGTGAGACCCAAATGGAAGTGCGTCTCAGGATGAGAAACCATAAATCCAAAATTAATACAAAAAGACAGGATTTACCAGTGTCTAAACACTTTTTGGAAAAGAAACATGGTGTGTCGCAACTAAAATTTAGAATCAAAGATTCAAATACCCCAAATGAGACGTGGCGGTGATAGTGGGTTGGCCTTTAAAAGAAAGGAGTTGGAATGGATATACAGGTTGGAAACCATGTCTCCCAAGGGGTTAAATATTGAGTACCCTGGTGGCCCACATATTTAGAATGGTGGGAGGTAATCTACCCCGATACCTGAAGGGTTGTTATTGGTGGGCTTTCTCAAAGGTATCGTCTGTTCCTTGTATATGTATATTTTAGGGTCTAATTTGGACTTCCTATACATATTTTTATTTGATTCTACTGTATTTGTGCCTATAAATACTGTGTATTAACTCTTTTCTGTTTTTTCTATATTTTTTAGACACATAGATCTGTGTGAAGCAATTTGAGGGCTGTTGGAAAGTAGCAGAGGCCCGTTTTCTGGGATCGTAGTGTCCCGATTAGAAAGATGTACACCGATACTTAAAAAAAAATATATTTTCAAGAGTACAGCAATGTAGCGTTTTGTGCCTCTTTATATCTTGGATTGTAGAGTTGTAGTGAATTATACAGTCGAGTACCCCTTTCATCTGACCTATTTTCCATATAGTTAAAATGAGCTCCCTTTTACTCAATAGAAAACGTACATCGATCGTATTTGAAGTATACGTCTATCCTTTGATATTTTGGGTTTGGGTTTATTTGACATACCTGATTGGGATGATATTATCCCTGGTAATTGTGAGAGCCTTTCATGTCCGGAAGGTGATCATAGCCAAAGGTGACAATATATTTCGATATGTGGTGGTTCTTTAGTTGGGGTCATATAAATGCTTGTTGTCTGCCTTTTTCAATCCATGTTATCTGTTGCATCTATTTAGATGCCATTCTGTGCAGGTATTTAAGTTTGCAAACTTCTATACTTACATAGTGCCCATTTCTCTAAATCCTATATTTTACGCTATCGCCGCTGTCCACGCATGCGCAGAACAAATGGAACGCAAGCTCTGTCTGTGCGTAATAGTGATCTTCCTGTCATATGCGTTCCATTGGATTGAATATCCGGTTTGGACGCCATCTTCGAGCATGCGCAGTAAATGCGCGCGGACGCTACATGCTGGATAGGTCTGGTATCGATGCCATACTATCAACTGTAAGTGTTTTGTATATATATATATATATATATATATATATATATATATATATATATACAGTGAAGGAAATAAGTATTTGATCCCTTGCTGATTTTGTAAGTTTGCCCACTGTGAAAGTCATGAACAGTCTAGAATTTTTAGGCTAGGTTAATTTTACCAGTGAGAGATAGATTATATATAAAAAAAACAAAAAACAGAAAATCACATAGTCAAAATGATATATATTTATTTGCATTGTGCACAGAGAAATAAGTATTTGATCCCCTACCAACCATTAAGAGTTCAGCCTCCTCCAGACCAGTTACACGCTCCAAATCAACTTGGTGCCTGCATTAAAGACAGCTGTCTTACATGGTCACCTGTATAAAAGACTCCTGTCCACAGACTCAATTAATCAGTCTGACTCTAACCTCTAAAACATGGGCAAGACCAAAGAGCTTTCTAAGGCTGTCAGGGACAAGATCATAGACCTGCACAAGGCTGGAATGGGCTACAAAACCATAACTAAGACGCTGGGTGAGAAGGAGACAACTGTTGGTGCAATAGTAAGAAAATGGAAGACATACAAAATGACTGTCAATCGACATCGATCTGGGGCTCCATGCAAAATCTCAGCTCGTGGGGTATCCTTGATCCTGAGGAAGGCGAGAGCTCAGCCGAAAACTACACGGGGGGAACTTGTTAATGATCTCAAGGCAGCTGGGACCACAGTCACCAAGAAAACCATTGGTAATACATTACGCCGTAATGGATTAAAATCCTGCAGTGCCCGCAAGGTCCCCCTGCTCAAGAAGGCACATGTACAGGCCCGTCTGAAGTTTGCAAATGAACATCTGGATGATTCTGAGAGTGATTGGGAGAAGGTGCTGTGGTCAGATGAGACTAAAATTGAGCTCTTTAGCATTAACTCAACTCGCCGTGTTTGGAGGAAAATAAATGCTGCCTATGACCCAAAGAACACCGTCCCCACTGTCAAGCATGTAGGTGGAAACATTATGTTTCGGGGGTGTTTCTCTGCTAAGGGCACAGGACTACTTCACTGCATCAATGGGAGAATGGATGGAGCCATGTACCGTCAAATCCTGAGTGACAACCTCCTTCCCTCCACCAGGACATTAAAAATGGCTTGTGGCTGGGTCTTCCAGCACGACAATGACCCGAAACATACAGCCAAGGCAAAAAAGGAGAGGCTCAAAAACAAGCACATTAAGGTCATGCAGTGGCCTAGCCAGTCTCCAGACCTTAATCCCATCGAAAACTTATGGAGGGAGCTGAAGATCCGAGTTGCCAAGCGACAGCTTTGAAATCTTAATGATTTACAGATGATCTGCAAAGAGGAGTGGGCCAAAATTCCATCTAACATGTGTGCAAACCTCTTCATCAACTACAAAAAACGTCTGACTGCTGTGCTTGCCAACAAGGGTTTTGCCACCAAGTATTAAGTCTTGTTTGGCAAAGGGATCAAATACTTATTTCTCTGTGCACAATGCAAATAAATATATATAATTTTGACTATGTGATGTTCTGTTTTTTTTTAAATATAATCTATCTCTCACTGGTAAAATTAACCTAGCCTAAAAATTCTAGACTGTTCATGTCTTTGACAGTGGGCAAACTTACAAAATCAGCAAGGGATCAAATACTTATTTCCTTCACTGTATGTATATATATATATATATATATATATATATATATATATACACATACATACATACACACACACACACACACACACACACACACACACACACTACCGTTCAAAAGTTTGGGGTCACACAGACAATTTTGTGTTTTCCATGAAAACTCACACTTATATTTATCAAATGAGTTGCAAAATGACTAGAAAATATAGTGAAGACATTGACAAGCTTAGAAATAATGATTTTTATTTGAAATAATAATTTTCTCCTTCAAACGTTGCTTTCGTCAAAGAATGCTCCATTTTTAGCAATTACAGCATTGCAGACCTTTGGCATTCTAGCTGTTAATTTGCTCAGGTAATCGGGAAAAATTTCACCCCATGCTTCCAGAAGCCCATCCCACAAGTTGGATTGGCTTGATGGGCACTTCTTGCGTACCATACGGTCAAGCTGCTCCCACAACAGCTCTATGGGGTTGAGATCTGGTGACTGCGCTGGCCACTCCATTACAGATAGAATACCAGCTGCCTGCGTCTTCCCTAAATAGTTCTTGCATAATTTGGAGGTGTGCTTTGGGTCATTGTCCTGTTGTAGGATGAAATTGGCTCCAATCAAGCGCTGTCCACAGGGTATGGCATGGCGTTGCAAAATGGAGTGATAGCCTTCCTTATTCAAAATCCCTCTTACCTTGTACAAATCTCCCACTTTACCAGCACCAAAGCAACCCCAGACCATCACATTACCTCCACCATGCTTGACAGGTGGCGTCAGGCACTCTTCCAGCATATTTTCAGTTGTTCTGCGTCTCACAAATGTTCTTCTGTGTGATCCAAACACCTCAAACTTCGATTTGTCTGTCCATAACACTTTTTTTCCAATCTTCCTCTGTCCAATGTCTGTGTGCTTTTGCACATATTAATCTTTTCCTTTTATTAGCCAGTCTCAGATATAGCTTTTTCTTTGCCACTCTGCCCTGAAGGCCAGCATCCCGGAGATGCCTCTTCACTGTAGACGTTGACACTGGCATTTTGCGGGTACTATTTAATGAAGCTGCCAGTTGAGGACCTGTGTGGCGTCTATTTCTCAAACTAGAGACTCTAATGTACTTGTCATGTTGCTCAGTTGTGCAGTGGGGCCTCCCACTTCTCTTTCTACTCTGGTTAGAGCCTGTTTGTGCTGTACTCTAAAGGGAGTAGTGCACACCGTTGTAGGAAATCTTCAGTTTCTTGGCAATTTCTCGCATGGAATAGCCTTCATTTCTAAGAACGAGAATAGACTGTCGAGTTTCACATGAAAGCTCTCTTTTTCTAGCCATTTTGAGAGTTTAACCGAACCCACAAATGTAATGCTCCAGATTCTCAACTAACTCAAAGGAAGGTCAATTTTATAGCTCCTCTAAACAGTAAAACTGTTTACAGCAGTGCTAACATAATTGCACAAGGGTTTTCAAGTGTTTTCTAATCATCCATTAGCCTTCTAACACAGTTAGCAAACACAATGTACCATTAGAACACTGGAGTGATGATTGCTGGAAATGGGCCTCTATACACCTATGTAGATAGCGCATTAAAAACCAGAAGTTTGCAGCTAGAATAGTCATTTAGCACATTAACAATGTATAGAGTGTATTTCTGAATAATTTAATGTTATCTTCATTGAAAAAAACTGTGCTTTTCTTTCAAAAATAAGGAAATTTCTAAGTGACCCTAAAGTTTTGAACGGTAGTGTATATATATATATATATATATATATATATATATATATATATATTATATCACATACTTCTCACTAGCTATTATGTATTATTAACGCTCTGTGTTGTGGCTGAATGTGGTGAATTCCGAACATGAAAAAGGTTATATGGTCGTGAGTTACGTAAATAACCAAGTCCCATAGAACTGAATGGTAGGTGCAGAAACAGCGTAGCTCACATGCTCGCTGCTTCCATAACTGCCATTCACTACTATGCGACTTACGGAAACCGCATAGTTCAGCGAGTTTTCTAGCTTACCCTAGTGCTAGGGATATGGTTTTTTACTCTAGAACCAAGTTTAAGTTTACTATGACATCCCTGATGTTACTAGGGCACAATACTACCTAGGGATACGAGCTAGGAAGCCACCTAAGAGCTTCATGTGATTGCTAAGTCACTGGTTGGTTGAACACTGCAGTAGACACTGTGGTCAGTCTAAGGCTTTTGATGAAATTCACCTTTTCTAAGTGACCTTCTGGCTTCTGAATACCCATTTCCTTCATTCCAGTACTGTTCTGTCCTGTGACAAACCAGTCATCTGATCTGCAGGTTCACTGAAACCTGTAAGGGCATGTTGAGACATGACAGAATTGCTGTAGAATTCCGCTGCGGACAGTCCGCAGTGGAAATCCGCAGCAGACTTTTTTTTATATTACTTTCTAGGTAACTTAGTGCAGACGTTGCGGAACATAGGCTGCAGTGCAGAATTTTCATTTTGCAGCATGCATAGCCACCAGTATAGAGAAGCAGAGGATCTTCACTGCACATTTCAGCCTTTGCAATACAAAGGCTGAAATCTGCGGCAAGTCCGCTGTGATATCTGCAACGTCTGAACTACCTGTCAGATCTGCAAATTTTGCTGCAGAAAATTTCTGCTACGTCTGAACATGGCCTAAATGTTCCACTTTGTTCCCTTATCTATATAATAAAAGCAGGTGAGCTTAAGACCAAAAAATAGTAGATGGTGCTTCATTAAGACATTGAGAAAAATGTAGCCAAATTTCATCCTATGACACATATCATTGCATTATCTTTATGTTTTTTTATTTTAATTCTGAAAAAGTGCATTATTTTCATGCCTTACATTTAAGAAGTAGTTGTGTCTGCCCATTGCACCGTTTTTTTGAGTGTAGTTTAGAAAGAACGCATTTCCTTCTGTTGCTCCATAGAATTCAAATATTCTGATTTTACCAAATCGATCAATGAATTCTTTCCAGATTTCAGATCTAACACCACTGCCTACAGCAAAGCGCACACAGTGATCTGTGTCATTGTCTTTCTAGAGAAAGGAGAATGATAATGTTAAGTAGAAATCATGGCTGTTCTTACCCAGTGCCTTAAAAACCTTTTACATGGGACAATTATCATATAAAATATTGTTAAGATCGAGTAAACGTTCTTAATCATTGGTGAACGTAAATCCGTTCAGCAATTGCATGATGAGTGAGAAATTGCTCATTTGTCATTGGCTAAATCTTTTATGATGACATAAAAATATCATCTGTCGTCATTGTATCTCCTCATGTTAATAGGCATCTGCTAGTTGCTAGAAAACGAGATAGGTCGGAAGGAAGAGAAAAAAGCGATCTCAAAAGAAATCGAAGCTCCCGTTAAAACCAATTAATTTTCACGTGTAAAACGACCCTTATGGTCTTTTTACGCGTAAGGATAAATTTGTAAAGACGTGTGCTGATCGAAGATAAATCAAGTTGCTAACGTTTAAAAGACATGCATTTATATTTAACAATATTCATATATTTTCCGTAACTTGTCTTTCCTCCTGCTTTTTCTGCTATTGACTAGCAGATGCCTGTTTACATGAGGAGATAACGCCAAAAAACTAGCGAATTCTCGCTGACTATGCAACTGCTGAACAACTTATAATGATTTTTTTACAAAATCGTCCTGTGTAAAATGCCCTTTACATTTACAGATAATTCAATCAAATCAAACACAAGTGCAAATATTAAAAAATTGTAAATGAACAATGTAACGTCAATTGCTTTGAATAATAAGCAAATATGTGATCAGTGAGGCTTTACCTACCTTACAAGTGTTACAAAGATATCGGAGTATCTCCCCAATATACTGAAATGCTGTTACATTGTATTTCCTGCAGTCATCCCAGAACTGACTGGATGAGAATTTTTTTTTTAGGACACATGTAGCTCCTAGGTAAAGAACAAGCATCGATATACATCAATCACATTCTATGTATTTCGACAACAACCATTATATGGATCAATCAACACTCATAAATGTGGAAACTTTAAAGTGTAACTATCTTTTCAGAATAAGCGGTCATGTGTGTACATGATGAATAACACTATTTCTGGCCATTATATGACCTGTATTCTGAATTTTTTTTAATCAGTTTTCCCCTCTGCAGACTCTCTTTCGAATTCTCATTGTCTCAAAGCTAGTGGGCGGAGCCTAATGGCTATTATATTTTCTATACACTGCACACATAGAAGAGGAAAATCCTGGGGTAATAGAAATTAGCTGCAGCAGGTCTGTGTTTTTCACACCCTGCTCCTGTTCCTCCACCTGCTCCCCCTCCCCTCTACATAGACTTGAATGCAGCATGTCTGTTGTTGACTTACTCTCTCTCTCTGCTCCCTCCTCCTGCTCCTTGTCCCCTCTTCAGAGACTTGTATAAGCAGGCAGTAAAGAGACAAACCCCCACCTTCTGCAGCTCGTCAGTTCTGCTCTGTAAACAGGGACAGACTACGCTTGACAACAGAAGGTGGACAGCAGATTACAGGAAGGGAGACACCTAGTGGCAGTAACTTCACATAGAATTGCATGGATAAAATAACAAAATTTTAATAGTTAGTAAATTACAAAGTTGATTTATATCAGGTACACTATTAGATCAGCATAAGTTGTTTGAAAAGTGTCCATTTAACTTTGTATAGAAGGCCTGAAAAAACATTCCCCAGTCCATTAGTGCATTCAACTGGCGGCATACGCAGAGCAGAGAATTTTTTGATAAGCAACGCCTCTAACCCTGCCCAGTTCCTGTCCATGCACGCCCAATTCCCTGTGCAGGGAAAAACAGAAGTGAAGAATACAGCACTAAAACTGTGCTGTGGCCCCTTCATTTTTAGGATTGAAGGCATACAGAATATTTTGGCTGTTTTTTTTTTTAAATCTTCTTTTGAAAAGGTCTAATTTTATAAAAAAGTCGATATGGGATATCCATCTAATATAAGAACGACAAACCAATTTCATCATAATAGGAAAAAATTGTTATAAACATATGCGCAAAATACAAGATCTTACAAGACTTGTTTCTATGTAGGTGTCCTAGTAATAATTTGAATGGGACAAGAAATACAAATAAACAAAATAAAACTATAGAATTAAATTATTATATATTAAGAAACACAGGCTGTTACACATTCAAAGTCTATGTACACCTTTTAAATCGTGTTTTTTGTAATAAAAATGTCTATCAATGTGATTGGTGCAACCTTCAATATACTTTTTATTAAAAATTATTTTTTCTTTAACCCCTTAAGGACACAGCCAATTTTGGCCTTGAGCACTTAACAATTTTTTTATATTTCCCTCTTTGCATCCTGACGCTCATAACTTTTTTATTTTTTGTACGCCGTAGTTGTATGAGAATTTTTTGCGGGACGAGTTGTACTTAATGTATTTCTACAAACAAATGGTACCTACATAATCGTTTAATTTATATACATTTTTATTTTGGCGAAGCAGTACCGCTGCAGTTTTAATATTTTTTTTTTTTACACCATACACTGATCATCCTAAATAATGTTATACTTTTGTTGTTTAGGTTGTTATGGTCGTGGCGATGCCAAATATGTCTATATTATTTCATATTTTGGGACTTATATTGTAAAAAGTTTATTTATTGTAAATAATTTGTATCTCTGTGTATTTTTTGTCATTTTTTTAAATTTAACATTAATTGTTTTTACATTAACCCCTTTCCGACATCCGCTGTATATATACGGCGCTGTCGGGAAGGGCTTCCCACAAAGCACAGTACCATTACGTCGCAGTGATAGCTGTATGTTACAGCTGGCACCCTGAGGTATCGGCCAGGACCGGAGCTAGCATCTAATCCGGCCGATTAACCCCTCAGATGCTGCGTTCAATAGAGATTGCAGTATGTGAGGAGTTTTTAGCCACCGGCACCCCAGCAATGTGATCGCTGGGTTGGCGGTGCAAAGTCGATCGGAGGCCTAATACTTACCTCCCGGTCTGCCAGCAACAGAATCCTCCTATGCCCTGCTCGGCGGGGCCTAAAAGGCTTACGGTACCATCGCAAGATGGCGCCCGCTCAGCTTCCGGCTCAGAAGCTGAGCCGGGGTCATCAGCAGTGGGTGTCCGCTATATGTTGCAGCGGACACCCCAATGTATCGGCAGTAACTGGAGCTGGCTCCGATTCCTGCCATTAACACCTTTGATGCAGCGATCCAATGCTAACGCTGCTTCAAAGTGGTTTGTAGCAAATCTGCAGCCTGCCATGCGATAGCAAGGCTGCCAAATGCTACTATGGCAACAGGAGGCCTAACAATGACCTCCTGTCTGCCATTACGGAAGCCGATTAGGCCCCGACCGCAGTGAATAACTGACAGTTCTAATACATTGCACTACATAGGTAGTGCAATGTATTAGAACATCAATCAAACAATTGGAGCTTCAAGTCCCCTAGTGTGACTAAAGAAAAGTGTAAAAAAAAAAAAAAGTGTAAAAAAGTAAAAATAATAGCTGTAAAAAATAAAATAAATGTTTAACCCCTTAATGACCAGGCCTGAAAAGACCTTAATGACCAAGCCAGATTTGTTAAATCTGGTATGTCTGACTTTATCAGAGAATAACTCTGCGAAAGTTTTGAATATCCAAGTAATTCTGACATTGTTTTTTCGTCACATGTTGTACTTTATTTTAGTGGTAAAAGTAGACTGATACGATTTACGGAAATGAATAAAAAAATAGAAAAAATGAAGACATTTTGTAAAAATTATCATTTTTCCCTATTTTTAACTGCAATATGTCACATATGTACACACATACTGTACAATTTTTTTTATTAAATATATATTTCCATCGCTTTACTTTATTTTGGCAGCACTTTTGAAAAAAAAAATTTTTTGGGGAGCAATTTAGAAGACTTACAAGTTTAGTAATGATTTTATACATTTTGAAGTACATTTTGTTTTCCTGCACCAAGCCAGGTTTTCAGAGGCTCATAGGTGTCAGAATGGTGGAAACCCCCACAAGTGACACCATTTTGAAAACTAAACCCCTTAAGGTATTTATAAAGGGGTGTTGTAAGTATTTTGACCCCACAGTTTTTTTGTAAGAATTCATGCAAAGCAGGCGTAAAAAAATATAATTTCACTTTTTTCATAAAAGTATCACTTTGAAGACCGATTTCTTTGTAAAGCGACCATGAGAATGAAGAAATGCACCCCAAAATCTATCACTCTGTTTCTCCTGTTTTAAAAAATGCCCACATTGTGACCCTAATGCGTTGCCTGGACACACGGCAGGGCCCGAAATGAAGGGAGCAACCGGAGGCATTCAGGTCTCATTTTTGCTTGAAAATGTTTTAGGCCCCATTGTACATTTGGAGAGGTTTTGAACTACCAGAACGATAGAAACTCCCCATAAACGACCCCATTTAGAAAACTAGACACCTTAAGGTATTTATCTAGGGGTCTAGTGAGTATTTTGACCACACAGTTTTTTGCTAAATTTAATGTATAGCATGTGAAATAAAAAAACAAAACACTTTTTATATAAAAGTATCACTTTGAAGACCGATTTCTTTGTAAAGCGACCATCAGAATGAAGAAACACACCCCAAAATATATCACCCTGTTTCTCCTGTTTTAAAAAATTCCCACATTGTGACCCTAATGCATTGCCTGGACACACGGCAGGGCCCGAAAGGAAGGGAGCAACCGGAGGCATTCAGGTCTCATATTTTGCTTGAAAATGTTTTAGGCCCCACTGTACATTTGGAGAGGTTTTGAACTACCAGAACGATAGAAACTCCCCATAAATGACACCATTTAGAAAACTAGACCCCTTAAGGTATTTATCTAGGGCTATAGTGAGTATTTGACCCCACAGTTTTTTGCTAAATTGAATGCATAGCAGGTGAAATAAAAAAAAAAACACTTTTTATATAAAAGTATCACTTTGAAGACCGATTTCTTTGTAAAGCGACCATGAGAATGAAGAAACAACCCCCAAAATCTATCACCCTGTTTCTCCTGTTTTCAAAAATGCCCCTATTGTGACCCTAATGTGTTGTCTGGACACACGGCAGAGACCGAAAGGGAGGTAGCACCCGAAGACTTTCAGGACACACATTTTGCTTGAAAATGTTTCAGGTCCCATTACACATTTATAGAGGCACTAAGCTGCCAAAAAGATAGAAACTCCCCATAAATGACCCCATTTTTAAAACTAGACCGCTTAAGGTATTCATCTAGGTGTGTACTAAGTATTTTGACCCCACAGTTTTCACAGGAATTAATGCAAAGCAGGTGGAAAGAAAATTTTATTTCACTTTTTTTCACAAATGTGTCATTTTAAGGTCAGATTTCTTGTACAGAGGACATGAGAATAAGGAAATGCACCAGAAAATGTATCACCCTGTTTCTCCTGTGTTCAAAAATATCCCCATTGTGGCCCTAATGTGTTTCCTGGACACACTGCAGGACCCAAAAGGAACGGAGCACCCGGAGGCTTTCAGGACACACATTTTGCTTGAAAATGGGAGGATTTTACTTTTCTAGATTGAGAAATATATGTCCCTAACAGTTTCTACACCCTATGACTATGTCGTGCTAAGAAAGCAGCTGTCCTGAAATCATGTCAGTCCATAGACATTATGTATATCAACCCGCTCTGATATATAGTAAGTTAGAGTGGGAAAATGTATTAAACTGTTGGCGGAAAAAGGCAATATATCAAAAAAAAAGGAGGAAGAATGTATCCAGCTATGTGGAAAACTAGAGCATGTTCACAGGATGAAAGAAAATTTGTAGGGCTGTAATGACTTTATTATTCAAAGTGACTGGTCATACAACGTCTCTTTAGCTCCATCAATCCCTATATAAGGGACGAATGTGCCAAGTGACGCGGTACACCATAACAAGCCCCTGCCCGGCAAGGTAGGAACCGCCATGTGCACAAAACAACCAATCACCTGTAGAATATATAAAGGGGCAGTGTCCCACACCGTATGTATAGATACAGTAAGGGACCACTACTCCCCAAATTAATGTCGCTATTTCTAGAAGTATTGTCGGGTGTAAGAGGTCCACCAAAAACCCGAACAAAACTGTAATAAAGCCCATAGTGTATTGATAAGGACAAAACAGGGACTTATGCATAGACCAGGGTTGGAAGTACAAGCGGAACAATAATATCGTGACTCACTTCGCTGTCCTCGTTTGCTGCAGACCCGACACCGTTTTTTGGGGTATTTTTGGTTAGATGTTGAAGGGATGGGGTGTAAAAAATGTTTTTCAACAAGTCGGTGTACATCCTCTGACTCATGGACTACTCTCTGGTCTGCAGATTGAAATAGGAGATCTTCAATCACTTTCTCCTGAAATTCAAAGAATGTCGCCCTGCCCGCTGATTTTTTGTACAGGACAAATGCGTTCTGCATCGCAACCTGAATTTGTTATAGCCGATGACACACACAGGCTTTTGTCTATCTGCAGAGGCCCCACGTTCTCTAATAGTTGCTGTTGCACTTGAATGGACAGTGCTGATCATGTAGACGTCCTTGCGGTCACGAAATTTTAAAGCCAGCATCTTCTCAATTTGAAAAGTGCTTGACTCCCCCTTTCGTAGTTTTTTATCCACAAGTTGACGTGGGAAACCTTTGCGATTCCTGCATATTGTGCCACAGTTTCCGGTGTTGGCACAATGCAGGGCGCTAAACAATGGCACACTGGTATAAAAACTGTCCGTGTATACATGATACCCCTTGTGTAGGAAAGGGCCAATTAAATCCCACACAATCTTACCAGTGGTAGTAATATTTGGAGGGCACCCTGGTGGATTAAATTCACTGTCTTTACCCTCGTAGATCTTAAATGCACATGTGTAGCCAGTAGTGCTTTCACATAACTTGTAGAACTTTACCCCGTATTTTGCACTTTTTGAGGGTATGAATTGACGGAATGAGAGACGCCCTTTGAAATTTGTGGGATTCCACAACCTGGCATTAGGTGACGAAGGCTTATTGGCAATGTACTGCCTGGCATACAAATTTGTTTCCTGCACAAAATGTTCCAAAACTTGGTCCGTAATAAAAATATTAAAATAATTTAGTGGTGAAAAATTACTGACATTGGGAATTATGCCAGGAGTAGCAATAAAGTCATTTATGGTGGGAGAAAATAAACTCGTGGGTTCCCACACTAAATCGGTTTGGTGGGTGTGATGGTGCATTATATGTGGTTTATTGTGAGTCCTCAGCAGAGAGGGATAACTCTCTAATCAAGTACCACAGGTCGTGTCTCCAGCCTATGGACAATTGGACGAGTCAGAGGTGAAGTCCACAAGACAAAGTGTTGTCATTGTCCACTCTCCACAGGGGGTCATCAGGAGGCACCACAGTTATATTCAGCTCAGGTGCAGACCAGCAAACAAGGGTGATCCAATTATCTTCCCCATTGTGTTCTCATCCTGACTGTGGCAATACACATCATAGCACAAAGGACCACAACTCACTTACAGACAGTGTATGATTACAAACTAAAGTCATTATAATGATGGTGACTAGAAACTGCCAAGATGTTCCTCCCCCTGAGTGGATATAAGGGCTTGTCCTGGGGAGGATAGGAATCTTCTGGATTTAGACCTGAAGGAGAGCTGAAGCTGAGGCCAGCACTCTGAAGATGTTCCTGTGACTACCTTATTTTGTGGACTGTGTGTTGTTCCTGCATTGAACGTGACTTGTTCTGTCAACATTGGATGCAATAAACCCTGTTGGAGTTGCCCTGTCGTCTCTGGCTCTGTTGATCGTGTATTAACGTAACGAACCCCATGACAACTGGTGTCAGAAGTGGGATCAACAGAGTGCTGGAGATCTTCTGGATTTAGACCTGAAGGAGAGCTGAAGCTGAGGCCAGCGCTCTGAAGATGTTCCTGGGATTACCTTATTTTGTGGACTGTGTGTTGTTCCTGCATTGAACGTGACTTGTTCTGTCAACATTGGATGCAATAAACCCTGTTGGAGTTGCCCTGTCGTCTCTGGCTCTGTTGATCGTGTATTAATGTAACGAACCCCATGACAGTGGGGTTGTGCAATTTCAGGGGCTGCACTTTGAACGGACGTTGTGGCAACTGCGCCGTCTCCCATATCACTGGTGCTGGGTCTCATATCCATAGAATCCCTTGAAGCGACACTTTCGCTGTCGCTTTCAAGTAAGGCTGGGTTCACACGACCTATTTTCAGACGTAAACGAGGCGTATTATGCCTCGTTTTACGTCTGAAAATAGGGCTACAATACGTCGGCAAACATCTGCCCATTCATTTGAATGGGTTTGCCGACGTACTGTGCAGACAACCTGTCATTTACGCGTCGTCGTTTGACAGCTGTCAAACGACGACGCGTAAAAATACAGCCTCGTCAAAAGAAGTGCAGGACACTTCTTTGGACGTTTTTGGAGCCGTTTTCTCATAGACTCCAATGAAAACCGCTCCAAAAACGGACGTAAAAAACGCAGCGAAAACCGTGAGTTGCTCAAAAAACGTCTGAAAATCAGGGTCTGTTTTCCCTTGAAAACAGCTCCGTATTTTCAGACGTTTTTGGTCACTACGTGTGCACATACCCTAAAAGCTCAACTTCAGATGCAGAATCCGTATCTGAGCATAGCATCTGATAGGCTTCCTCAACTCTGTATCTTCTGGCAGCCATAATGATAATACAGTCTAAACCGCAAATAATAAATGGAACTAGCGGTTTCAATTTTTTTTTTTATCAACTAATCAACTAAGAACACTAAAAGAATGATATTTTATTTTTTTTTATTTTTTATTTTTTTTCAAACCTAAACCTAAACCCTACGCCTAACACAAACCGTAAACCCAAGCCCAGAACAGCACCCTACGCCGTCTAAGGCCCCATGCACACAAACGTGTTTTTGCGGCCGCAATTCCCCCGAAAATCCACGGGAGAATTGCGGCCCCATTCTTTTCTATGGGGCCATGCACACGACCGTAGTTTTTGCGGTCCTTGCACGGCCCGGGAGCCCGGACCGCAGAAAGAACGGGCATGTCTTATTACGGCCCTGTTCTGCGGTCCGGGCTCATTGAAAACAATGGTGGCGGCCATGTGCATGTCCCGCGATTTTCGGGCGGCCTGCGGCTGACAGTCCGCAGCCGGCCGACCCGAAAATCACGGCCGTGCACACGGCTACGGTCGTGTGCATGAGGCCTAACAGCGTACACGCCGTCTAACAGCGTACCCTAAAAAGAAAGTCGTTTATAGTACGATTCTTAGTATATACAGTAAATATATTTATTTATATATATATGTATATACTATATACTATAAAATACTGAAAAAAATGTTTTTTTTTTTAATAAACTGTGTGTGAGGAACAAGTGATTTTGTGAGGGGACACTGACACACTTGTATCTGTTTCTCTCCACAGCTAGAACAGTGGGGAGAAACAGATACATGTTTTTACTTTTATTTTACAGTAGTGATCACTATGATTGGATCTCATAGTGATCACAAAAGATCAGGAACCAATACTATTGGCTCCTGATCACTGCTCTAAGAACAGAGCTGCTAGCAACAGCTCGTTCTTAGAGCAGGAGCTGTCATTTAGACACTCCCGATCCAAGAAATAAACCTGAAAGCACTCTAGTATTTGGATTTCAAAGAAAAATTCTTTTATTGTATTCAATACGTGAATTCGTCATCTGGTTTGTGGCGATTTTATTGTACGTTTCGGCCCAACCTAGGCCTTTTTCACAATCGCTATAAATACAAAACAATAATCATATTGATACATCAAAACACAATAAACAAAGTAAATGACAAAATTGCGTGTAGAAATAAAATATCAATATAATGGCATCTAGGATGATCGAAACTGACCATAATCAACAAGAAATGTGTATGTACATCGTGATAACGGTAAGTATTATGACAATATATGTGTCAAAACAGTATTATCTTTAATAAACATCCATTATATATCATATGCATCATATTTTCAAACTATAATAGGCAAAGTTTCTCCACTTCAAGGAAAATTAAATATCATGTCATTCAATTTTAACGGTGGGTATTCATATCAAGAGGGGGCATTGCTACTATGCCACATGAGACCATACCATAAAGTGCCGGTATACAATGTGCACAGGGTCAAAATCACATAGAAAAGTGAAAAAAATGAAAAAAACATTGAAAAAAAGAGAACAAGAAAAAAAGAAAAAAAGAAAAGAAACCAGGATATTATGTTGAAAGATCGAGTATACCTTGATGGAGTGGCAGTGTAGTTAATTGTGTTCCTATATAATATACCTACACTACTCTATAGTATTATATTCACGATCCTCTGCATTTATCCATAATCCAGCTTGCGTCCCTAACACGGTGGTGCTACCTTTGATACGCCCGCGCCGACGTTTCACTATCCATTACTAAGCTTGCGTTCCAAGCATAGTGTTGCTATCTCTAGTACACGTGCGCCTGATTAGTACTTGCGTTCCACATACCGGATATCCGGCTTTGCCGCGCTATATCTATACTTCCTACAGGGAAGATAGCAGCAGACATTATTCTGACATCGGAGCGTCTGGTAGACGCCGCTGCAGCTCTTAACTACACTGCCACTCCATCAAGGTATACTCGATCTTTCAACATAATATCCTGGTTTCTTTTCTTTTTTTCTTTTTTTCTTGTTCTCTTTTTTTCAATGTTTTTTTCATTTTTTTCACTTTTCTATGTGATTTTGACCCTGTGCACATTGTATACCGGCACTTTATGGTATGGTCTCATGTGGCATAGTAGCAATGCCCCCTCTTGATATGAATACCCACCGTTAAAATTGAATGACATGATATTTAATTTTCCTTGAAGTGGAGAAACTTTGCCTATTATAGTTTGAAAATATGATGCATATGATATATAATGGATGTTTATTAAAGATAATACTGTTTTGACACATATATTGTCATAATACTTACCGTTATCACGATGTACATACACATTTCTTGTTGATTATGGTCAGTTTCGATCATCCTAGATGCCATTATATTGATATTTTATTTCTACACGCAATTTTGTCATTTACTTTGTTTATTGTGTTTTGATGTATCAATATGATTATTGTTTTGTATTTATAGCGATTGTGAAAAAGGCCTAGGTTGGGCCGAAACGTACAATAAAATCGCCACAAACCAGATGACGAATTCACGTATTGAATACAATAAAAGAATTTTTCTTTGAAATCCAAATACTAGAGTGCTTTCAGGTTTATTTCTTGGATCTTCATTGTGGGTTTTCCAGCCCGAACCTATATAGCACCAATTTAGCGCAAATTTCAGGAGTGCCTCCTTACATATTGATAAATATTTAGACACTCCCGGCGGCTCTGTACGCAGTAACAGCATGTGACCGCTGTGATTGGCTGTCACAGCGGTCACATGCTGTTACGACGAAATCGGCAGGTCCTGATGCCTGCACTAAGAACAGGACCTGTTACTTACAGCCTGTTTTTAGTGTAGATTTCACCAGGGTGCCGTTAAACCCACTCTACTACAGCGACGCCAAAAGGCGTCGCTGTAGACTGAGTACCTGCACCGCCTGACGTCAAAAGATGGTGGGCGGTCGTTAAGGGGTTAAAGTAATAACATAAAACACGATTGCCCTTTATCAATATGATATATTTAAATAGGTATTACCCTCTTACAATTTTATATATAATATGCTAGAGTAATTCACACTAGGTGTACACCACCAATTGTCGATATATGAAAAAGGAACGGGGAGTGGGAAAAGTAGTGTTTTGTAATTGCAAAAAAATAAAAAATACTTTATTATTAAATTTATATTAAAACAATGTTAGATGAAAAATGATGTTGCGCCAAAGTCCCCTAAATTGGCGCACTATGACAAATTATGTCTGATTTAGATTGCTCCGGATTGTAAAGAATATATATGTGTCTAACCTCCCCCTTATTTAGTAATAGAGAGGAAACTATAATAGTCCCTAAACCAGAAATTGGGTTGTTAAATAATTGCAAATAACTGTCCCCCTCAGTGTCAATGATGAGACAGTCTGATTGCACATGAACCCAGAGGTTCCTTCAACGGGCTGTAAGTGAAGCCCAGCGGTGGAGAAACCCATGTATTAATGTGACTGTAATGGGTTACATGTACATGTGTCTTATATGAATAGACACAGCACAGCAGAGTTGCAACTGCTGCATACTAGGAACTGAACAGGAGAAGGGATTAGACTGGGCCACAGTCTGTAACGGGCGGCTGGTCCGCTGAATTGCCTTGGTAGTGATCTAAAGTATCTGTAAAATTCCTATCAGGCAGTATAATCACTTCCCCCCAGCTGATGTATACTAACAACCTAGCTATCAGGGTTTACAACAATTTATGTGGGCTAGCAAATAGGCTGCGGTCAGCTGAGTATTTATGACTGCACACAGCAGCAAAGAAGCCCCCGTCAAAGACAAACACTGTGTGTGTGTTGTCTTATTTGTCAAAGCTCGATGTAGCAGAGCCGTTACTGCTACATTCAGGTCTCCAGCCCTGCAAGGAGACCTGACAGGCCAGCCACGCTCCCGGGCAAACGATCACACAGGCAGCGCGCCTGGACTGCGTTCTCCAGCTCCACACAACAGTGAGTACTCTGCCTGACAGGCAGTAAGGATATTGTACCACTGTTTGTTTGTTTGTTTGTCTGTGCAAGATAAGGCTGCCTGGTGAGTCGTGTATATGTGGGGAGGGCTGCAGGGAGTCGAGCTGCTGTCAGCTGTTTGAGTACGATCCTGTCTCAAACTTAGCTCAGCTCCGTGCACTCATGCACAAAGAGCTGCTCAGGCAGCCCGGCGTGCAGTATTGCCGTGCTTGTTCCCTAACTGTAGCAGATATTCTGCTGATTTGAACATTAAACTGCTATTAGCAGTACGGAGCAAAGTGTTTGGCATCTAACATTGGTGATATTTAAAAGACACCCGACGCGCGTTTCGCCGGTACTTCCGGCTTCTTCCAGGGGTGGCAGCCGCCGGAATCAAAGGCCAGATATGCTAAGAGTTCCTGATTGACAGGAATAGTAACCAATCAAAACAATTTGAGAATGGAAACAAAGTAATGGTGCAACGTGATACCTCTGGTTAGTTCCAGCAATGTATCCATGTTAAAATAACACTGGCTAGGCTCAAGATGCATCAGATTGCAGCTAGAAAAATCTTTCCTTTCTTTCTTTATAACAAAAAACTTTTTTCTTTTTCATCTAACATTGTTTTAATATAAATTTAATAATAAAGTATTTTTTATTTTTTTGCAATTACAAAACACACTACTTTTCCCACTCCCCGTTCCTTTCCCTTTATCAATATCAAGTCATTTATTATTGTAAAAAAATAATAAAACCATACATATTTGGTATCGCCGCGTCCGTAACGACCTGAACTATAAAAATATTATGTTATTTGTTCCTCGCCGTTAATGCCATAAAAAACACCCTAAAAAATAATGCCAGAATTGCTTTTTTTGGTCACTCTGTCTTCCAAAAATTCAATAAAAAGTGATCAAAAAGTCGCATGTATCCAAAAATGGAACCTATAAAAACTATTACTTGTCTCGCAAAAAACAAGCCCTCACACAGCTCCGTCAACGAAAAAAATTAAAAAGTTATGGCTCTTAAAACTTGGCAACAGAAAAAATACATTCTTTTTACAAAAGTAATTTTATTATGCAAAAAGTTGTAAAACATAAAAAAGTTCAATAAATTAGGTATCGCCGGAATCGTACTGACCCGCAGAATGTAGGTAACATGTAATTTATAATGCATGGTGAACGCTGTATAGAAAAAATCTGAAAAACTATGACAGAATTGCTGTTTTTTTATTACCTTGCCTCCCAAAAAAAAGGATAACAAGTGATCAAAAAGTTGCATGTACCCCAAAATGGTACCAATAATAACTACAGCTCGTCCCGCAAAAAAAACAGCCCTCATACCACTACGTCTATGAAAAAAATAAAAATCGTTAAGGCTCCAATAAGTCAGGAAAGAAAAATATACAGTTGTGCCGACCCCAGGGGAACATTTCTTCTGTTTCAAGAGGCGATTTATCAAGGCCCTAAAATTAGGGAACCAGGAAGTGGAGCACTCAAATATATCTGCTGCAAGCGACGGTGCTCGTATTATACCAGGACAACATTTCCCAGCAAAATTCCTCAAACTGCAAAGGTGCGGAGTGTGGACCAAATGGGAGATAAGTAAGGACATTTATCAGCGCGACACCGGCCTGTGCAGAAAGGATTGCTTCACAGCGTAACAAATATTTATTAACAAATATTGGATTTTTTTATTGTTTACCCCATTATTATACCACCTGACTATGCCCATAATATACTCTGCCCAGCTTACATATGCCCCACATTATAAGCTGAAACACTAGTAAAACTCCAAACAAAACTACTACCAAGCAAAATCCACACTCCAAAAGCTAAATGGCGCTCCTTTCCTTCTGAACCCTACCGCGTGACTAAACAGCAGATTACTTCCACATATATAGCATCACCATATCTGGGAGAACCCTTTTAACACTTTTTGGGATGTGTGTCTCCAGTGGCACAAGCTGGGCATGACATATTTCCCACTGAAATGTCACATCTAGGGAAAAATATTTTAATTTTTACTTTGCACCATCCGCAGCGCAATCATTTATGGAAAAGACCTGTGGGGTGAAAACTCTCACTACACCCCTTAATAAATGCCTTTAGGGGTGTAGTTTCCAAAATGGGGTCACTTCTCAGCCGTTTCTTTTATTATTTCACATCAGAGCCTCTGCAATTGTGAACCAATACTGTGTAAATTGCCAAATTAGGCCTCAATTTCGCATGGTACTCTCTCACTCCTTGAGCCCTGTCAATAGTCCAGGCAAAAGATTAGGGCCACATGTAGGGTGTTTCTAAAACCAGGAAACACAGCATAATAATTAGAGAGCTGTCTTGTTATGGTGGCACAAGCTGGACACCACATATTGGCATATCTATGGAAAAAATACAATTTTCACTCTGCAACATCGAATGCACACTAATTTTTGCAAAACACCTACGGGGTTAAAATGGGGTAAATACCTTGAGTGGTGTAGTTTCCAAACTGTGGTCACGTGTGGGGTGTTTCCACTGTGTTAGTTCCACAGGGGCTTTGCAAATGAGACATAGCAACCAGAAACCAATCCAGCAAAATCTGTACTCCAAAAGCCAAATGGCACTCCTTCCCTTCTGAGCCCTACTGTGTGCCCAAACAGCACTTTATGACCACATATCGGGTATTGCCATACTCAGGAGAAATTGCTTTACAAATGTTGTGGTTCTTTTTTTCTTTTATTTACTGAGAAAATGAAAAATTTTGAGCTAAAGCTACGTCTTATTGAAGAAAAAATGTTTTTTTTTTTTATTTTCACTGCCCAATTCTAATAAAATCTATAAAACCCCTGTGGGGTTAAAATGCTCACTACACCCGTAGATGAATTCCTCAAGGGGTGTCGTTTCCAAAATGGGGTCACTTGTGGGAGGTTTCCACTGTTTTGTCCTTTCAGGGGCTTTGCAAATGCGACACGGCCTCCGCAAATTCCAAATGGCGCTCTTTCCATTCTAAGCCCTGCCGTGTGTCCAAACAGCCATTTAGGACTACATGTGGGGTGTTTTAATCGGGAGAAATTGCTTTACAAATGTGGCGGTTCTTTCTCTCCTTTGGTCCTTATGGAAATGAGAAAAAATTTGCTAAACCTACTTTTCTTTGAAAGAATGTAGATTTTAATTTTCATGGCCTACTTCCAATAATTTCTGCAATAAACCTGTGTGGTCAAAATGCTCACTATACCCCTAGATAATTTCCTAGAGGGGTCTAGTTTCCCAAATGGGGTCAGTTTTGGGGGATTTCCACTATTTTGGCACCGCAAGAGCCCTTCAAACCTGACATGGTGCCTAAAATATTTGCTAATAAAAACGAGGCCCCAAAATTCACTAGGTGCTCCGTTGCTTCTGAGGCCAGTGCTTCAGTCCAGTAGCACACTAGGGCCACATGTGGGATTTTTCTAAAAACTGCAGACTCTGGTAAATAAATATTGAGTTACATTTCTCTGGTAAAACCTTCTGTATTCAAAAAAATATGAATTAAAAATGAATTTCTGCAAAAAAAGGAAATTTGTAAATTTCACCTCTACAGTAAAAATATTATTTAAAAAAAAAAAAGTATATTGAAAGTTGCACCAATCACACATTAAAAAAATAAATAATGATTTCAAAGGTTTACATAGCCTTTAATTATGCTTGTTGGTCGCTCAATAGATTCCTACAGTGAATGGCTGTTCTATTTTGACAAAGAAATGAAAGTGTTGCAATACAAAAAAAAAAAGCAGCAGTTGGGCCTTCATCAGACAAGAGTCCCATTTGTGTCCGCAGAAACTGCACGTTTTTCTTCCAAATGAATGTCTGCGTTGCGTCAGTGTGGTTTCCATGTGTCATTCATTTTTCTCATCCGTTTTACTCCTCCGCAAGTACTTTGTGGCTTCACATTTAAATTTTCTTTGCATCTCTTTAGCAACTGATCCGTAAAAAACGGACAGCACACTGAGGTTGTCCGAGTGCGGTCTATTTTTTTCATGTAGCCATAGACTTTAAAGGGGCGAGTCTGATCTGTAAGGGTATGTGCACACGACAGCGCCAAATACGTCTAAAATTACGGAGCTGTTTTCAGGTGAAAACAGCTCCTGAATTTCAGACGTTTTGACAAGTGCACGCGTTTTTCGCGGCGTCTTTTACGGACGTAATTGGAGCTGGTTTTCATTGGAGTCAATGAAAAACGTCTCCAATTACGTCCCAAGAAGTATCCTGTCTTTTGACAGCGACGCGTAAAATAACAGAATATCGTAAGACCCATTGCAAGCAATGGGTAGATGTTTGCCGACGTATTGGAGCCGTCTTTTCAGGCATAATTCGAGGCGTAAAATGTCTCCATTACGTCTGAATAGAGGTTGTGTGCACATACTGTTACTGTTTGCGATGCAGGATCAGATTCAATCCACTGGCCAGGATCTATCCAGCAGCATTGTTATTTCTTATTATGGTACTGCAGCGCTTATATTTAAGGCTTCGTTAGCATCTGTGTTGGGACTCCGTTCATGGGTACCGTAGTCGACTGCGCTATTCATTCCGTCAAAACAACGGAACCTTTACACAATGGTGACAAACGGGAACCATTAGCACCGGATCCGTCACCATTGAAATCAATGGTGGTGCAAACGGAAACTTATGGTTTCCATTTGAATTGCGTTCATGGGTTCCTCTGACGGAAAGGTCCAAAGGGACCCATGAACGAAGTCCCAACCCAGATGCACCGCCTGTTAAGTAAAAGTGTCTGTTGCAGTCTCTGAACTGAGATCACGGTAATTCATTCTGACTTGAGAACCACTCGATATTACTGTCAGCGGCACAGCTCTCACTCTGCAGCGCACCACACCTCAAATTAAAGCGGTGCTAGCAGTCAAAGTTAGTGTGATCCCTTGTCATTGTTACCAATTCTGAACTGGAATTTTCTCACATCGCCACCACTATCCCATAGATGCGTGTAACATTTATATTGACGCCGCTAACTTGCTCTGAGAATACACAGACGGACAGTCCACCAACTTTATTAATTTATTAGGCCTCATTCGTGTCACATGAAACCTAAAAATGGTGGCCAAAGATTTTTTTGGGCTATACTGTATCTCTGTCTGACTTTGATTTTACATGGAAGCGCACAGATGTTTTCCTTTATTTCTGTTACTTATATATTCTGGCTCACAATCTAAATTCCCTATGGTATGTTCTTGTGGTGTGGGAGGAAACCCACACAAACACAGGGAGAAAATAAAAACTCCATGCAGATGTTGTTGATGAACCCAGGACCCCAGTGCTGCAAAGCAATAGTGTTAACCACTGTGCTGCCCATAATGGACCACATGAAAATAAAACTGTGGCATGTACCAACACATTCTGTATTACGGAGGTATTCTCCCCTAGAAGCAATGCTTCTAGTGTACAATATTGGGCTCTGTGGCACACAGAATGCACTGCGGTTCCGTACTGCAAACACTTAGTACAGTCCATGCCCGCACACTAAATGTAATATTTGTGTTATGGTGGTCATTGCGGACTGTGCCATTAGCTACAATACTAGAATACCTTCATTAATAATCAATTATGTTATTAAACGTCATTGGTTTTATTATAATCATTATCTCACCATCAAACTAATAATTATAGTGGGATCCTATTCTTCAGTGCTCTAGAATTAATTGACATTTATTTTCCTTCTTCTACTACTGTAGCTTTCCATTTATAATCCGGAAACAAAAGATGATAAAACTATTTGTGTACCTGTCTGAATACATCCTCGGACTCCAATGAGTAGCCCAGCACTGTGGTAAAGAGGCAATGGAATGTATAATACATCCTCACTTGTGAGTCCACATAGCAAGGACACTACGCAGCATAAAAACACTCGTCTTTGTGTATATATGGCAGCCTTTGGGAGCCCTTGAAAAAACAAAAAGTATTGAACATTTCTCTTATGAAAATCATTACAGTTGTACACTCACTATGATATTGTAAATTAGAATTAGAGGGCGTTTTCCCATCTCATAAAGTGGTGGCATATCACTAGGAATAAAAGAGGCCACAACTCTAGCTCCGCGGTCCTTTCACAGTTTGTCCTTGCACAGCCGCACTCCCGGTCACCTGATGTGCATGGATCTGCAGTACGGTCCCATTCACTAAAATGGAGTTGTGCTGCAGTACCCTGCTCAGTGGGTGGTCAGGAACTCGGCTGTGAATGGAAAAACTGTATAGGGGCCACAGCGCTAAACTAGTGTTGTGGCCCCTTCTTTAGGACACCCACTGATCAATATGCCATCACTTTATGATATGGTATAACCCCTTTAATTCAGCATCAAGTTCGGCACTAGATGTTCAACAGCAGAAAATTAAAACAGGAAAATAATTGCTGGAAAACTGTAGTTTTTTTTATTCTGTTTTCAGCCATTTCAAGCACACACGTCATCTTTATGCCTCATGCCTCATGCCTCATGCACATGGCAGTATTTGGGATCCATATGACATTGATCTCGAATACTGCACTAATAGCCAGCTGTAGGCTATACTGTACATCCTTGTGCCGCTCAATTCAGTAGGAATCCAGAAGAAAAAAAGCATTGTGGCATGCTCTAATGCCTCATGGAGGAATTGCTGTCTGGAAGCGGCCTAGGAATCTCCTAAATTCATTTGTAGTATGAGAATTTTAATATTTAACCACACAAAAGGTGATAACATGCTGATCGGTGGGTGTCCGAACCCTTGGTACAACCACCGATCACAAGAACAGGGGTCCCGTTCCTCCGAAGCGCTCGGCTATCTCGGGCAGTACTATAGAGCTACATTCATTTGGAGGTACGGGACCCCTGTTCTCGTGATTGGTGGGGGTCCCAGTGGTCGGACCCCACCGATCAGCATGATATCACCTATTCTGTGGTTAGGAGATAACTTTTAATCTTGAGACAACCCCTTTAATCTATATAAATAACATAAATAAAAAAAAAAAAACACATAATGGCATTCAGAATTTGGAGGACAATTAAGACTTTATTGTGGAATGAATTTAAAGGTGTAGGTTTTATTCTCTTTTCAAATGTTAGAAAGTTTAGTAAGTTAGTTCCGTTGGATCATTTGCCTATTTACAGGAAATTATTAGCCATAAGCAGTGGTGTATCTACTATGCTGAAAGGGAGCCCTGCAGTGAACTATTCGCCCTGTCATAGCGACTATTTGCAGCAACTAGCTGTATAAATCCATATACAGTTATCTCCCCCTAGTGGTGGCTGCAAGCAGCTAGAATTATATAATTTATCAACTCATATAAAAAGAGCTGCCTTATTCAGATATATTATGAAATGAATCAGTACAGAATTTTTAACCTAAAAACATAATGACGCACATTACCTAGAATAAAGGTATCATACATGTGGTAGAGATCTCACTAGGGGCCAATTCTTAATTTTGTTATAGGGGGGGGGGGGGCAATGTTTTTGTGTACATCCTTGGCCATAATGTTACATCGGCAATGCTCCTGTTTACACTTATCAATATTAATGTAATGATTATGAAAATGTAACATTAAATCTTCATGTATGCTATTTTTTCTTTTGATGAATATGTTTTCCTATTTTTATAAAAGTGAATACAGCTGTAAAAATGCCTGATAACATATTTCTGAGGTTCAGTAAAGATCTGGTTTTCTATTGAACACATAGAGCAAGAAGTGACGTGACCAGGGAAAATTCAGCATACTCTGATACATAAAACCTAAAGCAAAAGCAAAGTAATGAAATTGCTGATTTATACCTCCATAGATCAAATGTTCATGATGATTTACCTGTAGTTCCAGATGTGTAAATATACAGAGCAGGAGATTTTGATGTTATGTCTGATCTATAGAATTCAGGAATGGGATCTACAGAAGCAGCTTCCACTTTGTCAAGTAAACTTTGAACACCTTCCGTGGGTGAGTCTCTACTCAGGTAAAACACCAGCACCCCATCTTCTATCAGAGCGGGTAGCACTTCTTCCACAGCAGCCTTCAGTTCTTTACAAAAGAGAAAAGATTTCATTACTTTCCACATTTGACTATCCCAGATCCAAAAAAAATAGTACTAGAGTCCAGAAAGAACCAGCAATCTAGACTATAATATAAGGACTTATTTAACACGAACGTGTTAAACATCCGTGGGATGGCCGTTGAAACAGCGGCCGTCCCACGGACCTATGTAATTCAATGTGGTCGTTCACACAGCCGTTGTTCCAACGGACTGTGTGAAGGGTCCGTGTGAAAATAGGACATGTCCGTTCTTTTCGCGCATCACTCCATAGACTCAACTATGGGGGAAGCGTGACATCGCGTCCCGCAGCACTGAGCACGGATGCAGTTTTTCACGTCCGAGATGCGCAGCGTTCGTGTGAATCAGGCCTAATGCAATGCAATGTCTTTGAATTCAATTAGTCAAGAATTGTTAGGGCAAAATCTGCTCCAGGCGCTCTCAACATTAGTTTTCACAGCCAAGAATGTTATGTTATAGGTAAGTATAACAGGTACTGTAAGTATTGTCCCTTCTTCAGTCCTCTCTGAGACCTCATGCACACGACCATAAACATTTTACAGTCCGCAAATACGGATCCAACGGCTACGAATGCACATCCGTAGCTGCCTGCAATTGCAGAAGCGCCCATGTGTTCGTAGCCAATAGAAATTAATAGGTCCGCAATTTCATCCGTAATTACCTAATCCGTAATTACAGATGAAAACTACGGTCGCGTCCATGGGGTCTGAGAAAGCATGGCTGGGAAAGCGTCTTTGTTGGAATGTCATCTATAAAAAAAAACTCTTAAGTGATTAGTTGCCCAACTTATGTTTTAAAATTAATTTATTGAAATGTTGAATAGTTACAAATACAGTTAGATGAATTATATAAATAAAAAGATTATGCTACAGTCTAGTTATAGGATTCAGCACAGTGCCAAGTTCTAGAAGTCCCTAAGTATCATGCTGGTCTAGTGATACAAGGACCTTAAAAGTGTATAGCTGACTTCTCTCATTGTTATTTCAAGTTGCATTACCAATGAATGAACATGTGATGCTGATGTTAAAAATGCATTTCAGTCAGATTAATCAATCTGTTGTAAAATAAGCGTAAAAACTGAACAGGCGATAGACTCAACATAGAACCTAAGCTTCTTATTAAAATGGGACATATTCTAATTAAACTGTAATTATGTCCCCAGATGTTTATTCTGGCCTATGATGGATACAGAAAAGTAAAAAATAAAAATAAATTAATAACGTTAATTTTAGTAAAGTGATTTAGGAGCACTATGTATGATTAATCTGTGAAAAATGTTCTATACCCCTTAAAATACTAGCATATTGCCCACAGTTGAAAGAGATTAAAGCAATAGTTACAAAAAAAGATACAAAAATGATAGTCTAATTAAAATTAGTAAACAGTGAAAATTTCTGAACTCTGTCTGGGCAAAAAGCATAAACATCTGCAATCACATCGAATGTAAAGAGGGTGAACTAAGTACTCCCCCATAGCAGCCTGTGGACTATTTATATATCCTTTGTTTGCATATAGTAACCTGGCGCTTTAAGAAGAACTGTAAGGGTATATTCACACGGCCTATTTACGGACGTAATTCGGGCGTTTTTGCCCCGAATTACGTCTGAAAATAGCGCCTCAATAGCGCTGACAAACATCTGCCCATTGAAAGCAATGGGCAGACGTTTGTCTGTTCACACAAGGCGTATATTTACGCGCCGCTGTCAAATGACGGCGCGTAAATAGACGCCCGCGTCATAGAAGTGACCTGTCACTTCTTTGGCCGTAATTGGAGCCGTTATTCATTGACTCCAATGAATAGCAGCGCCAATTACGTCCGTAATGGACACGGCGTTCAAGCGCCTGCACATGCCGTTACGGCTGAAATTACGGGGATGTTTTCAGGCTGAAACATCCCCGTAATTTCAGCCGTTACGGACGCCCTCGTGTGAACATACCCTTAAGCTGCTTAAAGACTGTTCGGGCATCTGATTTGATGATGTCTTGTAGATATATTGCTTTGGTTTGCGCGGGTCTGTTATCATGAGAAGTTCATGGGGATGGTGACAGGGGGAGGTGTGGAGGATTGGTAGGTCTGTGTGGGCATCACTGAAATGGTGGCGGCAGCAGAGTATTGTCAGCCGGAGGGGTAGTTTTGGAAAATCTGTTGTGGCTGTGGATGTGTTAGTGAGCCTGTGAGTGGGTACAAGTGGACGAGTGAGCGATACTATGCTCAAACCCGGGAGAGGTCTGTAGAGGGGAGTAGAGAAATCCCTGGATTGGTGGCCTTTGAAAAAACTACAGTGGGCGACTGGTTGTCCTGTAGGACTGAGATATGGCCTAGTGATTGTAGTCCTGGGAAAGTCTGGACTACTGTAGTAGTCATTTGGAAAGGTAACAGTTGGACACCTTTGAGGGTCAGGGTGCTAGCCGAAAGGCTACCTTGATCCTGTGTTGACTGGGAGAATAGGAGAAGACCTTGCATAGGGGTCTGGTGGAAGTGCCTGTTGGGTGTGACTGTGATAGAACATTGGGGGGCAGTGCGCTTGAGATACTTAATCTCTAAGAATCTGTAACGTCTATGGTCGAGGGCCGTCGTTCAGACTTACCCTCTGACGGCCCCGGTCATGGACATCTGTGTTCTCAGTGACATCTCCCTCCAGGGAGACGCCGGCACTCACTTCCAGGTTCTGGGTATGTTTCCCGGAGGGCGCGCGTGCCCCGCCTTAAAGGGCCAGTACGCGTCCAGCTGTCATTAGTCAATAATTAGCCGAGAATGCTGCTGGACTATAAAAAGGGCTATGCCCACTTGATCCTTGCCTGAGCGTTGTTGTCTACTTATAGTTTGTCTTGCAAATGGTCTCCCAGTGTTTTCCAGTTCCCAGTGTTACCCGTTCCTGCTGCCTATACCCTGTATTCCGTGCTACCGTGCCTCTGTGCCATCTACAGTGAAGGTCAAGTCATGTCTTCCACTGCATTTACTGTGCCATCTACAGTGGGAGTCAAGTCGTGTCTTCCGCTCCATCTACTGTGCCTTCTACAGTGAAAGTCAAGTTGTGTCACCGCTGCTGTCTACATTGCCTCAGGTACCTGTTTTGGACTATAGACATTGTTTTGTACCTAGTTGGCCAGCTGCTATCCCGCTTCGCGATACGGCCCAGTGGGTCCACACCCCGCGTCGTGACACAATCATTGGAAGACTAACCCTTGAAGCATAGGGTCAGTACCATTGGGAGACACAGGGTACTAGAGGTTAGGGCCAGAAGGTGGATACAGAATGCCTAGAGGATACAAGGGGCGAGAGAGAAAGGCGTCTGACTAAATGGTAGATCTGTGGAGGAGGTACGAGACTGTGTGAAGTAACACAGTCTTTATCTGGTCTTAGAAAGACCTGGAGCAGGAGATAGTTCTCTTCAAAAAAGCATTTATCTGGTTAGATATTGCGGCAATATTTAAGAGATTGTGCCTTTTTAAGTGTTGCAATGATTAAGCTTACTGTGTCTCAAAGAGAAATAAATCATATGCTTGTGTGCCACTGTAATAACAGTTGTGTTCAGTAAAGACAACCTGTTCGACATTTATTTGGTGTGCGATTGTGTTTTTTCTGAAGAGGAACCATTCCAGTAACTCCATGTCAAAGATAATTACAATTGCTGCTCATTATCTGCAAGGCTCACTAGTAAGTAGCAGTAAGAGAAACTATAGACATTGCACAATTCTTACCTGGATCTGCAATCAGAATTTTAGCCCCACTGCATTGAAAGCAATGAAGAAAGGATTTAGCACGTATGTTGTAGTTTAGACAAGCCATTGGACACCCTAGTTTGGCTAGCGCTAACCAAAGCCAGATATATGCGGGCTCATTACCCAGAAAGACCGCAACACAATTGCCATTTTTCAGATTTCCATATTGACTTAAAGCCCATGCTGCTTGGTTGCTTTTCAGATCTATGTCCTTGTAAGTATAGGCCTGGTCCTGGTATAAAATAAATGTCTTGTGGGGTCTTGTGGACACGTGCTGTAAAAATACAGTCAGCATGCCCTTGGAAGGACTGCGGGGAACTGACAATTCAATCTTCTGTGAACAAAGAACACATTTTAGGAAGTACTTGAGGTCTGCCCACAGGTAGGAAGAAAATATCTTCTGAATTATCCATTGTAGGGGGAGTATAGATAATATCACCAGCGCAAAACACATCCTGCAAATTAAGAGAGCAAAGTATTATTTTATAGGAAATCCAGCATTATGGTTGGTGTTTTAAGATTTTGCACATTTGGTATTTTGAGCCATAAATAAGTCTTTCCCGATTTGATAAAAAAACATTACCAAAATTATTGCAGTAAATGAAAATATTTTAAATAAATCAAATACAAACTTGGGAAGTTTAGAACAATAGTCAAATTAAATAATTGTAAAATATTATAAAACACTGGAGTTTATGATTGCTGTAGACATCAAACATAATGATTTCAATCTGGAAAAAAATTACTGACAGATACAACAATCAAGCCCAAAAGGGGATTTTCATTCAAGACATAAAATTTGACATGTAGTTCAATCAGAAGTTATAGCCAATAGCCAACGTCTGGAAATTCATTTGAATTTACTTACACGGATATTGGCTTGTTTCTATACAGTTCTGGCGACCATCTTTATAATTGTGAAAACAAGAAGTGCAGCCACATTGTTTGAATTAGGGCCTGTTCACATCGGCGTTGCTTTCCGTTGAGGGGTTCCGTCTGAGGTTTTCGTCGGGGAAACTTCCATTTGCATCACCATTGATCTTATTGGTGACGGAAACGTTGCTAATGGTTTCCGTTTGTCACCGTTGTGATAGGGTTCCGTTGTTTTAACGGAATCAATAGCGTAGTCGAACCGCACAGGATTTAAAAAATCACTAATAGAACTATGCAGGGCGCTACCGCTTCTGATGGCCGCTGCTAATGGGGAGGAGGTGCAGGGAGAGCAATAGCAGGGGTGGGCTGGGACGGAATAGGGCCGCTGCTGATCTGGAGGAGGAGGAGGTTTCAGCAATTGCAGGGACGGGATAAGACTAGTAGACGTGCACGATAGGCATGTCTGCTAGTGGTGGTAGAACACGCTTATCTGACGACGCACGTCCCGCCAGCGAGGAACAGGAGAGCAGGACGGTGGCCATGCGGTAAGGTTAGTGTGGTACTCGCCTCCTACCCCAGCCAACATTAAACTAATTGGCCGACACTGGGAGGGGGATTAATTATACAGCATGGGGGGTTCCATCTAACTGACTTCAGAGGGCTCTATGGGGGATAATAATCTCCACCCATAGAGCTCTCAGCAGTCAGTCAGTTATTCTGTATAATAAATACTGAGGGCTCTATGGGGGATTATTCCCCCTTTATAGAGTCCTCTGCAGTTACTTAGATGGTTAGATGCCGCCTTTCAGTATAATCCCCCCTCCTTCCAATAGAGTCCTCAGTAGTTACTATATTGCAAGGGGAGGTCAGATTGTCTAACTGACTGCTGGGGGTTCTATAGGGGGGTCTGAGCGACTAACTACTGAGGGCTCTATGGCAGGAATACCCCCCTACGGAGATGTCAGAGTCAGACACTCAGACCCCTCTATAGATCCCTCAGCGGTCAGTCAGACCGTCTGACCTCCCCTTGCAATATAATCCGCCATACAGCCTTCAGTAGTTATTTTACTACAAAAGGAGGGGTGTCACACTATTTAACCCTTTACCCGACCCATTACGAAAATTATCGTCATGGAGCGGGGGGAGGGTGATGTATGGAGATGGCTCAAGTGCTGAGCCCACTCCATACGCTGCAGGTGCCAGCTCTGTATCACAGATGACACGCTGCTCTAATGGCCAGGAATGGTGATCGCACTGTTCCAGGCCGTTTAACTAGTTAAATGTGGTGGTCAATAGAGACCATGGCATTTAAACCGTTAGGAGGGGCGGCCCCGCCCAACAGCCCCCCCCCCCGCAACGCGATCGAGGGGCGCCAATGGTTGTCATGGCAGCCCGGGGGCCTAATGAAGGCCCCAGGTCTGCCTTCTGTCTGCCTCTGCTAAGCCATGCCGCTGTGCTGTCATTTGTGTTCAGCTGTACTCAGCTGATCTTGAATGATCACGCTGTGATGTAAGTCCCACAGAAACATTACCGAAGTGTTCGGGTGTGTGAATAGACATCGCTTCCTGGCTGGAGGCAATGTCTATTCACTCTCAAGTTACTGTGGGAGTATGTGACAGCACAGCGTGATCTCGCAAGATCACGCTGTGCAGTGAAAAAAGCTGGGCTGGAATGATGAGAAGTGTATGACGCTGATTGGTTAGCGTCATACACTTCTCTTTACAACGCCCAGTTGGTAAAAAGTAAAAACACGCCCACTTGTCTATTAAGAAACTAATTAGCATAAATCTAAAATTGTTCATAACTTGGTAAAAAATGATAGTTTTTCAATATAAAAAACACTGTTGTTATCTACATTATAGCGCCGATCAGATTATGTAGGAGATAGGGCACTTATAATCTGGTGACAGAGCCTCTTTAAAAGGGGAGTGTGAGGCACTATCTGATATGGGGGAGAGTGTCAAAATCTAAAGGGGGTTGTGTGTCAGTATGTACAAGGGGGGAGCTGTGTGGCAGTATTTACAAGGGGGTGGGGTGTGCCACTATCTACAGAGGGGCTGTGTGTCACTATCTACAAGAAGAGATTGTTGATTATGTCACCATATATTCTCATTAGCCTCAGTTATACAATCTGTTTTAGTCCGGCACTGACCTCTTCATTTATTTATTTTTAATTTATTGTTATGGTAACTCCCTTATATAACCATATTTCTTGCAAAATGTACAAATGGTTTATGCTCGAGTTACACAAAAAAATGAAAAAAAAAAAATTACATCTCATTGATTGGTAGAGAAAGCAAACATGGCGAGGGGGAACCCTATCTGGGAGAGACAAGGTCCAGAGACCTGTGACTTCCAATCCTTCCTCCGGACTTTTCGCATGGTGTTTGAGGAGCCTGGACGGGTCTCATCTGCAGCGGCATCTTTGATTAACCTACGCCAAGGAGGCACCTCCGTGAGTGAGTACGCCATCCACTTCCGCACCCTGGCGGAGAGCTGTTATGGAGCAATGAGGCTCTGGTGGCTGCATTCTGGCATGGACTGGCTCTTAAAATCAAGGACGAACATGCCGCTTGAGATCTGCCGTCTACCCTGGACAACCTCTTCCTTCTGTCTGCCCGGATTGATATACGGATCCGAGAACGACTCCAAGAGGTTCGACGGGAGGGAGTCCTTCCCAGTTTGACTCCTACTTTGCAGCAACCCATGCTGTCCTCAGATGTCGATCCTCCTAAGGAGTCTGTGATAATGGACCAGTGTAAGTTATCCACCCAGGAGAGACAATGCAGATGCACATCTGGACTCTGTCTTTATTGCGGCCTAGGTGGCCATCTTGTGCGCCTGTGTCCCCAAAGATGCCAAAACCCAGGGTTGTCCATACCTGTGACCATAGTGTCGGGCGAGAAAACGCATCAGGTCTCTGCGTATCTAGACTCCGGATCCGCTGCTAATTTCATCGGTAGAGACCTGGTGGACTTTCTGCATATACCCACCACCCCTCTGGAGAACCAGTTGACAGTTGCTTCAGTAGATGGACTACCTCTGCCAGACCCAGTTATAGCTGTGACCAAGCCCCTGAGGCTCCAAGTGGGAGCTCTTCACTCCAAACATCTGCCTTTCTATGTGCTATCCAAAGCTGTTAACCCTGTGTTGCTGGGCCTGCCTTGGCTCCGACTGCATGCCCCAGTTCTGGACTGGAATTCTGGAGAGGTTCTCCAGTGGGGCCCGGAGTGTCAAGGTTGTTGTCTGGTGCAGATTCGGTCGGCTCAGCCTTCGCTGCCTCGGTCATTGGCAGGATTGCCTAGTCATTATGCTGCATTTTCGGACGTCTTCAGCAAGAGGGAGGCGGAGACATTGCCCGATTGCCTCCACATCGGGCATATGACTGCCTTTTCGAGCTGATTCCTGGTGCATTCCTTCTCCTTGGTAGGGTATATCCTCTCTCCTTGCCAGAGACTTTGTCCATGTCCGCCCATGTGAAAGAGAACTTGGAGAGGAGCTTCATATGAAAGTCTTCCTCCCCAGCAGGAGCCGGGTTCTTCTTCATCAAAAAGAAAGATGGCTCTCTTCATCCTTGTATCGAATACCATGGTCTCAACCAGATCATGGTGAAGAATAAATTATACGTTGCCACTGATCTCTGTACTGATCTCTTGAGAATTGTCTGTACGCCAAGCTGGAGAAGTGCGTGTTTGACAAAGATGCTTTACCCTTCCTGGGCTACATCGTCTCGAACTGAGGTCTCGAGATGGATCCTGAGAAGGTAAAGTCTGTTCTGGAATGGCCACGCCCTCAAGGCTTGAGGGCCATACAGCGCTTTCTGGGATTCACTAATTTTTACAGGCAGTTTAATCCAAACTTCTCCTCACTTACTTCTCCCATCTCTAACCTTACTAAGAAGGGTACGAATGCCAAGGTGTGGACTCCCGAGGCAGAGTCCGCATTCAACAGCCTGAAGAGTGCCTTCACGTCAGCCTCTATCCTCCATCATCCGGATGTCTCTCTGCAGTTCTCGTTGGAGGTGGACGCATCCTCTGTCGGTGCTGGTGCACTCCTGTTCCAGAGAGGTCCCAAGGCCAAGTCAAGGGTATGTGGATATTTTTCTAAGCACTTCTCTTCCACAGAACGCAACTACTCGATTGGGGATCGGGAGTTACTGGCCATCAAATTTGCCCTGGAAGAATGGAGACATCTACTAGAGGGCGCAGCACATCCGATCCTGATTTTTACAGACCACAAGAATCTGACCTACCTCCAAACGGCCCAACGGCTGAACCCTCGTCAGGCCAGGTGGTCACTGTTCTTTACAAGGTTCCAGTTTGAGCTCCATTATCGCCCGGCCGACAAGAATGTGAGGGCCGATGCCTTGTCCAGGTCTTTCGAGATGGAAGACACCTTGGAGAGTCCACAGAATATTATTGATCTTGCATTATCTCTGTCAATCCCCTGCAAGTTGGGGACATTCCTCCAGGGAGGACTTTTGTGCACCTGGCTGATCGTGGAAGAATCCTCCACTGGGGACAATCTTCTAGACTGGCAGGTCACGCGGGGGTCCGTAACACCCGGGATCTGATTGCTCGTCATTTCTGGTGACCCACGCTGCCCAAGGACATTATGGACTTTGTTTCTTCCTGTTCTGTATGTGCAGCCAATAAGGCCGCTCACTCCAGACCTGCTGGTCTGCTCCAGCCATTGCCTGTGCCCAATGCTCCCTGGCAGCATATAGCTATGGACTTTATTACGGATCTGCCTCTCTCTGCTGGATGCAGTGCTGTCTGGGTGGTGGTGGACCGATTTTAGAATATGGCCCAATTCGTTCTTCTGATCGGTCTTCCTTTTGCTCCTCAGCTGGCCAAGCTGTTCATCCAGCACATCTTCTGCCTGCACGGCTTGCCGCAGCATATTGTATCTGACCGGAGGTTTCAGTTTACCTCGAAGTTCTGGAGAGCCCTCTGCGGACTCCTCGGTGTGAAGTTGGACTTTTCCTCAGCCTACCATCCTCAGTCCAATGGTCAGGTAGAGAGGATCAATCAGATCTTGACTACCTACGCCACTTCATTTCCAAGCAGCATGATGACTGAGTGCAGTTACTCCCATGGGCAGAATTCTCCTAAAATAATCACACCAGCGAGTCCACAAGGAATACGCCGTTCTTCATTGTTTTCATTGTCAGCAATTCTCACCCACAAATTCCTCTCCCGGTGCCCGATACTTCCGAGGTTCCAGCGACTGATTTTACCTTTAGAGACTTCCTATAGATCTGGCAGCAGACTTGATCCTCCATCCCGATGGCAGTCCACCGCATGAAACGAAAGGCTGACACAAGGAGAAGAGAACCTCCTCAGTTTCTTCCTGGCATGAGGGTCTGGCTGTCTTCCAGGAATATCCGACTAAGGGATGCCATCATGTAAATTTGCTCCCAGGTTCCTCGGACCCTTCGAGATCCTACAGCTGATCAACCCTGTCACCTATAAGCTTCGACTGCCTCCTACGCTCAAGATCCCCAACTCCTTCCATGTCTCCCTCCTGAAGCCGGTGGTCCTGAACCGCTACACCAAGACTCCTAGCCCTGCGGTTGCCTCCAGCGGCCCCTTTTATTTTGTGGATTGGAGGGGCTTTGGTCGTGAAGAAAGGACTTGAGAGCCAGGGGAGAACCTCAATGCTCCTGCTCTTCTGAAGAAGTTTCTCTCTCGCTCTGGTCCCAAGAAGAGGCAGCGTAAGAGGGGGGATACTGTAATGTCCGTGGCTGCGGGCTGTCAGCTCCAATCCCCTCCTGTCAGCCGCTGCCACGAGTCGGCAAGCGCTGGCACCATCCTCCTCCTCAGGAGACGCCAGCGCTCGCGTCCACTCACCTCAGCCGGATCCCGTAGGGTGCGCGCAACGCTCGTGCCCCCTCTTAAAGGGGCAGCGCGCGCACCGGACCTTTTGATGAACTTTAAACCGTGAGTACCCTGGACTATAAGAGGGGTCCAGCCCCCTGCTTTTATGTCTGAGCATTGTTGTGTTCCCTAGTTTGTCTATGGCCTCCTAGTGTGTTTCCTGTTCCTGTACCTGTTCCAGTTCCTGTTCCTTGCATTCCATACCATCCTGGTCGAGCACTCTGCTGTGCCAAAGTTGTGTCGTGCTGTATCCACGTCTGACCTGCTTCACCTCGCCTGACGTCTAGCTGCTGCCTAGTCCCAGCCGAGCCTGCCCTGCTGCTGTCTGAGCTGCCACAGGTACCTATACGAACTATAGACTTTCACCTGCTCCCTGTGGGCCAGCTGCCTTACTGCCAAGGCGATACAGCCCAGTGGGTCCACAGACCCGTCATGACACCCAGCACTCCCGAGATTTTAAAAGGAACTCTGCCCACTTCCTCATTGTCTAAGCAATGTTGTGTCTAACCCTGTGTTGGTCTGCAAAGGTTCCCAAGCATTATGCTGTATCCTGTATCCTATATCTGGTGTCTGTGTTTAGTCCAGTGTCGGTAAAGACTTCAGTATCCACATCCAGTGTCCGTGTCAAGTCTTGTGTTCGTGACAACTTCAGTATCGGTGTCTGAACCGTGTCAAGTCCAGTGTCTGTGACGACTTCAGTATCCGTGTCCGGTGTCCATGTCAAGTCATGTGTCTGTGACCACTTCAGTAGCAGTGTCCGGTGTCCGTGACAAGTCCAGTGTCTGTGACGACTGTCCGGTATCCGTGCCTAGCCCACTGTCTGTGACGACTTCAGTATCTTCTTGTCCGGTGTCCGTGACAAGTCCTGTGTCTGTGACGACTTCAGTATGCATGTCCGGTGTCCGTGCCAAGTCCAGTGTCTGAGACGACTTCAGTATCTGTGTCCTGTATACGAGACAAGTCCTGTTGTCCGGCACAAGCCAGCTTCTTATCCTCCAGCACAAATCACCTACCCAGGTACACTTGCCCTAGAGACTATTATTGACTCTTGTTTGACAAGCTGCTACTCCGCTACAGAGCAGCAACCCGGTCGGTTCACATACCCCACAGCTGTAACAGTGTGTGTTGTTATGGTCAGCCCATTTTGTTTTAATGGGAGGATGTCCTGATACAGTATTTGTATGTTCAGTACTCAAAAAAACTAAATAGTTTATGTATCGATCAAGATAAGCAAAAATTACTACAAAAAGGGAATTCGGGCAGCACATCCAAAAAACAAGGAACTTTTACTCACCCAAGTTCCTTGTTTTTTTAATGTACTGCCTGCATTCTTTTTTTGTTGGATTGTTCCATTGTGTCGGATGGTTGGATCCAGTCTTGTTGGGCTTTGCAAACAATGGATAGGAGTGCTATTTATTCTGGTGCTGTAACTTTTTTGTTTGTATAAGCAAAAATTGCTTTTTTTAACCGCACTTAACTTACTGACATTAACTGCAGGATAATTATATATGGTGACGTAAAATGGCCCGAAAATCTACCAGTAGGAACTGTATTGTGGTTGACTTGCTATTGTGTTAAATGCTAAAGATTTTATATTTAGTACATTACACAGTGAAATAAAGTTATTTGAGACTCAATTTTCTGTGTGTCCATACTCCATGTATACACATGCACTGCTTAAAGCGTAAACTTTCCAAAATCTTTTTATATGTCATAGTAACATGTCAGAAGTTTTGATCAGTTGGGGTCCGAGCACTGAGACCCCCACCGATCGCTAAAATGAAGCGGCAGATACGCTCGGGTGGGCGCTGTGCCGCTTCGTTTTTAATCGGCTTTTCTCGGAAAGATGAGCAGTTGGTGTAGGGGCTAATAGGCTTTCAATTGAGCCTGTGCACCAATTGCTCGGCTTTACGAGTAAAGCCGATCAGTAACCCAGCAGCTCAGCGCTCACCTGAGCACCTCTGCCACTTCATTTTAACAATCAGTGGGAGTCTCAGTGCTCAGATCCCCACTATGACATGTCAGAAGTTTTCTGAAAGCTTAGGTAAACTTTAACGTTTTTTATGTTGCGAACATGATACATTACTAGATGTTTTGAGAAGTCTTGCCATAACAAAACCATTTAGACTCTGTATGGCAATGCTGTAGTGCCTCCCTTTAGCTAATTGTTGAAGAAATGGCCCCTGTTACACAGTGAGGGTATGTTCACACGGGCTATTTTCGGCTGTTTTTCGGGTCGTAAACGGCCCGAAAAACAGCTGAAACATTGGAAGCAGAATGCCTCCAAAAATCTGCCCATTGATTTCTATGGGAAATATGGCGTTCTGTTCCGAAGGGGCCTTGTATACGCGGCCGTTTTTAAAAGGGCCGCGTAATAGAACGGACGCAAAAAAAGAAGTGCATGTTACTTCTTGAGACATTTTTTGGAGCCGTTTTTCATTGACTATAGAAAAACAGCTCCAAATGCGGCCGTAAAAAACGCTGTGAAAAACGCGAGTTTGCTTAAAAAAACCTCTGAAAATCAGGAGCGGTTTCCCCTTGAATACAGCTCTGTATTTTCAGACGTTTTTGATTTTGTGTGTGCACATAACCTAATAGTCAGTGTAGGATGAAGAAGCAGAATCCTGTGGACTCTTCTATAGCTACATGTAGAATGTGGGTTGCATTATCCAGAGCAACATAGCTAAATAAGAGTATTGCTATTCAATGTCATTTCTCATAGGATGACTAAATGGTAAGCACATTATCTAAAATTTGGGTATTTTTTGCAGAATTCGGTGACTTTGAGGGTAAAGACCTACACAGAATTTCATTGCGGATCATTTCCAGTTTATTTAAATAACTTTTAATGTTTTTGCATATTGCCTCTGAGCAGACACACTATCTAGCTAACCATCTATATATCATTAATAAAAAAAATGCTGAAACACTTAGATTTTTATATTTTGGTAAATATATTTGGCACTAGTTAATTTGTTTTGCGGTACAATATATAGTTATAATACATGTACAGAATGCTTGGCAGCTTAGTGTGTTCATGGCAGGCAGAGGAATGTGCAGAATAGTTATGTATTTAACGGTCTCTCACAGCAGGTTGACATAAGGTTAAAGCATAGTAGTCCTCTCTTGTTTATCCAGTATACAAAGTTCAATTCTTGGCTGTTGCTTGTAAGGAAATCTGCAGCTGCTCTGGTTAAATACGTTTCTGGCCAAGAATACTCTTTTGTTACTGGATGCATGTAAGGCCCAGGCCTCCCCCATCCAGCCACAGATTCTATACTACAGAACCTTTGAATGCTTTCTCTACAAGCGCTCGGAAAACTGTCTTTGATAAAACGCTAGTTCACTCCAGAGCGGCCGACATCAAGCACCAGGTACTGTGTCTTATTAATATTCAAGGATTTTAAAGCATGCCTTAAATCATTGTAAGAATTATCAGAAACATGTGCTGTTATTCACCGTCCTTTACCGACTGTTCTCGGACACTGACATTCAATCCCTGCTTTAGCATATATTAAGGTATGGCCCTTGTATTATGTTTTATAGAATCTAAGCAAAGAAACAATCATTTTTTTGCAGCTATAGTATAAACTTAACATGATGTTTTTGGTTCTCTGACTACACTAAGTATTTCGGAAAGAAAACACACAAATAAAGATGTTAAATGTAATGTTAATGGTTAATGTGCACGTCATGCTGGGAGAACAGCCACATATCAGAAGAAGTGTTGTTGGACTTTGATAACTGTTAAAGGTCTGATCCAGCAGCACGGGCATCGCAGAAAGGTAGGAATAACATATATAATACCACAGGACTTTCTACTAAAGTAACCGTCTTTTAGATGTCACATCATGTTTGGTTTGGGTCAGACCTGTTTGGGGTCCCTTTAAAGTTATTTGATGGTAATGTACTAACAGCAGTTGCCATGTTATTGCTGCAATTGCTCTTTAGCAGACATGCAGGTTAGAATACAATAGTAGAATAGTATTAGGGATTCCTATATATATGCTAATATTCCATATATTCTTTCAGAGACTGCACACCAGAGCTTCAGTTTTAGCAGAAAAGCATTCACATATGTTAATAATCAGTTACGATAAGAAGAAACATTTATCGCAACAGACACTGAAATAGAAATTGGTCAGTTCCATGAACTGCCAGCCAAAACCATTCCATAAATCTGGAAATTTTGACATGCTGTAAAATAAATAAGATATAGGTTAACATATCCCGTACATTTTATAGGGACATTATGCAGACACATAATTAAATGAACCCGGTTCTATTGCTGTGTACTAACAGAGTTGTGTCAAGGCGTTCATGGCTTAGTCAAAGCTAAAAGGAGTAAGTTGTAGAATTACTCCATTATATAAGCCTTGCTAACCAATTATTATAGACACTGGCAAAATTATTTGCATAACTATTTCCGGCGCCTGCCGTCAAAAATCACACACATGATGCATGTATACACACACGAGGCATGTATACACACTCCCACACGAGGCTTGTACACACACACACACACACACACACACGATGCTTGTATACACACACACGAAGCATGTATACGCACACGAAGCATGTATACACACACACACACACACAAGGCATGCATACACACACACACACATACACACACACACACACACACACACACGAAGCATGTATACACACACACACACACACACACACACACACACGAAGCATGTATACACACACAAAGCATGTATACATACACAGGCGCGGACACTCTCACACACGAAGCATGTATACACAAA